>NC_051322.1:4077764-4705264 GCF_015220235.1 Choloepus didactylus | reverse complement strand
GTTGCAGTAGTAGGAATGTTTAAGGCATTATCTGGAAAGCTGCCCAAGTATTAGCTTAGTTCATTAATGTGTTAGACCTATGGATAAATGGCAGCCAGAATCACTTTTCAGAGGATTATGTTCCCAAGGAGATGCACAGAATTTAGCATTTCCAAATGGCAGAAGCACTCTAAGGGCTGGGAAACAACCTGTAACGTTCTCTTATCTGCTTCCCTGCCCTGCTTTCGTCTGCTTCCTGGGAGCCTGCCACACCCTCCTTCTCTGGGAGGGCAATGGTAGATGTTGGCCCTTCTGAGCTGAAACTCTGTGTCATGCCTCTCCTGTGTCAGAGCCAAGCATAGCCGTGTAAGTGATGGAAAAGGTGTACAGAGTTTAGGGTTGATTTTTTTCCTTTCCTTCTAGCAAGTGTAGCTACTTCAGGGTTCTGCTGCTCACTAGGGATAAAGCTGCCAATACTGGCTTGCCAAGATCCGTCCTTACATAACTGTACCAATACAAGTGTTTGCAATTCCTCTTCAACTGAAAATTTGTCAGAGGAGAAAGGCAATAACCTGTCACTGCAGATACAGATCAGATGTTTGATTTCAAACAGAAGAAAGCAAAGACTCCACCATGGACTCCATTAACTCTTGAATACTTTACTCAAAGTAATTTTGAGGACTAGACCAGAACTGGGGAAGGGAAAACACATCCAAATTTTACTGCCATTTTCATAGTTACAAAGGACACTGGATTCTAAAGAAAAATACTGGAGGAACTAAATTGCAAAACTTTCCCATACATTTCCTTGTGGTTCCTTTTCTTATGAATGCTGTGATTTTATCGAACAGGGACGTCCAACATATTTTATGTGTAAAACAAATAAGGTTCAAGCATTTACATAAAAATAAGCATTTGGTATGATGGCTCTGAAAATAGATTGGGCATTAGAGAATTAAGTCATTTCATGACATCTACATTCCATCTATAGAAAGTCAACCGTATATTAATGAATAAAATGCATACTTTCAAATACCTTGTTATCATTTCCACATTATTTCTACCTCCATTAAAATAAAGTCAATTTATTTTTCTATTTCACTGATTCATATACAAGTACTTGTCTTTGATCTTAATCTAAACCTTGAATTTATATTGGAGCTACTACCTTCCAAAGGGTACAATCACTAAAAAAGAAGATTAATATTCACAATATTTCTGTGACAAGCTGGATGACAAGTATTATAACCCCCATTTTATGGATTCAGGCATTGGGGCAGTGAGAGGTTAAGTGACATGCTGAATGTCATGCAGAAAATTAGACTGTTGAGTTTCAAGTGCTTTTTATTATGCTATTTCTGAAGGAAGGGATGAGATGGTAGACCAGAAGTCAGGAGTTGGACTCGACCCTTGACTCTGTTAGTGACTCATTTTATAGCCTTAGGCAAGTTGTTTAACCTCTCTGAGGCTCTGTCTCAACATAAGGTAAAATTGACAATTCTTACTGCCCACCCACTCCCCTGCTGTGAGGATTAATGAAATGAGATCCCTGCTGCAAAGCATGTTGGGAGAAAGACTCTATAAATACAATATATACTAAGTGCCTTCTCACAGGTTCTGCAGGATTTCAGCAATCCCCAGGAGACAGTGAGACACAGAGGCTGTCCCCGCTGCCCTTGGGTCCAGAGAGGCTCAGCAAGACCAGGGCTTCTGCTCCCAGGGGAGCAGTGCTGCTGCAGAGTGTCCTTGCTGGCTCTGGGAATACGTGTTTCACCTTGCCGTTGCAGCCTGAGATGGGACATCAGCCTGGCAGCTGCCTGGCGTTCCTGCTGCCCGCTCAGACTGGCCCTGGAGCAATCACCTGGTAGGTGCGTTTGTTCTTGGAAGTGCCATAAAAATTCAATCTGTCTAGATGTGAATGTCAGTATTAGCGCAGACAGCAACTGTTAAAGAAAAAAAGCTGAAAAAGAGCCCAGACTTCAATTAGAGATATGAATGAAGCAGATCTGGTTAAGACTAGGGCAAATTGGGCCAAAGGTTTAAAACTGAAAGTGTTAAAACTTCAACTTCCATGTGAGACCAAGGGATGAGATGTTTATTTGGTGCAGGATCTGTGTTTTCTAAACAATATACTTCTACAGTCAGCTTGTTCAAACAACCACAACTGCATGGGACTTCGAATAGAAAGTGAGATATGGTAGGTCTGTATATGTTAGAGTGAAATAACAAAACATCCCAAAGTAATTTAGGTGGAGAATAAACATATGTATTCAGGGCCCCCCTGAGGAGCTGGGGGAGGATGTGGAGGTGTTGGACTTCCTCACCTGGATTGTTGCTGATGTTCTCACAAACGTTGGGAACTGACGGTTTGTTGTGCTGAGCCCTGTGTCTTGGGGCTTGCCCCTATGAAGCTTGTTGCTGCAAGGAGAAGCTAAACCTGCTTATAATTGTGCCTAAGAGTCTCCCCCTGAGTACCTCTTTGTTGCTCAGATGTGGCCCTCTCTCTCTCTAACTAAGTCACCATGGCAGGTGAGCTCATTGCCCTCTGCCCTACGTGGGACCTGACTCCCAGGGGTGTAAACCTCCCTGGCAATGCAGGATGGACTCCCAGAGATGAATCTGGACCCAGTATCGTGGGATTGAGGACATCTTTCTGACCAAAAGGGGGATGTGAAATGAAACAAAGTAAAGTTTCAGTGGCTGAGAGATTTCAAATGGAGTTGAGAGGTCACTCTGGTGGACATTCTTACTATATAGATAACACTTTTTAGGTTTTAATGCATTGGAATAGCTAGAAGTTAATACCTGAAACTATCAAACTCCATCCCAGTAGTCTGGACTCCTGAAGACGAGCGTATAATAATGTAGATTACAAGGGGTGACAGTGTGATTGTGAAAGCCCTGTGGATCGCACTCCCTTTATACAGTGTATGGATAGATGAGTAGAAAAATGGGGACAAAAACTAAATGTAAAATAAGGTGGGACTGGGGGGATGATTTGGGTGTTCTTTTTTATTTTTATCTTTTATTCTGATTCTGATTCTTTCTGGTTTAAGGAAAATGTTCAAAAATAGATTGGGGTGATGAATGTACAGCTATATGATGGTGCTGTGAACAGTTGATTGTACACCATGGATGATTGTATGATATGTAAATGTATCTCAATAAAACTGAATTAAAAAAAGAAAAGAAAATCAATCTGTCTAGAAGATCATCTTGGCCGTTGTAAAGATGGATTTGGACTTGCTTCCATCCACCGAGGAAGGGCTGGCAGGGCTCCCTCCATGATAAACATCCCAGAGCTATCGGACATGGTGCTTCACATGCTCGTCGTGGAAAATGGCACATGGGAAAGCAAGGGATGAGAGCAATACTCTTTCCTTCACACACAGCACTACAGGTCTTTTTGACTTTGTACTTGAAAAGTGCTTGGAGGCCTCAAACTTCTCTTCTCCATCTGCCGTCACCCTGAATTTTGACTTTACATATGACGTATATGATGTTGACTCCCAAATTCGTATCTCCAGCCCAGAACCTCTCTCTCAAACTCCAAACCCATTTATGCAACTGCTTAGCCAATGTCTCCACTGGGTGTCAAGTAGATTCCTCAAACCCAACAAGAGCAGGGCTGGACTCCTGACCTCCCCCCACAAACCTTGCCCCCCCACAGTTGCCCTTATCTTCATTTGTCTAGTGGCTGAGGCCAAAAAATCAGTGTCACCCTTGACTTTCTCTTTCTTTCATTCGTCACATCCCACCTTTCAGGAAACCTGTGGGCCTTCATGCAAAGTTTATCCAGAATCCACCCTCTTCTCCCTGCTCTGCGGCCGTCACCTGGTCTGACACGGCCTTCGCTGGCACAGCCTCCTGACTGGTTTTCCTACTTCTCTCTTCCCCACACTCTCAAATCTATTCTCAACACAGTGCACATTGTGCTGTTAAAACATATGTGAAACCATTTCATGCTTTTTGTTCAAAACCCTGTGATGGTGCCCCGTTCACTCAGGGAAAACCTAGTGCTGGCTCCGGCTCCCCTGTTACCCCATCTCCTTCTCTTCCCCCTGACTGCACCCCCCTCCCAGGCACACTCCTGCCCCAGGGCCTTCTCAGTGACCATTCCCTTTCCTGGAATGACCTTCGCCAGATGTCCACTCACCTGGATGTCCTGATGCCTTCCAGGCTTTGCTCGGTTCTCAGCTTCTCCCTGGGCTCAGCAGATGTCATTTCTACTCAGTGATGGACACACCCACCCCTTCCACAGCCTGCCCACCCTCCTTTGCTATCTCCTTGGCTATAACGTAGAGTTATAGTGCATATTTATTGCCTTCTAATATATAAGCAATGTGTTAATATCATGTGTTCATTTTTATTGTCTGTTTTCCTCTGCTCGAATGTGAGCTCTGTCAGGCAGAGATCTGTGTGTTTTTGTTTAGATTTTTGTTGTTTAATGATATAAACTAAGCATCTAGAACACTGATTGGACATAATAAATGAAAGCACATGTTTTTAATGGAATGAATGGATGAACTCTCTCACCATTTTGCAGACAAGTTCCATGCCTTGCCTGGGGTCGTGCAGGTACTTAATCAGAGATCTGAGACCCAGGTCTCAGGGCCCCCTGCTCAAGACACAGGGTTGGGGTAAATCAGCTGCTGAATGGCCTGATGGGGGCCGGGGAGACAATGAGATTATTTCAGCTGGAAAGCACAGGCCGCACTGGGAGTCTCACTCACTCTGAGGCAGAACCTTCCTGGCACTGGTTGGAGACAGATGACGGAGCGTGCTGGGAGCCCGAGAGCTCATCCGCGGAAGTGTCCTCTGCATTAATCAAAGACCACAGTAGAAACCTGGACACCAGCTCATTTCATCAGTCAGGGTGGTCTGCTACCAATTCTCAGAAAACGAAACAGGACCCCTGAGGACTGTACTGGGGGAGGGTAGGAGTTTAGGAATGTTTTAGAGGGATCTGGGAAACCTGTCCAGCCAGTTGTTCCCAGGCGCAAACGGTAGGGGGCCTGGGCGTGTGTGGGGACGCCAAGCCCTGGACAGGCCCTCTTATCGGCCCAGCTACCAGCTTAGAGTCCCGGATCATAGGGAATGCTCCAATAAATCCCTTTTCCTAAATACTCCATTCTCGTTTAGAGAACGCCTTCAAAAGACAGTTCAGTTCTGTTGCCGACGGAGACAAGGTCCCCCTCGCGTCAAACTCGGTCATCGTCCCTCATTGCGAAACATTCCTTGAGAGCTTTGGAAGGCTGTAGGTTTTAGCCTAGGTGGTGATGCTCTGCTGTGACCCTGTTTGGTAAATTTTGCAGCTTCTGAGTTAACACAGTGCAGCTTCATGGACGCCAACCTTGTTCCTTAGTTACGTCCGGCTGCGTAACATATTCAGCATATGACCATACTGTGTTACTCCATATGAAAGTAAGGGAGTTATTCTTATTTTTCATTGCAATAGAAACAATCCAATAGAAATGTTTGATCGTCTACTTTTATGAAAAAAGAATTTTGGCAAACTGCATTGGTGTATTTTTTCCAGTCACTGTTAGTTCAACATCAAAACCATATTCCCACACACTGTTTTTTTGTAGTTCATAGGCAATTGTGTGTAATCACAGCAGCTTTTCCTCTACAGTCTGCCTAGTAGGTTATCCTCTGTTCTAGTTTGCTAATGCTGCCATTATGACAAATACCAGAAATGGATTGGCTTTTATAAAGGGGGTTTATTTGGTTACAAAGTTACAGTCTGAAGGCCATAAAGTGTCCAAGGTAACATATCAACAATCGGGTACCTTCACTGGAGGATGGCCAATGGCATCCGGAGAACCTCTGTTAGCTCGGAAGGCACGTGCTGGCATCTGCTTGCTCCCAAGTTGTGTTTCAAAATGGCATTCTCCAAAATGTTGCTCTTGGGGCGTTCTGTCCTCTCTTAGCTGCAGCTCCTCTTCACAATGTCACTCTCAGTTGCTGTGAGGTCCTTCTGTCTGTGAACTCCTTTATAGGACTCCAGTGATCCAATCAACACCCACCCTGAATGGGCGGGGCAACACCTCCATGGAAATTATCCAATCACACGTTTCACTCACAGTTGATTCAGTCACAGCTCCATGGAAACACTCAACCAAGGAATTCCAACCTAATCAACACTAATACATCTGCCCCCACAAGACTGCATCAAAGAATATGGCTTTTTCTGGGGGACATAATATATACAAACCAGCACATTCCACCCCCTGGACCCCAGAAAAACATATTCAATCCAAATACAAAATACAATCATCCCATCACAATATTACGGAGACTTAAATCATTTCAGTAACAATAGGTAAGTATGAGATCCCATCAAAATCAATTACAGGCATGTTCTGTCCTAAAGCAAAATTCCCCTCTGGCTATGGACCTATGAAACTTATAACAAGTTATCTGCTTCCAATATATAAAGGAGGGATAGTCATAGGATAAGCATTCCCTTTGCCATAAGGATAAACAGTAAGGAAAGCAGGGTTTAAGGGACCAAAACAGTTCCTAAAACCACAGAGAAAACTCCATTAGATTTCAAAGTCTGAGAGTCATTCACAGAATGATGTTGCATCCTTGGGGCTTGAGACAACAGCTTTCCCACACTTTCCAAGGGCCTTTGCAGAGCCCTTTCTCTCCGCACGCTGGGGTGAGTGCTCCAACATATCCACACATTGGGGAGACCACCTTCTTCTCGGCCCCACCCTCCTCAAACATCGGGGTGCCACCCAGACCCTGCCTCTCCGGGGCGAAGGCTCTCCCCTCTCTGAACAGTGGGGTGGCAGCCAGGCTCTCCCCAATCCCCGGGGAACGTGCTCCACCTGCTCTGGGGCCTGGGGTGGCAGCACTCTTCCTGAGTATCGAGGCAGAAGGCCCTCACTCTGCCTCTGGGACAAACTCACCCTTTCCACATACGTGGGCTGCACCATTCTCCTGCCTGAGACCTCTTGACTCCAGATCTCAATCTCAATAGCTCTTTGGAGAAATTTTTCCTTCGATTTGTTCCTTCTTCATTTCTTCCAGTCCAGACCAGCAGTGGTTCCATTTATACAGATTTCACAAAAATTCTGTAGGCTTGACATGCAGTTTACAGGGATCAAAACCATTGGACAATAGGATTTTCCACAAATCCTTTCTGGATGACTCCATCTCCAATCGTGGCTTGTACTGAAATGGCGGTCAGTTTCCATGTTTGGTTAAATCCTCATGTGGGGCTGTAGCTTCTGGGATCTTACTTTCTGGAAGCACAGAATTTTCCAAACTATTAGTTTCTGGTTTCTTTGAACTCAAGAGTTCATTTCTCAACTTATCTCTGTCCTGTCATATTTTACTATAAGCTGCAAGGAGAAGCCAGGCCACACTTTTGATATTTAGTGTCGAAATCTCCTCAGCTAAGTATTTCAGCTCATTGTTTTCAAATTCTTCCTTCCATCTGACACCAGGACAAAATTTTGCCAAATTTTCTGCCACTTTAAAACAAGGATAGCCTTTCTTCCTGTTTTCAACAACACATTCATCATTTCTGTTTAAGTCCTCGTCAGAAGTATCTTTAGAGTCCATATTTCTACAGTCTCTTCAAAGCAGTCTAGGCCTTTTCTATCAAGCACCTCACAATTCTTCCAGAATCTTCCCCATATCCATTTAAAAAGCTGTTCCAACATGTTTAGTATTTGCAATCTCAGCAGCACCCCACTTCTGTGGTACCAAAATCTGTTCCTGTTTGCTAATGCTGCCATTCTGCAGAACACCAGAGACGGATTGGCTTTTATAAAGGGGGTTTATTTGGTTGCAAAGTTACAGTCTTAAGGCCATAAAGTGTCCAAGGTAAGGCTTCAACAATCGGGTACCTTCACTGGAGGATGGCCAATGGCATCCGGAGAACCTCTGTTAGCTCGGAAGGCACGTGCTGGCATCTTCTTGCTCCCAGGTTATGTTTCAAAATGGCGTTCTCCAAAATGTTGCTCTTGGGGCGTCCTGTCCTCTTAGCTGCAGCTCCTCTTCACAATGTCACTCTCAGTTGCTCTGAGGTCCTTCTGACTGTGAACTCCTTTATAGGACCCCAGTGATCCAATCAACACCCACCCTGAATGGGTGGGGCAACACCTCCATGGAAATTATCCAATCACACGTTTCACTCACACTTGATTGAGTCACATCTCCATGGAAACACTCAATCAAAGGATTCCAACCTAATCCACCCTAATATGTCTGCCCCCACAAGACTGCATCAAAAAACATGGCTTTTTCTGCGGGACATAATATATACAAACTGGCACACCCTCCCCCCATCCTGCCTCTGCACCACCAGGCGCCATTCTCTCCTCCAACTGTCTGTTGCCTTGTTAGCACAGAGTTACATAGAAATATCAGAGGTCAAGGGGAAACTCAAAAGGTCAGGGTCCAGTGGGGCCTGCCCCCTTACACCCAGGAAAGGCCAAGCCGCCATCTGACACCTCCCTCTGCCCCCCCGGAGCCAATAACTGCGGATACTCTATTCTCTTTTTGAATCATTAGCCCGTTTCTGTTGAAACGATGCTTTCAGCTCCCACACTTTGGTAAACCTTTTTATAGCCCAAACACCTTAATCTTAGACAAAACTAAAGAATAAAACAATCTTTACCTGGTTTCTTTATTTAAAAAAATGCTGATGATGTATACTTATTTTTATGAAGTTTGCTACTTTTCTAATGATTCTAATATTATTTTCTAATGTTTTTGTTTATGCTGCATATTCAGGGTCTACTCTACCATCAGTTTTTAATTATTTGAAATCTGCATTGTTTGTGTACAATCTGTATTTCTCTGTCAAGGATATCTGGTTCTACATCTTGCTAGTTTGGATTTTAACCCCTTATTTCATCTTTAAATTGTTGCCTCAAACATCTCCCATCCAAACTGACAGGCTTTTGCATCACTCTAAGAGATTCGTTCTCTTAGAATGAATCCAGGTCTAGTAAGATGAAAACTATTGAGCTGTTGACTTTTGAGAAAGAACTTCTGAATGAGAAACATCCTAGTGTGGAACCACTGGAGTCATCAGTCCCAGACGAAGTGCCTCCAGGATGTTCTTTGGGGAGTGGAAACAATGCTAGAGAGCTAGAAAATCGATAATCTGACTTGGAGAGCTTTCCATCTTGAAAGCGCTTAATTCCTAAAACACCTCATCTCCCCCTTCCACACATTTTAGACCTTTTTGTGTGTGTAGCTCAAAAAATTAGGATGACAGGTTAGAGTCTTCTTAAAACTTTCTCTCTTTTTAGGTCAAATTTTCTCTTTCAGACAGTGTGTTATTACTGTTGGCAGAACCCCTTTAAATCCACCTTGTCAATCTTGATTTATAAGCAACTTAATGTTGTGAGAAGCTTGTTTGTTTTCTTCAGTTTGGGTTAGGTTTTCTTTCCTTTCACTATTACCTTGGGCCTTAAAGTTTAAACCATTGTTGCAATTAGTAAATAACTGTCCTACAAATAAAAGGATAAAAGTCAGTTAACACTCTTCCCTACATATCTCATTCGCAAGCAGTTCAGAAATTATGTTTATCATTTCAGATATACTCAAGGCCCAGTGGAGGCCCCATTTCTCTGGGAATATAAGTATCTTTGCTCCATTCCTGGTATTTTATAATCTACAGGGATCACAAGGCAAGTACTAGAACAGAACTTGGACAATTTTAAGCGATGTATCTTTGTGGAAAATTGTGTTATCACCTATACACTATAACTGAGGTTGTTTAAGAATCATTCATGATCAGTGGGGACTGAATCATGGCCCTCCCGTGCTCTTCATCTGCAGTCCTGTGGGTGAGAGCCCATTTGCAAATGGGACCTTTGAAGACGTTATTACTAAAGTGTGGACTCATCTGTGAATGGGCTCTTGAGATCCTGTATAGATGAACTAACTGGAAGCAGAGTGGCCTTCATCCATATGAGAGCGGTCCTGTAAAAAGAGAAAACTCAGATGCAGTCAGTCAGAGCCACAGAAGACGCCACGGAGGAGAGAAGATCGCCCGTGGCGGAGGACGGCCATCACCAGATCGCCCGGCAGGAAGCTTGGCCTCGCTGGCCACTCGACTCTGGGCTTCCAGCCTTCGAGACTGTGGGCAATGGGTGCCTGTGGTTCAGGATGCTCCAGTGTGTGGCGTTTGTCAGAGCAGCTCTGGCAAACTAGAGCAGCATTTAAAGATTTTTTTTCAGAATGCTACAAATAGATTCAAAGACTACAGCAATTATGAAGAAATGGTCAAAAAACATAAGGAATACAAAGGAATGACATAGAAACCAAGATAAAAGCTACGCTAAACATACTGCCACACGATCGGGGATGGTGGTAACACCATCCATCCCTGGTGATGCCTGTGTTTTTCTTTTTTTAATTCAATTTTATTGAGATATATTCACACACCGTACAGTCATACAAAGTGTACAATCAACTGTTCATAGTACCATCATGTAGTTGTGCATTCATCACCCCAATCTATTTTTGAACATATTCCTTGTACTAGTAAAAGTGAAAATAAGAATAAAAAATAAAAGTAAAAAAGAACACCCAAATCATCCCCCCCACCCTATTTTCCATCTGGATTTTGTCCCCATTTCTCTACTCATCCATCCATACACTGGATAGAGGGAGTGTGATCCACAAGGTTTTCACAGTCACACTGGTGATACCTGCGTTTTAACTGATGGTGCACGTAGACATCCATCCCAGCATGGAGAACAGCAAGGGTTCAATCAATGTTGTATCACATGAGCCCTAATAGTGATGATGAGGAAGCCGTTGTTTTTCTTACTTCACAGGTAGGTAAAGTGAGGCTCAGGAGGTAAAAAGACTCAGTTTGACTCTGACAGTGAGTCTGTGAACAGGCAAGACAAAGCCCAGACACTCTAACCTTTGTCTGATTTACCCACAGTAAAGCTGCAATACAACACAATACCCATCAGAGGAGTGAGGCTCCTGGTTACCATTTCCCCAAACAAAGAGAAGCAGAAGTCACTCAACCCTGAAACCTGTAGACGTGCAGGTGGATGAAGGTTCTTCCTCTCCAGATACAGCCCAGCAGTGGGACTTTGGCTCCAGGATAGGAAAGGATTCCAGCTGCCACAGGCCCAGGACACCATCGGTGGACTGAAGGGCACTGGGAGCAATGCTGAGATGTTTCAGAGTGCTGAGATAAACATCTGCCGTGCTTAACACTTACTCCGTGAAGCCCCACTTCTGAACCCCTGAGCTCATCTCTAGCTCTAATAGCGTGTCAGAAATGGTAACCAGTGAATTAGCCCTGAAAAACACTTATTGATCTCTACCTCAGATTGCTGACTTCAAACAAATGCCATTGCTTCATCACACTCACTGTTTCGCCTCATTAGCCCTGTCACTTTGCTCCTGAGCACCCAGGGACTCATTATCTGTGACATAACAACTCACTGTGAACTTGCAAGGTGTTGTGAGGAGACCATGGCAACAAGTGGTCAGCACTTCCTCTCCTTGGGTTTGAGGTGTGAGAGGCACCCAAGCCGGTTGCAAGACCTGTGGACAGAGCCTGAAGCATCTCAGCATCGTCTGAAACCCTTCCCTTCGTCCCGGCCCGCTGAGCTCAGGAACTCCTGTTTGGGTGAACCATCCAGTGCTCCTCCAGGCCTAATAAGGCTTCTTCTTCCCCTGGTAATTGGTAACCCCTGGGCTCCTGCTGGTGACCCAGGCTCACCCTGGGAAAGTTTTAGAGAAGTTGTTGCCCAGCCCCGTTAGATGAGTCTTAATTAGAAAAGAACTGTCAAGAGATCTGAAATGCAAATTAGAATGCCAGAAGTGGAAGCCAGACCAGGCCATTAAGGAGCAGGCTGGGAAATAGCATAAGTTTGTAAAAATACAAATAAGAATGTGAAGGGAAAGGCAGAAACTTGACTTTCATGGACATGAGGCAATAGGAAAATATTTTAAACTCTGATGGCAACAGGGTTTGTCATTTGTATATGGACAGTCAGATAATAGCTGGAAATATGGTTTTATTTACTTCCCTTTTGCTTAAAATAGCTCACAGAACTGAAAGAATATAGTTTTCGTGATTGATTTAAAATTGAGAGGGAATAGGCGAAAATGTGAGAGGCATTTGACATTTAAATTATGGGCCCTTGCTAAAAAAAAAAAAATTGGGGGTTTGGCTTAAGAATCAAAAACAAACACCTCCAAACTGTGTGCTCCAAGCAGAGAGCATTCCCTTTGAACATTGGCTCACAAAGGCATCCAACACTTTCGCTCAGATGTTTCTGCTACTTCTCTTTCAGACAAAAATGGTGCCACATTCTTTCGGTTATTAGTGGTAATAAACGGTTATTCTTTGAGGTTTGATGCAAATCTGCAAACAGCCAAGAATCCTTCCAAACCAAAATTTGTGAATAATATGGGCATTAAATTTGGTAATTCTGTGGGTGTTTTTTGGGGAGATGGGTGGATGGATATGCATGGGTTATTTTTTATTTTAATAAGTGAAGCAATAAGACTGACTTTTCTTTCAAGGTTTGTAAACTGATCCTAAAGGCAAGTTGTAATCAATGAAAGCTTAGCATTGATTGTAATTCTACTTATTCAATATTTTTTCTGCAGAAGTGTTCCCTCTATAGACCATTTTATCATACATATTTCCAAAGGATGATGGCTACTTATATTTTCTACTATTTGATTTCTATAGAAAAATTAGAGAAGGTTTTTATAAAATTAGTCAAACAACAAAATTTTAGAAAATATTTTAGGAAATACCTAGTTGTTTGAGGGGCCCCTGGATGGGTCTGGATATGCAAAGGTAAGTGTAGAGTTGAGTTTGAAGTTGGGGACTGAAACAAGATTACTCTTCACGAGAACGTTAGATTGCTGTGGTGGGTTACAGGAAATCAGTGGAGAGAGGAGTTCACAGTCAAGTGTAAGAGGTGGGATTCCACATGAAAGAAATGACTGAGACACCTGTAGGAACAGGTGTGTCTAACAGGAAATTGAATATTAAGATAATTTATTTTTAAATTTCCATGATATCAAGCTGCATTCTTCAACCATGTAACTAAGTACCTCAAGCTTAGCAGCTTGAAATAATAAACGTTGACTCTCTCACGGTTTCTGCAAGCTGGGGATCCAGGAGTGACGTAGGACCTGGCTCGGGCTCTCATGAGTCGCGGTCAAGCTGTCAGCAGGGCCAATGGTCATCCAAGGGCTTGACTGGGCTGGTGGGGCCGCTTCCAAGATGGCACACGTGCTTGGCCATTGGCAGGAGCCTTCATTTCTTGACCACGTGGGCCTCTCTGGCATCTCAGAGCCCGGGATTCGAGAGAGTGAGCGAGGCAGAAGCCACAATATGTTTATGGCCTAGACTCGGAAATCATACACCATTACTTCTGGTGTGTTCCATTGGCCACACAGACTAAGCCTAATTCACTAACTAAACAAGGGTTCGGATACCAGAGGGCAGGGAGGGACATAACGGAGCCTGCTACCACCCATGCCCTCCCTCTCCCCACCTGCAGCTGATTCCCACAAATGCCCTGTTTGGTGTGTGAGTTTGGAATGGAAAATTTTTACAAAGGGACTACATTTCACATCTGGGTTAAAAAGGCATGAAAGATGAGAAGAGAAAAAATGATTTATAAAGTAGATTAAGGATGAGTAAGAACCTGAACCCATGACTTACTATCAAAATAGAGTAGTCCTGGGAATGTTGAGAAGAGTCCTTCTTCATTTTTGAAAGGTTGGTATATTAGTTTTCTACAAATTACCACAAATGTGGCAGCCTAGAACAATATCCATTTCTTATCTCACAATTTTGTAGGTCTGAGTTTGGATGAGGTCTCAGCAGCTGGAACCCAAGCGCCTGCTGAGCTGCTGCCTCCCTGGAGGCTCTGGGCAGACTCTGCCTCCAGCTCACTTAGGTTGTTGGCCAAATGCGGTTTCTGTGCTTTGGGGACTGAGGGCTCCGTTTGCTCGCTGAGGGTCTCCTGGGCTGACCTCAGCTCCTGGGGGCTGCCTGACTCCCTGTCATGCTGTCCAGACCTCCCTATGGCTTCTCTCTGGTCTCGGCATGTGAGCCCTTATATCTTAGAGACAGCAAAAGTTCATGGAATATATCACAATAAAACTGCTTAAAAAAAAGTGCATGGAGTCCTTCTCATGTTGGAGTCTCTCTGACTTCCACTTTTGCCTCATAACTTCTAGCCAGAGAAAGTTCTCTGCTTCTAAGCGCTCCCAGGATTAGACTGGACCCTCTGAGCAATCTAGGATAATCTTCCCATTTTAAGGTCCTTAGTTGTAGCTGCAAGTCCCTTTTGCCATGAAAGAAGCGTATTCACAGGTTCTGGGGACTAGGGTGCAGGCACCTTTGGGAGGCCATTGTGCCACCCACAAAGCTCAAATCTTCTTAACAGAAGACACGTTACAGCCCCTGGAAAGGCAGCTGATTAGGTGATGGTAGAAGAGGGAAAGGATGAGAAGTGCTCAGCGTTTGAAGGGAGAAGAGGGCAGTCTGCTCATGGAAATCAAATGCCAGGAAAGGGTCCTGAACGGCTTGCAGACAAAGCCCACATCACCCCACAAGGCTGCAGGCATGCCCTCCTCACCTGGGGTACAGAAAAGACTAGGTGAGGGGCTCAAGGGCCCTCCGTCTGTGGGGGCTGGAGCCTGGGGGATGTGGGGGCAGAGGAGAGTTTGGTTTTGTTTATTTAACTCTATCAGATCAGATTGTGGACTTTCCCCCTCTCTGAATTCCACTAAGCTGTAGACAAGCATGCTCACACCGGTGTGAGATTTATTTGCCACGTTTTAGTGCACGGCAAGTTTATGGCTGAGTGGAAAGCCCTAGAAACAGGGAGCTACGATGTAAATTCCCCGTGACCTTTAACTACACAGTAAGCGTTACAATGACACATAGTGTTCTTGAAATAATGTATCTTTTCTTTGGATAATTTTGGGTTTTACTTTACATTTATTTTCATTTAAGTTTGCAGTAATTTTTATGTGGTTATTTTTGGTGTGGTAGAGTTTTCCCGACATTAGGCTGCAGTTTTCACATTTGTGGGATCATTCTTTAGAGAAGAGTGTGGTCTAAAGATCAAAGTCAAAGAACCCCTGGAGAGTTCCGCTCAGTCCAGCCCATCCTCCCCCCAGCCCCTTCCCGGAGGTAATTCATAAATTCTGTATTTCATTAGACATACCTGTGAATACTTTAGCCTATTCACCTTTCAAATAATGTTTTCTGGTTTCTTTCTAACATTGTGACTTGAGAAGACGGTAAATATTTTTTGTCAGGTTGTCTATCCAAAAGTCATTCCAACATTAATATAAAATTGATATATTCCAAACCTTTGAATAGGTATTCTAAAAGAGAATATGTACCTTTCCAAATCTATGCATATATGCAGAGCTGGTTCCACTATTTTTACTTAATTGATAGAACAGATTATCTGTAAAAAATAATAATAATATCAAACTTTTCTGATTTTGTTTATGGCATTGGCTAATGGTCATTAGTTTTATCAAAATATTCAAAAGGTTCAAGAACATTCTCATTAGACTCAGTGGGCTACGTTGGCCGTGTTCTCTGCATGTTCAAATATTGCCTAACCTTTCTATTTATTTTTCTTTCCGGAAGAAAATTTCCAGATATGTTGTAGTATAGGATTACAATAATAACTTTTTCCATAGACAGATTGATCATAACATTTTTTGCATTTAAATGGAATAACAGACCCCATATTCTTCCTCGGTTGGTGCTCATATAAATATGTAAAGATAACATTATAAAAATATAAACATTAAAGAACAGATAAAATATTCTTTGCAGGTATGTACTAACACCTGCTATTGATGGTCTCCTCAGAAGACTTATTGACCAACTCCTGATGACACATCTCAGTGGAACATGGCGATGCCTTTAGGTGTCAGTCTCTGGAGACAACCTCCTTAAACACTCCTAGACAGCGGCTGCAATCATCACCTTCAGCAGGAAGGAAGATGGAGGTAAGTGTCCCATTGTGTGTAAAGGTAGCACAAATAAACGGTGGGCACGATCGTGGCAAACTTGGGGCATTAGCCCCAAATCTTGAAATGGCCCATTATCAGTAGGACACAAAAAAAGAACTGGTATGATCAAAAAGCTTAATTCCTGGCCACAAAGAGTCGACATCCATCCAAGCCTGCCCAGAGCAATCTGACAGCTGAGTGTTGACACCTGAAGGAACCGAGGAAGTGGAAAGGGCTCAGAAGCGCAGGGGACCACCTACCAGGAGAGGCCATCGCTGCTCCGAGAAGTCGTGATGGAGCCAGGAGCGCTACATGCGGCCTGGGAAACCTCACCGTCGGGAACATCCCAGGCAGCAACCCGTCTTGTGCCCATTGCAGATGCAGGAGAAAGAAAGTTGAAAGGAAGCAACTTGAATTTACTAAGAACATTTATAAATTTGATGTCATTGAGGACCAAAGAAGATTGCCTAATCTCCCAAATAGATCTATCTGCTTTGTCACCTATATGAGAACTGGCTTAATTAATTAATAACATCAGAGTTTATCAAAACTCCCCATGAATATGAAAGTCCTTCCGTAAAACAAGAAGCCCAGATGTCAGCCGGGGTCACTTGGATCCTGGTGTTTGTATACAGTATAGCTTTGGACTCCCTATGATAGGCAGGATGGCACCCGGAAAATGTCTGCACCCTAATCCCTGGAGCCGGTGGGACTTGGCAGATGTAATTTGGTAGCAAAAGATATAATAAAGTTACGGACCTTGAAGTAGGGAGATTATCAAAGATTATCTAAGGAGGTCCAATCTAAAGTCATGAGCTCCTAAAAGTTCTCTAACTTTCTCTGGCTGGAGGTGGAGGATACAGAGCAGGAGGGGAAGTCGGAGTGATTAGAAGGGTAAAGAAGCTTCCCACACGCCATGGCTGGTGAGAAGATGGATGGACCCCTGTGAGAAGGGATGCTGGCGGCCCCTGGCTGCAGAGAGCAGCCCAGCTGTCAGCCGGCAAGGAACAACATCTCAGCTCTACTGACCCAAGGAACTAAACTCGGTCGACAACTTGAGCTTGGAAGCGGATTCTCCCCCAGAGCCCCCAGACAGGCGCCCAGGCCGGCGAGGACCTCGATTCAGCCTCGGACCTCTGACCCACAGACCTGAGGACAGCAAATGGGAGCGTTTTAAGCAGTTACATTTGTGGTGATTTGTTATAGCAGCAACGGAAATCTAATACAGGTATTTTTGACAGTAATTTGAAATTTTGCTATGAATGAGCACACCCAGCATGTGTTGGGATGTGCGGACACCAGGGGGGAATCAAGCTTACCTGACTGCAGATGATCCCAGGCCCAGTTTTGGGGGCAGCATCTTCTGTGTCCCTGCAGCTGTCCCAGGCACCCCATGGACCTCCTGGCTGTCACGTGGGTGACAAGCTTGGGAGGGGGTCACTCATACGAGCCACCGGAATGGTAACATTTCAGGGATGGTGAGACGGGGTTCCCTCACCCCCAAACCATCTCCCCATTACTTCCTCTGCCTTTCCTTTGTTTTATTTACAGTATCATGTCCACCGGTCAGAGATTTTTCTGTTTTCTTAATGTGAATTTCCTGGTAGACAAGTGGGGTTTCACATTTATGTCTCAGTGTATGTTTAATCAATTTCTTTCCTCCAAACATCTAAAATAATCAGCTTCAAGGAAATAATGGGGGTTTTATGGGGTCTGGAAAAGGACTTAGAGGTAAAGTTAAATTGAAACATGAGGTGCTTTGGGATAGGCAATGTCTGGTTGGTACGTCACAGACCTCGGGGAATACAAACCATGAGAAAGTAGTGAATCTCAGGGTGGAAAGAAATTGAAAACCACAAACAAGAGAAAGGCACAGAAAGAAGAAAGAGGCTGGCAAACGTCAGCCAGCACTAACTGGGAAATTTTACTTGGGGGCACCCCTTCCTCAGGGGTCACAGCTTCTTAATCATTTCTGTGTCATGGACCTCTCTGTGGTCCACTGAGGCCTCTGGACTCCTTCTCCAAATAATGCTTATGAATGAATAAACTAGATCGCACTGGTCTTAAAGGAAACCACTGATATTGAAATTCAATTATCAAAATATTTTAAAGTACCTGTGATGTAGTAATATGTATTTCTGTATTCATGTTTTAAATAAACAAAACTAGACGCAATTTTGTCAACATGCCATAATTTCAAAGTAGCGATAAGCTTAACTGATATTTCAATTTATTTGGCATGTGATATGAAAATATCTGTGATTGCTAGCATTGTAAAGTCACAGGTACTACTGTACTACCATCGTTTGTGGCCTACATTCGGCATTGAAAATATGCTCTTTTCCACTTAGAGACTAGTGAAGAGTTAACACTTAACTTTTTCCCACCCAAGGCCACACATCTTCTGCATTCTCTCCATGGACCAACCCCTCCGAGAGCAACCCAGGGTTTATAGTCACAGACTCTAGGTGTGCTCTAGGTGAGCCAAATGGCAGCTGGTGAGGTGAATGGTTTGGAGCTGAAAATCGTGTTCTTAAAGCTAGTCCATCCCTGTGGGCTTGGACCCATTGTACATAGGATCTTTTGATGCGGCTGCTTCAACTAAAGTGTGACCCACCTCATTCAGGATGGGTCTTATCCTCTTGCTGGTGTCCTTTATAAATGGAATGACTACAGAGAGAGAGAGAGAGAAGGCCAGGGAAGCAAGGAGCTGAAATCAATGAAACCCACAAGAGAAGGGAGAGACCAGCAGCTGCTGCCCTGTGCCTTGCCATGTGGCAGAGGAGCCGAGGATCACCAGCAGCCAGTCATCAGGAAGAAAGCATCATCTAATGATGCCTTGATTTGGACATTTTCATGGCCTCAAACTGTAAGCTAATAAATTCCCATAATTTGAGCCAATGTACTTCATGGTATCTGCTTTAAGCAGCCTAGGAAACTAAAACAGTTGGCTTGCTTTTAAAACTTTCAGTGTAAGGTAAAGTCTTCAAATAAAACTTTATTGAAAAATTTAAAAAAACAAAAATTAAAAAAAGGTTTTAAAAATCTGGGGAATTCTGAATTTTTCTAAATCACAAAAGTAGCTGATTATTCTTTTCTAAGACTTTGTCAAGTGAAAAAAGCAATGAATGAAATAATCTGTCCAGTATAATTTATGTTGCAAAAATTATTTGTATCTGTTATATAGATAAATGCAAATGCATAGAAAAAGGCGTAAAAGGATACAAAGCTGTCTAATGATGGTTAGCTACAAGAAAGGGACGCTATATATTCTATCTTTTTGAATGTGATACAATAAGAATATATTTTTGCATGGCTCATTTTTTTAATCAATAAAAATAAAATAATAAACATTACCCACAAAGCAAACAAAAAGGTAGATGATTCTGAATGATATTTTCTAGAAAACTGCCAATCTTATTTTCATCTAAAGACTATTTCAAGTAGACAGAATAAGAGCTATCTAATTATACTATTTTTTTCTAACTATCAAGGGAGAGCCAATGATATTTTGCAGAGCCTAAGTTGGAACCTGTCTGTGGAGAGAGAAAAACTGTGTACAAGAAAAATTTCCTTATAAAATCACACAAATTCTCATGGCTGGGCAATTAATGTCTTTATGGTTCTGCTCATATACTAAAAACTGGGATGAGATTTCCTATCTCTTGATTTCCAAGTTGGGATTTGAACCCCCACACCAGTCTTCTTCCTAGAAATCTCACTAAAGTGGATCGCAGATAATCCTAACAAAGAATTAAAATTAAGTTGAACATTCATAAGGTTAGCACATTCTCCTGTCCAATCATCCAAACTGTGTAAGTATTTAAATCTCTTAAGCTTGGTTAACACATAATTACATGGACCAAGAATAGTGGGTAATTATAGCACAACCAGAATATAATCAAGAATTTTTGAATAATGAGTAATGTGTTCTAGTTAAAAATCTAGAGCAGTTCATCGACTTTTCTCTTCAAACTTGTGCAGCAAGAAAGCACTATGTAGACAGTCGTTGAGTCATAACTGGCATATTTTCAGGATTAGAGTGCATTCATTTCCAGATTTTATTCAAATCTGCAGATCTGCACAAAGGCAAATGGAAACAGAAATGATTACGATTAAGATTGTTGAGGATGCTGACATTTACAGTTGTACACTCTGAGCAATTTCAGAGACAGAGGATTCTTTGTGATTAGCGTAACCCGCGGACCAGAATACCATCTCCAGGATGCCCAGAAGCAGGTGCCATGAGAAGGTGGCCGTCAGGCAGGACAAAGGAAGACAGCTCCAGTGGCACCCAGGTGATGCACGAAGAGTGTCTACACCAGCCACGACTGACTCTGTGTGCTGTTTGAAGATTCTTTTATATGGATCTATACTTACGGCCACCTTTAGCTCCTCATAGTCTTTTGGCTGTCTGTAAAATTCCAATTGGAGTAGTTTCTTTGGTCTCAGTTGTGGTCACCTGTTGTTTCACGTGCCCAGGAGTGCTTTCTTTCTGGGAGATGCCCCCTCCTCTCTTCACGAGTTCTGACACCCAGCACCCGGGCCTCGGGGGACTGGGGAGGGGCATGGATTTCTCTAGTCACCGGGCTCTGTCCACAGATGTGATGCTCATTCCAGCGATGGGCATAGCATGCAAATGAGTCCATCCGAGACCTCCTCTGCAAAAACGGAGAGAGAAGCACTTGGTTTCCTCCGGGATGGCTAAACTGGGGGGCTGTCTAACCCTGCCCCTACCTTCTTCCTCTCCTCCGAGCAAGCCCGTCAACCACTGGTGGCATACACCAGGACAGGGAAGGCAAATGGACGGAGCGAGGAAGCAGAATGCATGTGTGTGAGAGGGAGGGAGAGAAGGAAGGCGAGTGAGACAGAGGGGACACCATCCAGGGCTCTCCAGCGTGTAGCTCAGGTCACCGTCCCTGGAGTCCCTGGGCCGGGTCTACTCTGAGCTTTGAAGGTCCACGAGTCCGTGGATTTCCTTTCCAGCTCAAGCTACCTGCGGGACAGTTTCTTCTTCCCATCCAGGGCCCCTGCTGACCACATTTGCCAGCCTCTTTGCAGTCAGAAGGGGCCACGGGACAGAGCCTTTGTCCAGGGATTGTGAGCAGACGTGATGTGCAGGCCCTCCAGGCCTGGTCCGTGAACCCCCTCCCCCAGGTTCCCGGCACCCCCCACCTGCTCTTTCTCCTCCTGGCAAGTCTGAAGGGAGCACGCCCCAGGGAGTGCCTGCAGATCCTGTGACAGAGAGCCTGGAACCCTGGCTGGCTGCAGCGGGGAGAGAGGGCCCCACCCGCCCACTCAGCTGCCCAGTACTTACAGAGCAAGAAATGAACTCGGAGTGTTTTCAGGATAGTATGCATTTTGGTGATTGTTACAGCATCAAGTAATTCCCTAGCTAATAAACTTGGGCTTCTCTCTCTTGAACCCCCATGAGTCCTAGGATTTAGGCACCTGGTGTCAGTCTAGGTAAGTGGCCTGCTGCATTAGCAAGAAGTGTTTGGTGTCACATAACAACTTCCTCAGAACATGACTCTTCCACAGAATAGAAGACTGTTTCTCTGGGTAGGTGTAGGTTGAAGTCGTGTCCCCAAAGTCCTAAACCCCAGTCCCATGGATGTTGGCTTCTTTTGAAATAGGGTCTTCGAACATGTGAGTGATTAGAATGAAGCCAAGCTGGATTAGGATGGGCTCTAGCAGGATTAATGGGAGACCTCATGAGAAGGGGAAAGAGGCACACACAAGGGGGGAGGGGCCATGGGAAGATGGGGACAGATTGAAGTTTGCGGCCACAGCCAAGGAATGACCAGGATTGGCAGCCACCACCAGAAACCAGGAAGGAGGCATGGAGAAGACTCTTCCTTAAAGATGTCAGAGGGAGTGTGGCCTTGCCAACACCTTGATTTCCCACTTCTAGCCCCCAGAATTGTGAGACAATCGATTCCTGTGGTTCTAAGCCATCAAGTTTGTGCACTGTGTTACGGTAATCCTCAGGTGAACCGCAATGAAAGATGCCAGCATTTCGTGTGTCTTGGGCTCTGCTTAGTCACCATAGTTTTTTGTCCATCCACCCACATGGGAATCTATTTCCTCTTAACTCTGCATCTGAGGCTCTGAGACTGACTTAGTTGCTTTACAGATTATCAGGGGAACCTGATAACTAGCCTAAGGTCTAGACTCCCTCCTTGTCCCCGCTGGACATGACGGCAGGGACCTGGTGCCGCCAAGTGACCCTGGGAGCCGGGGGAAGAAATGCCCCTAAGCATCAGCACCATCAGTGATTTTCGTCATTCTGAGCTACTCCATAGCTTTGAAAGAATGCGAAGAGCGACTGATAAAGCAGACCCTGTGCACCTATTCACTGGGCCAGCCAAGGACTTGGCCCACTTGCTACAGCCGTGATGTCAGAAGACGTGGGGAACTCGGCCTTGGCTGAGCTCAGGCAGCAAGGGGAGCCTGCACTGGCTGTCACCAACATCAGACTGCTGGCAGCCCGTGGGCCTGGGCAGTTGGCAGGTAAAACTCGAGCATCATTTGGGCAACAGGAGAGGCCTTAGCAGAACATACTTCAATAGATCTCTGCTCTGTGTCCTTTGCTGAGATATTTCCTCCAAACATCCTGTACACAGAACTAGGCCATTTCATTGATTCAAAAGCACACTCTTTTTTTTTTTATTTAAATTACTTTACTTATCAAATAAAAAACATTTACAAACAAAACAAAGCAAAGCAATGGGGAAAACAAATATCCTGAAATAACTTCAGTCCTTCCAATATACTCTTACCATACCAAAAGAGAATTAATGAACCATAGTCACACCTGAGGATTCTCATATCCTTAAGATCACCCTCAATATCTTGTCTGTTCTTAAAAGCACACTCTTAAGAACTTGTATATGTATGCAGGCTACATACTTTAAACAGATTAAAAGCAACCTCATTGGATTACATGCCATATTTTTCTTTTGACTCATTGGATCCTTCTTCTTCCTTTTTTTCCCTTGAGTTGTTCCAGCACGATTCGTTGAACAGATGAACTTGTTTCTGTAAGTTATTTCTAATTAATTCCATTTTGTGTCTCTAGCACAAAGGACAATACTTTCAGGCTGAGGAGAGAGAATTAAAGGCACAAAATAAGACTATTTTTAGAAGTGGTAGACTTATTCTAGAATATACCTTTTAACCAGTGTATCTAGAGCTACTGCAGTGCTAAGAAAAGAATTAGCCCTTTTCAGTGCTAATTATGTGTTCTTACGTGTCTTCTCCACAATTCTGCAAGATAGGAGGCATCTTTTTCTCATGGATAAGGAAACTGTGATTTGAAGAGTCAGACAATTTGTCTGGAGCCACACAGCTAAATAAGGGGCAATTCAGAATCTAAATTTATCCCAATTCAAGCCCCATGCTTCTTGTGATAGGACAGGATACCCTTCAATGTGTTCTCCTGGGATAGGTTTTCTGCCTTGGAAATTGGATTATTTTTCATTTACTTGAGAATAAGGAAAACTTTACTCCATTCTTAAGGAGGGGAGGAGGTAGAGGAATAGAGAACAGACCCACGGATGAAAGCTTTGCACAGCATTTTGCTCCTTATATTTTCTTTGTGTATTAAGCAGTCCCAGTGACCCTGAAACTACCAAATCGACAGTGAACATCCATTATTTAAAAGGAAAGTCCTTGCCCTGACACCCTCCTTGACTGACAAGGACAGATGACTTGAGCTGCCCGTATGACTTCTATGGCAGTAGACAGCTATGAAAGCAAACTTCCGCCTTTGGAAACGTCAGACTCCGAGTCAGCACTTCCGGAATAGGAAAGCACAGTTATAGAAGGGAGGGCCGTGCAGCGGCTCACCCTCCCTCAGCACCCACTCCTCACACTTGCTAGGAGACAGCAGGGTGTCTACTTGGAAAGGGTCAACCTGAACCAAAACAGACTGCTGACCGGGCAGTCCTAATTATTTTAATTCATTCATCCATTCCCATATTTCTCCACCCACTCCCAGTCTAACTTCCGTCACCCAGTGCAGTGGGTTCAGTTGTGTCCCCACAAAAGATCTGCTCAAGTCCCAACCCCAGTACTGGTGAATGTGATCTGGCTGTATTTGCAGGTGTGATGAGTTAAGGTGAGGTCACACTGGACAAGGAGAGGAAGATTTGGAGACCCAGAGAGAACATGGCCCTGTGGAGGTGGAGGAAGATGGACCTACAGCCGAGGAACACCAATGCACGACCGAGGCTAGGGGAGGCCAGCGAAGGTTCTGCCGGGAGCCTTCAGAGACGGCCTGATTCTGTCCACACCACAAGATGGACTTCCAGGCTCCAGAACCCAGAGAGAGAACAAATTGCTATTGTTTAAACCAGCCACCTTGTGTTAATTGGTTACAGCTACCCGGGAAAGGAATACCCCTGGAGACACTGAAAATTGTATGGGAGGTAAAACCAAATCCTGTTGTCATAACTTAAATTCCACATTTCCACCTTGGTCCCACCCCTGCTAAAGCGCCACCGCCATGCGGATTTCACCAGCGAATGTTGCAAAGCACGTTTGGGGGAGAGATAGATAAGCAGCTGCACAGAGCTCTGCTGCAGTCAGCCGAGAGGAACTTCATCTATTGTTAAGATGATAACCCGTTTTCTCTTCTAGAATGTTCTAGCAGATTAAGATTCAAGGAGGGAAAACCCATCACAAGCCTTCTTTCAGTTTTATCCACATTCCTTGAAAGAGCCTGGGAATATTAACTATGTGTCATATATACTTTATTTCTCTTTTCGTTTTTCTGGTCCCTTCTCATGCATTCAGAATGCATCTGTGTTTTGGAATGAGGCTCTGCCGCGCGTCTGGCCCAATCCTCTTTTGGGCATGGCATGTACATTTTGTGGCACTTTGTGTAGACCAGCCTGAGAGAATCAATACACGAGATGCAAAGCTCTAAGTGACACGCTCCAGAGCTGACATTCTTGCCACGGCTTTGAGCTCCTCGCACTGACAAATACAACACACGCACTGCTCTCCCAGAGGAGGAAATGAAGTGATGTTTATGTTAGGCAATATGTAAAATATTTACACCCTGGCTTCAACACAAACCTACCATCATTTAAATCAAGAGGTCCCGTTCACAACAAGCATGAGTGGAGTTATCTACGCCACGCTCTGGAGACAGAGAGAACCCAGTACAATAACGGTCAGCTTATGTACAGAATGTGATTCCACCACGCCACTACTTGAAAAAGCAGCAGTTATGGGAAAGCTTTCTAATGTGCTTGCTTCTTTTAGAACTGTTAAATTACCAAGAGGGGCTAAAATTTATGCCTTTCTGACTATTGCCCTTATCTTTAGAATAGAAAAGTCTTTTCTTTTGATAAACCATTCTTTCATGGATAACCTCTTCAAGAGCATTTAGTTATCATTATTAATAAATTGTTACAGTAATAAATTTTATTTTAAACATTTTATTAAATGCAGTTCTCATGTACTTAAAATAAATTGCAAAGCCGGCTTTTTTCATGGTATTTAATATATATGGTATGACACAATGTGCTTTTAATATATTTAATGTTATATACTTTAAAACATAAGTGTGTTGTACTTTTATGGAACTTACTTTATATTCCTTTCTATATGAAAAATGTATTACTTTTTAATACGGGTTCATTGTGGAGTGCCATTAGGAAACAGAGCCCTGTTCTTAAAAGTGGTAACTTTTAGAATTAAAGTACATTAACTGTGGGGGAGGGGAAGAAGCTGCATTATGGTAACATCAAGCATCTAATTGAAACTGACAAAAGCAAGGGGAGAAATCTCAGACTGACATTGTAATGGCTCTCCCATTTGCATTGACATCATAGCAGCCCTAATGCAAGCTGTGAGACACTCCACTGACAAAAAAAGACTCCCCTTGACATTCTGTCGGTTTCCCAGTTTCTTTGGACATGCTATCACTGTCATTCAAGGTAAAGATAAAAATATTATGAAAAACATCTTCAGTGCATGCTTATTAGATCCTTTCCACAGTTGAAATATGGTGGTCGTTTTCCAGAGCTGCTTATTTTTAAGCCTTGGAAAGACGCTGTTAGAAGCTCAGGAGGACGGCATTGCCAAATTCTCAATCACTTAAAGCTGTTTTTAAAAAAAGAAATTTAAAATTGATTTTAGAGCTTTTGCTTTTGCATAGATCCTAAGGTGAGAAAGAAGGAGGGTTCCTCTTTTGAAGCAGGAGGAAATCTTTCTTGTCAGTAGGTGCCATGTGGTGAAATCACTGACAGATGGCAAATGTGCCCAGATGAGGTGAAATCCTTGAGGAACCTAAAGGGAGCCACTGGATCCCGGGTACAATGACTAAGCCAATTGGTTTAGAAACTGCATTTCTAGGTTGAAATTCTGGACTCGGCCTTTGCCATTTAGCCAGTGCCTTGTAAGGCGGGCTTCAGGCCCGGCCGCAGGGCTCGGGACCCTGAACTCCGCCTTGGGCTTCTCCTGGTGGCCTTGTGTCTCCTTCCGCGGAACTTCCCTGCCCCTGACTCCCAGCTGGGCCCCTGCTGCCTACTGACCTGCTGCCCCGAATCCACAGGTGGCTGCAGGACCAGATGTTTCCCCCAACTAAAAATGGGCCTGACCTCCTAAAGTCTGCCCTTCCCAGAAGGTTCTTCACCCCAGGCCCCTGATCTTCTCACCACCACACCCACCACAATGGATCCCAAACTCGGCCTGGCCATGTCCTCAGAAATGCCGTGAGTCTCAGTCACATTTTCATGCTGAAAGATTAGACACTGGAAGGAAAGGTGAATTTCCTCCCACTCACAGATATTTACAGATATTCTCAGATACTTCTCGAGCGCCGGTTCTGAGTCTGCTGTAGGCACGCTGCACGCTGCATCGGAGAACGAGCAGGACGCACCCACTGAGATCCAGGGGCCAGACCATGCCCAGCTGAGCGGTCAGTGCATGACCTCAAAGAGCAGTGTTAGGGCTCCAGTAGTGTTGCCATGGAAGCTACATCTGTGTCCTGGTGCCTGGTACCTGTGCACATGACCTCACTTGGAAACGGAGCCTCTGCAAGGTGAGATGAGGTCATTCTGAATTAGAGGGGCCTGAATCCAGGACAACCAGTGTCCTTAGAAGAAGAAGAGGAGAGACACAGGATGGCTGCCCTGAAAAGACGGAGGGAGACACCGGACGAGTGCATCTACCAGCCAAGGAGCACCAAGGAGCATCAGCAAATGCCAGAGGTTGGAAGGGGCAGACAGGGGTCTCCCAACAGGCTTTGGGGTGCCAGCCCTGCTGACACACGTATTGCAGACTCCTGGGCTCCAGAACTCAGAGAGAAGACATTTCTATTGTTTTAAGCCCCCGGTTTGTGACATCTCTCTCTTAAGTCCCAGGAAATTATGACACATGATAATGCTATTTAAAAAATAGAACGCAGAAATGGAATTTAATGTGGGGACTGGGAGTTGGCATTTCTTCACATCAACAGGAAGTTTTCTCTCATTTCAAAGACTGAAAGAAAGAACAGGAGTCACAGAAGAAGTGTAAGAAAAGTCCGAGGGGGGGATGTGTGGAGAACTAAGAAGCAGCCAGCCTGGCGAGAGCATGGCGATGAGGGAGGGTGTCAGGAAGGGACCAGTGTAAAGGTCTGTAGTCACGCTACAGAGTTTGGAAGTCAGGAAGGATTCTAGTGGTATTTCTGCTCTCTGCTTTAAAAAGATGCCTGACTGCTGTTCAGAGAGTAGATTGGAAGGGCCAAGAACAGAGATTGGTAGAAAAATAAAGAAGGTATTGCAACAAACAGGGAGAGAGGTTAGATCTTTGCACTAGAGTGACTTTGATTAGGATGGGGGGAAACAGATGGATTCAAAATAAACATTAGACAAAGGTGTGAGAGCACCACAAGCTGGAGGTAGATGGTGAACAGAAGGAGGGATCAGACTCTCCCAGGGTCTCCCTGTGCCTCTGTGGGGGCTGTTTATGGAGATGAGAGAGTCTGAGGCAGGTGCAGACTGAGGGGGCACGGCACAGGCTACCTGTGCTGACAGGTGCTGGAGGTGGGCAGGTGTCAGGCTCTCTGCTTAGGAAATGCTGGGCTTCTGCAGCCTCCAGGCAGAGACATCAAATGGACAGTTGAATAATTAAGTTTGAGGCTAAGAAGAAAGGTTTGAGCTAGAAAAGAAAAAAAAAAAAGAGTCATCACCATACAGGTAATATTTAAAGCCTGAGAAATAAAAACAACTACTCAGAAGGAGAGGGAGAGATAGAGAGTGAGATGATGGATGATAGATAGATAGATAGATAGACAGATAGATAGTTATAGATGGATAGATAGAGAGATATAGATGAATAGAGAGATATAGATGGATAGATAATAGGAGGAGAGAAAGAGAGATAAATGGATAGAACAGAGTGAAGTAAAAAAGGGTCCAGGGACTGAAATCTCAAGAATTCCAAAATTTGGATATCAGGTCAAACAGGGAGAGTTCATAAAAGGAGCAAGCAGGAAGAAGGGAATCAGAAAATCTCTAGAAGCATCTTTCAGAGAGAGGGGTCAGGCGTAGAGAATGCTAAAGAGACGTCAAGGCAATGAGGACAGAGGTGTGTCTATTGAATCTGAGACCTGGAGTTCGTCGGTGACCTCAGCAGGGACAGTTTGGGGGGGCTGGTTTGCAGGGTCAGGGAGGGACAATCCATATCAATGTTGGTCCAGGGGGTGAAGGGAGGGGAGCAAGGGGAGGGAGCGCATGTGGAAAACTCTTCAGAAGTTCGGTTGAGCAGGGAGTGGAGAAATGAGATGATCACTGGAGGGACACGTGGAGCCTAGAAAACTGGGTCCCGCTTTAGTGATCTGCCTTTTGTTACATCTGAATAGCTTCTAACATCGCCGTACTCTCACAGAATCATCCTGACTGATGCCCGTGAGTGCCTTCTGAGGTGGGCAGTGCATTTGTGACTTACATTTATGAGGGAAATAACAGAAGATGGGAGATGCAGCCACGTGCCTAAGGTCTAGGGCTGCCTTCAGGGCGCCGGGTCTCCTGGTGGACCCCAGGAAGCTGCGTCCGTGTCCGAGCCCCAGCACCTGTGAGGGTGACCGGACTTGGAGAATGGTCTTCGTGGATGCGATTTAGTTCAGGCTCTCAGGATGAGGTCACCATGGATCTCTCCCCTAGAGCCCGCCAACCCCTTCACTTCAGACATCAGCCCCGTGACTGTGGGAGAATAAATTTCCATGACTCTAAGCACCCCGGTTTGTGGCGATTTGTTGGGGCAGACACAGGGGGTCGCATAGGACCCTGCTCTCAGAAGGGCCCTGGGGTTTTTGAATACCGTGCCGTCATCACCTTGAAAATCTTAGCAGTTTTTGAATAGGGATCCCACATTTCCATTTTGCACTGGGCCCCACAAATTACGTCCTGCTAGGTTTATAGCAAACAAGAGCACAAGCCACAGCCAGAATGTCTGTGACCCCAAGACCCATGCTGTTTCTAGTGACATTCGCAGAAACCCTCTGCTTGGCTGGGTTATGAGAGGGCACAGATATTGCCCCTGTTGCTTCAGAAAGGACCAGAAAGATTGCCAGGCTTTCATCGGGTCATTGAGAATCTAACGCTTCAGCACAAAAAGTAACCATCCTATTCAAACAGGAAGAACTTCCCAAGCATAAAGATATGCTTCATAATCTACTATAAAACTTTAAAAAAAAGTGATTTTTACATACAGACAATTTGATGTGTATTTCATTCGGTTCTTACACATCCACAGCTTATAAATTCATGGTCTAGGTGCCAGAGAAAAGAAAATGGAGACAAGTTAATCTACGCGTTTTTTCTCTCATTCTCCCACTCAATACCCACCTGTTTAGTACAGAATAGGTTAGAGGTATTCAGCACTAGGAAAAAGCAAAAATAGATGACAATTCCCCTTCTCCAGAAACCTGCATAGAAAGAGAAAGATGCAGAAAGTAGAAACTCTGCCAACACTTTTGAGGTGCATGCATTTCCAATTCATGGACAATGGTAAAAATCTTACCGAATAACTTAAGATTATAAGCAGAGCCAGTCGAGGTATAGAATAGTAAACTAATTTAGTCCAAGTGGATTCAGGAAAAAGTGACTGTCGTTAGTATGTATTCCTTGTGCTATTTTAGATTTCCGGGAATGCTGATTCAATGTCATTCTAGGACAGGAAGAACAACAGTTTCACCGACAGGTGCACGGGCTGTGAAGAGTGAGCACGAGAGGAAAGGTTAGGAAAGAGCCAGACCGCCAGAGAAGAGCATATAAAGAAGACACTCATTTCCGGGCCGCTCAGAGGTTTACCTTCTTGAGCCCCAGGTTGTGCCTTCAGGCTGCCGGCTACAGGCTCCGTCCAGTGACAGCTTGGAAAGGTGAAGCTTCCAGGTGTGCAGTATCCTTGGTAAGGCGCCATCGAAGCCATGTTGTTATCATCATCATCTACACCATCATCATCATCCTTGCCATCAGTATTTACTGTTTATTTGCCATACACCCTTTCCTAGACACTGAACGGCTAAACAAAATAGAATCTCTTTCAAGCTCTCACTTAAGTGTTTATAATTCCTGGAAGCTGAAACTATCAATTGCACACATTTCTCAACTAATGCTTCGGGGATCATGTTCTGCTCTCTCTCCAGCGATCCGGTGAGCCTGTGGGTGATGCACCAAATGGTATTTCTTCTGAATTCCTCACAGTATCCAGCATGGTTTTGAGCAAAAATGTGCCCATAGTGAACTGAATGAAGGATTTCAAATAAAAACCTTCATGTGTCTGTGTTAGGACTGCGGCGGATCTTTGATTACCGCACGAAAGGGGAAGGGGAATCATCTGCTTCCCAACAACTGGGAAGGGAAATTGTTTTAAAAAGGTGGAGGTGTAGGACATAGAAGCATGGGTGAGTTTAAGTAGATGCTCAGAACTTTAAGAGTCAGCGAGGGCACAGGGCAATCATATGGAAATTCTTAAATATTCCCAAGATTTGCCGTGAACTTTTAAAAAATTATTGGAAAAAACATTAACTTTGGAGTAGAAGCTGAGTTCTAACTTTCCATCATCTGAGTAAACTCTTTGAACTTGTAGAGTTTATTCAGCCTTTGACATCAAAACTAAACTTTGTGCTGTAAAACTTATCTATCCATCCAACACACGTGACTGTTACTTTTGCTCCTCTACAGCTATTCAGCCGTTTGTTCTTTGAGTCATTCATCAGTCACGCATTTGCTCTGATTCTACAAACACTTCATATTCTATAAGTTAAGCTTTGCAGCAGATGACTTGATTACCAGGTTAAATAAGCCACACTCTCTGAGATGTTCACCTCCAATGGAGACAAAAGTATAGGCAATTAGTGAAAACTGGGAGAAGTTGTGTTATAATGGTACTTCAAAGGGTCTGAGACACCCTAAAGGAAGGTGTGGTTAAGTGTTTATAAAGGCTCAGAGAAATGTTTGGAATTTTTCAAGGGTTGAATGTGGGGGAAAGTTCTTGTAAAAGAAGAAAGTAGCATGCACAAAAGTATAGTGGAATGAAAGGTATGATGGGAGCATCAGTCTGAATTCAACCAGAGAAGCAGGGCCACCAGGAGATTAGATAGATAGATGGAGGATGGATGGATGGATGACAGATGATAGATTAGATGATAGAAAATCAATAAATTATAGAAAACTATAGACAAATGGATAGATGGAAATAGAACGATGAAGGATATAGCGATAGAGACGCTCACACATACGTACACAAAAATAACCATTATTTTATATTATATATAATTTTATAGGAGTTATTCTAGGGATTTGGCCTTGCATAATTTTGGAAACTGATAGGGCAGTGTCTGTTGACTGTTGTTTTCACCTCTGACCCTGGAATTGAAGTCCACAAGGTGAGCAGTTAGGGAGGGAGGATGGATGTCCAGTGGGGAGAGCAAGAGCCGGCTGGAACCTATGAGCATGGACTGGATCCCGTGAGCACAGAGAGGAATGCTCAGTTCCTGTTGCTCTGACATCCGTGCGAGTGTCCTGCAGAGTCAGGGCTCTTCAAAACAGAGCTAAACTTGTACACACACTCACACTCACAAGCACACTAACACACACATGCACGCACTCACACATACCCATAACTCACAACCACACCAACACTCACACTTATACAGACACTTGCATACTACATCACACCAACACACACTCACACACACTCACACTCACAAGCACACTAACACACACACATGCACTCACACATACCCATAACTCACAACCACACCAACACACTCACACTCATACAGACACTTGCAAACTACATCACACTAACACACACACACACTCACACTCACAAGCACACTAACACACACACATGCACTCACACATACCCATAACTCACAACCACACCAACACACTCACACTCATACAGACACTTGCATACTACATCACACTAACACACACTGTCACACACTCATACACACACACAAACTCACACTTACAGTCACTAATGCATACTCACACACATGCACACATGCTCTACCACACTCACACTCACACACATACACACACCCTCACAATCACACTAACACAAATACACAAACTCACACAATACTCTCACACACTCACACACATACACACTCTTGCACAGACACTCACACACACACACATCTGGCCCAGCAGTTGGAGAAGCGGAAGGAAGACCTAGGGAAGTTTCAGGCCCAGCTGCCAATCCACACCCAGGAGGGGAGTCTGCAGACTAGCAATAATGTGTGTGAGCTCCTGATGGTGCAACTTCCCTCCCACCCTCCAGCTCCCCCAAGGTTTCCCTTTGTGGCACATCCTATCCAGAAACACACAAGGTACCAGAAACAGAATGCTGGGAAATGTTGTTCAGCCACCACTGCGGGTAAACAGAAGGTGGTTACTGTGGGAATGAACTTGGGGCTGCATCACAGGGACAGCGAGGCTAAGGCAGTACCTGTGTCCTCGGCACAGTATCTGGAGTTTCGTCCAGTTGCTACTCAGATGCTCTCAGAAGGGTTTTAAGGCTGCCATTGGCCTGATGGTTTTTAAGTTTTAGAAAACATCAGCTTGGCAGTGTGGAAAAAGGAACGGAGGGACAAGGGCTGCAGTTAGGAGAGACTTAGATGTTTAAGGTGATCATCAAGATGAGACAGTCAAAGGTGGAGTGAGACCTTGACATTGCGGATGGGCTGGGTGCGTTACACTGACCGATGGCGAGGGGCAGTAGCAGCAGAGGCTCAGACCAACACACAGTCATCATACCGCCAGCTATCACTGGTACTTTCCACCCCGTCTAAGGAGAGAGCAGTCTTAGCAGAACCACTTTCTCTCAAGAGGACTGGGTTTAAGCCAGCTGTAGCTAGCCAAGGGGAATAGAATTGAGATGAGATGGTCTGAGATGTTCTGCAGTTTTACAGAGGGGCCAAGTGCAGGAGATTGCTAATCCCTGGAGAGACCTGATTCCATTGTAATCAGCAGTTGTTTTTCCATGTGTTATTATCCGATATTTAGTTCATTGAATTTTCTAAGATATTTAGTAAAACCCAAACAGGATCTTAGACCTTATAGTAAATTAAAGTGTGCTTTCTTAAATGAAACCTTCCCCCGCTCACCTTTTTTTTCCTCCCTTTCCCCCCATCTCCTTAACTGAGCTCATGCTTGTGCATTCCTCAGACACAGAGTGTGTTGGCTAGCCTTCCAGAGGGGAAAAAGTCTATGTGCGGGAAGCTCCAGCGTAGTTTCAAAGGGCCCCAGGAAGCCCTCACACCACAATCAGGTTCTGCTGCAGCATGGGCTGTAGGAAACCCTGCTTCCGGCCATCGTCCTTCCCACGCCTCTTCGAATGTGCCAACCCCCAGGGAGGGTCCTTACCCTTTCCACGGGGTTCCTTTATTCATAGGTCCCTGAAAGCCCAAAGACCCCCAGCACAGGCTGAGGGGGGCATGGTATCACCACAAGTTTGTCTCCTGGGCCCCAGAGCTGGAGCGTACAAGGTAGTGGGAAGTTCAAGGGAGCAAGAGAGCACTGGTGCATGAGGAGGAGGTGACTTTGCAAGACAGAGTTGGAGATGAGGAAAGAGAGAGGAGATGAGGCAGGAGAGAGGGGAAGGAAGGGCATCAAACTCAGATTGTGTTCACCTTTTATGAAAGCTGGTGTTGACTATTTCCAAATAATGCACAGGGTCAGCATTAATTGTACCCATTTCCAAACATTTCTGATTTATGGAATATATTTTTACTTTATTGAGGAAGCATATTAGGATAATAATGTGCTTCATTTTTCATTTACACCATATGCTGGAAGAAAGTAGTGTTTAACTGATGAAGAAGTAGTTATAAAAAGAGCAAACACTCTAACAAATCACCCTTTTCTTAGAAAATATCATCACTCTTAACTTTTTTCCATGTTCAATCCATAACCTGTGGCCACACATTCTCCAAAGCAATCCTGATGAACATGTAAGGAATGAAAAAAAAGTTATTTCATTTCTTCTGTCTTCTTCATGATTCATGTTTCTTTGTAAACTGAAAAGTTGAGAGTCAAATAGATTGTATCCGAAAGAACAAAGTGGTTAAAGAAACAGAAGAGATGGAAAGATCTTGAAAAGGCATTTCTGACAGACTGTTTGTAATGGACGCTACAAAGAGAACACTTCTTCTCTTTAGAAACGTTTCTTTGCTAACTCAAAAAAAATAAGAAAAACAGTTTGCAGTGGCCTGTATGACAAGATGTAATGTCCCATCATGTCTATTAAGATCTCAAGGTAATCTGGAAGCATTGGCATTTAATAGGAACAGATTGTGGGTCAGGTGGTCTTTTAAAAAATAGTTCTTTCCTTGCTTGGAAAGGAATGTGAGTTACAGAGTAATACATCAATCTTTTAGACTGGTTTAAAACTTCAACTAGCCTGGAAAATCTCTCCCATACTTACTAGAAGTAAGACTATGATGTATCTGGTAGCAGTAAGCTTTGGAGTTGTGGGTTTTATTTGGAAATGCTTTCCAGAGCGTGGCTTGCCCTACCTCGATTCTTTAAAACCACCCTCATTTCATTACATCTCTCATTTCCGGACTTATATCAATTTTTTATCTTGAATATGTGCAACTGTGCTACAAGAATACAGATCTTTTTTCTCACTTATTTATAGTGTGAAAAATGCCATGGAACAGTGTGCTCCTTCTTCCAATATTTTTAGACCCAAGGGTGGTGGAAGTACAATGACCGAGGTTGGCATAAATAATGTCAGGCTGACTTTCAGATTATCTGCTGCATTGCAATACAGGACAATCATGAATCAATGAAGTTGCAACAAATTCAGATACTTTGTGCTACCTTTATTTTAGCTTTTTTGTTGTTGTTGTTGCCAGAATGGCCAGAATGTCAAAGAGGAAACCAAATTAACAATAACAGTAGTTGCTAAAATATATTGCATTACTCCATTAGAATCAAGCATTGTGTCAAGAACTCACCTGGCCTTTCCTGATGTGTGTGTTGGGGACAGGGGAAGGGCCCAGCAGTAGGCAGGTGGGGGGGGGGGGCTCTGGTTAAAATAGATAACATTCCTTCTTCAAGCCACGCACCCTCGAGCATTCATCAATAACACCCTAAGTCCCCCACACGATCTGTAGCCTTTCTGAAACTTCCTATCTCCCCAGCGTGGAAGGAACCTGACAGTAATTGGTCTAGCTGTGGGTGAGGCCAAGATGGAGGTCGTCTCCCCTGGATTTAGGATAGCTCACTGCTTCCGTGGAGTAGAAGGACCCTCAGTCACTCAAAGACAGGTTAGCCTTGAATTTGAGTTTCGCTTTCCTTGCCTTCTCTTTCTTTAGTATCACCCTGTGTGGGAACAGAGGCATTCTGAAATGTCTACCAGCTGGGAAGTGAAAGGGAGGAACACACAAATATAAGAACGTGAGAAGCGTGAGTAACCCCTAATTTGAACAAATCGTCTCTTAACGGATTGACCTGGCTTCACGTAAAGCATGGGACCCTGCCTCTCCTCCCCAGTCTTGTAGGTTTTGCATTTCTGGCTTCATGCTGCTCCTCCTTGAAGTGAATCGTGGTGTGAAAACAGGGTTTCTCTCTCTCTCTCTCTGCCTTATTGAAAATTTAAAAGAATATCAACCCCCAGAATAACTTTATCAGCTTGCAAATACGGCAAAATGTGTTTTCATCATTTATCCATGTTTGGATCTTATCTGTCTGTCAAATTTATCTGTGAACAGGCTAAGCAAAGGCTGTGCCTGATCCTTATTTTTGTACAGTCCTCAGAAGACAGATGCTATCTAGTGCATGAACGTAATAATCGCTAAAGTTATGAAGTGATTATGAAGATCCATTGCCAAGCCTAATGCCGAAACTGAAGCCTCACAAGAAAGTACCTTCTGCTTTGTCCTTTCCTCTTTCTCCTGAATGATGGGGCAAGTCCTGTTGGCTTCAGGGCACATGAGCTCACTGACAGCTGGGGGACAGTTCAACATGGCTCACAGGGACACTGACTTCTTGACTCAACCAAGCTGCTTCAATCTCTCGCTCTCATTTGGCTGTTGCTTGCAGACAGTGAGCCCAGATTCTACCTGGGACTGATGGTGTGGAAGGAGCAGCTTCTCACCCGACCACCACTGTAAGACGAGAGAACAGGGGTGTCAGCGGCTTGTGACAAGCTTTACAGCCAATTTACAGCTAAATTGTTCAGAGCCCAGTGAGTTAGCTGATGCTTTTTGCTTCGTTAGCAAGAATTAGCTGTACTCTATAGAAGGACACCTATGGCCCTTCTGGGCTGCCGTAGGTCAGTCCTGGCATGCCTCGCTCAGGAGAAAATAGGCCATGATGCATTTTCTAATATTTCTAGATGCCTACATGGTTTATTAAGTGATCTTCTCTCCCACTCCAATGTCCTACATATTGAGCATATTGGTAGGAATTTATCTGTATATTTGCTTATTTTGTTCTTTGTCTCGTTTTAAAAGTAATTCAAGCCAACTTAAAAAAATATAAACAATGCAACAAAATGACAAAGACGTCAGTGAGGACATTCCAGAAAAGAAAAAGAAAAGGTGGGAAAAATGAGAAGCAAAGATTGTAATGGAGCACGGTTACCACAGAGTGGCCCACTGTGAGGTCTGCCTCTGCTGCGGTGAGCTGCAGACACGGCCACGAGCTTTGAGGCAGCCAAGGCAAAGAGGGAAACACGATGACTTACGTGATCCATCGTGTACATAAGGTTTTAAAAAAAATAATAGTTTAGGAGAAGCATAATCACCCCTACTGCAAAAAGTAATGAGGTTTTTCCCATGGGCTCCCAAAAAGGAGACTGTGTAACGTGGTGGGCCAAAGCCTCAACAATAAGATGATAGAGACGGTTTCTTAGAACATGCCTAATGCAGTCTACAGGCAAAACATCAAGGTGTAATTCAGTTAAAGCAACTCTACAGGGTGTGAAGGTCCCTGCTGGTTTGATTAATCCAGCAATAGATTTCCAAGTACTGAGAAGAATGGCCGGCGTGTCCTTCAGGCTGCCGTCCACGAACCAAGCTGTGGTGAGCACTGGGCAGCAGCGGCTCGAGAGCGTGCTTCGTGGGCACATACCTGAGGTGTGGTTACCCCGTGTGGTTAGTCAAGAGCACAGCCACATGCTCGAATGGTCACCCAGACTGAGAATAGAATTGTGAACTTTTCAGAAAAGGAATGTGCCTGGCAGGAGGGTTTCCCACTTGCAGGTTGACTAGATGACCCACCCTTGCCTAAAAGAGAGACTATGAACGTGCTATAGACACTGATTGTATCCAGTTGAGGAAATGTGTGGAGCCTCTTTACGTTTGGTTAGCTTTGTGAAGGAGCTTAGGTCGATCCCTGCTCTGAAGATCAGTTCCTGGAAAGGTGACTCCACAAGAGGCTGAAGTGGGTCTGCCAGCAGCCTGTCTGCTTTACTTACTTGGCTTCCTACAGATGCAGGTTACAGAACTTGGTGGCAGTTTCCAGTCATTATTGATGGTGCATTGTACATCTTTATCTGCCTCAATTAGGAAACACACTTGTTATTATGTGACAAGGGCAACCACCAACAATGGAGAAGAAAGGACTGTAGCTAAACCGCTAGCCTAGCAGTGGAATACACACGTCAGGTTCGCATGGGAAGAAACCCAGGGAAATTCAGCGCAGCCAGAGGACTGGGGGACACAGAAGAGCTGGGATAGTGAGAGATAGAACACCTTCCTTTGAGCAAGTCCATCACGTAGTCCATGAGACAAGGAGGCCAAGTTAAAACAGATGGTGGTTTCTCAGGAACTCTTTGGGGCCGGAAACCAAAGGCCTTCCGGCCACACATGCACACACACATGCATACACATGCCACACACACACATCTGAAAGAACACTCAGAGCCAGGACACACAGATCTTGTCTGGACTCTATCTCACCACACAATTTTGGACAAGTGCTTCAACATTTTGTGCTTTGACCATTGTCATTGAAATAAGTAACATGGAATTAGATGTTTTCTTAGAGAACTTAAAATGCACGGATTCTTCGGAGGAGATGAAATTTTTCATTAAGAGTAAAGCTCAGAGTAATGTTTCCATTCCTGAAGTGGGGAGTAGAGAAGAACAGGAAATATTTTACCTGATAACAAATACATCTAGTATAGTTATATCTTAAAGGATCATCATTTAAAGGATGAATTGACAATACCTCATAATAGTTTTTAACTTAGTGTTGTTTCATACCTTAAAAAAAGTTTTTGCCTGTTTTAAAACTAAGTTCAAATAGTAATTAATGTGATTTTTATTAGTAAGTTCAAACATATCTTACTGCAGTGAACTTATCTTACCATGCTATCTCATTCAAGGAATAGGAAAATATCACCAATTTACTGCAATAAGGTAATTACTGTAATAAGATAAATGTTAACTTTTTAATGAAAACCACTGTATTTGAGTAATTACCCTTCTGAGGACTGCTCCATATATGATTTCTTTGCAATTATTGAGATTAATTCAGTTTTTTAGTAGGAATAGACCAAAATACCAAGCCAAATGATCGTTTTTATAAGCACATCTTCCAACGTCTTAGAACTTAAAAAGAGAGAGAGAAAGAAATGGATTTAAGCCTTGTTTCCAAATCTATTTTATTCAGTCACCCTCTGTCAACTTCCTAGGTTCAGTTAAATGCAAATAAAAGTAACAAAAGCCTAGTAAAAATAGTCTCGATTGAAAATAGGAGTGTCCATTGACCATCAACTAGCTGGAGGCAAAAGTGAAGATTTAATTAGAACTTTCTTTGTTCTGAAATCCACTAGCTTTCTATAAATAGCTCATTGCAGGAACATCCTAAGTGCATAAATAGATGTGGTGACAGCACTACACCTTCAGCATCCCCGCGGGTCCTCAACGCCTCCAGGCTGCTATGTAGGGAGGATTATAGCTATTTCGACTTAATGTTAAAAGCAGCCAGTTAATGAAACAGCAAAATCCAACCAAAGTAGTACCTGGAGAGCGTAAGTCTCACTTCCAAGTGCTTCACATTTGCGTTTGTCTTCATGATGGAGGTTACCGTGCTGGGTGTCGTGTCCTCAGGTCCCTAAGATAACCACCTGGGCTCCCTCCTTGGCTTTCCTCCCAGCCTGGACTTCACTGCTCCTTCTACCAACAGAGGAGCAGGGAAAACACATGGCCCTTTCTTGCTTTTTTTTTTTTACTTCATGGGCTTAAGTGTTGCTTTCTGGAAGGCACCACAGCAGCGTGTCACCTGCATTTCTAAGTGTGAGTTGATTCCCACCGGTGTCAAGTAAGGGTCTCAGGGACTCCAGCAAACACAGAACAGCGCTGGAAAGGCACGAGGTCTTTACACAGCTCTTACTTGGCACGGGCTGCTCTTGATTTTCAGAGCGACTCAGGAAGTTATGAGAGAATATCTAGTAACTCTATCTATCTATCTATCTATCTATCTATCTATCTATCTATCATCATCTGAGTGAGTGCTCTAAGTGTTCTCATTGAAAATGGGCAAGAAGAGAAAGTTATCTTCTATCTGTCCTCCTCTTCACTACTTTCTGCCAATTGAAACTTAACAACGCAATCAGTTTCTAGGAGTCCCCGGAATTCTGCTCTTTTCTTGGCTCCATTTCGACAGGAGGGGTGTTTAGAGGAAAGTTAAAGGGGACCCCTCCTGCTGTTGACACTCAAAACCATCCTCAGAGCTCAGTAGAGGGGTGCCCAGCTGGGAGGCAGTCAGGACGGGGGACTCTGGAGCCGATGGCCTGGTCTCCAGCCTGGCTCCACAAAGTCCTGTGCCGGTGAGTTCACGGTAACTAGTTCTGTGGCAACAGAAAGTGAATGCAACATAACAGCACACACTCCCATCGCATGGAGTAGTGAGAACTATATTTTTGTCCTGACATTTTGCATGAACTCTTATAGTAGTTGAAGTCGTAAGGGACGGTTAAACCGTAGAGAAGAAGGCTTGGAGGAAGGAGGGCTCTGTGGCTGCTTTGGACGTGAAGCTGATCAGTCCAGGCCGCTCTCACACCCTTCACCTCCAGGGTTGTCTGTTCTCACAGTCTTCTTTCATTCCAGAATGATTCTCTTACATGAGAGAAATTAGTCTTACCCTATATAACCCAAAAGGAAAAATCTGTTGGTTGACCCACCATATGAAGAAGGCCTCACTACCATTCAGAATTATTAATGATGTAATGAGCCAATTCAGGAAATTGTAGAACAAAGCCCAGGCTTAATCACAATTGTGCCGGAGACCATGCTACATGTTCACTAGATCCTGGCCCACTTTTCAGCTTCCTGGGAACATGGCAGGTCAGATTTTCCAGCAGCCTTCAGTAAGGTAGGCTGTACAACTAGTCTTAGGCAATGAAATGTGTAGTGAAATTCCAGAAATGGTGAATGCAATTTCTAGACAGAGGCAGTGTCAGCCCCTTTGTGAATCTCTCCTCTCTCTGCCCCATCTCCACGAACAAGGATGTCGTGTATTGAATTGGCAGATCTCAGAACCCTAAGCATCCTGAATCCCTGAGTCACTGTGTGGAGCACAACTACCTGCATTCCACTGGACATTTGATGAGCAAGAAATTAACTTTTTGTTGTGTTTGTGGCTGTTTGTTACCCCTCTATAACCTAGCTTATTTTAATACAGCTATTTAACAGGAGCGTGGAAAGAGCAGATGTAGGAATTGGATGGACTAAAACAGGTGGATTTTAAGATAATTTTATCTAAGATCCTTGATTTCCTGGCTTACCAAATTGTCCCAACTAATCAATGGTGAGAACATTAACTATAACACTTACTGCTAATATTAATTGCAGACCTGTACATGCTGGTGCCATGCTGGGCACTATACATGTGTCACTGCATTTCATCCTCACAGGAACCCTGTGAAGAGGTGCTGTTCCTATACCCATTATAGAGAGGAGGACACTGAGGCAAGAGGGTTTAATCAAATTGCCCAATATCTCACAGCTGGAAAATAGCAAAAATGGGAAGGAAAGTCTTTGGCCTTCCAATAAAGAACCCATTCCACTGCAAGTTGAGCAAAGGAGCAAATTGCATAGAGCTTTCTAAGTGTATCTGTTTGATAGTTTTGTAAAGAGATGGTGGTGTTTTCTGATTTCCGATATGTTCTCTGCTGAAGCCACTTAGTCGCTTGTATCAGCACTGTGGGATGCTTTGAAGGAGTAGTTACACCTCCCTCACAGGGTTTTAACTGGCTTTCCAAGTCCATGACAATAAAAGAATAATAATAAACACGTGGTAGATTATAAATGGCCATGAACTCTCTGAAGCTCCTCCAATCAAGAGGCACAGTCTGTTTACCCACCCCTGGATTCTCTGCTGGCCCTGGCACTTGCCTTGACCAAAATGATGGGACAGGAATGACACTGGGTGATGGTGAACCTCAGCCTTGAAGAGGACTAGCAGCGTTGCCCTTGGGAAGCCCTCACCATGGCCTGAAGGAGCTCTTGGGGCAGATCAGGTACCAGGAGATGGGCTCAGCCACCCTGGCCATCTAGGCGAGGCACGAGATGTGAGGGTGAGGACTCCCCAGACCAATCAGCCCCAGGTGAGCCACCCAAAGTCACGGCCACCCTACAGGCAACCCAAAGAAGCATGAGAAATAAGAACTCACCATTGCTTTAAGCTATTGTCTTGGGATGGTCTGATATACAGCAATGCTTATATAATAAAATCAGGGCCTTTTATTAAACTGAGCAAAACCCTAGAAAAATCAGTTTAGGGAATTCTTCTAGATTACCTCTAGGAAATAGCCCTGGTGGCCTTAAAGGACTTTTTCCCCCCTTAAATCCCATTTGCTAAATCTAATTATTTCATCATTGATTTTAGAAATAATAAGAGGTAATTTTTCCATCAATTGGTCAAAACTCAATTTCATTTATCACTGGGCAATAAAAAGGAGTCTATTCTATTTGGCTCTATTTTGTTCGCTTTCTGAATAGAAGAAGAGCATTACATGCAAAGTACCTATTGGGAAATCATTTCACGGCTAATGTTAGTGCCTGTTAGACCCCACATGCTTAGGCAGGTCGCTCCAGGTCAATTATTGGTCATTTCTGAGAACTACCTTCTCATGTGATGCTGGAAATGTCATGAGAGATTTACTATTGTCATATCGAGCCAATAACCCAGCATGGAAGTACTGTCTTTTGGAAAGGATATAAAAGTAAAGAACTGCACACCCAGGGACTGAGAGCTCGTGGCACTCTGAGTTGATCCCAATATCCTGGATAAATTCCAGTCACAGCAATGGCATCCGCTTAGGCTTTGTGATTAGCGAATAAGGCATCAGGTACTTTTGTTCTGTTTCATTCTTTTTGGAGGAAAAGCCCCTGCATCTAATCAAGTGGCCCCTGCATGGCTGAGTGACAACAGGCTGCTTAGGACAGGGGTCAGCGCAGTCTGTTCTCTAAGGGGCCAGACAGTAAGCATTTTAGGCTTTGCGGGCTAAAGGCAAAATCAAGGATATTATCTAGGCATTTATATCATGAGAGAAAAAATAAATTTCCACAAATTTTTTTTTTACAAAATTCAAAAGATAACCGGAATCATTGAGTACAGTGCTTATAACCTAGGGCTACAAATGAGGAAAATGGAATTCTTTGGGGGGATATTTCACTTACTTAGGGTTCAAGGCTAGTGTTCCCTACCATCAAGTCAACTGCGAATGTTCATCTGTAAAACCTTCCGAGCGTGCAGGTGGTCCAGAGGCAGTCAGGGGGCTGGGCCTGATTGCCGAGGGGTTTGCAGATGCCTGGCTCAGGCCGTGACTGTCTGACCTAGAGGGCAGGTAGGCATCCTAGCAGGGCAGCTGGTGTCGACGGGGCGGACACCAGGAGTGTGACGCCAAGAGGGATGGTGAGGCCGAGTTGGAGCTCGGGAGGAAAGAGGGCTGTGACTGACTTCTAAAGGCTGCTGAGGGAAACGACAGCCTTATGCCACTTCTTAGTCCCCTGTCTACGCATTGCATTTTCTGATGTGTAGAGAACTTACATAGAAGTTCTCAAAAAAAAAAAAAAAGAAGTTCTCTAAGGTTATATGGCTCTATGGAAAGGAAGAGGTCTTTGCTTATAATGCACTTTTTACTCTCCCACATATGGGTTTGGGCCCCTCCCGGCCCCTGCTCAGTCTAGCACACGTGCCTGGTCACCGAGCCATCTGACAAGGCTTCATTTGGGGGCCCACTGCTCTCTTGCCTTGTTCTTCCCGAGCCTCTTTAAGTTGGTTAGCACGTTATTGGTAGAAAGCCTGGGAAAAATTGTCTTAAAAACAAATGAACAAATTTTTAAAAGTTGCCTTTCATTAGAATGGATTATTGATAATCTGAATACTTAGGGCTGATATTTCAGTCTAGTTGACACAAATATATGGTATTTTATAGTTAAATACAGGTAGATTCATTGTATTGTAATTTATTGAAGCCAGTGCACTAGGTTGACTTAATTGTTTGAACCTGGTGCTTTGAAAGCCCTATCAGGACACAGCTACTGAAAGATGGGATGAGTTCCCTTGGGCAGCAATGCGTTTGTTCTCAAGGAGATACTCAGGCATAGACTAGCTGGTCTAGACAACCTGCTGCATGGACTTTGCCTGGTTGAGTATTTGGACTCTGTGACCTTGAAACTTTCCAGCACCGCGATTCTGTGGTCAAAATCACAAGTCTGAGGATCACATGATCACAGGTTGTATCTCCGTTTGGAGCTAACTTGTTAAAATTATGCATTTACGTAGGGGACAAGGGATGCTATACAAAGTTATTCCTACTTCTAGAAATCACACTCGTCTTTGGATTGCTGTTAAATCTCTCTAATGAATTTAACTCTTTTTAATCACCTAAATATTATATGTACATAGATGTAACTAATACGTGTATTTGGTGTTTTATAAGGACAAAGCTTATAGCATGCAATTACCAATTGTACAATATTTTCCATTGAGTTGATGGATTCTAAAATGTTACCACACTGCGGATACAATCTAACTTGCAGCCGCCTAGGAATTTACCAAAAGTTGTGTATAGGGCTCATAGCCTGGGATAGAATTGAAAGCATCTGATGGGCCTCCTTGTTGGTATAAAATGTTCTTTTAGCACAGACATCTACCACCCCTGGGCTCGTGCCAGAAGCCCTCCAGCTGCACCATGTCGAGCTTGAAAGCCAAGTGGATTGGAAGTCAGATTCTGTCGGTCCTTGTGTCTTGAAGGAAGCACAAAATGACTCCAGGGAGATGATGGGAGCTGCCCTGAGCCATACCTGCACCTGCGGGCGATGACTGCAGGTGGATGCCTGCGGGGCTTTGCCTGGGGGAAGCTGTTGGAAGTCGATGCAAATGAGAGCTGCTTCCTGGGAGTAGGATGAACCTTCAGGAACCTCCAAGGCGAGATGCATTTCAGGGCAGCACTTAGGCTCAGCCAAACCGATGTCACTTCACGCCACTTCAGTCCACTGACTTGGAACTTAGACCACCATTTTTAACCTGTGTTCCACAATATGAAAATAGAAAAACAACTCCTTACATGCATATTTAAAAAAAAAAACTCTTTTATTTTAGAATTGAATTCTCTTAGGAAAAGGGTGGAAAACAAATCTTGGATCTATGCAGTTCATGTTTTTGATTGAAGTATCATTTACACATAGTAAAATCCACCCCTTCTAGTTTATACGTCTCTGAGTTTGACAAACGCACACTGTCATGTCACCACCTCCACAATGAAGACATTATAGAATATTTCCCTGTGCACCCCCAAAGCTCTCTTCAGCTCCTCCCATCCCCAGCCCCCAGCAACCACTGATCTGTTTTCTGTCCCAATAGTTCTGCTTTTTCAATAGTGTTATATAAATAAATTTCATGCAGAATCACGTTGGGTAATTCACTTCACGTTCACCCACCTCATTGTGAATCCTGGAGATCTTCCTTTATAGTGCCGCGTACTATTCCATTGTACGGCTATACCATCGTTTATTTATCCATTCACCATTTGGGTTGTTTCCAGTCTGGGGAGATTATGAACAAAGCTGCTATAAACATTTGAGTACATTAGTGTGTGTGTGTGTACATGCATGTATAGGAGACAATAAATTTTCATTTCTCTTGGCTAAATAACGAGGAGGGAAGTCACTGGATTATTTAGTAAATGTAAATTTGGTAAATTTCGTATAAGAAACTATGCAGTTTATTTTCCAGTCAGCATGGACTAAGGGTATATTGCCTTCCCTTTAGGAACAGATAATAGAAATTCTTTCAATTAGGAAATTCCCCTTTGCAATAAATGGAAACAGCGAATGGAAAATCAGAGGCAGAAGAACTGTAAAATGTGTTTGTTCCAGAAGAAACTGAAGCCCAGATTGGCTGGAAGGCGTGTCCTAAGCACCGGGAACTAGGAAGTGACAGCTGGGCGGACCCAGGCCTCCAGGCTCCCAGCTGCCTGCTCTGATGGCGGCTCCTAGTGAGTTAGAGAGCTTGGAGGAAAAAATCTTTTTAAAGAAAACGGGCCCTGTATCTTAAGGAATAGGTAGTGTGGTGGTTTGGAGCTATGCATCCTAGAAAAACATGTCCTTAATCTTAATCCATTTCTGTGGGTGTGAACCCATTGTAAGTAGGACCTTTTGAGGAGGTTACTTCAGTTGAGGCGTGGCTCTCCTCAATCAGAATGGGTCTCAATCCTATTACTGGAGTCCTTTATAGGCAGAATGAAATTCAGACAGAGAAAGAGAAAGTCACAGGAAGCAAGAATGAAAGTCAGCAGAAACCAGGAGAGGCCGCCATGTGCTTTGCCATGTGCCAGAGGAGCCCAGGACCAAGGATCGCCATCAGCCAGCCCCAGAACACCTGTCCTCAGGTAGAAAGCATCGCCTTGATGATGCCTTGATTTTTACTTCTTCTAGCCTCAAAACTATGAGCCAATAAATTCCCACTGTTGGAGCTAATTCATTCCATGGTATTTGCTTTAGCAATGAAGAAACTAAAACAGGTAGGGTGTAGGAGTGAAAGTAGCTAGATAGATTATTTACATACATCACATTCATTGAGAAGTGACTCATAGCCCTATTTTTTGACCCAATTATATGTATTTAAACTGTTGCATTTTAGACCCCCTCTCTTTTCTAGAAAATGAAGCAAATATGAGCATTAATATCTTTGTGTTTACCTTAATTATCATGAAATTCATACATAAAGGATTATGACATTTATAGCTAACAAAGCGGACTGTAATTGCCTCTGAAACAGAATTCAACCGCATCACGTAAAGGCATGTTGTTGATTTGGTTAGGGGTCCATTCAATTGATTCAAGTCCCTCTTGTTAACTAAATTCACAGTTAGTGCAGAGAAATTTTCTAATAAACATCTGACATTAAAGTACCATGGCTGACAGCAAAATTACAATTTTTAGTCTAAAGATGCATTCGATTATGATCACTCAGAGGCAGAAAAAAATAAGGGGGAAACGAAACACAAAAACTGCACATACACCAAGGAAAAGCAAAGTCGTCAAAAGTAATTTAAATCTTAATCCAATAATCTATCTTTAATTACCCACATTATGATCATTTACAGGGTGATGATTTCAGAGTCTCAAATATCCAATCTTTTGGCCCAAAGTCTTAGGGGTAATTGCTTTATAACTGGGTAAGAATATATCATCTATGTCTGGTCCAGACTCAGCAAGAATATCTGTAACTGATATTTAAAGCTGCACTTCTGGATGGGATTCAATCTGCCTGAAGACTTTCCAACCAATATTGCTTATTTTGCCCAATATCTTCACAAAGTGTACAAAACACTTTTATGCCTTGGACGAGTGCTTCTAATTTCTAGCTCTCTGATCAGGTCATGTGTCGTAGTGGGAGAATCGAGGCGACTGCCAACGTATCTCTTGCTGCCAACTTCCCAGGGATTCCATGTGTCAAATGCAGTGCAAGAGGCTGTTCTGGTTTGCTAATGCTGCCATTTTGCAAAACACCAGAAACGGATTGGCTTTTATAAAGGGGGTTTATTTGGATACAAAGTTACAGTCTTGAGGCCATGAAAATGTCCAAAGTGAGGCATCAACAATAGGGCACCTTCACTAGAGAAAGGCCATTGGCATCTGGAAAACCTCTGTTGGCTGGGAAGGCACGTGGCTGGTGTCTGCTTGCTCCCAGTTTGTGCTTCAAAATGGCATTCTCCAAAATGTCTCTGTGTCAGCTTCTCGGGGTGGGGTTAGTACCTCCAAAGTATCAGCAAAACTCTGCTTTCAATGGCTGTCTTCAAAATGTGTCTGTAAGTTGCAGCAGCAAGCTCTATCTGTCTGAGCTCTTATATAGGGCTCTAGAAAACTAATCAAGGCCCACATTGAATGGTGGGGCCACACCTACACGGAAATTATCTAATCAGGGTCATCACCTACAGTTGGGTGGGTCACATCTCCATGGAAACAACCTAATCCAAAGGTTCCAACTTAACCAACACTAATATGTCTGCCCCCACAAGATGGCATCAAAGAACATGTATTTTTGTGGGGGACATAATATATACAAACTGGCACAGAGACTATCTGCTTTCCCGAGCCGAATGTGACCCTGGCTCCCAAATGTAACCACATCCTCTTGCTTCTACCTTCCTACATTTCACCTGTACCCCACTTCCTGCTGACTCTGGAATATTCTGCCCTAGCAGCCAGAACCCAAGGTTCAAAAACCCTCAGTTCCGCTGGCACAGGTGACACAGGAAGGGACTTTCAAAAGTGCCTCACCACATACTAAACACGGGCCACGAGTGAGTGATGGACAGTTGCTCCTCAGCCAGCCCAGCTCCTGGGCCAACAGTTCCGTCGCATTGCACATGCCTTCCTAGAGCGTAAAGAGGCCGCGCAGGGGAAATGTCAGCTTCCCTTTTCTCTCTTGAACCCAAATGCCTTTTCATTTCTCTTGGTTTGCATTTCCAATCTGAGAAAAAGACTACTTACCCAGACAAGAGAAAGCAGGCACGCCCTCTCCATGGAGGTGAGATTCACCCATCTCCTTCCTTCTCACCCGCGATCGGTTCAATTTTCTAACAGTGCCTCAGCTTTACAATCAGAAGCAGAGATACACCAAAGAGTCCCACCCATGCAGAAGCCAGAGGGTGGGCAGCCAGGATGGAGGGGCCCAGTCCAGGAGAGGAGCTATGCGCTTTCCATTTCCACAGGGCAGGCAGGGGATGTGGGGGCTGCTCCACAGCAGACCCCCCTCTAGGTAGCCAGAGGCGTGGATGGAAGGTGCAGTGTTTACTGTGAGCTCCTTCCGGAGCTGGGAGCCCAGGTGAGCGAGGATTGAGAGACCGTGCTCTTTCCCCTGACCTCCTCCAGGATTGGCGCGCTGGATCTGTAAAGCACAAGATGCTCTGCCAGCGGATGCCCCCCTTCATCATGGAAGGCTTTGGAAGCCATCATGCACCTGGCAGGCGAGTTTGTCAGCTTTCGTTTGTTGTTCAGCCCGTGCCAGCTGATGCGCCGTGGCCAGTGCTCCTCCTTCTGTCCCTCTCAGCTCTTCGCTCCCCACTCACGTGTTTATAGGAGGATGCAGGGCCCCCATCTTTTCCATCTTTGGTTACACCAGCTCTCAGTTTCTAAAGACAGCCTCACACAGATGCCTTCCAGGAGTAGCAGGATGTGGCGCCTGCCGGAGCCAGCACTGGCAAAGCAAGGACACGGCGTTCCCATCCCCAAAGTGCAATGTTGCATCGCAGAGCCAGGCTCAAGAGGGAACTGAGCTCAGAAACCAAGGCCAGCTGTGGCCGGCAGTGCAGGACACTCTCTGTCCTTATTTTGAGGGTGCTGCTTTAGGGCCCGAGGCTCTGCCTTGCCTTTGGAAATGTGGTCAATAATCCCTGGGTGGCAAAACTCAGAATATGCTTCAACCACATGTTCTTTGCAATCATTAGGCTGATAATAAGTGGTTTCCTACTCTGGCAAAAATAACGTTCTGATACCCATTGCCTCACATCTGATAATTCAAGCTTTATCACAATGCGCCACTTCCAATGGGAAATAATGGAGCGGAACTATCGGGCGGCAAATGCTCTCTTCCATATGGTTCAGGAGTTGCCTGGGATGTGCAATCCCACCGGGAGCGCCATCTGTGCAGGCCCGTGCAGAGGGAGGCTCTTGCTGCAAACTTAGCTGGAGAGTTTTCATTCTGCTGCAGATACAGTTAGACAAAATGACACGAACCGCTTCAGTCTTCCTCAGAATTCGGCACCGGGAGCTGTCCGTTTTCTGGGTGATGCACCAAACTTGCAAACCCTCCCTCCTGAAAGATGAATACGAGAATACCTGCTCATTACGGACCCACCATCACCAGACATGTGTCGTTTCACTTAGCATGCTCACTTTTGCCAGTACATCAGCAGAGGGCTTGTCTCACCTCACCTACTCGATTGTAAGGCCCCAAGGGTCAGGGCAGAGCCTTCCTAACCTCTGTGTTTCCCTGGAGCCTGGGCTTGTATATTAGGGTTCTCAGCGCCAAGCAAGAGATTGACATCAGCAGAAGAACATTTATTGGAAGGATCTTAGGTGACTCAGAGAGTGATGGGGAAGACCAGGGGACAAGGTGCAGGGCTGCACTTTAAGAATCACTGGCCCAACTTGGCAATGGCACTGGATGGATGGGAAACCACACCTGCTAACCCTGAGCCCCAGATTCTGCAGTTGGCAGTGCCGCCTCTGGAAGTTACCATCATCAACCTTGACATCTCTTCCTTGCCCTTGTCCTCTTGTATCTCTAGTTCTCAAACCAATGTCTGGCATGACTGAGTCTGATCAGCAGAGACAGGGTTACAGACTTGCACCCTGGATGCAAGAGAGGCTGGGAGAACAAATAGATGGAATTGTCTGCCCATAAGCAGAAGATAGTCTTTACAGGCTATCAAAATTCATGAAGTATGATTCAGATGCCAGGCAGCCAAGAGGAATCACAAATACCAACACACAGTCTGTCTTATGTTGCTATTGATTTAGAGAAGTGGAATAAATTGATTAAACAAGGAATAATTATAAATGAATATGCCAATGTTTAGGATACTTTTCCAAAGGCTTCAGTTCATTTGGGTTCTCTCTCCAGATGAAATTTTCTCCCTAATGAACCATTTGAAGCATTCTAGAAACACTGATGGGCTCTTGAGGCTGCAAAATGCCCACCAGGCTTGCAGCCCCTGGTCCCTCTGAAACCTAACATCCTCGAAATTTGTGTTTCCTGGAGACGCCCCTAAAACCATCACCCTGCCTGATGTAGCTGTTGCTGTGTCATGTGTCTGTGTAGGCCTGGTGTATGCTGTAGTTTTAACAACATTTAGGGCTCTTTAGAGGTATAGTAAAATAATTTTCCTGGGAGTTAGCAGGTCCGTGGAGAATAAGGAAGAAAAAGCTAATTCATTTTACACTTCATAGCTATCTGTGAGTGTGTTTTGTGTACACAAGAAAGAAGACAACATGTCTCCAATTTAGAACAATTAAGAATCCAATTGTACCAAGACAAGTCACACAGAGCTTTAGTTTACCTGAAGTTTCTTTAGCTGGGTCCAAGCTTACCAGGTATTTTTTACCATCATCTGCTCAGCTCTGACTGCATAGACCAACCCTATAGGGCCTGACAGAAGCCTGCCTAGTTCCTTTTTCCTGCCAAAGCTGAACTGAATTCATGCAGCAGCAATTTCATTTTAGAAAACATAAGAATTTTTAAAATGTGTCCCATGTGCACAGAGCTGTGTTAGAACTTGTGAAGAAGATAAAAAGGCAAACTCTCCTCTAGAACCCAGACTCTAGCAGTGAATAAAATGGCATCTAAGGTGAAGCACTCTTCACCAATGTAGCTTTCAATACTATCCCAGGAATAGCTAAAAGGGGGTAGCAACAATTTTACAAATGACCCAAACAATTTTACAAATGACCCAAAGAAATGTAGCTGGAATTTATTTGTAGATCTTAAAATGCAAAAATAATGAAATATACCTATTGAAATAAAGATACAAACCAAGCTGTGACTCAAAAGAACTTCAAAATCCCCTAAAGATACCTGGAAAACAAACAAAAGAGCATTTGCTCAACTCTAAAGCTCTCTATATAATTCTCATTCTTATTTCCATCAAATATCTAAGAGTTACTTCATTTACAGTAAACTGGTCAATCACAACTGTATGATATGAACGTCAATTATCATCCTCTTTTAGGGTTTGAGATGATTTCGGTTCATCACGACACTATTCAGAGAAGTCAAAATGAGGGCAAGAACTCTTGTCCCTATTTGTAAACTAAGGGTTTCCAGGAATGTGCTCAGCATTACATAACCAGGTAGAATAAAGCAAGGGCAAAATGGAAACTGAAATGGCTATTGAAGGGATTCGATTGCCATGCTGATAGCCTGGACATTTTATGACAGGGTCCCCTACTGAGTGCAGTAGGCTCAGGGTTGGTGAGCAGAGGCGGGAGGGAGTAAAAAGAAAAACAATAAAGCCCAACTGGAGAAATTTGTTGGCTTCGTCTATTTAAACATCTTTGACAGTTATGTTTAAAGGAAGTGGAGAGGACACGTGGTATGTGCAGCTGTTGGTGGGGCAGGTAATCGGGGTGGCCAGTTTGCAGACCCTTCACTGTACGGCAAAAGAGTTCTTAAAATGGCGCAGCCTGAAAGGGAAGGAGCTCAGGGAGAAGAGGGCCCCAGGCGCCCCGCACTCGAGCCTGAGCACAGCATCCTCTTCCGTGGAAGTCTCGCCTGACTGAAGGATCAGCGTTTCCCTGTTTTGGTTTCTGCCTCTTCCCTGTCTTGGCCTTTCGGGTGACTCACAGGCATCCTTCAGGCCCAGGTCAGGCGGCACCTCTCCAGGGGCTTCTCCGACGCCTCCAGGCCGGCTTACATCATCCGCGGTCCCCCTTGTGCTGAGACTCGGGATCTGCCTTTGCTCTCCGAGTCCCAATTCCTCACACGTGGCAGGACCTCCACGTTCCCTGAATAAATGATTGAATGAAGGAGCTGATGGGTGAAGGCCACGGGGCAACAGGGCTGCAGCTCCCACGGCCTTACCTCTGGAGACTGAGAGGACACACGGGGACATTTCACTTGAGAGAAACCAAAGAGGAAGAAAATGTACATTGATTGAGTCGTCACAGATTCCAGACACATCTCTGTGGTATGTTTTCCCTTTTTTGCCCTGTAAACTACATAACGAAACAGATGCGATTGACCATTTCTTACAGATGAGTCAGGCCTCGTCGAGGTCAATGTCTCACTGCTACATGTAGCAGCTCTCTAATGAACGGCTTGAATAACCATTAATTTTAAATGAGGTATTAAACGCAGTAACGATAGTTGTCCGATGTCAGTACTTCGGTCAAGCATTCTTGGACTTCAGAGTAATAACAGTTTTTAATTGATAGTCTCATGTAGACAAGACTTTCCCCAAACGTAAATCATGCAGCTCAGGAGCTCCGGAGAAGCAGGAACCGACAGGCTCACCCTCGGAGAAGACCAGGGGTGCTGGAGGAGAGCTGTGGGAAAGCCCTTCCCCAGTACAGGCAGTGTCCCACTGGTAGCGATGGTTCCTACTTCAGTCTGGATTTTAAAACATTTCCTTTGATTTTTGCTCCAGATAGAATTTCTATAACTTTATAGTAGAAAATAGCTATATAGTATACTTTACCAGGAAAATTTTTCTCTTGAAATTGTTTCCTAATTCAACACCTCTGTCCTGAAGTGTTGAATTAGGAAACTTACTTGCATCTCCAGGTGGTCCAGTGTCATTGTTATGCTCACAGATGTTGAAGATGCACAGAGCTTGTCCCAGTCTCTGCTGTACCACCCTGAACGGTGAATAAGGCCAGAGCCCTCGAACGCTGTAGGCCTCAGTTTCTTCTTTTGTTGAAAATGAGAATGATAATACCTATGTATAAGGTGTTGGATGGCTTAAGAGGAAAGCTTAACTCAATCGGTACTTGCCACAATGCTTGGCCGTGGAAAGGGACTCAGTAAAAGATGAGTGTTAATTCAGAGCCTTCTCATTCCAATCTATTTGGTACGTGGCTGCCACATTTAACCTTCTTAGTGCAAAATACTAATCATGTTTTATCCTTATCAGAAACATCATTGGCTGCCCATTGCCTGAAGAATAATGTTCAGATACTTCAGTCTAACATTTAAGGCCTAATTCCTTTAATTTTCTTTCATATATACTATATCCAAGTTAAAATGAGCCACGTATTAACTCCTCTACACAATTAACTTTCTGCATCTGAACCTTTGTTCTTAGTTCCTTGCTACCCAAAATATTCCAACCTGCATTTTTCAAGGTCCAGTTTAAATTCAATTTGATACTATCCTCGTACATTCCATACTTCACCTTTACAGAATGAGCCATTTTTTTCAGGAACAGAAGAGATTGAGGAGCTTGATGTTTCGTAGGGTCCCACCACCTTCCATATTCAGGGCAGGAGTGAGGAGCTGCACTCTAAGGAGCGCCACTAAGCTGCTTCCCAGATCAGCTCATGGGAATTGATCTTCTCTGGGGTTTGGCAAGAGCCCTTAGAACAGAAGTTCTGGGGACCCACCTGTATTTATCATAAAAGGAAACTAAACCCTTCAGTCTAAGTTTCTTAAGTTAAGTCACCGTAAAACCATCTGGAAAGTTTTTCTAAAATACACCTGCCTGACCCTTCGCAGACACTTGGGGCACTGGCATGAGCAGGTTGGAAACCTCCCCAGGTCATTCGGACAGAAGCCACCTCTGTACCCCAGGAGCCAAACGACACCCCCACCATCCCCCAGCCTGGGAATGACACAGGACTACAAACAATAGCGATCTATATCTACTCGTTTAATTGACACCCCCTTCCACTATGTATTTACTGACAATGTTGGGCAAGTATGAGACCAGTTTCTAGGAGTCAGGGCAGAATATAGAACAAATAAAACCATCTTGCTTTGTTTCATTCCACTGTAGATTCTGAGCCTCATCTTTGAGTATCAACAATTTTGGCTTCAGTTGATTGCTACAGTTTCTGAACATGTCAGAACATTTACAAGTCGTATGAATGATCCTGCATTTAAATTTGTAGAAAGATTTTGTGTTCAGAATTCTCTACCAAGCTCACGACTTTAGATTCGGTGAATGGGCAACTTCGCAAATCTGTGTTCCTCGTTTTTTTTTTTTTTTTTTTTTTTGCTCTTCAACCAAAGCTTTATTTATCTTTTCTGAGCTGTCTTATATATTATTCCAAGAATGAAGTTCAATGAATGTATAGTTTGCATGTATATACATACATACTTTTATTTTTGTCTTTAAAAAGCTACTTTGGGGTAAAAAGAAGTGCATTTTTGGAAGGAGAGGGAGAGGCTTATTACAATCTTAATTAGCAATTCTTAGTCTAGTTTCCCCACTTCACTGTGGTCCAGAGAGCATGCTCAGCGGACTTTGAGACGTCTTGTGCCACCTGGTGGAATTTTCTTGAAAGAGAATTATCAGGGGTCTGAATTATACTGCTCAGCTTGAGCATCACTGGAGGTATTTTCTCAGTGCTTAATATCACCAGTCTAAGTATAGATTCCCTACTGTGCCAGCCAATTTGACTGCACTAGACCCATAATAAAGATTTTTTTTTAATGTGAAAATTAGTCTTTAGTGAAAGAGACCTATTTTGTTAGCTGCTGGGTAGAATCAGGTAAAGCCCTGGTACCCAGCCCGTTGGGCCATTCTATTCTACTCCGGTTAATACCGGATATGATAGCCAACATGCCACAGTCAGCACACAGATGTTAATGCTGCTTTCCATTAGTTAGAGACAAAAGCCATTGTAATTAACCTTTTTTTTCTTACCCTAACCCCTTGGAAGTCAAAACAATCTGATAATGTCATATTTAGCAATTAGTGATGTCACTGTTTACTCAAGCAAATTTTTACCAAACATAAAAGAGATTTTTAAAGCACATGTACTGACGTGAGAACTGATCTGGGCAGTTGAAAAGTCTTTTTCCTCAGAGGCTCCAGTAACGTCAGTGAAAGCCAGCTGGGCTGAGGCGCCACATCCTGCCTCACTCAGAGGAGACCTGTCGCGAAGCTCTGGGCCAGGTATCCCTATTGGTTCCCTAATACATTAGCTTTTGTTCTTTGCATCACAATGATTAACCCACCTGCTGTGTTGTATAATGCAAACAAAAAGTGACTCAGCACTGGCAGAATTCAATGCCCATTTATTTATGAGGTTTCCTTATATAAGGTGAGACCTACCACGGAGAGATGAAATATGTCTTCAAAGACACATGAGATAAAGCCAAAGACATCGTTCATTTGGTGTGGAGCAAGAGGGTCAAATAAACAAAGAATGCAATAATCTAGAAAAATCCCAACTGTCAACGCAAGACTAGAGAAAACTTCACTGAGACTAGAAATGGATACAGAGGCTGATGCATAAGGGAAAAGCCCTCTTTCCGGAAATATTTAGGCAGAATTCTAAGGAGCATGGGTGTATGCCTTGCCTCCTGAACAAGATTATGTCTTTTGGAGGCAGGGAGGTAGTCTGATAATGCTTATTAACACAAGTGTGAAGCTAATACCATGGCCTCCGTGTTCCATAAAGAAGCATCTGAAAGTGATTTTCCATTGCTGTTATTGTTCTCTTCTGTCCTAATTTGTTTGGTTTAATCCGTGCCGGCCTATTTGTTACCAGGAATTCTTTCCACATTTACTCAAGTGGAGACTTTTCCTGTGGCCTCCAACTAGAGCCACTATTTGCACTGCTTGTAACTTTTGACATTTCTATCTCCTAGATTCATGTTTGCTGGCTTCTTCTGCACTAAAAGAACCACCCAGTTCTGATTGCTCTGTGCCGGGCGGTCCCAGCAGTGCCCAATCATCCTGCAAACCATCGGAGGCTGTCCTTCCGCAGTCCCGAGAGGACACCCTTCACTCCACCCCGTGTGCAGGCCCCTTTCATGCCCGCCACGCAGCCGCTGCTCAGGGGTCTTTTTGTCATCTAATATCTGTTTTCCATAAATATCCAAGGCAGCAGCCTCACCTCAATATTTGTAGATGGGCTGCATTTCGAGGTTCATTGGGATGAGCAAGAAAAATAAGGGAACAGCCGCCAAGGATCTTAGCTCAGAATCACAGCTCTAACCTCATCTGAAAAATAAGATATGGTGGTATCACTGGCGTACTGAAAAAGTCAGCTATTAGATCAAGAATCTTTAAACAATGCTGTTTAAAAGCTGTGTGATTTGGACAGTTCTCCAAATGCCAATATTCCCAGCTGAAAAATTTAAAAAAAACAAAACAAAACTAATTATATCTATTTCGCAAAACCATTTTAAGAATCAGAAACAGGTTGTTCAGATCGACGGGCACAAGACCTGATGCACGATGAGAACCAAAGCAAATGTCGTGGCTGTCGGTTTTATTAAATATTTATTGTCAATATCAGTCAGCGGGGAAGATCATCACCCTCTTCAAAACCTGCAAAATGGGGAGAAGTCATTGGACTAGAATAAAAAAGAGGAAAAGAATACAAGAAAGAGCAAGAGTTATAATAATAAAAGTTACAATAATTAGATGCTTCTCAGTCACTCCTGAAAGTCCTTATAAAAAGGGACAACACAGTAGAGTGGACAGTCCAGAGAGTGAAGAGAGACGATGAGATCTACGTCTGGATCCTGGCTCTGCCATTTACAATTCATCTCACTTGGGTAATGCCTGGAACTTCTCTGGCACTCAGCGAGGTCGCTCAAAAATATTGAAGTTAGACCGGCTTTAATGTTTTCTGATTCTCTAAACCTCAGTAAGCCAGGGAGAAAATACCTTCCTTCTCTGGTCGTCCATATATACCAGGTCATGATGGATGAGAAAGTTTAATCTATTGACTGGAAGAGGGGTCAGCAAACTATGGCCCCTGGGCTAAACCTGGTGGCCCACACTTGTTTGTGTAAATAAAGTTTTATTGAGACAGACACATTCATTTGCAATTGCCCATGGCTGCTTCACACTACAATGGCTACATCCAGTAGTTGCCAAATACACCACATGGCACAGAATCCTTAAAATATTTACTGTCTTACCCTTTATAGAACAAGTTGCTCTCCTGTGAGCTAGAATAAAAATAAAATCACGCAACAAAAACAAAAAGCAAAATGGTAAACCACAGCTTGTCAAACAATTTCTTGAAGTATTTTGGGGGAACAGGTTTCTATGATAAATGAGAAAGAACCGTGGATTGGATCTTTTGTCTGTTTGTTTTCCGTGAAGGGTTAGTTGACAGTGCACAAGTAAAGGCAAATTGCTTTAGAGGTGACCATGAGATAATTAAATTCAGGATTTAAAAGAAAGAAATTTTTAAAGAAAAGGAAAGTATATTTCAGGGAACTACATTTCAACAAGTTTAAGGCATAGGTAAGAAGCATCTAATTGGAATAAAATCTCAGCGATGTGAAACTCAAGTCTGGGTTGTTTAGTGACGTTCTGCAAATAGAAGAATGAACTTAACTAAAGCATTAGTAGCAAAGGAAGGATTATGCATTTCCCAAAGGTTGAAATTCCAAAGAAAATGTGGCCCCAAAATGCCTAAAAGGATTTAACTAACCATGAGGCTCAGGCAAGACTAGCGATATCCAAAGAAAAAGTAAAGTTGCATGGGAGAAAAGGAAAGAAATTGCTTTAACTGAAAAAGAAAAAAATAACAATTTCTTAGCCACAGAATTCAAAAGAAGAAAAGACATGTCACCCCAAGAAGGGAAAGACAGGCATAAATTGCTAAGAAAAGAAAGAGGGATTGTATGGATTTGTTTTAATGGGAAAAGCATTTTGTTTTGTTTTGTTTTGTTTTTAAGTGACTGTGCAAGCATCTCCACCCCTCGAGGCTTACAGGTCATTCCTAAAGTTCACCCAGGCCTGGCCCGAGGAATCTGCCTTGCTCCTGACCCTTTCAGCCCAAGGGGTGAGGAAGGGCGTTGCCCCCCACCCCCGGCCTCCATGGCTTTCCCATTAGCCGCGCTGCCCTTCCTCCTTGCTGCCCTTCAGAACAAGCTACTCCCCAGCTGGGAATCAGCACCCACCTCCGTCAGGGGTCTCCAGAGGAACGGAACCAACAGGACCTATGTGTGTACATAGATGTATTCATATGATACAGATTATAATATATATCATAATATATAACATAGATAATATATGATCTCATATGACATATGATATATATGAGCTTTATTTTAAGGAATTGGCTCACATGATTGCGGGGGCAGGGGTGGGGTGCTGAAGGTCTGAAATCCACTGGGCAGGACGGCAGGCTGGAAATTGTGCCAAGAGTGGATGTTGCAATCTTGAGTCCAAAATCCACAGGGGAGGCTTGAAACACAGGAAGGATTTTATGCTGCTGCCTTGAGGCAAAATTTCTTCTTCTCCCTAAACCTCAGTTTGATGCTCTTAAGATTGTCAGTATGGAGAGGATTCTCCTTTCCATCAAGGCAACTGACTGCAGGTGCTAATCTTATCTACAGAACACCTGCATAGCCACACCTGGGCCAGTGTTGGCCATACAGCTGGACACCACAGTCCAGCCAGGTTGATGCATGACATTTGTTCCAGTTTGCTAATGCTGCCTGAATGCAAAATACCAGAAATGGATTGGCTTTTATAAAGGGGGTTTATTTGGTTACACAGTTACAGTCTTATGGCCATAAAGTGTCCGAGGTAAGATGTCAATAATCAGGTACCTTCACTGGAGAAAGGCTATTGGCATCCGGAAAACCTCTGTTAGCTCACAAGGATGTGGCTGGTGTCTGCTTGCTCCCAGGTTGCGTTTCAAAATGGTGTTCTCCAAAATGTCAGTGTCAGCTTCCAACGGCCATCTTCAAAATGTGTCTGTCTCAGCTGCAGTTCCTCTTCAAAACGTGACTCTCAGTTGCTCTGAGTTCCTTCTGTTTGGCAGCTTTTTATATGGCTCCAGTGATTTAATTCAGACCCACCCTAAATGGGTGGAGTAACACCTCCATGAAAATTATCCAATCAGAGATCTTGCTCACAGTTGAGTGAGTCACATCTCCATGGAAACACTCAAAGAATTACAATCTAATCAACACTAAAACATCTGCCCTCACAAGACTGCATCAAAGAACATGGCTTTTTGGGGGACATAATACATCCAAACCGGCACAATGTCGCACAGCACTAGACCTGGCCACCTTGGGAGCACCTGAAAACCCAGGTTGTGATGGATAAGGGGCCCCATCCCCAGCAGAGGATGAGGTAAGGGACTTCCTGCCCCCGGCTCCTTGAGATGCCCCCCAAAACCTGGCCCCCCAAGAAACACCAAGAAAAGGAAGGGTATTTGAAGTCTGCGGGACAGGTTGGGTTTTTCTTGTTTCCTAATTGCAAACCATGTTTCCTGATTTTCCTTTCTTTTAATAAATCCTTAGGATACAATATAGTCATTAAAAATCAAATGGCTAAAGAATTTGGAATGCTTACGATAGGTTCTTTCAAAAAAAACCCAGAAGTGAGCATACAATATATTGCATTAAAATGTTAACTGTCAGAATAAAAAAAAATGTATTTGCAAAGCCCCCTTGAGGGACTGGGGGAAAATATGGAAATATTAAACCTGGGGAATTACTGATATTCTCACAAGCATTAGGAACTACCAATTTAAGAGGCCAAGCCTTTGATCTTGGGACTTGCCCTTATGAAGCTTGTTACTGCAAAGGAGAGGTTAAGTCTGCTGATAATTGTGCCTAAGAGTCACCCACAGAGAACCTCTTTGTTGCTCAGATATGGCCTCTCTCTGTCTCTAAGCCCACTCAGCATGTAAACTCACTGCCCTCCCCGCTGTGTGGGACATGACTCCCAGGGGTGTAAATCTTCCTGGCAACGTGGGACATGACTCCCGGGGGTGAGCTTGGCCCTGGCATCAAGTGATGGAGAAAGACTTCTTGACCAAAAGGGGGAAGTGAAATGAAACAAAATAAAGTTTCAGTGGCTGGGAGATTTCAAATGGAATCAAGAGGTCACTCTGGAGGGTATTCTTATGTGCTATATAGATATCCCTTTGTAGTTTTTAGTGTATTGGAATAGCTAGAAGGAAATACCCAAAACTGTTGAACTGCAACCCAGTAGCCTTGATTTTTGAAGATGATTGTGTAACTGTATAGCTTATACAGTGTGACTGTGCAACTGTGAAAACCTTGTGGCTGATACTCCCTTTATCCAGTATATGGACAGATGAGTAGAAAGACGAGGACTTAAAGTAATTGAATAACAGGAAGGAATGGGGTTATGAGATGTTTGGGGTGTTCTTTTTTACTTTAATTTTTATTCTTTTCCTTTTTTGTGTGGTAATGAAAATGTCCAAAAATTGATTGTGGTGATGAATGCACAATATAATGTGAACAATTGATTGTACACTGTGGATGATTGTATGGTTTGTGAACATGTCTCAATAAAATTGAATTTTAAAAAAGGTAAAAAATGTTAACTGTCCTTCTTTCTGAGTGTTGAGATTTAGATGAATTTTTCCCATAATTTCTATATTTCCTAAAATGAATTTGTGCTACTTTCACTACAAGAAAAAATGTAATCAATATTTTCAGTGCTTAAAGTTTCCTCCTGATTCACTGAGCATTTGAGGCGGGGAGATGGTGCCAACCTATGGGGCTCTCCAGATGGGGGGATGGGTATATTCCATGTTTGGGGGTCAGGCCATGTTTTGGGGGTAGCTGACAACCCCACAAAATATCCAGGACTCTCCCTGTCCTGTGCACCTCATGTACAGATGGGGCTTTGCTTAAGTCTTAGTCCCTGGTGCTCCCCAAATTCGATTCCTGTAGCTGTCCTACGAAAGCACCAGCTGGTGGGACTCAAAACAACAATGTGGGGTGTCCCTGAGTGGGAGGCCAGGAGTCTGAAATCAGGGTGTGGGCAGAACTGTGCTTCCTCTGGAGGATCTGGGAACCACGTGCCCCACTCCACTCTCCTGGCTTCTGGCTGTGGCTGGTGCTCCATGGAGAACCTTGGGGAGCCTTGGCTGTGGCATGGCCCCGACTCTGCCTCTGTCTTCGCTGGACCTCTCTGCTCGGCCCTCTGCTTACAAGGACTCCACCCTGTGGAGGCAGAGCCCATCCTTCTCCACCGTGAACGCATCCCACCTCAACTGATTCCGTCTGCAGACCCTACTTCCAAGTGGGCACTGGGGCTCAGGACTTCAACACAACTTTTCAGGGGACAGCTTTCACCCCCTAACACTCACCAGTCAGCATTCCTCAAGCTGTTCTTCTAACTCGAATGACTCAAAACTAATTGTCACGCCATGAACATCCACAAACTGTTCCATGCATTTCTCAGGAGATCTAGGAATCATTCCATCATGAGTGGGGTCATGTCAACTCCTCGAGGGAGCAGTGTTTGCAACTCATTTAGTTGAATGCTAGCAGACCACGCAGTACAAGTTTCAGCGGTCCTGGTAACAAGGAGGGGAGGGGCACAATTACAGAGCACTAGTTCATTTCCTGGTATCAGTACTGTTTTAGCAGGAAAACTGACACCAGGGCTATGGTCCCAAACGGTCAGTCCATTGGGCAAAGTGGTTTTGGGGAAATAGCACTGTAAAAGATGGATATTTTTTAATATATGCACTGGTGGGTAAATTATTTGGTTGTCAGGTCAAGTTCTATCCATACTTTCTTTGGTCTGCTATCACTTCCCTGACTTGCACATTTTACTACACTTTTTATTCCTGAAACCCCTCCAAGCAGCATCCCAGGTTTTTATGTGCTAGACATATTCTCTTGTCCTGTAAATCTTCCTTAAAATTTTCCTCCAGCAGTGCCGTCTTCCAGTCTTCTCCACGCCAGTCGTATCGTCACAAATGGGATTTTTACTGCAGCCTGCCATTTACTTTATTCCTACTTGGACTGTAAACTTCTTGGGGCCGGGGCCTTGTATTTTGTGCTCTGAAGAGGTGTATGCACACCACAGCAGTTGATAAAGCTAAATAGCCAGAAAGCTTGGGCCCTTCACCACCCAGCCAACTTCACCCCAGAAAAGAAACCCTTTTGGTCAGGGGTGCTGAACCCTAATCCAGATATAACATTTCAGAAACAAGGAGTTCTCCATGTCCATAGGCTGTTTAGAACTTTTGTTTGTGTGTCTTTCAAGGAAAGGAACTACCAACAACCAAAGTTGAAGAACATTTATCAGTGAGCAGCAGATCGCGTGCACAGTTTAATTGAAGGAATTGACCAATGACTCATTAGCTGGGAGCTAGATTGGATCACTGCTGACCTGAAAAGGGGAGAGTCTGTCGAACTGAATATCTAATTAGTTGTAGAAAGCCTGGATAATAATATTTGACAGGAAAAAGTTTGAGAAGAAAATCAACATGGAGAATTAACAAGAGGGTTGAGAAATTACTGTGGGAATTAAAGAAGGAATAAGTTATTTAAAGGTATAGAATTAAACACAGAAGAATGGCCTGTACTGGAAACATGTTTGCTGCTGTTACTTGCTCAGTCGTCACCTGTGCTTTGTCGGGGGAGTATTTCATTTCCCTCAGCTGCTGAGAGCAGAAACCATTAAATGGGTTGGTTTTAGCAGTGGGAATTTATTGATGTATAGTTTGGAGGCTGAGAAAAATGTCCAAATCAAGACATCATCAAGGCCATGCTTTCTTCCCAAAGACAGGCTGCCAGTGATCCTTGGCTCCTCTGTCACATGGCAAGGCACATGGCGGCATCTGCTGGTCTCTCCCTTCTCCTCCAGGTTTGTTGCTTTTAGCTTCTTGCTTCCATGGCTTTCTCTCTCTTAGTCTGAGTTCCATTCTCTTATAAAGGACATCAGAAGAGGATTTAGGCAGATCCTGAATGAGGTGGGTCACACCTTCACTGAAGTAACCCCATTAAAAGATCCTAGTTACAATAGGTCCACACCCACAGGAATGGATTAGCTTTAAGAACATGCTTTTCTGGGGTACAAAGAACCTCAAACCATCACAGGGAGATTCCCCCATATGAAGATCAGTCTTGGTTGTTTTTCTTGTTGGACGTCTTACCACATTTAGACTGGGTTCTGGTGTTTCTCTGAACTGAGGCCAAAAGCCTGGCTTTTGGTTCTGGCTCTTTTGCTCTCCACCCATGTGACAGCAGGCAAAGAAGCTTCCCCAAGGGCTCACTCCGGACAGGAAAGATGTGCTTGTGCATGCTTCCCTCGAAAGCGCTCAGGAAAAAATTTGTTAGGTACTCATGCTTCTGGGGAACGGTGGCCTGCTATCTAGACTTTTATTATAGAAGTCTCTAATGTGTGTAACACACACACACATGCACTGTATGTACACACAGACATGCATCCATATATGTGTTATTATCTTATTCACTAATTGTAAATATCTATTACCTTCCCAACAGCATTTTAAGCTCCTTGTGGCTAGATAGTCTAATGCTACTATTTTTGATTGATCTAACATATTTGAAATAGCTCTTTTCCCCTATTCTTTGACTTAATAACAGCATTCTTTGATGTATAAATTGGGCTGCTGTGTATCTGAAAATGATATTCTTTCAGCTTTGTCAGTTATGATAGTTTATTTTGCAATCCATCAAGTATTTTTGAATATATACTTGTGTGCTATAATCTACCACACAAGAGAGAGGAGAAAACCTCGGTGCACAACACAGCCTGCAGAGAGGGCCACAGAGGGTACCCAGTTCCCGCCCCACAGGACACCCCTCTGCTCGCCACAGCCCAGAACTCGCTGCTTCTCCAGGGATTCTAGCCCACAAGCCCTTGCTGCTCTTTGCCGTGACTGCTGTCCAGTAGAAGAAAGAAGTGAGGGTTTCCTGTTTCCACCCAGGGAGTTTGGTGGAGGAGGAGATGTTCCTGGTAGCCCAAGTGGGAAGTCAAAATGAGATCTGCAAATACACACAGCCGTTCCCTGTGGCTTTCTGGTCACAGGCAGGCTTGTGGGTGGCAGCCAGGGAGAATGGGCTGGGGGTGGGGCGCACGGAGGCCCCCAAACCCGAGGGCTGGAGCAGACGGCACAGCAGGGCTTCTGTGGGAGCTCAGTCACCGGGAGAAGGGCAGGTGGAAGGCCAAAAGGCCTCAGGCTCGTGAAGGTCAAAGTCTGGGGTGTCAAGGGAGAGAGGCTCTGGGTTCGACTTCAGGTAGTTGACCAGAGTCTGTTGTAGAGTCAAAGGGTCAGGGTTAAAAGATGGGTCAGAGGGACCCACGTGAGGATGGAGGGGAGCGTGGTGGAGAGAGCGTCAACCCAAGAGTCAGCACGACCTGGCCAATAGATCTCTCTGTGAAATGAAACTGTCACTTCACCCCCTCAGTCTTAGTTGAACCGAGGACCTCAGGCCCTTCCCACCTCTGAAACCCTGTGACTGTGATTCTACAAAGGAAATCAGTTTGTGAATTTATTCAATGCCAGAAAGGCATAGACGTGCCCTCTGATTGCGTGTCCTAGCACTCAGGCTCAAGAGAGGAGGAAGGGACCAGGCAGGGGCAGAACCCAGACAGAGCCAGGACCTCCCGTCCCGCTGTGGGCCCGGAGCCAGGCGGACCTCTGCACCGGGGCCGCCCCCGTGGGGCCCGGCTTGCGAGCTGCTCTCACAGAGCTCCCCCGACGGAAGAGAAGCACCTGCCGCCTAGGGCCATGCGGCATCTATATTTAAGCCTTAAAAGTTTTTGGTTGAAAAAACCCTCCAGGTACAAGCTGTCATTTAGGATTGGAGGGGACCCAGAAGGTGGCCTTACAGAACACCAGAGTGTTCACATTTCCAAGGCGGGGAAGATTACTTATGAATGCTTCAGAGCTCTTTGGATGAAACCTCAAAGGAAGCCAGTGAATTTAGCAATTAGAAGATCACTGGTTCTTGTCCAAGGGCTGAAGTGTATATCCTTCCTGCAGCGCAGTCTGGAAACACAGAAAACGTCATGCTATATAAACTCTTGACCCAATAATCCCATTCTAGGAATTAATAGTAGAGCATGACTTGAGGATTCCAGGAAGTACAGTATGGAATTCTATATAACAGCATTCAACACTGGGGCTGGTGAAATTTTGTGCAACAATTAAAAAAGACATGATGTAACCATTAGAAATGTTCTATGCACGTACTTGTCAATAAATAAAGATGTTCCTAACAGATTGCACAGGTAAAACATAAATGATGTATGGAGTGCTACAATTTTTGTTAGAATATATGTAAAAGAAAATGTAATGGGTTTTCTCTGTCTGGAAGCACAGAGTAAAGGTTAAAAGTGAGATCTGTCTGAATTTGAGTCCCAGCTCGACCACTAATCTTGTGTGACCTTCCATAAGTCATTTGTCCACTTGCGCCTCAATGTCTTCACCTGTCACCTAGAAGCCTAGTAATTGTACTAAACCTCAAAGTGTAGGAAAGCATCAATGAGTCAAGGCGGGTAAATCTATTACAAGAGTACTTTGGCATATGGAAAGCACTGTCAATGTGTTTGCCATTACATTTTTAACATTTTTCTTTTCTGTAATTTACATTTTCTGATTTTTCTAAAATAAAAAAAATACTGATATGAATATAACATAATGATTGATGCTAAATTCAAAAAAATAAATTTGGGGAAGGAGCTAGAGAAGATCTTTCTCAGGCTCCTATCACAGGGAGTGATATCTTCAGAGGACTTTTGGAGAGCATGAGGCATTTGGGGCCTAACCTTTCTGAAACACTGATTTGAGAATGTCCATTCTGACATTTGCCGCTTGTATGTTTCTCTGAGTTATGCATAAATATTAGCGATTGAATTTTAGATATTCTGCTTCATTTTCATTGGGCTCTATTTACTCAAATACACCAATATGATTTCTAAATATTTGGAGGTCTCCCTCAACGTGGTTTCAAATTCTGACTTAAAAAGAGAAGGTAATCTGGAATGGATTGATTAATTTTAGTTAGTATTTAAACTATGTCTTAGCTATACCGAGGACATTTTTTCCCCTTAAAAGAGCCCAGTTTTCATTTTTTTAAAATTCTGGTAGAGTCATATTGCCTTCTGACTCAATACATATGCAGTGCTTAATACCACGTAGCCCTGTGGAGGATTTTCCTAGATTTATAAGTAATGTGCTTCTAAATATACCTGTGCCATGTGACATGGAATAGTTGATAGATTTTTTAATCACATGGTTTCGTTTATTATCACTATTACATAAAATATACCTTTTAAAAAATATCTATCATTTGATAGAAAAAAATGAACACAAAAAAGAATTTTAAAACCTCAGGTAATGAATACAAACTATACAAATTAGCATACAATTGATACAGTGCAGTGAAAAAAAAATACTGTTAACAACGAGATTTGTTTTCAACGCAAATTAACCTTTTATTTTTCATGCAAGGAGCAGAAATAGGATAATTTCTGAGCTTAATAGATTAGTTTCAAACTCGAGCCTTCTGCATCCAAATGTATCAGCCAACTTCATTTAGAAATTCAGTTTTGATGGAGTCCATGTAGCATTTCTTAGCCCACATTTCTTGAGAATTTGGACAAGAAGATACTTAAAGTGGTTTCTGTGGTCATGATTTAATCTACCTAAAATGAACAGCTATTAATCCTGAGCTATTAGGAAGAGACGGGACGCAGCTGCACTGGGAGAGTTTTCTCTGGGGAAAACTTTCAGAACCTAGCATCGGGTGTAACCATGTTTTTGGTGGATGCTTCCATCACACCCAACACACAGAACCCCCACGTAATAATGAAGTTATTAATATGCCTGTCTTCCCGCTAAACTTTGAGCCAGCAGCAGGAGCAAGGACTATCTTCTGCTTGGAAGTTTATATCATTACTGTCCATCACGGTTCCTAACAAGCGATAAACATTTCTGACTTGATACTGAGTTCCTGAGTTCTTTTGGGTGGGATGTTTCAGAGTAAGGCATGGTGCTCTTTGGGTGGCTATTGTGGCATCATTTAATTTGGTTCAGCAACCGAGACCACTGTTCCCCAAAGAGCTTTCAGGGCTTGCCTTAGTAGCCGATGCTGGGAAGCCACGAGCCGAAGGGGACAATAATGAATGGCGTTGGAAGCCCACCTTCTTCATATAACCCCACCTAAGAACTGAGTGGAGGGGTGGTGGTGGAGAGCATAAAAGCCAGAATATTAGTTTTCATTTCCATTTTATTTTCAGCATCCCATGGCGGCATGTAGCTCTTTCAGAATCAAAGTGGGAGAAACTCATTAAAACATTCCCATTTATTATTAAATTTCTCCCAGGTAGAAAGCAAAGCTGGGACTCAAGAGTCAGTGTTTCAGGTCTTTCATGGCGCCATTTTTTTTTCCGTCTTTCTGTACTGACTTTATTTTATAATTTTCAATATCTATTTAAGTAATTCGAGTCACTCAATTATTCTTTAACAAATTTTTATTGATGACCTCTCTCAAGTACGGTCTGTGAGTTGCTGGCTATTAGCTTAATGTCGTACAATTAATATCTTCTCGGTATTCCTTCTTTGTTCAACAAGTAGAACTGGTAAGGGCCAACCATCTTTTAAAGGTAAACCTTCCCCAGTTTAACACAGGAATGAAATCACTGTAGATCTATTATTTCTCGGAACAGAATATTTCCATTTGCATAAAATATTCTTCATTTGACAAAGTGCCAAGAAGCAACGCCTCGTGCCCATTCTTCACGGTGCCTTTTCCGTGGCACTAAAAGTGGGAGAAATTACCACAGTGGCCTCCAAACAATTATTCTCAGCCCTGGCCCCTCGCCGCCCCTTCCTGATGGGCTGTAGCCTGACTCTCCCGGAGCCTTGTCTCCAAAATGCCCAGGATAATGGACAAAAGGGAACCTCTTCCCATGATGTAATTTCCCACGAAGGAGAACAGGTCACAGGTTGCAATATTAAGGTCAAATGCAGAGACTGTAACCCTCAGGTTGGTTGAGAAATAATGGCTGGACTCAAAATTAAAATAAAATTTAAATCTGAGCAAGTCAAATGCTCTCATAGTAGACCCATAACATGCTTGCATACAAAGGAAAAATAGTGGCTGCTTCCAGAACCTGGTAGAGTGCCGGAAGTAACACAGCTGGTTGGAGACCAAAGTTCTCTCTTTGGAGCATAAATGTGTAAGATAATGTTTCTAAATATTACAGTCCTGATCCACTGAAGAAATGGGAGAGGTGAGCATTTAGGAATAGAGACGGTGCCTGCTGGGGCAGCCCTGGGAAGATGCTCATCCCCCTCGGCCTCCCTCCTCGTGGGCCCCGGAAGGACGCTCCCCACCTGCAGCGCACCCCAGGCCCAAGGCCCTTTCAACCCTCTGTGCCTCCAAACGGCTTTGGTCATTTTTCCGATTGCCACTTAGACACCTCTGCTTGGCACCTTCAACTTTGAAGGGACAGAACCAAGCATCAGGAAAACCCAGGGCGACGCCGTGCTCTGCCTGCGCTGCTGCAGGTGCACCCCAGACGCTCTCATTTCAGAGATTAAAATGCTGGTCCTTCTCGTGATGCTGGTTTCCTAAAATAAAATCATCCTTTTCAATTAGCCAAGGCTGCTTAAAAAAAAAAAAAGAAAAGGGGAAACTGTGAGCCACAGATTGTTGTGGGCTACTGTGTGTTTTCGTTTATGGTACAGGTTAGTTCTCAATTTGCAAACATGTTCAAGGGCCACTCGGATGTCGGTCCAGCTTATCTGGAAATCCCAACCCTTGTTCCATCCTTTGATGAACCTAACAGGAGAACTGGGACGAGTTGCAGCACCCCATGAAGGCACAGCTTCTTCATCTGCCCCCCAGGACAGAGCTGCACCTTCTTCATCCAGCTGGGAGTCATTGCACGTGGAGGCTCTGTGTGTGGGGCGGTGCATGGAGCACGGCCCCCCAGTGTGCAGGGACTGCACAAGTGGCGGCTGATGCTCTGAGTGTGGGGACGGCACCTAGAGCGCTGACCCTCGTGTGCACAGATGGCATGTAGAGGGCTCACCCTCCACGTGCGGGGACGGTGTGTGGAGCGCTGGCCCCGATATGTGAAGGGGCCACACATGTGGTGGTTGAAGTTCCGTGTGTGCGGATAGCACATACAGTGCTGCCCCTCGTGTGCGGACGGCGCGCTTTCACTATGTGGCAAGCTTGGGTGTCACAAGAGCCCCACTCGGGGCACTGTCTGACCTGAAACACGTGTTCCAACAGCCTTCATCCATCCTGCACCTACTGCGCCTGCAGCTCTTTCTGGTTCCTAAATCAGGGGGCCAGGGCCTATCTCCAGGTGGCATCTGTGGGAACCCCCCATTGAGGGGTGCAGAGGAGATAAACAGAGGACCCTGCCACTCAGTGGGGCTTAACTCCTCCCTTTGCATTAGGGAAGATGCTATCTCCACTCTCGAAGGCGGCTGCCGGGCAGCACACAGATTGTCCCCTTCACCCTCAGAGCAAACTTGTGAGGAAGGAACCATGAGGATCTCTGTTTTATCTTTTATAGGGATAGTAATCATAAGGACAGCACCCTACTTAGATCACCTTACTGGAGAAGCCTTTAGGAACAGATAGAATTTCATCCCCCTTGCCCAGGACCCTCTCTTTCCTTACCCAGCATTTTATTTTCCTTCATAGCACTTACTCCCACCCGATGTATTGTAGGTATATATCTAATTGTTTAGTGTTTTTCTCCCCATGAGACTAGGGGTTTTTATCTGTTTTCCTCTCTGCTGTATCCCTAGCACCTAGGATGGACTGAGAAAGGAAATGAAGAATTAAATGAGCAAGAGAATACAGCGGGAAGCAGAAGGAGTTTCGATGAATTGCCTGGCGCAGAGCGGATCTCTGATTCAAATCCAGGATCTCTGACATCGGGGTGTCAGGCTCTTAACCAGAGCTACCGTTCTGCCCCAGCCAGTCACCCACCACCCAAGGCCTTTCTGAGTTTGGGAATTAGGCAGAGTTGTTCCCAGAATGGGCCCGGCCTTGTGTCTCTGCTCTCCCTCCTCCTTACCCACCAATGCCCCCAGATACTGCTCGAGATAAAGCCATCACTTTTCTAGGACCAATGTTTCTGTGGGAAAAAAAATGGCCTTATTGTCTGTGACAGTTGATGTCGTTTGTCCAAATGCTATGTGAAATGTCAGAAACCACTCGTACAATCTAATGTCAGAGTTGGGAAAGATACAAGAGATTATTTTAGTCCCAAATCCTCACTTAGCGATGTGGGCTCAGCCCCTCCTCCCAGCTAGTTGAAACACAGAACATTTTACGAGCACTTTATTTTATATTTTCTCTTTCTGATTCATGTGATTTTTTTTTGTCTTCTTAAAGAATTAGGAAACTCCTTCACATTAGAGATAAGTCTATACTTCTTTTGTATTTCTCATAGCTATTAAAATAAAGTGCTAAATTATTTCTTACTCATTTATTGTCCATGAAAATCTATTTTGAGCAGTTCAGTTTCTTTTCATCTTTTTCAAGTTCAGGAAATATGGAATCTTGTTGCTTTGCTTTCTGACAAATTTTTCGCTTTGCAAACACTGTACTAGAAACAATTCTACATACACATCTACCTTTGTCAGAGAAGAAGCCCTCTTTTTAAGCATAGTGGGTCCGTAACTGGCATTGTTGCGGCAAAGGTTTGGGATCTCAGGGCTTGGCAAGGGACAGGTTTAGAGTTGGGTAGGATTTCCTAGAAATTGATTGGAAAATGTCTCCTAAGAAGGGAGAGATGATAGCTACTCAGGAAAGTATCAGCGTGCAGCAGATGCTGGAGGTCAAGTTCTCCTCCCAAGACCAGCGACTGTGATATTTATGAAGCAGAGGGAAGGCTGTGCATCCCCCCTGGAACGCTCCCACTCACCCCGTGCTCCCGGGACGAATGAAGACAAACCTACCTACAGCGCTCTCTGTGCAGCAGCAATTCCACACCAAGCGCGTTGCTCAGTGTGCCTGAATCCTAGCCTACAAAATCCCCCCTGATGCTTAAGGACTGCGAGTTAGAGGAAGCACCCCCACTGCCCCTCAGCTGGTCTCGGTCCTGCCGCCTGACCTCCGGCCACCACCAGCCAGGGCTGAGATTCTGGGTGAGATCCTGGATTGTCAACACAAGTCCAAGAAGGACAGTTAGATCCGAAGGCTTTGCCAAATATGTTGTTAGAAAAATTTAGATCCTATATTTAATATCTGAAGCTTGCCATCCAGGCCATCACATGCCAGGCTGCCAAGAGAGAGGCACGTAGAAAATTAGAGATTCCAACAGACGGAAGGGTGGGGCAGTCCTTTTAAAAAATCTGGACGGTTTGGCAAGAAATGTCTGGCATGGTGGAGCTGTCCCTGCAAGCCAGGCTCCCAGCCAGCACGGCATCACAGCCACCGGAGCTGCCTGCCAGCGCGGCCAGGGAAATAAGTGGAGCCTGTCTGGCCACAATGAGTTCTGGACCCCTTGCTGCAGCGCTGGATGGTCTTTCTCTGAGAATTAAATTATCTGCTAAATATCCAAAACAGTCCTGTGGGAGTGGAGGGCCTCTATTTAATTTGAACAGGACAAGAAGGGACCTAGGTGAAGGCAAAGGGCAGGAGATGGAATTGAAGAGCGCTGAGCTCTTGGAAAGAAAGGTCTGTTGGCATCAGTGTGCCGTCCCTGCTTTTCCCAGCAGTCATTCCATCCTGGCAAGAGCTCATGTTTTGTGCTTTCCCTTCTTGTTGGGCGGAGTAAACCTGTTCTAAGTTACTATAGCAACTAGTTTCCCTGGTTACCTCCAGGGGACGAGACCTTGGAGAGAGGAGCAGGGAGCCGCTGCAGAAACGCATCGATGTGAGGCTTTTTGTCTCGAGAGAAGTAAAGCTCAGATGGGAGACCCCTATTCACGAAGCCCTCCCAGTTTTGAAACACAGAAAGGGAGAAGCAGCGCCTGGAGCTGGAAACGTCAGAACGCCACAGCCAAGAGCTACCAAACTTCAACCTTTTCTGGGAGCCTCCTCTCACACCTCCAGACACATGCATTAAAGACAAGGGCTGAGGCCACGCTTCCAAATCAAACCAGACCTCAACTTCGGGTGCTCCTCCTGGTTCCCAACCCTAGTGGAAGGAAGCTCATTTCAGGGAAAATTTTAAAGATGTTCCCTCCGTTGTAAGAGCAGTCCTGAAACCCCAGGCCATATCAAAGACGATTTGAAAGATCTAGATGAAGCAGGGCACAATTTGATTTCAGAGCCCTTTCCCCAGTGAGGCACTGGAAAACATTTGAATACCCAGGTAAGAAGATGACCTTCACAGGAAACACCTAAACCTGCAGCCCACGGCTCCTGCTGCCTTCTTTTGCCTCCCACTCTCTGCCCCTCTGTCTCCTCAGGCTGCCTGACTCAACCACAGTGCCCTCCCTCGGGCGCCGGATGCTTCCTCTTAAGGTGACTGAGATGGACCAGCAAGCATGTACTGGAAGATTTGAGAAGGTCCAGTCAACCATTTTCAAGCTTCAGAAATGTATTTCCTACTACAAACAAAGCAACAAACAAACGAACAAAAAAGTACATGGAAACATCTCAGAAACATGGGGTCACCGTCCTGCCCTCTTGGCTGAACGGCTCCTTACCTGTCAGATGTGGGGCACCATTGACCCTCAGTTTCCCCAGCTGCCTAAATTGGGAAAGCATGTTTCTATAGCAGATCGATAGAAGATTATCAATGGACTCCAAATTCTTGTACATTTCTGTTCACTACCCACGTTATCTCATTTCTCGTTGTAGTGAAGAGCCTTTCTTAAAATACCAGAGCATCTGGGGTCACTACCCATTTCCTGAGGGGGAAAAGCCTTTCTCTGCCATTTGGGCTTCTAATAGGAAGGCTCTGGACATCTCTTCTTGTCCGAGGTCCTTTCCCAGAGAGGATCAGCTCCTCACCTTGTCCGGCTGATGACCTGCTCCAGGCCAGTGGACTGTCTCCACATCCCCACTGCCTTCCAAACTGCCAAGTCACTCAGAAAGCATCCTGTGGTCTAGGTGGTTCCAGAGCTTCAGGGGATGATGGAGCTTTTGGCAATCTCTGCAGCAGGTCCCAAGGAGACACGATGTCCCAGTGGTCACGTGCACAGTCTCCAGCCAAGGGTTGTGGGTGGCACAGAGAAGCCCTTGACTCTGGCTGCCATTTTAGAAAGTCAGACAACTGACTGATCTCACTGTAATGTCCAGTGGGTCTCCAGGGGAAGACCTGAGTTCTGAATTACCTGGGATATACAACAAGGCTATCATTCTAGAATTCATGTCAGAGATGGGTGAGAAACAGAGATGGGTGGGAAACTAAGGGAACAATGTTGAATTTGTACACCTTCTCTTTTCATAGCCATTAAAGACTTGGAAAAAACTTGAATGTGCATTATGGGCCAAAACCTCTGGCTTAGCAAAGTCAAATTAATGAAAATTAGCCTGCTACTATATATAACTCTGAAATCTCCTACACGTCCTCTCACAGAAATGCAATGAGCATTAATCAGTTAAGGTTTTGAAAAAGATCTGGGGAAAGAAGTCATTACTCATAAATGCTAAATATTATTAAGGATTTGGATAATAATATCATGAGAAAACATGAAACGAAATGTATCATGTACTTGCTACACAAATGAATAGTAACTTTCTCGTCTGTGTGTCGGCCATCACAGTGAAAGTGCCCAAATTACCGAGTGTTACTCTTACCTAGTTTGAGACCACCTGAAACAATTGAGTTTAGAAAGTCAAACAGCCCTCCTTGTTATCCACAGATATCGACTTGTACAGGCCTAGATGAATTCCATGAAGACTTTTTCCAGGTATCTTGGAGATGATCATCACGAAGATAAATTTTTCCTTGCTGCTTCAGCTAAGTGTCCCTACTAGGGGCCTTAATGAAATTGAACTGTTTTTGAATTTTCCTATGGCTTAGATTCCACATCAGGAAGCCCGTATTTGCACTCATAACACTTTTCACATGTTAAGCCCTCTAATCTACATACATGGATTTAGTACAACTAATCAACTACTCACTTTCATTATTTGCAATGTAAGTAGATGGACAATTCATGAATTCCCTAATTGTTCTTCTCCTTTTGTAAAACAAGGTGTAATATTTTACCAAGTTCCAGAACTAATTTTTATCAAAGGGCAGTAAATAAATACATAGCCATCACCATAGAATTTATTAGAGGCATTACTGTAAACTTCATGAAATACAGACAGTGCATCCCCAGATTGAGGGTGTTTTAAGATTTGCAAAGGTCTTTGGCATACTTACCAGTGGGGAGTCATTCCCATCTGTCCCAGGAGTAGGTAGGCAAGTGTTATGCTCCCCATTTTACTGAGGAAGAAGCAGAATATCCAGGATATTATGTCACTTGTCTAAGTCACCCAGCCCTGTCTTCTACATTCTGAGGCTTCCACGCATAAAAGTTAGTGGCTCTTTGGGAACAGTTTCCAGTTGCAAAGTAAAAAGCAAAAAAATGAAGGGTGAGGAAAAATGAAGTTGCAGATTTGCATTCATGCACACAGAATAATTTCTAGTTCAAATGAGAAAACTCTTTTTATGAAACGATACTCATATGCACAAAAAAGAGACCCCAGCCATAAAATGCCACACCTGGAGGGAGCTGAGATAGAGAAGGTCTCCCTGTATGTGGAGGCAGAACACAACTGTTGATCTCAATTTGTCACCTTCAAGAACCCATAACAATCCTTGACTGGCCAGCATGGATTCAGGATCAGGCTACACTCTAGAAAGAGAAGATAGACTGATCTTGGAAAAGAGAGAAGACCCCTAAGAGTTCACAGGCCTAACTGAGGGATGTGTGTGTGTGTATGTGTGTGTTTTAACCTGATCACAATGTTAATTATTGTGCACAACTGAGCAATCACATAGATGTTACATCTTATGAATGCTTCCTTCCATTGTCATCCTGGGAAGACAGCTAGACATTAGAATAGCGCATCACTGGGTAGGTGGCACATCTTTCTCCTCCCTCTTCCCATGGGCATTCAATCTTGACTAACCATTTCATTTTTCTTTATAGTCAGCCAGTGAAGATATTACAACACAAATTAGTAATATTTATCGAGTATCTACTCTTGTCAAGCATTTTACTCATCCTTCTCTCTTTAATCTGCCAATAAAACTATAAGACAGATTTCAATATTTGCATTTTAGTTGCATTTATCCTCAGGGAAGCCAAGAATTTGCTGTAAGTTACACAGTGAATCAACCATGGACCTTGCGTCCAGTCCAACTCTGACCTGAAAGCCCAGGCAGACGCCGGCCCCTGCACCCGCCGTGCTGATGGGGGGTAAAGAAGGAGACGCCACTGTGTCAGTACCTGCCCTGGAATGCTCAGAGGCCTGGCTTACCTAACTGTGAAAACAGAGAATTCCATTTGTTTCCATCTAATTTGACATGGCTGTCCTAGTCTTAATCTACTTTTTTTAACCCACGGTTGTATGTGTGTGTGAGTGGGGTTGTTAATGTATCACATCATGTCCTTACTGAGCCCTGGAAAGGCACAGAAAGGTGTTCACAGAAACTGCTCTTGATACACCTGGAAAGGTTTCAGTGCATGTAAATGCACCTCCTGACACGCTTCTCTGGTCCGTGGTCTGAAGAGCACGTGGGCCTCCGTCTTGTGCACGTGTCAGCGTGCCTTCCTTTCCTTTCCATGGATGGCATCCTCTCCCCATCCTTTAGAGGACATTACCCTTTTCTCTACTGCATTATAAGGGCCAATTGCGAAACTTTAAAATAATCCAGGATTCATGGATTCCTTGTAATGGAGACCATAGTTTGCTCCAAGGAGAAGCCAACAAAGAAACCAGTTGTATAACAGAAGAAAGCTGAAAGTCCAGAAGGGACCTCCTTGAGAACAGTAATTAGCATCATTAACTTGTTTATTCAGCCTGTTATGCAGACAGTGGATAAGTGCTGAATTAATAAATAAAAATTCTCCACACAACTGAAATAGATATCACAACTGCACGTATCAATGTTTCATGCGCTGTATCAATTGGCCCCCTCCGGTGCTGACTTCCTCTTGTTTTACACACAATCCTAGCGAACTTTAGGATTTGGTTTTCTCACCCCTAGCATCTGAAAAACAGCAGAATTAGAAGGGAGGGGGCTGCATTTTCATCATCAAGCACAGTCAGCGGTGAGAAGGGAATCTGAAAGCACAAGCAGAGGCAGGAGAAATGAAAAGAGAAGTAGGGGGCATCCGATAAGCTTATGGGAAGGGACAGCCTGAACCCCAGCAGTCTCTGGAGGATACGACATTCCATGGCTGGAAAAAGCAACATCCGAGAGGATGGCCCCGTGTCACAGGAGAGGATGATGCTGGCTCCCTGATCTGTGTTGTAGGAGAAAGAAAACGTCTGCTATTTGGGGGAAAATGCTAAAAATTTCAACCTGTTCGCCCCCAGAATGATGTCTGTTATCCAAAAATGACTTATGGGGAAACCCTGATTACTGCACCATTTTTTTTCTCACCAAAAGAAATGACTGCAAAGTCTCTCCAGCTCTGGCGAAAGTCCAGGACCTCAGACACCCGGCTCCGATGGCTCGTCCTGCTGGCTTTGGCTGCCCTTCCTCAGTGGACACGCATTAGGAGACTGAAAATGACCACCCCTGGGGACTTCAAAACTGTCTGCTCACAGTGGCTGCGATTTCATTATGTGCTGTAGGCATTTTCTCTAACCTGCAGTATAAATTAGTTATGCGGCAGAAAGGATCACTTCCTTCTCAGAAAGAAATAATAAAAGGGAGCAGAAAATCAGTATGTCCCTTAGGTAACACCTCAATCATTTATTCAGAGTTACTTGTGTCTAATAAGGACACTGAAAATAATCATAGTCATAACTAGAATTCATTGATCTTTCCCAGCCTTGCCACCACACCAAGCAAACATTTGCATACATTATCCCAGCTGAAACTCATGGCAGCTCTATAAGGGCCAGAAAACTATTATCCCCATTTTACAGATTAGGAACTGAGGCCAGAGGTTCAGACAACTTCCCTCAAGTCACATATCTAGTAAAGGAGTCCAGCACAGACAAACTGAGGGCATTTGCCTTTACGGTTTCAAACCATAAGTAGACCTTGCAGTTCTGCAGGAGCTTCGTAGACCATCACCCGTGTGTGGCACAGGCCAGATGCCACACCAGTTGGAGCGTGTGTTCACCTTCCCTGGTTTGGAGAGGAGTTCCTCCAAACTTCTTGTCAACTTCCCAGTCTAGGGCAGACCAATTTTTTTATTTTTGTTTTTTTTCCTTTCAACACTGCACCAGAAACTACGCTATACTTTGGGGACATAAAAAGACATGGCCCTTGAATTTGAGAAGTTTGCAGGATAGTTGATGGAGATAGAGAGAAATATTTAAAGAAGGTGATCCTGCTGTGGTGAGCATGAAAACAGAGTCCTCATGGATGCTGAGGGGAGCCAGGGCAGCCCACCTAACCGGGCCAGGAGGCAGCTGGGCTTCCGGGGCAGATGGCACACAGCAGGGGGGCTCGCAGGCTTAGGGAGGGTGAGGTGGGAGAGAACCAGAAGCAGGGCCGGAGGGTGAAGAGGAGCCACGGGGCATCTCACAGTGGGGCACGGAGCTTGGGCTTCACTCTGCGGCCTAGGGTTTCCCAACCTCGGCCCTACTGGCATTTTGGACCTCTGGGGTGGGGGCTGTACCTTGTGGGGTGTTGAGCAGCCCCCTTGGCCTCCACCCACTGGAAGCCAGCACCACACCGTCCCCCACAGCCTGACAACCAAAAACTTCTCCAGGCCAAATGTCCCCTGGGCAAAATGCCATCTTCCTTAATAACAGCTGCCGTAGGCAATGACTGTCTTGACAGATTGTTCAGCAGTGGAGATGAAAGATAAATTTGGTGTTTTTGTTAAACAACTTTGGTTGCTTTTAGAGGAAAGAATTTGAGAGAAGTCTTGAGGCATAGAAATTACGCAGAGGCTGTTACAATGAACCACGGCAGAGTTGATAATGGGTTTACAAGCGAGGTTAGAAATGAGGAAGGTTAAGGAGGCTAAAAAATGGCAAAGACTGTTGATGTATGTGAATGGGGGGATTAGGAGTGATGCTGTGGTTAAGAGAAAAAGAAGTCATCCAGGATAATGTCAAGATGTCTTGCTTGGGTGGCTAAGTAGATACAGTTAACTGAGACAGTATATGATGAGGAGCAAGTTTGGAGAAAAGATTAGCAAAATCTGACCTAGAATTTGGAGTTGAGGAGTAAAGTTTCTCAGCTACTTCAGAGGGTGGAAGATGCCTCTCTAACTTTTAAAGTGTTAGCACCCATGAATAACCCCTGCTGGATACGTAAGATGGACACATTTTTATCCCCAGAGAGTTTGCTTTAAACATTTACTATCATAAAACTGACTGTGTGTCCCACAGAATCAGTGTTTTCCAGACCATACTTCGGAAAACCACGCCTTAGCTTTTACAATAGAGGTATAAAGCGAAGTATAATAGGACACTGGAAAAGAAAATTTAATTCCAGAAAGTAGCATTTGTTTAAATGAAAAGCAAAATTAAATTCCCAAAAGCAGAGACAGTAGACATGACCCAGCCCTTGTCTCTCTCCACTTCGCTGTGTGATAATTTCTACACTGGGTCACCCTCAGAGAAGCCATGTGCCAAGCTTTCTCCCACCTCAGGGCCACAAAAAGCTTCTCCTTTCTCTGAGGGTTGGGGACCCTCAATATTTCTCTTTTATTCTCTCATGGAAATTTCCTCTGAATGCCCTTATCACAATGTGCAACATTCCATCAATTTGTCACCTGTTTACCTTAGGTCTCAGCCCCAAGTCTGGGAGAGTATGGACAGTGGCTTTTATTTTAAAAACTATGTCCTCGGTGTCTAAAATAGGTAGGCACCCAATAAATATTTGTTCAATAGCTATTTTTTCAAGAACTATTTGTTAAGTAAATGAATAAACGATGAATGTGAGGAAGGGCATGAGTTTAGAAATGGAGAGGGAGAAATTGCAGGTATTTTGATAAATGGCAAGTGGTCTCTTGTGACTGGAACTTCCACTTTGCGTGTCAGGAGGAGAGAAAGATATTGCCTAAAAGGTGGTTGGGGTTAGCTATAAGAAGTCACTCAGATGTCATCCCGAGGGATTTGGACTTTCATCCACATGTGACAAACGTGTAGTCACCCATGGGCTTGAATCAAGAGAGTGACAATGAGTGAGAGGCTGGCTGTGATGTCAATGTGATGTGTCAACTTGATAACTTGGTATCCAATTGTTCAGACAAACACTGACCTAGATGTTGCTGTGAAGATACTTTGTAGATGGAATTAGAACCCATAATCAGGTGATTTTACATAAAGAGCTGACTCTGTCACGTGGGTGGACCTCATCCCATCTGGTGGAAGTCTTAAGACAAAGCCACAGCATCCTTCTTTCCATGTTTATTTTTGCTGCCTAATCATAGGAATGGTCACATTTGCAAACAAATATTTTAGGCTTTCCTCAGTTTGCCCTGGGACCTCTCTTAGGTGATCATTTAATGTCTGTATAATTCTCTTTAGAAGAGCCTGTAAGATCATCACCCCACCCCACCCCCACCCTCACCCACCCATGGAGATTCTCCAGGGTTAACAATTAACTGTTAACTGACAGATCCTCTTTGTAAATTTCTTTGTGTGAGATTTAAGCAATTCTCCAATATCTTTCACTGATTTCAGAAAGTTCTATGAATGTTATAATTTTTGCAATTTCTCTTTACAATTAGTTGCATTTTCTTTGCAGTTTAGTGTCTGAGCATCTTCCAATCATTGACTGAATCACCCTTGACTCAATGGAAATGAATAGGCCATTGAGTTAAAAATAATGACTAATTTATAAGTGGTCAGTTCTTTAATAGATATCTTCCCATTTTGGCAACTCTTGCTCTCTATGCAATTTTGTGTCTGTGAGCACGGTTCGATAGCATGTGCTCTATGCCCCAGATCCATCACTCTTCCTTAACCAATTTTAATATATTCCCATCTCAAACTTCCCTCTGTCTGTCCACCAGGAATGCCCTAACCTGCATCTCAAATGTTGTTTCTTCCATAAAGGTTTTCCTAATCAGACTTATGTTCACTTTCTTGCTCCCTTACTTCTTCATTCTTATTCTCTGTTTAACCTCTATGCTGAAGAATCAAGTATAAATGCTTTATTGTAGAATAAACGAAGTTCTCAATGTTCAATACAGCTGACCTTCTTCAATCCCTGTCTTATACTTGATATTCAAATAAAAAGGTAAAGCTGCTTAGAGAGCCTCCAAAAAGTGCTATCACTTGCCTTTTTGTCTTGTTCATTCATAAACTGGCAAAGTTTGTCTATTCACACTTTCACATAGACACGCACATACACCTCCGCACACAAATACACACACACCTTGCACCACTTTTTCTTGGCTAATTCACAATGTTGTTCATTGGTCACCTCTCTTCAAGAGTTTTCTCCCACCGTCACCTGGCTGGGAGCTCTAACCCCACACCTGTTCCTCGTTCCTTGTGTCTGCCACTTCACCTCCATGTACTGAAGTGTTTTATAATTATCTGCTCCATGTGGTCTCTCCAACAAGACTTAAGTTTTCTTGGAGGCTAACACTGGGTCAAACTTTTCCTTAAATTCCAAACATCCAGTAGAGTGTGGTACTTAGCAGACGCTTGTTAAGTATTGGTTTAATTGATGGATAAATGTGTTTGGCATTTTGTTGCAATTATGTTGATATGATTATTCTAAACCACAAACTTCTAAAAGGCGGATAAACACCCAATAAAAATGTAGCTCAGTGATTGACACATCCTGGTTGCGACAAGTCGGTGCAGGGAGCCAGGCAATCCTCACCGCATCCTGTTGGCTGTCTGTCTCTGCTGGCTGAATGATGTCGGGCAGTCTGCTGAACCACGGGGTGCTCCTATCACCCAGAAAGTGAGAGGGTTGGAGGAGATGCTCCACAAGCTCCTCCAGCTCAATGATTCTGTGAATGACTGGACAATGCAGAAGGTACTGAACAAGAAATCTCCTTTTCTACCATTTCACAATTTATTGTGGACCCATAAATTGAATGTAGTTTTAAAAAATACAGCCTGTATCTTAAACACCACCCAGAAGTAATCTGCTGGAGTAGTCTTCTAATATGACAAATTCCTTCTGTTCTAACATTTAATTCAGGAACCATTTTACCTTACTGATGAAGTGGATTCACAGTCAAATAGTGAAAATTTTGAGATGCTTAGAGGGCCATGCTTGATTTTGGGCAACGTGGGCACTGGATAAATATCTTTTCAAATAGAACTCAACCTATTTCTGTCAAATTAATTTCTTAAAATTTTCAAAAGACACTGAAACATAGAAAATGGCCATAGGTCCTTACTGTGTAGATGGAGAAACTAAAGCACTAGCATAATAGTTTCAAAATTATGGTAAGAGAATAAAGAATCCATTACAAAGCCTTTGGGAAAGGGCATTTATTCTTGTTGAAAGACACTCACCATGAGAACAAGTTCCTCCTTCTATGTTCACATGTGTATATATGTATGAAACCATCATGATAAACCACTTTGATTATTTAGCTCGTACAGGCATAGCTTTGGATTACATTGCAAAATCTTTTAACTTAAAGCATAGTATTTTAAAGAATGAAATGTGCCACCATCTGGGGAAATTGTCAGTGTATGGAGTCTCATGCTGATGTGCAAATTCATGGTCATTATCTTACGCAAAGAACATTTTCAGGAAGTTAAACAAATCCACAGGTGAGAAATGTGGCCATGTAAAAGAAGTAAGATCAAGAGCCAGAAACGTTGACTCCAGGGGAGATTTTAGAGCAGGCAAGAAGACGTCCCGGGTGATGCACAGTCATCCTATCGTGCAAGGGATATTTTTGAAATTTTGAAAAGGTCAGAGATTTGACTGATTCAGATGCGTGATAAACTGTGGGGATGATGCCTGAAGAGTCAAATTTAGACCAAGAGACGGGTGCTTGCATCTGATAGAAACTTAAATGTGGGGGAGGTTTTGTGAAGACCGTTCCAAGTACCATGAGTGATGAACAGAAACAGCGAAGTCTTGACATTTGTTCTGGTCTTTCAGAGGTTGCTGGTAAAATACTGCGCTATGAAGAAAAGAGCAATCAAGAATGATCCCAGGAGCAGGCAACCTTAGGCTCAAGAGATGAGAATTTACAGTGGAAAACGTCAACATTCTCAATACCTCCCAACTACCTTTGTTAAGCCAGGCTCTCTTTAATCAATACACGTATGTTGGCACCCACTAGTGTACAGAATTATGTTAAGCATTGTGAGAGCTACCAATATGAAGAAGACATGGTCCCTGCGCTCCAGCTGTTTATATTCTAATGGATGAAAGTGAGGAAAGCAGACGAATCCTCATCATACATCATAATAAGAGGCAGTACATGATGAGTGCTTAAGAGGGGCCGCTAGGGCAATTTTATGATATACTTACAGATCTTTTTAAAGAAAATATCAATGGGTTTCTTTAATATTGATGATATGCTCAATTTATGTTTCAAATTCTAATAGTATTATTGTGAGAAAATCCTGATATGAACTTCTGTATTATGCAAAGGGAAACTATGGTAAGAATCCTCACACTTAGATTTGGTTCAGAGTATAATTTCCAGGAAATTGTTTTTGACCTGTTTTGCTTTGTTGGTGGTGGTGGCTTACCCAGACTTAAAGCAGCAATTCAAATATGCTTTTAAAGGGCTAAGTTTTCCCAGGACTGAGAAGACCGATGAAAACCTGATGCAGGCGTTGAAGGATTCCCGGGGGTGAGTCCATCTATAGTTTCCCAAATTGATGCCTTTACTGAGAACAATGCCCATTTCATCATTTCAAGTTTGGGCATGTTTGCTATAAAAAGTGGTCTCATTATTTAATGTCATGTTCTGTAAGCATTTATCCTATTCCAAAAACATTGGTTGAGTTCCTCCAATGTGCCTGGCATTAGGGTAGAGCTAGATTTATACATTATGCCTCAAGTTTACAGACTGCTTAATTATTACCAACAATCAGCAAATTAGTGGATTCTGTGTTGACACTTACATTTGAACCTAAAGTTTATTTATTTTACCATCTACATTAAGGAAACATTATAGAGAGCTTTTAAAAGAAAAACAAATAGCTTTGGGGACAAGGGATCAGAAAGAATTCTAATTTATCATTTGGCCAGGTTCAACAAACATTGAGCCATCAAACAATAGCTACTGATGAGGACAGCTGCAGGCACTAAATAAATACACCATTATACTCAATTAACTTAGATAAAAATCTTCTAATTTCCTGATTGTTCATGGACTTTAGCCCATCCGTGGATGGGGATGCTTGTGTATGTGTGTGTTTGTGACACATTCGAAAGGTTATCATAGATATTAATGGCAAAATGAATAAATTCTATTCTGTGAAACATAGTAGGGGCAAATAACCATTTTGAGACTGCTTTTACATGTATTCTAGTTCAGACCAGAACAGTATCGAGAGCAATATTCTTGCATATATGCAGACTGTATATATTTATGGATTTTTATTAATAGAGAATGCACCAAAATACAGTGATAAGAATAAAAAATACTGGATGCAGCCAAGAGGGGAGTAAAAGTAGGGAGATAGAAGAACAACCATATAATTTACTACATTAGATACTTTCAAATAAACTGATGTTAAAGCTATCAGAGTGGCAATGAGAATTGACTATTCAAGCATTTGATTTATGATGTGTGAAGAGTATCTTCATTATCCTCTCCTGAAATGACTACTTGAGGGGCCATTGCCTTTGGAAGTAGGGACAATATTTAAATATAAAAATCTCAGCAAACCAAGAACTTCTCTGATGTTCTGGTTAAACAATTTCTATTCTATTGGGCTTAACCCTGGTTTCTAATTCCAATGAGCAGTGAGGTTTAAAGCTCATCTTTGTATTTGTCTCTACACATTTAGCCATGATTGTTTTAATACAATAGATATAATTGTCTTGTTTTGAACTGTGTTACATTACAGCTAAAACCTACAAAGAAATAGTTTATAAAATCTGACCTTAAGGCTGCCTTCTGGAAGTTGTTTTTGTTCATTGTTGTGTGGCTCAGGTTGCCTGGGATATTTGAGACTTGGTGTTTTTCAAAGTAAAATGAAAATTTGACTTAAAATGATCATCCATAATAAATGCCCTAAAGATCCTAAAATGCTGAACTTCAGCAAAATGATCCTTGGGAGCTCTTCATCAAACATTTATTTTGATTAAGATAGCGATGGGGACATTTTCCCCCTGGGAATCACTATTTCACGGTTGTAATAAATTATTCGAGCAAAATCGCCAACCCAAATACCTGTATGTTGGTCATGGAATATTGTGAGGTTTTTTAAATTAGTTAGTAATAGCTTTGTTGAGTCCAAATGGAAAAGAAACTTTTGTAAATGAAGTATTAAATAAATGCAGTGTCTGTATTTCCCCCCAGCTAATTTATTGGTGGTGTTCATGGGGGTGTGGAGAGATGGGGGCTTATGATTAATTTGAATTATTTTAAGCCATCCATTTCAAGTGATTGGGAGAGATGACAAATAGAAGGAAAAAGTATAAAAGGAGAAGCAAAAAGAAAATGTTTGCATCAAAATGGTAATTTAATTTAAGGAGGCACATACATTTAAATTAGGCTCACTTCATCTTGGAGGCTATGGCACCCAAATATACCTAATATAGAGATCTAGATAAAAACTTTGTCTGAGTAATGAAAAGAAGAAATGTTTTGTGTAAAAGGAAATAAAAGCTAGTGTTCCCAAATTTCCCTGTATACATATCTTCTGCCGCTGAGATGTTTCATGTCATTAGAGGGTAGAGCAGCCGTGGGTTTTACCCTACATAATCTAACAACCATTAGACAAGTGACGCATTCCTATTGTACCATCTGTTCTGATTCCTAGAAGCTCAGTTCTGCCCTTCTGTCTACAGAAATGTGCCTTTATAGCATCGAGAGGGAAATGCTCCCCGTTTGTGCTACCGAAAGAATCGCTGAAGAGACAAATAGCCCTAGCAGACGCGTGAAGCCATGGAAGTCATCTCTCAGCAGACTTTGGAGAAACATATTCACTTTTATTTGTTTATTAGTAACTCCATTTAAATAAAGTCTCCATCACGATGGGCAACAAAGGTAGATATTGTATATTTCCAGCTAAAGGGACACGAGGTAGGGATGTTGGGTTGTAATAGGTAGAACTTTATCTTGTTTGCTCAATAAAAATTCTACTGACAACACCTACATACTTTTACCTGCAACACAGTGACTCTCTAGTACTCTCTTCCCTTTAGGAGATGAGCTTCTTATGCAACATCTGAGGCACTGAAGGATGATTTTCCTAAGGCTCTGGAGCGTGCAGATAAGAGGCAGCTACCTGTGAACCCAGGTGCCCCTTCCAGTGGTAAAAATACAAAAGGAAGCTTAGAATAATTTACACTGGGCTTTGTGGAGTAAGTCATGTGTAGATATAAGATTTCACCGATATACATAAAAAGCCAGAAACCATGATTAACATTCAGAAGCAGGATCAGCAAATTTCGAAGACACGATAAGCCAATGTAGGTAATTTAATGACTGTTTAAAATACATTAGAAATATCTAGTTTTATCTCAGGGTAATTTGTTGGACATTTGATATTTGAGTCTCTGGGAGGAAATCTAAATAAATCACTGTAAAACAGGATCAACAGAAATCAACAATGATATATTCATAGCAAGCCCAAGGGTATGCATGCTTTTAAAATACCTTGAAGTTCATTGAGCAGACAAGGTTTTATTTTAATATGTATGTTGATTCGAGAAGGGCTACAAAATAAGAAGGAATAGCCATTCTCATTGTTCTAAATCATATTAACTTGAAATGTATACACATAGTGAAAAGACACTAACTATTTTACCTTTGTGGATTATTCCCATTAACTAAGAACATTTTTAAAAGGTAATCTAAATGTAATAGACTCCCCAAGTTCCTATCTTTGTCATGAGGAAAATATCCTGTGGTTCTGGGGTATCATCCTGCTCTTTTTATGAAAGAAGGAATTAGAGTAATTGGATCTAACTAATTCCAATTGGAATCTGATCTCTCCTCCTAGCCAGGTATCCCTACCATACCATAGAGGAGTGACTAATAGTGCTTTTTGTTTTGTTTCAGTAGCTGTAAGATTCCAAAAATGAGAAGAACTGAGAGATTATTAAAATATTTGAAGGCATGCAGGGAGAGGATTACATCATTGTACTTAGGATCTTGTATCTTCATCTCACTCTCCTGAGGGAGAAAATCGCTCTTGAAGCTACTGCCTTTCTCTTGGACATTCAAGAACTTTGCTGAAGAGCTGTGTATAGATGACACCTGACTGGTCTAAAGAGACAAATGCCCCCCAGCAACTCTGTGAAGCTAAGGGAGGCATCTATGCCTTTCTCTCTCATCATTCAATAATACCATGTCTACTCCTTACACTCGGTAACTAACTAAAACACCCAACAGCATCTTTAGAAATTTTAAAGTCAATACTGACCATAGAAGACAGCGGATATTTTTGCAGACCTATAAAGTGCCAGTCAAAGTAAAAGACATTTTTCTGACATGATTTCATTTATTCCTTACAACAACTCCATCCAGCAGTTACCCATTTTACAGAGGAGGAAACTGAGGCTCTGAGAAGTTAGATGGCTTTGCCAAATCGTATTAGCTAATCCTTTTCATTATGCCACACTGCTGTTATAAATCAGAAAACACTGTAAGTTAAGGAAAAGCAGAAAACAATGACTGTGGGCATGTTTTCATGAAAGAAGTTCCCACAGAAAGGTCAGTAGAATGCGATGAGTGTCACGAATGAAAATTAAGCACTTTGAGTCTCAATGTCAATTAGCTACCAAATTAGAATGGAGAGGCTTAGCCAAGTTGCTACCATTCCTAAATCTGAATGCTTTTGATGGTACTTTTTTTGCAGTTTTGTTTCTCTTATAGAAACCTTGTTATTTGTAAAGGGCTTACGCTTCCTGGGATCAAAGAATTCTTTCGAGTGTTTTTTTTTTTTTTGGTGGGGTGAGGGTAGATGTCATTAATATGCAACTTTTCAACAAAATGCCCATGGCAATGACTGTTTAAGCACATTTTTATTGGTAAGGGAAGTGTTTTTATGTACTGGGTGCATTTTATTGCTTATTTTTCTCTTTATCATAAGACAAAAATCAATGAATGCTGTTTGAATTTTACAGACTGTCATAAAGGCAAACGTGGGTGCATACGCAGATATTTATACATTGTTTGCATGCATTCTGCTTGTGGAATCACTTCATAATGGTAAAGAATAAGTCCATTTTCATTGTACCCAATCTCTGAGGATTTCTGATTTTCACAAGCATCATCCCATTAATTTTCACAATGCCTTGGAAACTCAAGGAAAGGAGAAGAAAAATGTTTCTGCTTGTTCTGAGGACTGAGAAGCAGGACCCAGAGAGGCTGGACGACCAGCTCAGGCCACCCTGAGCCCACAGTACGTCACAGCAGGTGCCTTCCCGTGGATTTTCTTATTTTTTCAAAAAGAAGAAAGTCAAGCACTGGATTACAAAAGTCCAGAAAACTTATCAATCTTCGGGGCCTTGGTGGCATCTCTGCATCTTGATTGTGATTTGAGAGGAATATTTTCCTCATATTGTGAGTCTGTGTAGCTCCCCAGGCTATCTCATTAGCATCATGAAAATGAAAACAATAAGGTATCTGTTTACCTTACAGAGGATTGTACTTACTTGCCGTAAGTAACCGAGATGATGGCGGAGGCCCTGAGGTTTCCCCCTGCTTTTACTGCGATCATCATTTTTTTTTTCAATAAGGAATGAAGAACCCCACCATTCATCTCTCCTTGCCCCTGCCCTTCCTGTCCATATTCACTGCCCACAGTTCCATAAGGCGAGTCCTCTCTGACTGGGCCCACCGCCATCCTGGTTCCCCGGCCAGAGTGCTCCCACCCCACCGCTCCACCCTGCGGACACGCACATCCTCGCTCGTCCTTCCAGGCTTCGGGAAGCCCACTGGCTCCGGAGGACAGTGGAGAGCTCTCCTTTCTCTGATCTCACAGTGCATTTAGAGTTCTACAGTAGTTTCACAGATGTGAGAAGTGTTTCTCTAAATAAGAAATGAAGATATGTGTGCAGATCTGCTTAGGGATCTTTCTGGTCAAGATAAAGAACAATTTTGAAGAAATCTTCCCATATAAGGAGGGAATCTCCAGAATGATCATGCATGGGAGTAGCAGATATTCCAGATTTCCTGCTCTTTTTTCACATTCTGTGTTCTCCTCATTACAGAACCGGAAGCTCATTTCAAATGGCAACAGGCCCGGCCAAAAGCACCCAATTTCCAGACTCTTTCGTAGATAGGGGTTGCCATGTGGCAGGGTTTCCTGCAATTATATATAGGCAGAAATCGTCTAAGATCTTCTGAGAAAGCTTTGGCTTTCCTGATAAAGGTCCTCTCCCTCCCAGCCGTTTTGTGACCTCAACACAACAAACATGAAGATAAAAGCCAACACGCAAAGGGCAGTGAAGGCAACTCAGAGCAGAGCCTTGTCCCTGGTTGTGTCTTTAAGCAGCTGCTCTGGTCCCAGGGTGTCTACCCCGGACTTGTTGGCTGTATGATATCAGAAAATACATCCTCTTTAAGTCCCTGTGGTTAAGACTTCTGTAACTTGCAGTCGGATAAAAACCTTAACCAATTCACTGGGAGACACTCCATGTCCAATTTCAAACAACACTCTGATAAGCAGCGTTTCATGAGAGTCATCTTCTCATTGTGTTGATATTGCTATTAATGTATCTTTCCCATAAGTTGGGGTGCTTAAATTTCCAATAAGATTCCAAGAAGCATTTTTATTTTCTCCAGAGTGTTGGCAAATTCTGATCATTTAACTTCAAAGGATTATGTCTTCCCATTTTCCTTTCATACACTGGTTCTCACCATATTGTAATATTCTCCTTTGTTGACTTCTCTGTCTTTTACAGAACATTGAGGATGATGCTCAACTCAGATTAGAGTTGCAAGCCCACCTCTGAGAGTCAGCTAGCAAAGCCAAGTGTCTGTTCATCTATTGTGGGTAAAATGACTCCCAGTTTATCCATACATGATTAAGTTCATAACTCTCAGTTTCAATGCAATTATCAAGACCAACATATCTGAAAATCAAATGGAAACCCTTGTTCCCTCCCTTATTTGTATTCCATAATTGTAACTCAGGTGAATGTACTTTGAAAATATCACAAGGTGACCAAGGAGTGATGAAATCTTCTGCCATTCAATATCCTGCTCATTCTGGAATGAAACAAATATCTGGGCTATGCATAATATAAACCAAATTAGCACCATCTTGGTTTAGCATAAGCCTCCATCCAACATTCCCACATGTTTAGGCCTTGGGCCAGGGGTTATTGGAGGAAACAAAGATTAACATTTTCTCCTCCTTCTATTTGGATTATTTGCATTAACAAGCCTCTTTTCGAACTCCTTAAGGATGAACAGACAGACAGACTGAAGGTCCTACTGGAAAATCCTTGCACAAATTCATCAAGGCACTATGATGCATCGAGGTTGGACTACCGTGATTCTCAAGAAAAATCTCGACTGGATGCCCCGGAAGACTTTGCAGGTGTGATTTGCTTTTAAATGTTGGAGTGCTCTGTGGAATCACCTCCTATATGTTTGGCTAATTGGTAATCTGCCCTCACCAAAGGGAACATCGCCATACAAATACCTGAAACCCTGCAGGTGGTTCACACAGGCAGTTTGCTGAGGCTTGGCAAATTGTAGTTGTATTAAAAGTCTGTTTTTCCTAAGGTTTAACTGTAGAGCTTAGTCTTCTTGTTGTTTTAATTCTTTCTAAACCCCAGAGGAAAACAACTTTGTCCTGTGAAAGTAATCCAACCAGATATCTTTGAAATCTTAATAGGCAAAGTGGACTGACCCCAGTTCATCTTCATGGAGCTTAGGACCACTTGATTAACTTTCTGTAAATAGTTATCATTTGAAGGTTGATTTTGCCTTCCTAGATGAGCACATTATGAAGTCTGTATTTGAGAATGTGGAAGTAGTACAGCAAGCACAGAGACCCCCGTATCAAAGTAAAAACAGTTTCTTTGTGCAAGTCCTAACCAGTTCCAAGAAATGATAGCTTACCGATCCTTTTGTTATTAAACTAAAAGACAAGAAAGAAAATAAAGAAATAAAACAATTCTGAGATATATATCTTATCATGCACAACTGCAGGTAGGGGAAGCCCCCATAATCCACCTTCGGGATCCGTCACTGAAACGAACTCTGGGGATCCTCTAACGGTTTGGCTTGTCTTAGTAACAGAACAACAGGACAAGTAAGCAGCTGTCAGTGCACTTTCGGTTTTGCACCCATCTGTCTTCAAATAGCTTCTGATCAATCGGAAAAAAATTCAGACTAGAATCATCCATTTACTTTAAAAATGTGTAACTTGTTTTGTGCTAATATGTAATAAGTCCTATTGGTGATGAAAGAGACAAAACACAGAGACTCAGCCCTCTAGAAGTCTAAAGTCTTGCAAGGGGAAGAAACCAATGTGAAAATCCTGAAAACAAAGCGACTGTGTGAGAAGTGAGCCGGGAAGACACACCAAGTTCAGAGGGAGAAGGATCACTTACGACTGTGATGGCTGTGACGGTGTCTTTGTTAAAATACCAGTTAGTTTACACTGAGCCTCACTGTGTCTCAGGCCCTGTTAATTTTCTTGTGTTCTTTCATGCAGTCCCCCATCAATCCTAGAGGACTATGATTATCCTCACCTGAGGAATCTAAGGCAAAAGCATTGAAGCAGCTTTCTCAAGACGGCTCGATGCCAGGAAAGGCCTCACAGATGGAAAGTGGTGGAAGAGACGAAGATGGTGGTGTCAGGATGTGCATTATTTGTCTATCGGTGCATAGAAAATACCCCCAAACTTAGTGGCTTCAAATAATAAATGTTTGCCAGGAAAGGCCTCACAGATGGAAAGTGGTGGAAGAGACGAAGATGGTGGTGTCAGGATGTGCATTATTTGTCTATCGGTGCATAGAAAATACCCCCAAACTTAGTGGCTTCAAGTAATAAATGTTTATCATTTCTCACAATCTCTGTGGGCCAGGACTTTGGAGGCAGGAAGTCCTGGCCTGGGTTCTCTCGTGAGGCTACAGTCAGGACTCCAGCTGGGGCTTCACCCGAAGTCTCGACTGAGCGGTGGGGTGAGGTGGGGTTCGCTCACATGCTGCCAAGTCAGTGCCCTCTGTGGGCAAGAGGACGGGCCCTGCCTGGTGGAGTCTCCACAGGGCCACTTGGGTGTCCTCAGAGCAGGGCTGCGTGGGGTCCAAGAGGGACAGAACCCGGCGGGAACCATACTTTGTAGGACATAGCCCAGGAGTCAGTCACACAGCGTCACTTTACACCAGACTCCAGGTGTTTAACAACGACGTGCTAAATCCAGAGAGGAATTAGCTCCATCTTCTGTAAAGAGGAATATCAAATAATTTCAGAGATCTAGTAAAACCACTACAGAGACCAAGCATAAGCAAGGCCTGGCAGTTGTCTTGAGGAAGTGTCTGCGGCACACATTGGCGAAATATTAATTAGAACACTCAGGGAAGTAAAAGCTGGGAAGTTAAGCAACCATCAGATGGAGTCAACTTGAATTCTAAGTTCATTAGAAAGGTTATATAATGCCATTGAAGACTTTTGAGACAGTAAATAATATAATCAAAACAAGTATATATTAGGGTTCTCTAGGGAAACAGAATCAATGAGACATGTCTATGAATATAAAAGTGTCTCACACAACTGTGGGGATGCATGAATCCAAATTCCATAGGGCAGGCAGCAAACTGGCAACTCCAATGAAGATGTTTGATGAACTCCTCTGAAAACGAACTGGCAACTTCGAGGAACGTGTTCGATGAACTCCTCAGGAAACGCTTCGCTGGTCAGCCGAAGAAGAAGTGAAGGTCCCCTATCTGTCTCACTTAAAAGTCTTCAACTGATTGATTGGATTAAATCCAGCCGACTGCATTCTCTCATTGTGGAAGACAATGCCCTTTGTTGATGTCATCAGTCACAGTTGCAGCCAAGTGACTGATGATTTAATAAATCAGCCTTCTGGTTCATTAACCAGCCACAAATATCCTCACAGCAACGGTTAGGCCAGTGCTTGCTTGACTGGACACCTGGGCACCATCACCTGGCCAAGTTGACACATGAACCTAACCATCACAGTATATAATAAAAATAATCTTTTGGCTTCATCTGGAATGGATTAGAGGACCAGGATATTCTTGTAAAAAGTATTGTAATAATTTAGACCACAGTCACATTTGGGAAAGATGAGAACATCCTCTCCTTAAAATTCCCTAATGCAGCCTGGGACTGGTCCTCTCGGCCAGGAGCTGGAGAGGGCCCACAGTAAACGTGTACATCTCTGTGGGCCAGAAGATGTCTGTGGCAGCTACTCATGTCTGCCATTTAGCAGCACAAAAGCAGCCCTAGAAAATACGGGGGCTGCATTTGACCCCAGGCTGTCTTTTGCTGACCCCTGCTCTACACCAATAATGCATTGAAATCATTTGTTTTATGACATAAACCGGAGGGCTGCTTGGTTCCCTAAAGACTGCAACAGAAGATGGTGCAAATGAAGAGGGAACGAGGAGGCCGGAAAGAGACTTGGCAAGAGAAGGGTGGCCTTTGGCGTGCACGGCCCGCAGCGATGGAGCCTGGCACTGAGGGTGTCAGCCTCAGACATGTGGGGTTAGACAGAGGGGTCCTGGGGGAGTCACTCACATAATAATGAATTTAAATGAGCAGCTTCCTTATTTTAAGGTGAATGAGGGGTTGACAATATGGTACAACTGACAAAAGACTATCTGTGCCTGAAAGAAAGTGAATGAAGTTGGGTGGCCAATTTGTATGTAGGAGTTACCACAACTCAGGCGGAATCTGGCCTCCTGGCCCACGGTAGATGATTAGATATCATATGTCATGTGACAATTATGTTTAGGATAAACCGTAAGTACTTATCAAATTTCATTCAGCTCACAAATATTCTCCTGTCGCTAATACGGCATGACAGTAATCCCATTTGTCAGCTCTTCTACAGCTCCCCAGATGGCCAAACTAAGATATATGTATATATAGAGAGAGAGTGTTTCCTTGAAAGAGGTACTGAGAATTCTGCTTATGAAAACAATGGCTAAAGTTAAAGATTGTCTAAACTTTTCATGGGCAGATCTTTTCTCTTTTCTTTCTTTCTCTGGGAGGTATGTATGAAACTAGGTTGTTGTCAATTGACATAATGTGTGAAATGTGAAAGTAGACCTTGCCTTTCTTTTATGAAAACAAAATTTTGTGGTTTCAAATCATGTCTTCATAAGTTCCATTAGTGACTTCAGTATCTACACACAGACGATCCTTCTAATATCTGGGCCACACCGTTTTTTACCTCATGACCACAGTTCTCTTTCCTCACCCTCTCCCCACTCAGCGACAAGCTCCTGTGCTCACACACTTGAGTTGCTCCATCTCTGAAATCTCTGACCTAAGACCCCCACTCACTGCCCACAGCCCTGTCCTCCAGCTCATGTTCTTGGGGTGCATGAACTGCATACTCTCTCCCCTTTTTGACTGCATCAAGACATCAAATCCATGAGTGTTGGGTGGAGGTTGAACACCAAGGGACCACTAAGCAAATATAATTTGAAGCTCAAAGTCCCTAAACTAAAATAATATAGCCTCTTTGTGTTAAATTGAATGTGGGGATTCCATTTACATGAAGAATTGAGTGTTATCTATTACAGAACAATATGGTCATGACAACAAAAGCTAACTGGGCAATAATGCATACTTTCCAAATTTCAATTTTGTATTTTCTCCTCTACATGGTTGTCAAAAAATAGAAAACTGGGGGTCCCACTGGCCTTCCGTAAAAATTGGCTGATTTTTATTTTGTGCATATACCACTTCTGGGAGAAAGATTTCTTTGTCTGTCTAATTGGTCTTGGTGAGACAGCAAGTTGTGGCCGAGTCTCTGCTCTCACTGCACGGCCCATGAGTAATGGTGGTGCCGTGGCTGCCCAAGACTGCTTGCTGGCCCGAGGGGCATGACCCAGGGGCCTACAGAGCCTCCCTCTCATCCCACTCTCCACCAGCCCACTTCTTTAAATCAGATCAAATCAGTACACCTAATATTTGGATGCCATCTGTGCCAGTTTGAATGTATTATGTTCCCCAAAATGCCATTATCTTTGATGTAGTCTTGTGTGGGCAGAACTATCAGTGTTAATTAGATTGTAATTCTTGGAGTGTTTCCATGGAGATGCTACCCACCCAACTGTGGGTGATGACTCTGATTGGATAATTTCCATGGAGGTGTTGTCCCACCCATTCAGGGTGGGTCTGAATTAAATTACTGGAGCACTATATAAGATCAGACAGAAGGAGCAAGCTTGCTACAGCCAAGAGGGACACTTTGAAGAATGCACGGAAGCTGAGAGAGGAGCTGCAGTTTACAGAGACATTTTGGAGATGGCCTTTGAAAGCAGACTTTTGCTCTGGAGAAGCTGAGAGGGGACAAAACATCATGAGAGCAACATTTTAGAGAATGCCATTTTGGAACACAACCTGGGATCAGCAGACACCAACCACATGCCTTCCCAGCTTCCTTTGGTGAAGGTACCCTGTTGCTGATGCCATAGCTTGGACACTTTTGTGGCCTTAAGAGTAACTTTGTAACCAAATAAACTCTATTTCTGGTATTTTGCATAACGGGCAGCATTAGCAAACTGGAACACCATCCTAATTTTCATTCTTGTATTTTTCTAAGTTCACATTAGCCTACTAACCAGCCACCATCCTAACGGATTCACAAACCTATTGACCAGCTACCATTTTAGAGCCATGGTGCACAAGTTGGTCTCAATTTGGTAACTGTGCCAAATTAGCAGATTGCTACTCTGGCCACAGTGAGAAATGATGGTATTTGAAGTTTATTCAAAATGCCTAAAATAGAATTTAGAGCTGAGACAAACAAGCAAAGTTATGTAAAATCTGAAACTGAAATGGAATAATTACAAATATATCTGTGCATATATGAATGTGTATTTCTATATGTATAATAGATATTGATATATATGGGCATGTGTGTAGATACGTATAAATGACACCCTCACACCTGTTTAGTATGTGTGTGCATGTGTGTGTAAACGGGTTACTAATGTGATTATAATGATTGAAGTTAAATGACATGCTGATCAGAAAACTAGAAAATAGAATTTTGGGCTCACATTCTGTATAAGTCAAATAATTATACTCCTTAATGCATGTGGGATTGTCCACAGAAAGACATTGAAAGAAAATAAAAGGTCATAAAAATATATGTGTAGAGGGTTCAAAGCTTGTGTTGGATAATTTTAGAAAGTTTTTATATTTAATTTATATTCTTTCACTCTGCTCTAGAAAGTCATGTTATATTATTTTATTAAGAAAGATATAAGAAAACCCCACTTGAGGATAAGGGACATCCATTCTATGATCTCGGATTTACACTTCTTTCTTGAAACACCAGGCAAGATTCAGTTGGATTTCAAGCTTCTTTCCTCTTCCTACCTTCAAGTCAAGATAAACCAGAACAGAACAAACTGAAGCGCGCGCACTGCAGCTCCAGGCGCTGAGTCTGCCTCTACATCCTTGCACTTGCACACTCTTCTGGTCCAGGTTCACACAATGAGCGACTCTCACAACGTGGCGGGAGCAGCGCAAGCCCGTGTCAGCAGCAGAAGGGAAACCAATGGGCCGCAGGTGTCTTCCTTGTGGGCTCCCATCCTTCCTGCCAACCTCCTCCCCTTCTTTTAGGGGCCTGCATTTTATTCTGAAACACTCTCCATGAATTGACCTTTGCTTATATATGAGTCGATTCCACCACAGGTGTCTGTTTGCTTCCAAAGAAATCCTCAGTGTCTCAGTAACTGATGCATTGACGAGACACAGCGCAAGCAAGAGAGTTAAAAAGCAAACTAAAGAGCCAGGGCAAGGGGCAGGGGAGGGGGCCTGCCTCTGGGGCAGAGGCTTCTCAGCAGGCCACCTCCTTCTTTCGGGGGGGAAGAGAAACCAGGGGGCTGGTTGGAAGTCACCAACTCACACATTTTCAGTTTCCAACAGGTTTACTTTTAAAATTTGAGGATTACGTCTATTTAACTCTCCACTCACCTTTTCTCCTGAAAACGAAATTTCAACTATAAGATTGTTCACAGTGAGGTCATAGAAATATTGATGACAGAATAGTAATAATAAAAAGCACTCTGCTTTTAAATTGTCAAACACACACACACACACACACACACACACACACACACACACACAAACCACTTCTGTGCATTCAGTTTCCAAGAGACTCACCTATGAGAGAAAAACGCTCAGGTCTGCACCCTAAATGACGGGGAGGGCTCCTGCGGTTCCTGGTCTTCTCAGAGGCCCGAGGGCAAGGTAAGGCTACCTGGGGAGGAGGCCACAGGCTGAGGTAGGTTTTTTACGTTGGTTTGAGGAAGACTTGCACACAAGCCGAAAGAGATCCTGCAATTTTGACTTTAGACGGCTCTGCCCTGGAAAAATGCCCAAGGCAGTGCCCCAAGGTCACTAGTGCTGCTGGAGGGAGAGCCACACAGCAGAGGGGCGCAGCTTTGCCCCTGGGACTCCTGGCGACGACGTGACCAGCTGCGAGTGGGGGGCGAAGGCCTGTCGGCCTCATGGTGGTCTGGCAGGCCCAGAGCCACCCCGTGATGCCCTCGCTGGCCCAGGGAGCCCAGGGGCCTGGGGGTCGCTGCCTGACAGCAGAAGGCCCTGACCCCAAACAGCGGCCTAGGCAGCACCTGAGGACACAGAGGCCCGGGAGAGGTCCTCCAGGTAAGCCCATCCTCCAGGTAAACACACCCTCCAGTTAAGCCCGCCCTCCGGGTAAACCCATCCTCCAGGTAAGCCTGCTCTCCAGGTAAGCCTGCCCTCTGGGTAAGCCTGCCCTCGGGGTATACTTGCCCTCTGGGTAAACCCATCCTCCAGGTAAACTTGCACTCTGGGTAAGTCCACAGGTAAGTCTTCCCTCAAGGTAGGCTTGACCCTGGTAAACCCACCTTCCAGGTAAGCCTGCCTGCACAGGAAATGGAAGGAAGAGGGGAGAAAGGTGCTGGGGACTTGGTGTTGCTTTATCTGCCTTTATCAGGAACAGTAACACAGAAAGAAGAGAACCTCGGGGGAAAAATGGTCTGTGTTTCCTCCACCCCAAAGAAAGAAAGGGAAAACAGCGCAGGCCCTTTTTTGAGCTTCACCTTGGGAAACGGAGCAGGTGGAACTGGACAGTGTGCCCCGCGGAGGCCGCAAGGCGCAGGACGCCCATGGGCTGTGTCCCGACACCTCCTGCCTCGCTGTGCACACAGGGGTCTCCGCCTTCAGAGCCCAGATCGGTACCAGGAAAAAGACATTTTAATTGATTAGCCAATGTTCTTAAATGCTCCAAAGACAAGGAGAGCTGTATACAGGCTTACTAATATCACCTGTCATTATTGGTAGGTTAACATGTTTTTTAAATGTTTGGCTGCATGCTCGGCAGTGCCTTCTCCCTGGGAACTATCTAGTAACAGCAAATCCACCGAGGAAACCCCAGTAGCATCTCCCATCTCTGTTTCCTGCCTGCCTTCTCCTCTGCTCTCCTGTGAATGCTTAACCCTCAGCCAATAGTCACAATCCCCAGGACCACAGAACGGCCCCTACCTCTGTGGTTTCCAACCAATACTCGCAAACTTTCTGCCCAGAATGAGAAACTCAGCTACCTGAGACTGCTGACACCTTGGTTTAGATATTTATTTCTCATTATCATTTTCATTGCCCAGAAGTGTCCTGTAATTACATCTGGAACCTGTTGCTTGACCTCAAGATCTTTTGAGACTATTGTAAAGAAATTATTTTTGTAATACTTTCCAACATTCTTTGAACAAAAAGAAGACCAGTCACCGATGTGAAGCATCCCTAAGCTTTTATTTTGTGCCCAGGGTTTACACCAAAATTCCAGGTACATCTGTGATTGCTTTCTTTGCTCTTTGAACACTGGTACAATCTGGCACACACCCGCAAGCAATGCTACATCTTCAATTATACCTATTTTTCAAGCTAACTGTGGAATCCTCCTCCAAGATAACTTTCTAGCTAGAAATAATCTCACCCTTCTTTGCTATCTTGCAGCATTTTTCGGTAAACTATTTTATGTCACCAGTAACTTTCAGTTTTCTTGGTTAGCTTTGTACATGGTTTGTATCTTACTTATCAGTTGATCACAAAATACCTTACACATAGTAAGTAGGCTGCCAGCATATAATTGATAACTAATATAACTTAACAACTAAGACTGTCTTCACCCCAAAGAGCTAGGCAAGATTTTGAATTTTAACATAACTACTAGTAGAACTACAGCATTCCTCATGAGTATAACATGCTTGATCAAAATTACCCCTTCTTTTAATACACATGATGAAGATTATATAGCAATATGAGGAATATGGTATTGCCAAAAAATTAAAGCTGGCTTTCTGAGAATGTGGTAAGCTGAGATGACATGAAGGGAGTGGTCACTTCCAAACACATAAAAATGCTAGAGAAAATATAGCAATTAAAAAATCATAGCATGTGAGAAAGAAAGGGAAAGCCCCAGTTTCTAGAAATGAAGAGAGAATTCAAAGCCAGGATAGAAAGCAGATAAAGATTGGGTTCTGGTTTGCTAATGCGGCCAGAATGCAAAACACCAGAGATGGATTGGCTTTTATAAAAGGGGGTTTATTTGGTTACACACTTACAGTCTTAAGGCCATAAAGTGTCTAAGGTAACATATCAGCAATCAGGTACCTTCACTGGAGGATGGCCAGTGGTATCCGGAAAACCTCTGTTAGCTGGGAAGGCACGTGGCTGGCGTTTGCTCCAGAGTTCTGGTTTCAAAATGGCTTTCTCCTAGGATGTTCCTCTCTAGGCTGTAGCTCCTCTCTAAAATGTCACTCTCAGTTGCTCTTGGGGCATTTTGTCCTCTCTTAGCTTCTCCAGAGCAAAAGTCTGTTTTCAACAGCTGTCTTCAAAATGTCTTTCTAACTTGTAGCTCTGAGGTTCTTCTGTTTGTGAGCCCCTTTATAAGACTCCAGTGAACCAATCAAGGCCCAGGCTGAATGGGTGGGGGCACGCCTCCATGGGAATTATCCAATCAGAATTATCACCTACAGTTGGATGGGTCATATCTCCATGGAAACAACCTAATCCAAAGGTTCCAACTTAATCAACACTAATACATCTGTCCCCACAAGATGGCATCAAAGATAATGGCATTTTCTGGGGAGCATAATATAGCCAAACAGACAGACTGTAAAACCACATTCAGGCCTCTTGATCCCTAAGGGTCTCCGAGTCCATTCCAGGATTTCACTCTTCTGTGTCCAGCCCAGAACCTCAAAGTGTGCCCAGTTGGTGAAATGGGGAACAGTAAACTTTACTAGCTGGCACCAGGATGCAGCAAGGAAGCGTGCCACCTGGCCAAGACCTGGAATGGAAGGGGAAAATCATCTTGGAGAAATCAACACCCTGAGTCTGGTGTTAGCCTTTGTACCAAGTATGCATAAACTCTGAACCAAAAAATCCACATGAATGTCAGGCCAAGACCATCGAAACCCTTGGGGCCCTGCCCAAGCTAAACAACAAAACAGAACAACCGTATCTCAAGGTCTCTAAGACTCAGAACAGACAACCCCTCTGAAGATAAACTAACCATGAAAAATTGCAACCACCAGAGGAATTGAAGCAAAATGAGGGAGAGTGAGCAGATGCAATTAAGAGGAATATAAGGAACCCTCAATAACCAGAAATAATATACTATATGAAAATTATGACATAATGCTAGGGCTAAGATGGTTAAAAGATTTAAAAAAAAATAGAAACCATACCCCAAAACAGGAAGATAGTTACAGAATAAGCTGCAGTTTAATTTCCCCCCAAACCTTGGGTGTGGGTTGCACTTAGTGACTGTTTCCCAAGAGTAGAATTTGGAAAGGGGGAAAATAGTAACTTTATGGTGGGAAAAAGTCTAGCAAGCATTACTTTGGCCAAGTGACCAAGGTTGACATCAACGATGATAATTCACGGGTCCCGTGACATGCTGTAATGGGAGGGGCATTTTACATCCGTGGTCTTCCTCCCCCAAACCCATAACTACAGTCTAATCATGAAAAAACATGAGACTAACTCAGCGTGAGGGTCTGACCAGCACTCCCCAAGCCTGTTAAGGTCATGAAAAACAGGGTAAAGGAGAAGGCTGAGGAGATGGGACATTTAGATGTCATGCGGTGTCCTGGATGGGGGCCTGGGGCAGACAAAGGACATGAAGGCCAATAAGTTAGATCCAAATAAAGTGTAGAGTTTAGATAATAGCTGTGTGCGATATTGGTTTCTAGTCATGACACAAGTTCTGTGGAAATGTAAGATGTTAACGATAGGGGAGATGGCACAGGATATACAGGAACTCTGTACTCTCTTTGCAAATATTCTGTAAATGTGAACCTATTCTTAAAAAAAAAATCATTTGGAAAAAAATAGGCAACTTTGACAGCCATTAAATACAAGTACAATTACTGGGAACAAATTTCTTCTTAGCCCAAAAGCTGCCAGAACGTTGGAATGATATCTTCAAGGTATTGAGAGAAAATAAAAATCAAGAAATCTATCTCCTTCGAAGTCAATCTTTAGAAATTGGGCAAAAAAAGGTCATTTGCTGACAGACAACCACCAAAATAATTGTCATTTACAAGCACTCCTAGAACTAATTGCCAGGACTAAAAATACACCTCATGAAGAATTAGTCTCAGAAGGAAGGAATGGCATGCAGGAAGTGAGGATGAGTAAAGAAATTAGGAAATCTAAATAAGCACTTGCTATAAGTAAAAACAAGGACTTTGGAAGTTTTGGTTAAAATAGTTATGACAAAATTGATAGACAAGGAAACTTGGAAAATAAAGAGGAAGAGAGTTTGGTGAAAAATCTTTTTAAGATCCTTGTATTGTTTAGGAAGAATACCCAGATACTCATTAAGTCAAGAATGTTTGTGAAAATTTGATGTCCATCACTAAAGAGTTAAAATACAATACTTAGCTTGAGAGCTAGCGTATGAGAATGCTTACCTCTGTGTAAATCTTTACTAACCATGCAGACTTGGGCAAGTTACGGAGGTTTGGGCAAGTTACAAACCATTCTACACTCGTTCTCTCCTCTCTAAACAAAGATAATAGTCATTCCTACCTCCTAGTGTGGCTGTGAGGGTAGCAAAAATGATGAAGTTCTTAGAACACAATGCACCCTCAATAAATATTAGTTGTTGTTGTTATTGCAACTCCCAAAGAAGCATGGGGAAAAGGAGATATAAAAAAAAGTGATGATTCCATCAGAGTGCAGGAAAGGATAAAAAAGGAAACCCATAAAAAGACTTTGAATAGAAAGCATAAGATAAGATGATAGAAATAAGTCTAACTATTTATCAGTTTAACAATAAATGTAAGTAGATTAAATTCACCGATTAAAAGAAGCAGATTTTCAGACTGAATAATAAACAAAATCCAACTATAAGCTGTTTACAAAAATACAGTTTAACATGACACAAATCAGTTGACTCTAAAGGCTGGATAAAGGTAACCTTTGGATAAAGACTGGATAAAGCTGGTGCAACATCATTGATATTAGGCAAAATTGACTTGAAGGCAACACTATTATTAGGAATAAACGATAAAAGGAAAGGAAAAAGTTACCAAGAAGATAAAGAAGATAAAATAGTCCTGAATTTGTATTCTGCGAACAAAAGAACTGTAATTCAACAAAGAAAAAATTGACAGCACTGCAAGGAGGAATTAAAATGAAAACATCCACAAACCTGGGAGATTTTAGCACATGTTTTTTAGAAGCTTATGTATCAAACATTTGTGAAAACTTTGTAGATTTGAATATCATTTATACACAATTGATCTAACACAAATATTTGGAGCTGCCACCCCCATGGAGAGAATATACATCCTTATCAAGTGCATCTAAAACTTAAAAAAATGAACACATACTCTGTTACAAATTTCAACTTTAATATACAGACCACATTGTTTGATCATGAAACTGTACAATTAGTAATCAGTTACAAATAGACAACCTCCCTGTTTCCTATATGTTTGGAAACCAATAAACACACTTCCTAAAATAAAATGAAAATTGATCCATTGCTTTTTTTTGGTAAATTAGTGGAACACAAGGTCAGACCCAGTTAAATGCAAGGTATTAGAGCTAGGTTGTTCTGCTGATTTATGTTCAGCTTGTGAAATATTTGAGTCTGGCCTGACGTTTTACCAATTTACACAGGCTATAAGCTGTCAAAGCCTAGAATTTGGACAACCGGTTCATATATGTATGTAATAAATTTTCACTGTCCTTTTGCTTTCCTGTATTTGAGAATGTTTATCAAATAGTGTCTAACAAATATCAAATTCCATTTTCAAGCAAGTTGATTAAAGGCAGTCTTCAGCCTTCAGCACACAACCACATGTTGCAAAGATAATCTCTGTAAAGGATTTCAACCATTAAAAGTTATTTTTTATGACAAACAGAAACAGAGGAAGGATCAAGGAATGGAGGAAGGTAAAGACACATGGCAAGTAAATGCAATGTGGGATCCTGGATCAGAAAAAAGACATTGGTGGGAAAACTATCAAAATTTGAAAACGGTGTGTGGATCAGTTAAAAATAGCATCTTAGTATTAATTATCCCAGTTTCCATAACCGTGTATGATTATGTAAGCTGTTAACATTAGGGGGAGTTGGGTGAAAGGTATGAGAGAACTTTGTATATTATTTTTACAACTTTTCTATAAATTGAAGTCTAAGTTTATTTCAAACTAGAAAGTAAAAAAGAAGTTAATCTTCACAATTCAAATTTCTGTCTTCCCAAGTCCTTCTAAACAAAACATGTTTTTCCCCCTAACCTCGGGGAAATTTCATCAAAATCAAAATGCAGAGGGAGCGAACTGCTTACTATATTTTTCTACCTTTATGGCCACAAATATATGATCATTGATTCAGCAAAGCAGAATTAATTCTGAAAATAAACTGTGTTCTTTGAAAAAGGAGAGCTGTTTTACTAGATCTCTGGAAGTTTATGTACTCGTCATCTCCGTTGACCAGTAGTTTCCAAGCCAATTTGAATATCTTTAGAAATCATACACAGAGCCCAAATGTGTAAAAGAGATAACAAGCAAAAGTGTTCTAACCAAAGGTAGGGTGGGGGGCTCGGGCCCCTCCCTCAGGTCCCCATTCTCCCCCCACCCACCCACCCCAGATCCCTGAGGCATGGATCCAGGACATTCAGGAACAGTTTGAAAAACACCATCCTGAATTCGAGCAAGTTCATGAACTCTCTGCTAATCATGACAATCAATCTACTGCTTACAGGATTTCCTACGAGCACGTCTTCTCATTAAAAGATCAAATTATTCTCTCTTGTCTTTCCAGAGGAACAACAAGTTGTAAATACGATTGTCATGTCCAGGCAATGGAGAAGTAAATCAGATGTACAGTTTCTCATTTGGCATTTTTGTGTCTCTCATGTGTTTAATAACTACATATGTGTGGGTGCGTGTGAGTGTGTGCATGTGTACATTGAGTTATGTAATTAAATATGTGAATCATATTTTGTGGGTTTTTTAATTGTTGAAAAAGAGGGAGAGTCATGTAGCTTGGGATAAATACTAAAGGAAAGGAAGGGTTCTGTAGAAATCAATCTCCGGCTTTATATACCTTCAAATTACACTCATAAAGAAGGAGCCTCCAGCAGTACTGTCAGTCATGATAGAGCTATCAGTCTAAGATTTATTATGAGTTTTCTTTTCATGTATTCAATAGAAAACATCCCACAGGTGTGTTTACATTACCAGAGATAGATGAAGATTAATTGCATGTCCAGGTGCTAAAATTCATTGACATATTTTCTAAGACTAAAGTGATGTTAAGGCTAATGCTTTTTTTTTTTTTTTTTTTTTTAAAAAAGACTGCCCAGAATACTCACATGGAGGAGGAATACAATGTCCATAAGAATGAAAAGATAAAGCAGAGCAACCGTCACTTACTTCTAGGAAATTGAAATTCAACTTTCACCTTAGAACCTGAGATCTTATTTCTGAAAGATCAAATGGAAGTCCTTCCAGGCTGAGAAAATACCCTGTAACCTCTTCACCTTCATGCTCCCACCCAATAGTATACACATTCTTAAAGTTTTATTTCATGAATAGCATAAGATCCAAGAAGGAAAGGGATTGGTTAGCATTTTAAATACAAGAGACTTCAACCAAAAAGAAAGATATGCTAAAACTCCTTGGATCTTTTATCTCACTGCACTAGTTTACTTTAGTCGGGAAAAAGAGCCCCCCATGTTGTACATCCCCTCTTTATACACGTCTAAAGAGGTCTGAAGAGAATGCGTTTTGATGATGTGCCAGTTTGAATGTATTATGGCCCCCAAAACGCCATTGTCTTTGAAGCAATCTTGTGGAGGCAGACGTGTTAGTGTTGATTAGGTTGGACCCTACTGGTTCCGTGTTCCAGAGGCCTATGGAATGACAACAGTCAACCCACTTATGGTCAATGCAAAGGAAACACTTGGAAGTCTTTCTTTGTGTGAGGTGAAATTAGTTAGTTAGACTGAGAGTCCCCAAAATGGGATGCCTATTCCCAAGGGCTGCAAAAAACAATCCTTGGGAGAGCTGTAGATACTTATTTTTCACAAGTTGAGAAAAGAAGTCAACTTCTCCAGCATCGATGGTAGAGTGACCCTGGCAGTCCCCTAATGTGCACACGAGCTGTCCCAAGGCAGAGGGTGCCTGGCACGTGCACACGAGCTGTCCTAAGGGCAGAGGGTGCCTGGCACATGCACACGAGCTGTCCCAAGGCAGAGGGTGCCTGGCACGTGCACACGAGCTGTCCTAAGGGCAGAGGGTGCCTGGCACGTGCACACGAGCTGTCCCAAGGCAGAGGGTGCCTGGCATATGCACACGAGCTGTCCTAAGGGCAGAGGGTGCCTGGCACGTGCACACAAGCTGTCTTAAGGGCAGAGGGTGCCTGGCATGTGCACACGAGCTGTCCTAAGGGCAGAGGGTGCCTGGCATATACACACGAGCTGTCCTAAGGGCAGACCGGGGTCTCCACACACAGAATCCACCTGGTATTATCCAGTATTTGCCAACTTTCTTTCATAAAATGGACAAGTGGCTTGAAAGTTTCAAAAAGAGGAACTAGGGGTTTAAGGTAATGTAAATAGGAAGGCACAAGAAGAAATGGTGGAGGTGATCGTTCTCCTACATCTTTTATGAACTTTTCCCCAGTAAGATTAAGGGGAAAGCTTTTTTACACAATAAAGGGCAGATCATAAAGAAGAGTAATCCCCCCCCCCCCATGCCATTCCTATAGGCTCAAGATGCTCATGTGAGTGAGTAGAGGATGACTGGAGCAGCAGCAGTTATTTTGCAACCATGAAGCATCACTGCAAGGAGAAAAATCAATGTACTAAGAATGGAAAGACAGAAAGTATTTCAGTCCTTGACTATGTCACAGAGCTGCTAGGCCATTCTGTAAGGTCTTCCTCTTACATTAGTTTTTTAATACCTTTTTTACTTAAACCACTGTTAGTTGAGCATTCTGTTATTTGTAGCCAAATTCACACTAACTGATATAGTTTTATATTAACAAAATGCTAGAAAATGCTGCTTTTTGATAGAAACAGATACTTGTAAATATTTTGAAAGAAACAGATGATTGTGTTTCCATCATGTGCAATTTGTGGTTGGAAATGAAATAAATGTGTTATCCTTTCAAAAAATTGCATAACTGCATACTTTAACTATTTGGAAACAGAATCCTCTGATCTTCTTAAATTTTTTCTCCAAAAAGTGGCTAAAAATTAAAAAGGACATACCTCCCTGTTAGTTTGCTGGTCCAACTGATTGACGTAAAGGAAGATGGAAGTTTAACAGCCAGAGTTCAACCAACTTTTGCATAAAAATTTGAAAAGCAAATAGCATATTTTGAAAAGCAAATATGATTTAATTAAGTACCAATTCATGATACAACTCCTCCCATTTGGAATTATGTATCTTCATGAAGTGTTTTTTACTATTATTATTTTTAGTTTTGACAGCTGTTGTAACCAAGCAGTAGAATAAGCTGAACTTAGAAAAAGACAGTTGAATCACTGCATCTTTTACCAAAATTTTCTAATATAATAAAGCATTGCTTTCAGTTAACTATATTATTATCAAAAATTTTATACTATTAACATATAGTTTTTAAATTGCTTAAACGATTGCTTTGAAATTTTATCTCATTTTTAAAATTTCCTTTTTATGAATGCTTTGTGATACTACTTGAACTGTCACTGGTTTATATTGAGTAAATTCTCAAAAATTTTTACTGAAAGGGATCACATTCCAAATCTTGGAAAAATCTGGAGATGTTGTTCATCTACAAGGTTCACCATTTCAAAAGTTGACTGCCTGTTCACGTCTCTGCTCTCCCCTCTTGGCCTGGCAGAAAGATTTGCAGCCGAAAAGGTTTCTTTCTTAGATCCTCCATCTTTTCTAGCTCATCTTTCATGATATTTTCCTTCTTTATTCCAAATGAATCTATTTTGTTTTACTTTACTGCCACCCTACTAATACAGTTGTTAAAAAAAAATATTTAACACTTATCAAACGAAAAATGAGATTGCAATATTTGAAGGTGGGTGATTGGGCTTTTAGACTGTGTTTGTATCCTATTGAATTATGTTAATAGAGACTAAAAATCAAAACACCATTTTCAGATGCTGAATCGATGGGTTCCTTTAACTCACTTGGCGAAAAGAGAGGTCACCAAGGGGTATACAGATATGCAAATACATTCTAAATCTGAAGGAGGCTTTGAGATTCAAAACCTTTGGCTGATTTGTTCCTCAGTATATTCTATGCCCTACAACACTGCCTGGTCAAGAGCGGATTCTGAAGAAATACCTTTTAGGATAAAGGAAAAGCCTGATGCTCTCATTCAGAGGCAATAGAGATCTTCATCCTTAGTGATTCCAAGTCGTGGGGTCTTACTCGGTGGCACCTGGAGTCTCATTTGACATCAGCTCTATGATGTGTAGGGGATGAGGGCAGGGGGAGACTCTGCTTTTGTTCCAGTAACAGCTTGCTGGAATGCCGCTTTGCTCTTGAGCACCTTCCATGTGAGTGCTCGGTGGAGGCTGCCGGCCCCTTCCCACTAGGCCAGCCTGGGTCACAGCTGGACAAGGACCACATGGGGGCCTCCTGGGACATTGTGGCGAGCACTGACACCTGGTCAATTGGAGTCTCTAGGTGTGCAGCCCTGGAATCTGCTCATTTTAACAAGATGCTTATGCTTGTCTCATGCACACTAACTGCACCCTGAAGTGGGGATTTTCTACTTCTTCACTCTCCTGTTAACAACCCAGATTCATCATTTTAGGGGCATAAGAGAAACTCTACAAATGCATCTCTCCTTCCTCATTCACAGCTTTTATAAGAAATAACTATTTAAAAAACAGCGATTACCATATAGTAGCAGGAGCCTTTTCTGAACCCTTCGGTCAGGCCAGAGCAAATGGCATTTTGCTCTTGTTTAGCCAAGTTCCACGTATAAAAAGGGAGAGCCAGCCCTTGTAGGAGACAGACAGAGCTACCATTTCCACTTTTCCTAAACTGACAATTCCCAGCTGAAAAGCAGAAAGGTGTTTCATCAAGAAAATTTATGCATCGAGTTTCCAAAAGAGCCTCCAGAAGCTATATGGGGAGCTATGGAGACATGGCTCCTCAGCACTCCTTTGGAAAAGGAGTCCTGGATCCCATTGGCATGAGAAAAAGTGTTCGTGCAAGTGGACGCAGGTGGAGGGGGCTCGGTGAGTGGCAGGAGTCAGCCCGGCCAGCGCGCCAGCTCGGGCCCTCCGTCCAGGATGCCACCGGCGAGAGGACAGGACCAGGCAGACACCTCGGGATCTCCACAGCAGCCCCGTGGGCGAGGAACCCAACTCCCTTCTGCTCTCTTCTCCTGAAATTTATTCCCAGGTGGGACTGAATCGTCAGAAGAGGCCCCCATAAAATGACTACAAGTGCTCCTGGCAAACTACTCCAGTTTTCAGTTCACTCAGTTATTAAAAAGGAAGCCGGTCGATCTTCCTTCAAATTGACCTTCTACCAGCAACACTGTTTAATTTTCTGATTGTTTCAAAATTACAATAATTTTGCAAGATGACCCATGATTTTCAGGGAAACACTCTAAGGTAGACTGAAATAGAATGTCAACTTTAAATATTGACTGTTTGATCATGAGCATTTGAAAATGTACCGTTGTGCCAGTTTGAATGTATTGTGTCCCCCAAATGCCATTATCTTTGATGTAGTCTTGTGGGGCAGATGTTTTGGTGCTGATTAGATTTGCTTGGAATGTGCCCCACCCAGCTGTGGGTGATGACTGATGAGATGTTCCCATGGAGGCGTGTCCCCACCCATTCAGGGTGGGTCTTGATCAGTGGAGCCATATGAATGAGCTGACTCAAAGAGAAGGAACTCAGTGCAGCTGTGAGTGACGTTTTGAAGAGGTGCAAGCTTGCTAGAGAGGAACATCCTGGGAGAAAGCCATTTGAAACCAGAACTTTGGAGCAGACGCCAGCCATGTGCCTTCCCAGCTAACAGAGGTTTTCCGGACGCCATTGGCCATCCTCCAGTGAAAGTACCCGATTACTGATGTGTTACCTTGGATACTTTATGGCCTTAAGACTGTAACTGTGTAGCCAAATAAATCCCCTTTTATAAAAGCCAGTCCATCTCTGGTGTTTTGCATTCTGCAGCATTAGCAAATAGAACAACCATTTTGATTTTACCTCTTGCCTGCTACTTCTTCTTTTTTTTTTTTTTTTTTTTTTTGGGTTGTTTAATGCCATGTATCCCACAGATAAGCACTACAAATATAGATAAGTGATTGCAGGATGTGCTTATAAGGTATGACACTGGTACAGAGTTAACATAGTGGTAGTATATGGGGAAAACTAGCAATGGCATACCATGTACTATATTTAATAGGAATACCTTCCCAGAATCACAACAATACTAGGAATAAATAACTGGGGCATAATAAGAGCTTTGGGGTGTTTTGGGTTGTGATAATTTTTTTTTAATTAAATTCAGTTTTATTGAAATACATTCACACACCATACAATCATCCATGGTATGCAATCCACTGTCCACAATATGATAACATAGTTATGCGTTCATCACCACAATCTATCTCTGAACATTTTCCTTACATCAGAAAGAACCAGAACAAGAATAAAAAATAAAAGTGAAAAAAGAACACCCAAATCATCCCCCTATCCCACCCCATTTGTCCTTTAGTTTTTATCCCCATTCCTCCACTCATCCATACACTAGATAAAGGGGGTGTGATCCACACGGTCTTCACAATCACACTGTCACCCCTTGTAATCTACATTATTATATAATTGTCTTCAGGAGTCCAGACTGATGGGTTGGAGTTTGGTAGTTTCAGGTATTTATTTCTAGCTATTCCAATACATTAAAGCCTAAGACGTGTTATCTATATAGTGCATAAGAATGTCCACCAGAGTGACCTCTCGACTCCATTTGGAATCTCTCAGCCACTGAAACTATTTCGTCTCATTTTGCATCCCCCTTTTGGTCAAGAAGATACTCTCAGTCCCACGATGCCGGGTCCACATTCATCCCCGGGAGTCATACTCTGCGTTGCCAGGGAGATTTACACCCCTGGGAGTCGGGTCCCACGCAGGGGGGAGTTGCCCGCTACCTCTTAATCCACTAGAACAGAGGGGCTGAGCTCTGCCACCTGCACAGAATATTAGAAATCAAACTCTAGTTTCAAGTATAACTTGGATGTCTGAGACCTGGAAAGCTACTTAACCGCTGGGTCTGTAAAAGGAAGGGTAATGCTGACCAACCTCAGAGGGCTGTTGGGAAGATAAACTAATTAATAATCATTCAGAACTTTAAGGTGCTATGCAAATGCTGAAGTATTATTATTATTATTAATGCTTTGCTTAAAATTAGAGCTAGCAGGGATAATAATTTTTGATTTAAGAATGTAGTGAATATTCTAGAATTAATCCTTTCTTTTAAAATCATTTAAATAATAAAAGGAAATATATAACTGAATATTTCGGTGCTATTGTGAAATAGATACAATAGTAACTTACCTTAAATTTGGGGCAGACTAGATAACATAAACCTCTAGAAGGAAGAGAAAGGATATATTTTAGGGCATTTTCAAGTCCAGAATGCCCTGGAGACAACTCAGTTCCAAACCATATAATTTCACTTGGATTGGTCAAATTCTAGGTAAAAAAATTAAACTTTTAATAAAGACTTATGATATGATAACTGTTTCTTTTTCTGACTCTTGAACATTCTAACTTATTTTATATGTTATTTATTTATAATTCATACTCATCTTAAAAAATATTTGGCAGAGCTTACATTCTTAAACAATGTACAAAAATAATATTCAAAATTTTAAAAAATAAAAATAGGAAGAGAAAGATAAATTTATCAGGACTCTGTTACTTATTGCAGCAAAACACATAAACACACATATACTTGTAGTAGCATTTGTACAGCAGTTTATATTTTATAAAGCACATTTAAAAGACAATCTCCTTTAATTTTACATCATAGACGTTGGTGAGCTTCTTAGCAACTAGGGTAAAAAAAAAGTCCTGCTTTACCTGATAAAATGAAGCCTACAAAATTTCCTGGAATATGCCCTAAAAGGCTTAGACTTGACTTTAATGGCTTTGGAGAGCAGCTAGTTTTCATCTTCAATTAATGTTTTGTAAAATATACAGAAATGTCTTCATATGGACTTTTACCATGTCACTTCTCAATCTGCGCAGAGCTGACATCTATTGTTAAATCCTAATTCAGTACAGGCATGTCTTCAAGAACGTAAAGTCCAAAATAATTAAGTACAGCTTACGTCAAACTATTCTTCTTGTGTTGTATGCTAATGCTAAGGGTTAGCTAAAGGGAGTGTGTATGTGTATTCCAATCACTTAAGAAGAGAAATTTATCATTAGAAACATTAAAATTCAGATACTGAATATTGAAGTAAATTGCAGCTACTGCAAAAATTTAAAGATCATAGGAAAATAAAACTGTAGTTTGCATTCATCCTTATTTGGATTGTGAAAAAGTACAGGAGAGAGAAAATTCATGTTTTTGAATAGTTATCATGTACCAGGTGCTTTGCAGATATTATTTTATTTATTCTTCACTATGGTAATCTGATCAAGAGATTATAAACGTGTCCTGTCAATGAGAAAACCAAGGGCAGGAAATTTAAATAACTTGGTTTGAATGTGGACCCCTTTCTCTTTACCTCCCTGCCAGTCACACAACACACATCCTCCCACAAAAAACACAAAACACTGTCATTAGATCCAAAGATCAATATTGTTCAGATATGAGTCATCCTCTATGGCTTCAGCCTCTTCAAAAGGAATGCTGTTACAATGTGGATGGACCGTTACATCAGGGGCGCCTGCTCCTTTGTGCTAACAGGCAAAAAATACAAAGGTTCTCTTATGACTTGTAATGTTGCCATCATAGACAAGCAAAAAGTCTTCAATTACATTTACCACATCAGAAAACAGAAAACACTTGATTTTGTCCTTTAGACATAACCTAATGACAGACCAATATTGAAAATAAGCAATTGCCTAAAGTCCATTTCAATTCACAGCATCCAATATGTCTAGTATAAAATAATAAAGTGTTCCTAGAAATATTAGAAGAAACACCATTATTTAATTACCATACGGCCTTCTGGGACAGGAATAAAACATGATTTAGGTGGATGAGCAAGAGGGAGGGACTGAAAAGCTATTACACAGATGAAACATGAGATGCTCAAGGAAAAGAAAGCAGATTGGGAACGTGCAAGCAAAATGATATATGAAATGCAAAATAAAGTAAAATCAAAGGCAGGAAATAAAGTCTACAATTACTTTTTGTGTTATTGAGACTGAAATGGAGCTGATTCTGAAAGAGGAAACCACACTTCCGAGTTTAGGTGAAGTCATGTTTTTTAAAGCCAACAGGAAAGGCCAAAAGTCATGTAATAAACGTTTTAATTTCTGTTTCTCATCAAGTGGCATAGTGCTTTTAGTGAACCAGATCATTAGTAAAGCAATTGGTCTGGTTTGACAGGCAGTGGGCGTCAGGTGACCTGGATGGCTGGGGAAAAAATGACAAGCATGTGACCAAAATTTATGCCAACATGGGACTTTATTCAGTGAGAGAGTGGTTGAGACTAGAACTAGGGAAGAGTAAAACATAACATCCTTAAAAATGAAGTCATCAACAGACCCAAGGAAAACTAGCCTCGTTATAAAGCCTCAGCTGTTTTGCTATATGGTTGTTTTTTTTAATTAGAGATATTTTTGGTTTACAGAAAAATCATATGCAGAGTTCCCCTAAACCAACCTATTATTAATATCTTGTGAGGTAATTTGGAACAATTCATGAAAGAACATTTCTACAATTGTACTATTAATTATAGTCCTTGCTTACAAGAGGGTACACTGTGTTGTACAGTCCTGTGTTCACTTGTTTTAATTTTTATTCTAGTCACATGTAAACCACCTAAAATTTCCCCTTTTAATGACATTCAAATATGTAATTCTGTGCTGCTAATTACCTTCACAATGTGCAACCGTCACCACCAACTGCACGGTTTTGAAGTTTACTCATCAGAAATACAGATAACCCATGGTAATAGATCCAAGATCAACTGCAAAAATATAAGCATATTTCAGTACACAATGAAATACAGCTCATAAATTAAATTTAACAAATTCACTTTATATAAAGTAGTTCAAAAAACCATGAACTAGTTTGTGCTGAGGTTTAAACCACCTTCTCTAGCACCTTTCTCACTGGAAGTGGAGGTTCCTTCAGCCAGATAGACGTGACACGGCTTTAAGGATGCTTAAATTCATTACAAAGTTCAGGCTTGGGGGAAGCCGGCACCTTGGTTATTTTCCCTGGCCAAAAACAAAACAAAATTTAAAAGCCAAATTTTAATTTAATTGGCAATATATTGGATAATAATATTTTAAAAACTGTAAGTGGAGAGAAATGGTAATTAACGTATCAATCAGTGTGTCCGTCAGGTGTGCTTGTCTCGGGGCCTTGGGATGACCGAGGTTACCGTGTGTCCCTGAGGGTCAGCTGTGAGTTCCCCTGGTCCCAGGCTGGCCAAGCAGCCCGCGTCAGGAACGTGGCTGCACACCGACACTGCTGTCAAATCTTCTGCCACTGCCTCCGCTACCCGCTCAGTGGCAGGAGCGGCCAGGGCTCCCTCATCACGGTGGACAGGCGATGCAGCCCGACCAAGAATAGTGGTCATCGGGCAGCAGCTGGTCCGGCGAGATGGCACAATGACCTGTGGCAGGAGATGCATTGGCAGACATTGCTCGGTGAGCGCCAAGCTGTCCTCAGAAGGGACAAAGAATGTGATCGATGCAACAGGGACTTGGTGCTAGAAACGCACAGGGAGAGAAATAACGGAAAGGTAGATGTTTCAAATCTTGCCCCTGACATCGTCGAAGCGGGGGGTTCTCTGCCCGATGCACTCAACTGACCAATTCCTGAGACACTGGGTTTCAAAGAGAAAAAGAGTTTTATTGCTAGGTGAGAAGCAGAAGAGCAGACAGCCTATTGGCCCCAAAATCTGCCCACAAACTGCAGAAATTCTGTTAGCTTTATGGTATAAAAAGATGGGCAGGTTTTAGGATAATGAATACATGGCTCCAAATGCTGTAATTTGAGGTGATCTAATTGAGCATGCGCAGACTGACTACATGCTTAGTCACAGAACATATGTAAGAAAACGGCAGCCTTCATATGACGATGGGCGTGATTTTTAGTATTGTGATGAGGTACAGGTGAGCTACTGTGCATATCAGGCAGGCCCATTTTGGTTAGATCCAGTTTCAGTTTTCAAGATAACTTTGGACTTGGGATGGGTTAGTTCTGGGCTGAACCAAGGCCCTTCATTAATAAACATTAGGGGCTGTCTTTAGTGACCATCAGACTCTGAAGTTAAAAAAATGGGTAAAATGGGAAAAAGTGAGGGTCATTCCCAAGGTTTTTACAATCACAAGGGAACAAGATAAAGAGTCTACAATCATCAGAGATCAAGGCAACTGGATTACAGTCCAGAGATTTCGGGTATTCCCCGTCTACTCTAAAAGAGCAGAAAGTAAAAATGGAGTATCTATATAATAGTTCGGTCATCATAACCACCCCCCAAATCCTAACTTCTCAGTTACAACACATGGTAAGATTCTCCTGAAGACTTTTTAGCAGATGTGAAAGTACTCGAAAGTGGCAAGTATCAGAGAAATGAATAAAAGGGTGGTGAGAAAAGCTTCCACTGAGGGGTCAGCTTAAAAGGAGTTCATGCTGAATCTAAACAGGGTTTTTGTTTGGAGAGGGTGGAAAAGTTTTGGTAATGGATGGTGCTGACAGTGGCACAGCATAGTGAATATAATTTACACCACTGAGTTGTATATTTGAATGCGGTTAAAAGAGGAAATTTTATGTTGTATATATGTTATCAGAATAAAAATTTTTAAAAATCATAGAACTGTGCAACACAAACAGTGAACCTTAATGTAAACTATGGACTACAATTAATAGTATAATTACAACAATGTTGTTTCATCAATTGTAGCAAAGCTACCACACCAATTCAAAATGTTAATAAAAGGGAAAACTGTATGTGTATAGGGGGAGTGGTATATGGGAACTCTACTTTACGCATGATTTTTCTGTAAACCTACAAATTCTTTAATTTAAAAAAAAAAAGGAAATATCTCACTTGCAGTAAATGGAATAAAAAATATTTTGGGTTGGCCGCGAAGGGAAAATGATTTTCTAAAAATGCAGATTACCTCAGCTGCCAGTCTGTTCTTCAGACGTCTAAAAGCTAAGCTGAGGGGCATGGTTTCTTTGATGGTGCAGTTAAGAGTCAGTACACCTTCCTGGGCATGGCAAGCCCACACATCAGGCACTGGAATCTCGAGAGCCTGTCCCACATTTCTCTGCCTTGACTCCATGAAGTCTGGAGCCCTTTCCCCTTCCACACTCCATCTGCATGACCAGCTCCTACCAACCCTTCCGGGCTCATCACCCCTAAAACTCCTCTGCCAGCCTGAGCTCCTCACTCATGTGGGGTGTCCGGCTCATTAAGTGCCCCTCTCACCCACTGGCATTCATCTGTGTGCATTATCTGGGTGTATTTCCCAAGTAAACTGCGAACCTTTTGAAAAAATTAATAGAGGTTAATTTTTAGAAAAGTTTTAGGTTCACAGAAAAGTGGAGCAGAAAGTAGAGCTCCTGCAGGTCCTCTGCCCCCTCCCGTGAACAGTCACCCAGTACTAGCATTTGTTAGTGTGGCACATTTGGCACAATTGATAGACCCATATGGACACATCATTATTAATCAAAGTCCATAGTTTACATTAGGTTTTTCTCATTGCATCGTAGAAGTCTATGAATTTTTTTCAGTCTTTTGTTTTTAATTAGAGAAGTTGTAGATTTACAGAAAGACCACGCACAAAATACGGAGTTCCCATATAACCAACCCCATTTTTAACACTTTGTAGTAGTGTACTATTAAATGTAGTCCATAGCAGACACTAGGGTTCACTGCTGGTTTTGCGCAGTCTTATGGTGGGTTTCCATGCTGTTGTTTTCTCATTTTTGTTCTAGCAACATATATACCACCTAAAGTTATATATCTGAAGGTGGTTAAAGAGGGAAATTTTAGGTAATACTGTGAACCTTCTTATAGTCTTAAAGTCTAGCCAAGGGTCTGACTCCTTAAATATTGTTAAACTAAATAAAAATGGGAAAAAAAAAAGCAATATCAGTGAAACAGAAGGCAGAGCTCATAAACAGATCCCAGTATGTAGGAGAACTTTTTATTTGACAAAAATGGCACTGTAAAACAGTGGAAGAAGGAAGGATTATTTAACAAATAATTAGCAAATTGAGGGGAAAATATATAAGAATATATTCTCCTCACAATATAAACCAGGATAAATTCTGAATAACTCAAATTACTACGTGAAGAGGAGGGGGGCAAGATGGCAGCATAGAGAGGCATGGAATTTAGTTAGTCCCCTGGAACAACTAATGCACAACCAGTAACAACTAGTAAATAATTTGGAACAACTGCTGGGGGACAACCGTGACTGTCCACACATCACACACCAACCTGGATTGGGAGGAGTGCCTGAGAACACAGCACAAAATCTGTAAGTAAAAACTGCAGAACTGAGCCAGGAGACCCCCCCCCCCCCCGCCCATGGCAGGCTTTGCTGCAAAACCTCACCGTGGTAGAGAGTGGCACTCTCTCAGCAAACAAATATAGCTCAACCAAGCTCCAACTGGGGTTTTAATTAACAATTATACACTGCTGAATACAAGCTACAAACCCCCAACAAGCAGACAGAGGCTTTTAGTGACGACTAACCTTAAAGAACCAGAAGACCCATCTGTCCCGGGAGGGGGAGCCCAGAGGACCGGGTGCTATCTCTGACCAATGGGTGAGACTAGGGGGCTGTGTACTGGTTCTAAAAGGGGTCTTTCTGTCCCTTTTTCTCCCTCTCAACCTGAGGGGCTCAGAGGAGAAATCCTCAGCCATTTTCAGTTTGCAGCACTTTGACCCAGAGTAAAAAGGTGGGGCCCAGCTTCCCCTTCAGAACCAGACCCCAGAGCCTGGGGGAAAACAGCCAAAAAGCAACTGAAGGGGCCACTTCTCCTTACACCAGTCAGGAGCAACAGGCTGACAGGTGCCACCTGCTGGGCAGGTTAGGAAAAGCACAGTGACTGGAGACCTCATAGGAAAAATCTGTCGTTCCTCTAAGATACACCCTGAATATAACCCCTCTCTGAGACCTGAAACCATGCTGGTCCAGGAAAATCTCACTGGGGTAACCAAGGAAACCAGATGCCTAGACAACCAAAAACTACAATCAACACTAGGAAAAATGAAGATATGGCCCAAAGAAATAACCTTACACTCAGTCAAGATACAGTTGAGAAGTTGTTCCACTTTACTGAAACAATCTATTAAAGATTTTCAAAGAAATATGCAAAATCAAATCAAAAACCAGATCAATGACTTCAGGGAAGATATAACAGAAAAGACAAAGGCTATAAAGAAAACGCCGGGCAAAGATAAGATAGAAATCGAAAGTTTGAAAAAAAAACTAGCAGAATCTATGGAAATGAAAGGCACAACACGAGAGATGAAAGACACAGTGGAGACATACAACAGCAGATCTCAAGAGGCAGAAGAAAACACTCAGGAACTGAAGAACAAGACACCTGAAATCCTACATCCAAAAGAACAGATAAGGAAAAAATGGAAAAAAATATGAGCAATGTCTCAGGGAACTGAATGACAACATGAAATGCATGAATGTATGTGTCATGGGTGTCCCAAAGGAGAAGAGAAGGGAAAAGGGGCAGAAGCAATAATAGAGGAAATAATCAGTGAAAATTTCCCATCTTATGAGAGACATAAAATTATAGATCCAAGAAGTGCAGTGTACCACAGACAGAAGAGATCTGAATAGGCCTATGCCAAGACATTTAATAATCAGATTATCAAATGTCAAAGACCAAGAGAGAATCCTGAAAGCAACAAGAGAAAAGCAATCCATAACATACAAAGTAAGCTTGAAAAGACTATGTGCAGATCTCTCAGTAGAAACCATGGAGGCAAGCAGGAAGTGGTGTGATACATTTAAGATACTGAAAGAGAAAAACTACCAACCAAGAATCCTATATCAGCAAAACTGTCCTTTAAATATGAGGGAGAGTTTAAAATATTCTCAGACAGGCAACGAGTTTGTGAACAAGATACTTGCTCTACAGGAAATACTAAAGGGAGCACCACAGACAGATATGAAAAGACAGGAGTGAGAGGTTTGGAACACAATTTGGGGTGATAGTAGCACAGCAATGTAGGTACACTGAACAAAGGTGACTGTGAGTATGGTTGAAAGAGGAAGGTTAGGAGCATGTGGGACACCAGAAGGAAAGCAGAAAGATAAAGACTGGGACTGTTTAACTCAGTGAAACCTAGAGTCCTCAACAATTGTGATAAAATGTACAAATATGTTTTTACATGAGGGAGAACAAATGAATGTCTACCTTGCAAGGTGTTAAAAATAGGGTGGTATTGGGGAAAAATACAATCAAAGCAATCTGGAGACTATAGTTAACAGAAACATTGTATTAATGCTTCCTTTAATGTAACAAAGGCAATGTACCAAAACTAAATGCCTTTAAGAAGGGGACATAGGGGAGGGGTATGGGACTCTTGGCATTGGTGACGTTGTCAGACTCTTTCGTTCTACTTTAGGTTTACTCTATCTTTCCTTGTGTTTCTTTTTAGCTGTCATATGTTTTTTTCCTTTCTTTCTTTTTCTTTTGTCTCTCTATCTTCTTTGATTTTTCCTCCTTCCTTGTGGAAGAAATGGAGATGGCCTTATATAGATAGTGGTGATGGTGGTGAGTACATAAATATATGACTAAAAAGGGAACATTGCTTGTTTACTTAGGACGGAATGTTATGGTGGGTGAACGAAACCATCTTTTAAAAAAAATGGGTTGATGAAGAAACCTTGAGGGCACTATATTGAGTGAAATAAGTCAGACACATAAGGACAAATATTACAGGGTCTCACTGATGAACTAATTACAATATGTAAACTCATAGACATGAAATATAAGTTACCATGATACAGAACAAGTTTAAAGAATGGGGAGCAGTTGCTTATTATGACCAGAATGTTCAACTAGGTTGAACTTAAGTGTTTGGAAATGGACAGGGGAGATGGTAGCATGTTATGAGAATAACTAACAGTGCTGAAATGTGTGTGAAGGTGGTGGAAAGGGGAAGCTTAGAGTCACATATGTCACCAGAAGGAAAGTTGAAGGTTAAAAGATGGGAATGTATAAAACAGTGAATTTGTGGTGGACAATGTCCATGATTAACTACACAAACATTAGAAATCTCTTTCTTGAACTAAAACAAATGTATGACACTATAAGTAGAAGTTAATAATAGAGGGGTATATAGTGAAAATAAATACACTTATTGCAAACTGTATACTACAGTTAGTGGTATTTTAACATTCTTTCATCAATAGTAACAAATGTACTAGACCAATACTATGAGTCAGTAATGGAGGGGGTGATGGTTAGGGGTATGGGAGGATTTGAGTTTCCTTTTCTTGTCTTTATTTCTTTTCTGGAGTAATGAAAATGTTCTAAAAATTGAAAAAAAAAATAATTGTGTTGATGGATGCACAGCTGTATGATGGTACCATGGGCAATTGATTGTGCACTTTGAATCTTTGGATAATTGTATGGTATGTGAATGATCTCAATAAAATTAAATTTAAAAAAATTATTAAGTGAAAAAGAAGACCTAAACATAAAAAGAGAAGAAAATATATACAAAAATATCTCCAGGATCTCTGATTAGAAAACAACTTTCTATATCTAATATCAGTGAAGGAAACCACAAAGAAAAATGTTACAAAATTTGATTACGCAAAAATAGAAAACATCTTTGTATGTACAAATGACATAAAAAATGTTTAATTTTGTCCCCTCATGCAAACAACAGGGGGGAAAATTATTTCCAACAGAGTGATAGACAATAGTATATAAGGAGTTCTAAGGACAAACTTAAGACAGGGATTCCCAAGAATAAATATTCAATAAAAGGAAATGTCACTGTGTAGAAGACATATAAATATTTAATAACTATACCAAAAATGCTTAATCTTACTAAAAATCAAACTTTGCAAATTGAAAAGCAAAATGAGTCATACACTCTTTCTAAAACCCACATTAGTCATTTAGCCATAGCGATAAAGAAATGTTGTACTTCATACTCTTTGATCCCAACATTTCAATACTGGAAATGTTCATCAGGAAATAAAGAGAGATATTGTTAAACATGTGTTTTCAAGAACATCCACAACAGCAACTTTTTAAAATTATGAAAAACTGGAAGCATCCCACATCCCCAAAGTAGAAGATCGACTAATTACATGTTCAAAATGCAGTCGCATTCATTAAAAATTATGTGATTACACACAATTTAACGATGCGTGGAAGTGTCCACATACAACCATAAGTGAATGCAAGCAGAATAAAAATGTGGAAGTAAAGTAAGATCTAAGAGAAGAGGACAGGAAAGTGATGAAGCAAAACTGTTAACAGTAATTATCCTTGGGTTGAGTAATAGCAGCAATTTCTGTGTTTTCTTTATATTCCTTGGTATTGTCCAAATTTTCCTGCAATAAAGATATGTTATTTTTAGAATTAGAAAAGAATGATGAATATTAACTTAAAATTACAATACTTAATGTTAGTGTGGGTGTAGTAAGATGGGAAATGTAATCGCAGTGAGTAGGGGTATGAATGGGTAAAGCCATTCGATTGAACGATGAGTCAGAAGCCTTAAAAAAATCCATGCCCACTGAAACAGTGTTTCCATTTTTAGAAGTATAGTCAAAGCATAGAATGAAAATGTTGATGTGTATGTTTTTGCAATTATATTTATCACAACAAGCATTCAAAACTATCTAAATGGCCACAAACAGACATTAAACATGGAAGGAAAAACTTTGCAGTCCAGCTAGATTTGGAGGGAAGAGTGATGCTGGCAATTAAAATCCTTCAGGGAAATAAACTTATGACTGAAATGTATGGAAGCTGATATGCACATTTATCCACTGCTAAAATCATCCATATGTTCTTAAGGAGCCCAGAGAGACAAGAAAGAACAGTCCCAATGTCTGTCTGAATCAACAAAAATATTGACAGATGATACAACCTTTTAGAACATACCTCTGGAAGTACATACAAAATAATTGTAGAGTCACAAACATTAATAAGGAAACTGGGTCATTTGCAAATGCATCACCCAAATCATTAAAGATGGATATTGATTTTCTGTTGAATTATGAGGCATATTAAAAAAAAAAAAAAAAGGGAAAAAGACCCTAAAATCCGATGACCTGATTTGTAGTCCTAGCTCTGCGATTGACCAAATGACATTGGACAAGTTGTCAAATCTCTTTCTTTTCCTTTCCTCATCTGTAAAATGGGTAGAACAATAAACATCCCAATATGTAGCTTTGAGGCTCAAGCTCAGTAATCCAAGACAGCCCTTTGCAAACTGTAAAGTGTTTGCAAAAAGTGGGCAGTGTTATGCTAACTCATTAAATGGGAAGTTCTGGAGCTGCACAGCTTCGACATCACAGCCACACCTTGATTCACCTCAAACTCAGGGTACCCAGACCAATTTGCCTCACCTGGAGTGGCCCAACACTAAACGCGTTTCCCCTGCCTCACCTGGGCACCCATGAGAACACGGCCCCGGCCTGTGCTGCAGACGCCCACTGGGTGCTGGCAGGAGACATGTCAGGCTACGTCCTAGTGATTCTGCAGCCATCTCGGGCCTGGCCCAAAGAATCTAGTCTGAATTAGCAGGCATCTAATATCTTTTTTATTTAAAGCAATTAGAAATAAGGGCACCACCAAACACCGCTGGTGAGGAAAGTATTGCAGTGAGAATGACTAAAGAAAAGCAAGGTGGGCATCGTGAATTGCAAACACAGGTGAGTGCATAACCAGCCCACAAATGCCTGAAAATCAGTGAGTTGAAAAGGAAAGTTGTTGTATCTGCCCACAGCAGTGTGAAGCCATAATTACCATTGTTATATGAATCCTGTGAGTTTTCTTCTTACTAACTTATCTTGCAACTTGGCCACAACTCTTTGAGTTGCCCTGAAACTTGGAGTACAAAACCATCCACTTGGCCTGAAACCAGGAGAACTTACGTACTTTTTCTGCACTTAAAGAAAGCCCAAAATGAAACATGTATTTCTTCTCTTTCCTCCCCCTTCCCTCCTTCCCTCCTTCCTTTCCTCTTGTATTCAATAAATATTTACTCAGTGCTTACATGCTATGCTTGTAGGTATATAAAAATGAAACAAATATCGTATTTCTAAATATAACTCAAAACCATAAGAAAGTAGAAGCACCAAATTTACTGTGTGTTTTTCAGAAGCTTTCAGAAATCCTCTCTATAACACAGATCAAAGAAAATATACAAGACTGCAGGGAAAGGTGGAATTTGGGGCTTTTCCTAAACTGGCAAAAAGAGTGAGTTAATTCAAGGCCATTACAGATTTAAATTGCATAATTCAGAAAACATCTGCCCCCAGATAATAGGAAACTAAATCAATCAATGATAGTCAGGGTAAATGGTTGGTGTATGAGATATGGGAGTGGATATGCTTAAAAGAATATAGTGTCACCGATCTATAAATTTTAGGGGGTTAACCATTTTAAATATGCAGAATATTAGGAGTGGAGATTGAATTCAATTTCTTTTCTCATATTTTCTCTTCTCATAAATGCAAGACTGTCTAGCAACAGTGCTGGGGGAGAAAGACATGGTCTTGGACTTCAAGAGGCTTGTAGTTTGTGGAAAGACAGACTTGTTATCTTCTTATGCTAAAAAATGACTGATAAGAAACATGAAACTGTAAGCAAAGGGGATGATCCAAGGATAAAAATATTAATCCTGACAAAGGATCACAACTGCCTGATGCAGTGGTAGCTTCTGGGTTGATACAGGGAGACAAATTAGGATTTTAAAAGAGTGGAGAAAGAAAAGCAAGAGGACGGTGGCCGTAAGTCAAGGCAAGAGGTGATAGACCACCAAGATCTGTGCTAACCCGTGAGGCTGGAACACAAGAAGGGCTTCTGTGGATGTAGAATGACTTTCATGAAGAATCGAAGCCAGTTTTGCCAGCTGCAAGGGGGGCAGCTGTATTGTTGGTGACTGAGCCTGGCTGTCCCCTAATCTAGACAGTTCCAAAAGCCGGGCACGAAGGAAACCCTGGTCCCGGCTGCCAGGGGAGCAGTCCTTTGGGATTTGCGTGCAGGGTGCCGAGATCATTCCTGGAAGGTGCTGTTTTATGGGCTTGATATGGTAGGATCACTTTATGAAGAGAGCACATGTCCCGTGGGGGAGAAATTAGCTGCCTTTCATGAAAACATGTCAACCCCATAGCAGGTGCTCGCCTTGCCTCCCAGCACTATTGCCTCCCAACAATATTTTATGATATTTCTAACACAAACAGTAGCATTGCAGAAGCCTTTCTGATTTTTAATTTGGCCACACTCCTCTTCTACAGGAGGTCAAAACCGTGCCCCACAGCAGCCTGCTTCCGTCACCACGGGCACCCCTCACTCACAATTTTGCCACGTTTTCCGGGTCTTCTGAAAATGTTCATGCTGCACGTTCACCTTAATAGCAAACAATGAAGAAATCGCAATCGTTCCCATTCAGGCATAGTTTAATGAGGATAGCTTAATAATAGCAGTTGCAAGAAAACTGAAAACTTTCCAGTTACAGGAAAAGTTCCAGTGCTCCTATATGTGGATAATTGTATTCTGAGTCGGAGGCTTTCCAGAAGAATGAAACAATATATACATAGTTTTGTTTTGTTTTGCTTTTCTTCCTCCATCAGAGAGTACTAACTGAGAAAAAGGGGGAAAATAATATGCTGGCTAGGTAGGAAAACCGAACCGATTGTGATGGTAATAGACGATTACATCATGCATTACCATAGCAACTAAACTTATAAAATAACAATTATGTTCACAGAAGTTATTTGAAATAGCTTTCTTGATAGTTGATATACAACCCCAGTGAAAAGATGAGACAGATAAATAGAAAGATTTGTTCTTTCAATTGAGGTTTGATTCACTATTTGTCTCTGTTCTTGATTTTTCCCCATTATACTCTGAACTTCTTTAGAGGAAAGAAATATCCCTTTGTCTCTTTGATGGAATAAAAGCAATGCTTAAACGTTTCTCTCTCCCTTTTTCTGTTTTGGAAGAGCTCTACCATTATTTACTTTACTCAAAAGGAAGCTGAGCACACATTCAGCAGGTACAACATATGTAACAATAAGAAAAATACCACAGGGGGGCATTTCCCCAGAACAAAAAGTAAAATGAAAATAAAGCGCCGATGAAACCCACTACAAAGTTCACTTTCATTTTGAAGGTACAATCCTGCTCCTTGTGTAAGTTAGGTTTGTTTAAAATCCACACTATGAAAGGAACACAATAGGTTTGATTTATCTACTAGACCTGGAATCTCCTCTTTGGGTATATTTTTTATTTGCCAAACTTGCAAGTATCTTGGTACAAAGTAGTTTTAATTTTTAAAAAGGTATTTGATGGTTGACAGAATTAAAATATCCCTAATAATTCAGTGACCTTACAGACTTTTATTTTACAGCCAATGTTTTCTTTCTTTCTTCCTTCATTTTTTTTTCTCATTTCAAAAAATGTGGAAAACATTAGCTAAAATTGTGTTGGTCTGCACAATTTTATTCTGTTAAAGACAGGTTTTATGATACATTTAGCCCTTTAAATGACACTAATAGTCTCTGGAGACACATGGTTTTTCCTCTAGTGCAACAATTAAGTCCATTTCAATGCTATTTGGATAAGTTGAAACAATTCAGTTACTGTATGTCTGCTCCTAGGTGTGTACTGTAAGCCCAAAGGAAAGCACCTAAAATTACCTAAATAATAAAGTTCTAGCCAACTTTAGTCACGTACCAGCTATTCATTTTTTCCACATTTCACTCCCTGATTTTTCTCTCATTTCTTGTAGAAGGTGAGTAATCAGACTTTCTGCAGCATGTGCTGTTCAGAAGACTGACTGAGTAATGACTGGTATTAATCATAATTGGGTTCTCCCCCCACCCTCCACCCCAGAGTTTGAACTGTATTTCCCACTAGAACTTGGCTACATTTCTTTTATTTCTTTCTTTTTTTTTTTTTTTTTTAATCAAGTCAGTTAGAATAAGTACTGTGTATAATTAGACAAACACATTCTGCTTTTCAGGTGAAAGCATATTTTAATCGTTGAAGACCTGTTCAGAATATATATTTGTATTTTGTTCAATTATGAAGCTCAATTACAATCAAATTATTACTGACTGGGAAATAAGGAAGTCAGAGGAAGTAATTTAGTGAATTCAGATCTGCACATTTCACTTAGCTCAGGCTTTCAAGTTAAAGTTTAATCACTGGGAGGAAAGCAGAAGTCCAGAAGTGCCTCCACTCCAGCGAAAGCTCCCCAGGCAGTATTACTCACTTCTTTCAGACCTCTCATCTGTTGAAATTACGTTATTAGAAAAATTGCTGGCAAAAATGTCTCTTTTTTTTTAACATGGGCACATGTTCCTTTGTCATTCTATAGGAAAAGAAACAGAAAATAGAAAATGGAAAAAATGATTCAAGATTTTGGAGACTTGAAGGCATTATTGATGCATTTTTATCTTCCTGGTATCTGTTCTCTGAAACCAGAAGAGACTCAAAAAGTACAAAAGAAAACAACCACCTAGACAGACAGACAAACCAAACACGAGACCCTCTTCAGAATCCTGGTTTTAACTTTTAATCAAATTGTGATCAAGATAAACAGAAAATTTTTACAGGAACAGCTTTTTTTTTCATATTTTCCTATTGCATCCATTAATACAATAATATTCAGAAAATAATGGAGAATTTCTTCACTGGAACTCGTGAGGTGTACAGTGACTAGGAAACATTAATTGCCATCATTGTTTATTCCCGATAGTAAGGGGACAGAGAGAATTCAATGACCGTCAAAATGCCACACTCTTTGAAGACACATCTCTCAAATCCTTATTTCATATGGCTGTGTGAGGTCTGCATTGAGGTTGTGTATTACATGTGTATGTCTGTCTCCTCACAGAGACGAAAATATCCTTAAATTGCAAAGCCGTGGCTTGGCCCAATTTGGTGCCCAACTGAATCTTCCACGGTGTTTGGAAATGTGTGGGCCACCAGGAGCACACCCAGCATTTCAGAATTGATTCTCATGTTAATGTCATCATATACCATTAGTGCATGCTAATGGAAAAGAAAAAAATAGAAAAACCAAGAAAGCAAATGTTTCACCATGGAGGCATGAAAAAGGAAATGAATTTTTGCAAACCCAAAAGATAAATGGAGTAAATATGGATTTGTTGTCTTTTTAAATATTCTGATACTGTTCTGGATATAATAGTGAATGAGGTTTTTCTTCAGTATTTGGATGAAACCAGTGAAGTTATGATACATGTCCTTGTGATAAAAATTAGGAAATTTATATAGCTGATGTAGAATAAACAGTGATTTCTTCACAGCAAGTTTTCTGGCTCAAAACTTATAATACACCATTTCTTTTAAACAAAAGAGCTGTAAAGATAAATGAAAATATCTTAAAGTAACTTTAAAGTAGCTAGAGAAGGCAATAGATTTTTAAAATGCAATGCATTTATAAGTAATTAATTTTTGTAAAGTGCTTTCAAATTGTCCATGGGAGTGTAGTTTCTATGGTAAATGCAAGGCAATAGGTTTGAAACCTATACAAGGGCTTCAATATTGAAAGGCTAAATGTATACTTTCTTTCTTTCTCCCTGTAATTGGACAAAAAGAAAGTTCATTTCATGCCCAAAATAATGTATTATGAAAGGAGCTAGGGATCAATACAATTTTCAAACCAAATAAGCTCTTGCTGCTGTTTTTCTCACCATTCATGAAATAACATGCCTTCTGTGTTTCTGTTCACATTTTAATACAACAAAATATCTCTAGACCAGTCGGTTTTGTTAATATAATGATAATACTTACCTAAATTTCTCCTGGGTATTGGAATGTTAAAATATTGTTTCAGATTAAATTAAATTTATATTAAACCAGGTGTTGAATCCCAGACATCTTACCAAACTTAATGGCATTATTATTAAATTCACCATATATTTTTGAGTATCTACAATAAGCTAGTAACCATGTAAAATGCTGAAAATTGAAAATAAATAAAACACAATTTCTGTAATTCAGGAGATACAGAATTTGTTTAGCATTGTGTTGAATTTATTTCCAGTTTTTAACAAAGAAATAATTGACTCACTTTTATAAATTCTGAAATTCTAGAAAAGGCTAGTTTTATTGTTCATATTCTTTTCACTATTTTTGAACTATTTAGCTCAAATTCTGTGTTTATGCATAAAGCATGATTAAAATGAATTCAAAGTTCAGGGGAAAGCTATTACAAAAAGTCCTTCTGACAGTAGAGATGTGCGTCTCATCAAGGAAAAATCAGTTACTTTTTTCAAGCCTTACAATCTGAAGGCAACACCTTCTCATCCTAGAGAGTAGCCTAGACTTAGGGATAAACACAATCTGGATTCAAGTCCCGCTTATGCTTCCATTGCATTGGTGACATTAGGTGACCTGCTTCACCTGTCGAAAGCCTCTTCTCTGGTACTCGATGGAGGTGAAAGGCCAGACCGGCAGATTCTCCACGTGATGAAGGAATCAGATGTAATCTAGTTCATATTTGAAATTACGGAAAGGTGATAGGTATTAACAAAGCATGAGCATGTGTGGGTATTTAAAATTTGCAACTTTTAAGGGGTAAACCTAAAAACTTTATACTTCCAGAGCAGCAAGCTGGTGAAAGATGAAATCACCCTTTAGAAATTTGCTTTGAAATTTGAATAACTGCAAGAAGTTTCTGTAGAAATTTGCTTTGAAATTTGAATAACTGCAAGAAATTTCTGGACTTCTGGTTTGTCTTTATTTCAGCTAAATAGTCAGAGTTTGCTCTGAGGTATGCCATGAAAGAAATGTGCTTGGTACAATGAATACAACCTGCAGACATAATAAGCTGCTTCCAAGACTTTGGAATCTGACGTTTTAGATTTACATCCCAGCTTCCTCATCCCCTAGCTGTGTTACTTTGGGAACTGAGTCTCAGGGTTCTCACTTAAAAATGGGGTGTGATAATTGGGTAATGAATGTGGTTTAATCAGATCATGTGAGCAAAGCACTTAGCAAGAGGCCAGACACTGACAGACAGATGGCCCATGGGTGGGAGACGCTATAGTATTGATGATGACGGTGATATCACAAAACACACTTCCTAGGCACAGAACAGTAAACATATTATCTTTTCATTAAATTATAGAAGCGTTATTCTTAAAGAATTTAGCTAGACCACAGCTCGATTATTTCAAAAGCTGAGGTATCGCAGTTCTGAGGATCTGAGAAGTAGATGCAACATCGAAGAAGTTCAAGAATAGAAATATTTAGTTCCATATCCTCTGCCATTCAACAATTATAACTAGAAAATTCTGTAAAGGCAAGCCTTGGCCTTGTAAATATTTTAGTTTTATTATTCTGATATTGGTCACACTTGCAACAGAAGAAACTTCGCTAAGTGTTTGGTTCTCAATACATAAAGGAGACCTGAGGTTCTAAATATTCTACCGAGACCATAATCAGCTTCATGAAGCGTTCTTGGGATTCAAACGATAATGAAGAGGAACTTAAAATGGGTCAATTCATCTTTAATTTATGTTTAAAAATCTGATTGGAATAGCTGCATCATTTGTGGAAAGAAAGCGTTCTCACATTGTGCATCAACATATTTCATAGTTGTTACTAATTTCAATATTTAACAGGACTACATGAAAACACAAGCATACAAGGGTGGAATTTTTGGAAGATGGTGGAGTAAGACACCCCAGGAATCAGTCCCTCCACCAGAACACCTAGTAAACAGGCAGGAATTGTCTGAAGCAACTTTTTTGAAACCCAGAGTCCAGTAGCCCTGCACATCATCTGAGGAAGAGCAGAAGGAAAAGACAGGTAGATTACAGTAAAGACCCGTAATTGCTCTCTCTGGGCAGATGTTCCTAGTGTCTGTTCCCCACGCTGCAGCAGGCAGCAGTGGAGCCCCTGCTATAGCTGGTCGGCTCCAGAGGAGGACATAAAAATCCACTTCCCCAAGGTCCCTGGCGGGGTTGGGGATGGAGTGTGTGGGCCAATTGCAGATGGGGGTGGGCAGCTCTGAGGGCAGCCATTGCTCCAGCCGGGACAAAGGTGGAGGAGGGGACTTAAAGAGAGTGCCCCCCATCCCCAGCCCTCAGGGCTGTGGGTGGAGTTGCAGGGCGGCACTTGCTAGACAGGTCAAGAAAGCGCAGCTTTGGGGAGCCCTGGGGGAAGTTCCCGGTGCCCTCCCTGCTCCCTCCCTCAGCCCCTCCCCGGGGCAGTTTGGAGCCCCTGGCTCTCCCTTTGTGGTTCCCTGGCCTTGCTCCCTCCCAGGAAGGCTGACTTGGGGAACTCCCCTCCAGCCTGCCCCACCTCCCGTAATAAAATCAGCTTGAGACAAAAGCAGTATAAGAAACAGGTGGGGCGGGCAGCTTGGGGCAAAGGCTCACCTGCTTTAAATCCAGCAGTGGAACACCTGGGAGAGGGACAAGGACTGTTTCCTGGGAAGCAGAGGGACAGTCACACTCCTGAAACAGGGGCTCCTGAGGCCACCAGCACGCACAGGCCCAGGACAGGACCCAGGCCCAGGAAGAAAATTTTTACCATTTAAAATCTTTATTAGAGTAATATAACATTTATTTTAAAAGTTTTGGCTATGTACTAGTAAAATTTAAAACACAGCATCTACTTTCCAAATCCCAAGAGAAAAAAAAAGAATAAAGGAAAGAAAATGATGTCTATATTGAAAAAAATCAGGAAAGAACATTTGAGGAAATAATTCTTTAAAAATAAAATATTAGAAGAAGAGAAGACTAAGATCCAATATTCTCAAGTGTTTTTTAACCAGGAAGTGAAATTTAGAGTCACAACAACTACAATTCATTTATAAAATGTAATAAAACTGGAAACTAATAATAAGAATTTAGGGGGAAAAATATTTTTATAGATTTTAAAATACTCTTCTAAATTACTATATGAGCAAAGAGGAAATGAAAAGTGTAACAACAAAAACCATAAAACATGAATATTGCAGATTAAACTCTATGTAACTAAAGTTATACTCAACAAATAAAGGTACTGTCTCGTCTTCATTCTATATTGAAAGAGAGGAGAGCAAATGAAGTGTTCAAACTCATATTTTGAAAAATAATTGCAATTAAATTCCTAATTTAAAGGAAGCAGAAGTAAAACATGAAAAGGCAGAAAGTAAGAAAATAGAAAGTCAAAATCTGAAGTGGACGAGTGAATTGAAGACGTGATACTCTAGGGAGTGGTGAGAGGGTCGTTGCGGGACACTCTGGAGGAGTGGACGCTCTCAGGTGGTGAGGGGCTGTCGTGCTCATCCGCAGACCCCAGCCCTGCCCCCGTGGCTGACCATTCCCCAGACCACTGGGCAGCACCTGGGTGAGTCAGGAAAGTGAGCAGCTTGTCTCCTCTGGGGCAGCCATCCTGTCCCCCTGTTCACACCACAGCTGCCCCACAGCAGACGCCTCCTGGTGGACACGATGCGAGCTGCAAAGATGCACACCCTCTGTACACGTTACCACAGTTGCGCACACAGCCTCTGTCAGACCCCCCTTGGTTCTTCAGTTTTGCTCCTTCAGCCAAGCCCTTTGTCACTAACTGGGAACCCGTTCATGTACTTACCTCGGAACACTTCTTCCTCCACGCCAAGTTGATACCCAGGTGTTCTGCTCCACGCTCTGCCCACTGGGAGGGTTTTCTCCCAGCACTGCCCCTTCGGGCCACCCCTGAGTGGGACTGTGGTGGGCAGCAGTCCGTATTTGCTTGTGCCCACATACTGGGCAGACCCATCCATTAGAGAAGCCTGGGTTTCCATCTCCTCTCTCAGTTAGAACCTGCCACCAGGCCACGGGAGAGCTGCTGGAGAAGCCGTGGCAGGAGCAGGGGTAGAGGACAGGAGTACGGGGCCCTGTAACTTAACTGTGCTTTCCAGACCTGCTCAGGCTGGACCTCAAGGCACCATCTTTCCTGGTGAGGGACTGTCACGTCCCCTGCCCAACTTCATGACCTTGTAGGTCTGACAGAAGCCAACCCATGATGGGCATCTCGGTCATTTACGATCCGTCAGTTGGATGCCCGGTCCCCACCAGCAACCAGCAGCTGCCCGGGAGCAGCTCTTCAAACAGTGGGTATTCTCTGCTGCAGACGGTGGGCTCCCGGAGACCCTGCGTGGGGCCCTCTTCTGTCTGTGGTTCCTCTGTCACCGCGGTTCAGCTGGTCCCGGGGCCCACAGGGCAGAGCCACTTTGAGGACAGCCGCACTCAAGAAGCGTGCTGCCATTGGTTTATCCGTGACACGACGGCTGCCTGTCTTAGGGAGCCCAGGGCAAGAACGGCTCTGCAGTGTAGGCACAGGTGGAGAGGTCGTTGGCTCTCGTTCAGTTCACAAGTGTCTCCTTCCTATCGCTGGTGAGTTCTGACTGCCAGCTCCCAAGAGCTGACCTGAACCCTGTTGCGTCTAGGATTGTCTCTACAGCATCCCTTCTATTCCTATGCGCTACATCATGTCCTCTTAGTAAAACTCTTTTCTACTTAAGTTGATCATAATCAAGTTCTGATGCTTGTAATCAAGGACCCCTAATTGATACAGGTTCATATTAGTGCTCTGACTCTACTGATAAAAAAACTGACTCTTGGAGTGTACAGTGGATTGCAGAATGTAACAGAGCTAGTAAGTAACAGGAGCAATACTGAAAACACTGGATTCCAAATTCAATGCTCTTTTTATTATAGCAAGCAGTCTCCCTCCTATATATCTTTATTTCTTTAAATCAGCACTAAAATTTGCACTCAGCTATAGACAATAGGGGTTTAAAAATTTGATGTAGATCAGACTTAAATTCTTTAAAGAAATCACAATCCATCTGAAAGCATGTGCCATGCTTTGTATCTCTGTGTATCTCCATCCATTATGGTAAGTACATTATCCTGTACATGGTAATCAATTAGATAGAGTTGCTGATTAATTGTCTAAAGGAGATGTAAACACTGGAGGATTGTTTAGCTAACCAGCCTCTTCAGAAGCATCCTTCACCAATTCTGAGACATTTCCAGGGAGTGTCTGAAACAGTTTTTTGCTCCTAAGGGCTCCTGCCCATCCACCCCCTCTATCCGAAGCACTCTGCCTTCTCCTGGACCTTGGCCATTTTATTTTGTTGGTCTCTTTTGTAGCCTCTGGCCTGGCCCTGGGTCCTTTGAGGCTGGACCCTTCCCGTGGGGGCTCTCTTGGTCCCCTGGGGTCAGCCTTCCTGGCCCCTCTGCCTGGCTGAGCTTTTCTGATCTCTGACATTCCTTGGACCCAGGACTCTCCCCTCAGAGAGAACTCAGCCCCACCTGCCTCCGTGCCCAGGAGGAATCTGGACAGAGAAGGATAGTCTCTTAACTCTCTTATACAAATGTTTTGGCATTTCATTGTTCCGATAAACTTGTCAACATTTTTCCTGGTGATAACACACATTGCTTGTCTCCTCTTCTTCAGAAAAGTGGCCCACTAATCTGTTTTTCTCAAATATCCATTTTCCATTAGTCATCCACTCCTTTTAGCCTCCTCAGTATCCTCTACTATAGACATATTTTTCCCCAACCATAATCCTTTTCCCCAACCATAATCATAATTTAAATCATGAAACCCTTGGAGACAAAAGACGTATTCACCTTTGGGTCACCAGAGTTTAGCTAAGGGCCTAATACATAGTGAGCATTTTAAAAAGTATTTGTTGATTGAATTAATTAATTAATATATCTAAGATAATGTATCCAAGATTAATATACCCAATACATCCAAGTACACATGCATGCTGAATTTCTAGGTAAATATATACCTTATGCCCCATAAAATATTCAGGTCAGTATTTTTCCCTACTCTCTTTCAAGCCAATGTGTGATCTTTGGGCTAAACTCTATTAATGTAATGGTGAATATGAGGTCTGATGAGATAGTTCACAATTTTAATTAAGCTAATTACAGCCCCCAATTCAGTCCCAGAGGATGTCATTTTTCACAAAAGTGATAGGAATCAGGGTGGATAGCCTGTGCGTTGAAATCTCTGTCTTTGTGAGCCTTCTCAGTGTGAACTTTGGGGTTGTAATTTGGATCCTTCCATTTTAAACATCTCTTTTTACCTTAGGCCAGTTGTCATCTGTTGGCTACAAAATGAATACTACATTTTCCATTCCTTGTGTTGGCACATGACATATTCTATTTAATTCCCGTAAGAGAACATTTCTATCTAAGTTGAAATGAAGGCAAGGTTGAATTCAAAGGTTGCATGTTTTCCTTTGTAAAGATCACTAAATAATAGGATATGAACATACTGTACATCTGCCATACAATCCAGAGAAGTAAAAAGATGAATTTATTTCCTTTCCAAACTTGGTTTCCATTTGATTTATCTAAAATAATTGCCATTGAATATCTTCTCACGGGTCAACTCTATTCTCTCAGAAATGGACAACCATGTGAAAAAAAATTTTAGCTCACTATTCAGGCAGAATTCAATGGAGGCCAAATCAAAATATACAATAACATTTATCTCCAATTTCAAAGATCTTTTGTTCTGTTTTTTTCTCCCTCAAATGCACTCCATATTAATTTGCAGTTATTAGCCTCTTCTGCAGAAGCTCATCTGTCACACAATGAACATAATAATATGCTGGCTAGTACCCTCTGCACAGGGTAACACGTAACGCAGGCATTGACTGACAGTGCCGGTCATTTCTTTGTATGAAAAACTCTATGATAATGTTGGGTATCATGAATATTTAGCTGGAGATATCTGTTTGTGAATGTGTATGTATCTATGTGCATGTTTGCCAGACTATGATATCCATAGTGAAATGATCCCTAACCAAAAGTGTGCAAATAAAGAGCTAATGTAAATTCCAGACACCACAGGACATCTAGGATCAGTGCTATGGGATGTGATTAGCTTCTGAGTTGTGGAACTCTGTGGAACAAAGATGGATCTCAGTGGAACGTAACGTGCAATGGGAGAAAACAAACGGAAAGGGGAAAAGTAGAGTCAAAAAGAAACAATAGGGCAAATAAGTAGGTGATGAAAAGAATTCATGTCAATTACCCTCCTTCAGCTCTTATGTGACTGAATATAAAAATTGTTTTGGAACTGAGTTCCTGAAAAATTCAACAGATAGAATTGGGGCCTATTAATGTCCTTCTGTGAGACTTAATTTGGGGTATGGGGAAATTCAGCTTCATATTTCATTTCCCAGCCGCTCCGACGAGGACCAGTTTCCCGTGAGATAGAATGAAAATGACAACAGATGAAGGACAAGATGCTCTCTAAAATGAATCCTTTCTACTTAATGGCAGAAAAAAAATTGCTCTTGTAATATCAGATTAAAAGGACAGTATAAATGCTTGATGAACAAGAGGTAAAGATTATTGTTTTAAATAGGGCTACTAAAGGAGGGCTAACAAATATCCGTGGCGTGCACTGCATTTTGGCAGAGGTGCAGCAAGGGTCAAAGGATTTATGTGGACACCAAATATATACTGAGAAACATTAATGCGTCTCCAGCATCCCGTCATGTAAAGAATATGGCCTAGAGCCATCCCGCCTGTATCCAGTGCCCAACTCGACATGTCATTCGCTGTTGACAATGGACAGATTTCTTAATTTCATAAAACTTGTAGATAAGACATGAAAATCAAATAGGATAATGTATTGGAGCTCAACATGATGATTATCGGCAGGTATTGCTATGATTAATATTATTCACCTATTTCTAGTAAAATGAATTAAATCCAAGGACTCGCTCCCTTGGGTTGGTGTCTGGCCACACCTTGCACAGGACACCCCAGCCTGGAAGTCACGATTCGGAGCTGACGTGAATGGAATCCCCGCACGACCATGTCTACCTAGGTAATTCCGCCTATTCTGACCCTTGGCGGTGAACATTTCCACCCCACCCCAAACATCTCCGAAGCCTCCAAGCAGGCCCTCTCTTCTCCTCCTCTCCACACTCTCCTGGGACACATCACTGTTCCTGTGATGCTGGCGATCCCCTACTCCTACCCCTGGTCGTGGACACTCTCCGGGACCCAGACTCGCATTTCCTACCATCTCCTTGAAAACGTCCCACAGGGATCAAATGGGCATTTTAAACTCAGCCCGTCCAAGAGGACTTTTAAACTGTTCTTCTTCCTATACTCAAATAACCTCCTGTTTTCTTTTTTCCTATTTTGCTCATGGACACAGCCTCTTCCCCGCCTCCCAAGCCAAGCATCACAGAATCATCGGGTCGTCGTCAGGCTCTCTCTGTCCCCCCCAGCAGGTGAGTTAGTGTTCCAGTTAGCGGATTCCACCGCAGGTGTCCTCTCCATCCCTGGGACAACTGCACCAGTTCTGGTGCCTTCTGTCCTTCACCTCACGTGTTGCAGAAACTTCTAATTCTCTTGCTCATGGTGTCTCCCAAGTCGTCACTGCAGTTCATGCCTGCTCCACTCGTTTTTGTTCCAACACCCACCTCTGGCCTCGACAGCTCTTTTACACGACAATCTCCAGTGGCACGTTTCATGACGGAAGCCTTGGCTTGGCGCTCGGGTCACTCCACAGGTGGGTCACCTCCGTCCCTTTTCCCGCCTCTTTCGCTCCCCCCAGCGGGCCCACGCACATAAAGGAAACAGAAAAAGAAACATGCCTTCACCAACAGATCATTAGCTATGTAAGTACGTGGGACGGGGGGGGGGTATCAAACAAGAGATAAAGATGGAGTTCACACCTGGGGAGTCAGAAAATCGGGAAGCTGGGGAGGATTTCGTATTCTGGACTGCAAACGAAAGGTGTGTTCCCCGGGCCTGGTGCCCTAACGCCCTGGGTAGTTGTTTCTATCCCTCAAGGCCCAATTTCTCCATCTCTAAAGTGAAGGAATACAACAGAATGATCCTAAGGGACATTTTTTGGTTTAGTATTTAAAGAAAATAAACTGGTGGCAAAACCCGAGCAGGGCAAGAGGAGATGCAACTGGAGGCCGGGGGGCAGGGGGAGGCTGCTGTCATCAGGCCAGAGAGGGGACAAGAACCAGGCAGGCTCAGCCGGGAAAATGGGCCACTTAGAAGCATCACAGGAAAAAGGAGTCGATGTAGCAACAGGGGAGGAAGGCTGAAGAACTGACCCGAAGACAGGAGTCAGAAGGCAGGTGCGCAGGTGGGGGCAGGTGGGAAAGTCTGAGAGGCTGAGCATGTCCACCAGCAGAGGTGGGCCCTGGGTGGGGAGGCCCAGGAGCGTCTGGCAGAGCCGCTGCCTGGGGGGGCAATGCCTCCGGCGCAGGGTCGGGGACTCCAGCTCCAGGTCTGAGCACTGAAGTGGCCAAGTGTGAGCCTGAGCTGGGGCTCTGGGCCTGGCTCCTGCCCAATGCTCTACCCAACATCTGCAGGTCAACTTTATTTAACTTTTTATTTTAAAATAAATATGGGTTCACAGGAAGTTGCAAATATAGTAGTACCAAAAAGGCCTGTGGACCATCACCCAATACCTCTCAGCGGTCACATCTTATGACTCTAGTGCATTATCAAAACAAGGAAACTGATGTTGGTACAAGACGTATGGGCAGCTCTGGGTCATTCTGTCACCCACAGTGATCAAGATACAGAACCATCCCTCACCTCAAAGATCTCCCTTGTGCTACCTCTTTAAAGCCAAACCCACCCTCTCCCCAGCACCACCCCTAAACCCAGGCAACCACTAATGCGTTCACCATCTCTACGATTTTGTCATTTCAAGAATGTTATAAAATGGGATCATACAGTATATAATCTTTGGAGACTGTTTCTTCACTCACTGTAATTGCTGAAGGTTCATCCGGGTTGTGGCGTGTCTCGAGAGAGCATTCACTTTTATTGCAGAGTTTTCCAAGGCGTGGACGTGTCACCATCTGTTTATCCATTCACCCATGGACAGACCTCTGGGGGGTTCCCAGTTCTGGACTTTTACATATAACTGCCATGGCCAGCCATGCACAAGTTTTAATGTAAATGTAAGTTCTCATTTCTCTGGGATAAATGCACAGGAGGGCAATTGCTGGGTAATGTGACAACTGTCTGTTTAGTTTTATTTAAAGAAACTGCCAGTATTTTCGAGTGCCTACACTATTTTACATTTTTACCAACAACCTATGAAAGACCCAATTTTTCTGCATCTTCGGCAACATTTGGCCTTGTTGCTACTTTCTATTTCAGCAGTTCCGGTAGGTGTATATTTGATATCTTATGAAGTTGATTTTCCTTTTTGAACTTGTTTTATGTGTTTATCTGCTATCTATAAACCCTCTTCAGGGAAATGTGTCTGTGTTTTTGTTTGATGTTTGTTTGTTTGTTTTTAACATTTTTAAATTGTATTGTTTTTGTTATTTTTGTTGTTATTGTCAAGTTTTAGGAATTCTTTATAAATTCTAGATATGAGTCCTTTGTCCTATATGTGGTTTGCAAATATTGTCTTCCATTCTCTTTATAGGATCTGTCACTGAACAAAAGTTTTTAATTTAGATGAAGTCCAATTTATTCATCTTTCTCTTTTATGATTTTGGTGTCATATCAAATAACTCCTTCTGAAGCTCTAGATTCCCCAAATTTCCTCATATTTTTATTCTAAAAGATTTAGAGTTTGATGTTTTATATTAAAATCTTTAATCCCTTCCAAGTTTTCTTTTTTTTTTTTTTTTTTTTGTATGACATGAGAGATTTAGGTCGAGATTCATTTCTGTGGGAAAGATGACCCTACTTCGATTGTATTACTTTCACACCTTTGTCAAAGATCAGTTGACTGTGCTTGTGTGGGGCTGCTGCAGTTCTCTGTTCTATCCCAACGATCTGTGTGTCTATCCCACTGTCAATACCACAGACTTAATTACTGTAGCTATGAAATAAGCCTTGAAATTGGGTACACTGATTCCTCCCACTTTCTTTTCCTTTTTCTTTTTCAAAATGTTTTTTTTTTACTATTCTAGGGCTTATGCCTTCCCATATAATTTTAAAATAATCTTGTGTACATCTTCAAAAACCTCTTGCTGGGATTTTGATAGAAATTGTGTTAAATGTGTATATCAACTTGGGGAGAATTGATATCTTTACTATGTTGAGACTTCCAAAGTTGTATCTTCATTTATTTAGGTCTTTGATTTCTTTCATCAACGTTTTGTAGTTTTTAGCACACAAATCTTGTACGTATTTTGTTAGACTTACACCTAAGTATTTCATTTTCTAGAACTATCGTCAAGTGTATTATATTTTTAATTTCAGTTTCCACACCTTCATTAACGTATATATTTAATTCATTTTTGTGTGTTGATTTTGAATCCTATGAGCTTGGTGAACTCACTTGCTAGTTCTTGGTTCTACTTGGGGATTCCCTGAGATCCTTTATGTAGATAGTCATGTCAGCTGAACATAGGGACAGCTTTATTTCTTCTTTACAGATCTATATGCCTTTTACTTCTTTTTCTTCCAGTGCTCTGTTGAACAGTAATTGGTGAGAATTGACATCTTTGCCTTATTCCTGATTATATTATTTCTCCATTAAGTATGATGCTAGCTTTAGGTTTTGTGTAAGTGTCCTTTATTAAGTTGAGGACATTCCCCTTTATTCCTAACTTGCCGAGAATTTTGATCATGAAGAGGTGTTGGATTTTATCAAATGACGTTTTGCCTCAGTTAATATGATCAGGTGATTTTTCTTCTTTAGCCGGTTAAATTATAGATTACATTGATTGATTTTCTATTATTGAGCCAGTCTTGCATCCCTGAAATAAACCTACCTGGTTGTGATGTGCACTTGTCTTTATATATTACTGAATTCTGTTTGCTAGTATTTTGATAATGATTTTTGTGTCTGCATTCATGAGGAATATTGGTCTGTAGTTTTCCTCTCTCTCTCTCTCTCTCTTTCTCTCTCTTTTAACTGCTTTTGTTTGGTTTTATTTACCAGGGTTAAGCTGGCTTCATCAAATGATTTGGAAAGTGTTCTCTTCGCTTCCATTTTTTGGAAGAGATTATGTAGAATTGGTACTAATTCTTTTTGAGTGTTGCTAGAATTCTCCAGTGACACCAGCTAGGCCTGGAGATTTCTTTTTGAAGAGCTTTTAAATTACAATTCTATTTCCTTAATGTTTACAGGGAAATTTAAATAATCTGTTTCATACTGAGTGAGTTGTGGTTGTTTGAACTTTTTGAGGAATTGGTTCACTCAGTAAAAGTAATCAAATGTTTGTGGTAAGGTTGTTCATAATATTCCTTAATAATCCTTTCGATGCCTGCAGGGTCCGTTTTATTCCTGACGTTGGTAATTTGTTTCACCTTTCTTTATGTCATTCTTGTTAGATGTTTTTTCAATTGTATTTATCTTTTCAAAGAACTGGATTTATTTCTCTGGTTTTCATTGATTTATGTTTTTATCATTATTATTTCCTTCCTTCTCCTTGTTTTGGGTTTATTTTGCTCTTCTTTTCTAGCTTCTTGACATGGGTGCTTACAAACTTGAGCTCTTTCCTCTTTTCTAATGCATGCATTTAGTGCTATACACTTCCATCTCAGCACTGCTCTAACTCCATCCCACTTATTTTGGTATGCATATTTTCACTTTTATTTAGTTCAATTTACTTTTGTATTTCCTTTGGGAGTTTCTCTTTGACTCTGATTATTTAGGGATATGTTATTTAGCTTCTAAGTATTAGGAACTTTTATTCTTATGTTTCTGTTATTTATTACTAGTTGGATTTTGTTGTGGTCAGAGAACACATTGTGTATGATTTCAATTATGTTAAATTATTGGGGTTTGTTTTATGGCACCAGATATGGGCTAACTTTGTGTATATTCCCAGGGAGATGAAAAAGAATGTGTATTCTGCTGTTGTTGGTTGTTGTGTTCTACAATTTTTTATTAGCTTCCATTGGTTGATAGTGTTGTTGAGTTCTATATCCTTGTTGACTTTCCATCTAGTCATTCTATCAATTATTGGAGAGATGTGTTGAAGTCTCCGACTGTAATTGTAGATTTTTCCATCTCTCAATTGTATCCATTTTTGCTCCATATATTTTGCAGCATTGCTGTTTGGTGAATCCACAATGGGATATGGATGGAGGTTATTATCATTATGTAATGTCTGTCTTATCTCTTGTGATTCTTTTTGTTCTGAAGTCTTATTTATTAGATACTGATACAGCCACTCCCAGCTCTTTTGATCAATGCATATACAGTATATTTTTCCATCCCTTTACTGTCAACCTACCTATATCATTACATTTGCAGTGAGATTCCTATATCCAAAATATAGTTGCATTATGTGTTTTTTATCCACTCTCTCAATCTCTGTTTTTTAATATAGATCACTTGCATTTAATGTAATTGTTTATATGTTAAGGCTTAAGGGTACCTTTAATTTTTGTCTACTGTTTATTATCTCTGTTTTTGGTTTCTTTGTTTTCTTTTGCCTGATTTCCTGTAGGTTATTGGAATGTATTTTGAATTTCATTTTGATTTTTCTATAACATTTTTGAATGTATCTCTTTGTATAGCTTTGAGTGGTTGCTCTAGGTATTACATTGTAAGTATGTAACTTATCACAGTCTACTGGTGTCAGTGTTTATCACTGGGAATTAAGTATAGAAAACTTAACTCCTTTGAAGTCCATTTACCTGCCTCTATTTACAATATAATTGTGTTAAATACTTTCTTTACATACATTGAGAACAACAATAAATAATGTTACCTTTTTTGCTTCAGCTGTCAAACATAGAAAAGTCAAGAGGAGAAGCAAAATCTATTACATGTATTCATACTTTTTTCTTTCTGTTGTTCTTTTTTCCTTCCTGATTCTGGAATTCCTTCTCTTATCATTTTCTTTTTGTTTAGAAAATTTCCTTTAGCCACATCAGGGTAGGTCTGCTCATGAGAAATTCTTAATTTTTCTTCATCCGAGAATGTCTTGATTTCTCCTTCATTCCTGAAGAATATTTTGCCGAATATAGGATTCCTAGCTGACTGTTCTTTCTTACAGCTCTTGACAGATCTCCTGTCATTTCTTTCTGGCCTCTATGGTTTCTTCTGAGAAATTTGCTATCACTTGGGTGCTTTTCCCCTAATGATAAGGCATAGTTCATTTCAAGGTTCTTTTATTTGTTTTTGTTTTTTGTTTTTTTGTTTTGTTTTGTTTTGTTTTGTTTTTGTCTTTAGCTTTCAGAAGTTTGACTATGAAGTGTCTCCGAACGGAGGTCTTTGAGTTTATATTGTTTGGGATTCTCTCAGCTTCTTGAATCTGTAGTTTAATCTATTTCACGAAATGGAAAATTTTAAGCCATCATTTTTTAATCTCCTCTTCTCTCCTTTGGGGAGTCAGATGACACAAATGTTAACTCTTTTGTTCCAATCCCATAGGTCCGCTTTCAAGAAGAGGAAATTCTCCTGCCATGTGAAAGTTTTCACATTGTATTCAAGCTGGAATTTCTGGTTCTTTAACTGATTCACCAGGCATAGGAGATTCAGGATTGAGCAAAACAGATCCCCTGCCTCGAAGGAACTTATATTCTAGTTGGGGGGAAGATGGGCTATAAGCAAAGATATGAACATTTGTGACTAAAGACAACTTTTCTTCCACAAACCCCTTTTTAAATCAAAATTGCAAGTTTATTTCTTTACTATTAGGAATATAATTACATCAAATAGTCTATGTCCTTAGTTAGGGAAAGCTGGAGGCATTCCATTTAAAATCAGACCCTGTACAAAATGTCTGTTTATTTAAGTCATAGAATTTTATTAATGTTTTAACAGAATAAAAAAAGAGATATAACTAGTACAGTGGATTAAAGTTGTCATTTTTAGAGTTAACATAATTATATATTGATATATTTGCTTAATAAATAATAAATAAAGTTCAAGGTCATCAACCAAAAATAAGGAGAAAGGAGGAGTTGATGGCTAATAAATGTGTTCAGCAAAGTGGCAAATTACAAAATAAATATACAAATATGAATACCTTTCCCTTATACCACTAAAACCCAGTAAAAACATAATGGGAAAAAAAATCCATGTCACAACTTAACACCAAAACATATGATGTCAAGGAATAAAACATAAAGTTAAATTTTTTTGACTACATGAACAAAAACCTGACATATAAAATCTGGAATGAAAGAAAATATAAGACCATATTTCTTTGAGAGATAACTGAATGCTAAAAAGATGTCATTTCTCCCCAACTTAAAGCAATTACAACAAAAATCTTAAATTATCTAGGGAATAATTTGAAAAATAACATATGAGGGAGGGATGGAGCTAACTTTGCCAAACGCTAATTAATTGAATTAAAGTTAGTCAGGCATATTAATGGAACAGAGTAGAAAGCCATAAACAGAACCAATCCTCCATATATTTTAGCATTAAATAAGGCATGCATTTCTCATTAGTGAAGAGATAATGAGTTAATTATTTGGGGAAATAAAAGTTGTTTGGTACCTCCCCCAAACTACTTTCGATAATAAAGAAAAGAAGGATTAAAGTGTTTATTTGAAGCAACAGAAAGAAAAATGTAACAACTTGCAACGACTAGAAGACTTCAGATAAGGACTTTCTCAGCATAAGAGCAAAGGAAGAAATAATAAAAGAGAATAGACAATTGGTTATAAGGTTTTTTGAACTGATCTACCCTCCTCCCCCATAATAGATATAAGATCACACAAATCATAAGTTCCCATGTGGTGGATGGGATTATATGAGCCAACAAAAAGCGTGTCCTTAATCTCAATCCACATTCCTGTGGGTGAAGCTCCTTTGTAGGAGCCTTTGACGATGTTGTTTTAGTTAGGTGTGGACAGAACGAAGGAGATCGGGTCTTGATTAGCAGTACTGAACTCTCTTATGAGCTGGGGAAATTCGGAGGCAGTAAGTCAGAGAAGGTGCAGGAAGAAGCCAGAAGTCAGCAGAAAACCAGGAAAGCGAGCACCATGGACAGAGGCGGACGCACGCCAAGCACCATGGACAGAGGCGGACGCACGCCCAGGAACCCCAGCATGGCCCCACCAGAGCGCTGCCGGCCCCCGGGAGGGAGCGGGGCTTTGCCCAGGATGCCCTGAGGTGGGACTTGCAGCCTCCGAAACTGTGAACTAATAAGTGCCTGTCGTTTAAGCCACCCATTGCGTGGTATTTGTCCTAGCAGCCGGGCAAACTAAGACAATCGAAACGCAAAAAATATATGCATCGACAAAATAAATGATTGCCCAATTGCACTTTTTTCGAAGTTGGCATTTTTCAACAGATCCAAGTTTGAAAATTTTCAAAATAAATTTAATTTTAATTCAAAATTAAGTAATATATATATTAGGTGAGGTTTTGACCCTAACTTATAACACAGAGAGCAGAATTTCACTACTCCTAACAAGGGTAAAAATTTCTGTAATTGATAATGAAATTTTTCTTCAGAAAAAAAATACCCTAAGTTAAATTTATTCTGAACAAATCTGTCATCCTCAGTAGAGGGCCTGAGCCCGCTGGGCCGAGCCTCTCCCCAGCTGACTGGCTGTGCTGCTGGGGCGAGGGGCTGCCTGGGAGACACGGCGGTTTGGGGCCCTAGAGAGCAGGGCCTCTCCCAGCTCGGATTCCTAACCCCCAGAGGAAGGAGAAATGCTTGGTTTCTCCACACAACACCCAACAGCTGTTTTGAGCATTTTCCGCACCCTCCACCCTGGGTCATGATGTCCCGACAACGCAGTCTGAGGACACCGCATCTCCACTATCGGTTCTCGTCGTCCCAGCTCTGACCGCCTCTGTGGCCATCACCCCCAGGTCCACTTACTCATTCTTTCGTGTGCGCTGAATATTTAAACGTAATCTCTACCAAGTGTGGAAACTTCCCTTCTAGTGGTTTTGATCTATTTTATTAATAAAAATGCTGTGTTTTTAAACATTCCCGTTCCATAAATAAAAGCCAAAACCTATCTTGTTGGTTCTTTTAAGCATCCCATATTTATTGCAGGTTTTTATTAAAAACAGGAAATAAAGGGGAATAGAGAAGCAGTAATTAATTTTCCTATGGATGCAAGTGTCTTCTGTGTTTCATTATAATTGCAAAGAGAACAAAACAAACAGAATTTGCTGATGCCGATAATTGCACCCTTTCAAATCAGCATCACTAAACCCAGGTGTTTCTTAATGTGGCGCATTCCCTTCGTGCCTTGTCTTTTCCTTCTGTTTCATGCCCTTCAGAAGTGACATGGGGAAGCCTGGTGGCCCTGCTCTCAGTGCCTTTGGAGAATCTCCAGGGTAAACAAAGGAACAGCTCAAGATGGGGGAGAGCTGGGCACCTGTTGGTTTGCACCTGACTTCATTCCACCTCTAATCCAGATTCTAGAAATAACTCCTAGTGGAGCCAGCTGTTTACACAGCAGCCCCATTTCCTGGCATGGCTCTTCTGGCAAAGGCAGGGTCCACGCTGCCTGGCAGGCTGCCTGGGCCCATGTCAGCATGGTGTGGTATCCTACCACTAAGACCCAAGTCCCTCAGATGTGTCACGAGAAGCAAAGCTGCCCCATGGAGACCTGCCAGGCCCACTGCAGGGTTTCTGACATGACACCGAGCTCCACAGGCTGGTCACAATCACGAAATGCTTCGTTTTCTCACTGGCAGTTCTCTGTCCTCTTTCTTTGCCTGACATCAGATGCAGGAGTGGCACAGGATGGCACTGTCAGCTCCAGGTGCAGGAACACACTCATCAAAAAGACAAGGAAAAGAGAACGGCAAACTTTTAGCAGGATATGAATTGCTAGTTACTTGATGAAAAATTGGTGATCCAGACACTCAGATAATTTGTTTACCCATTGTTAATGTAAATCCACCCATTAAGCCTGCTTTCCATCCCCTCCCACCTCCACCATCCTTCCACTCTGTCTAATGACACCCCTTGGAGACAGCTGCCCTGGGCAATAGACCACACACATGCACCTTCTGCAGAGCTGCAAGGAGACCCCAGACTCCACCAGGGTCTCATCCGTTGCTTAGCCAGTCAGTGCAGCACCCACGAGTAAACCCTTTGCCACTCCTGCACTGAGCAGCTTAACCAGCAGAGCCAGGCAGGACCCCTCCATCTGACCCTTCCTTGCACGACAAAAGTTCCTCGCAAAAAAAAAGAGGCTGCAGAAAACAGAAAGCATTGTGGGAGGGATTACTTTTTCCATCCAGACTGGAGAACAACTGGGATGGGGGAAGCAACATTAGAAAACTGGAGAAGAAGAAAGGAAGGCAAATTACTGAAATCTGGCAGAGACAGGTGCAAATGAATTTCCCAAAATGAGATGTAACATGGGATTGCATCAGCCCCCGCGGCACGTACGTGGCATCGAAGTGGCACTGAAATGATAGCACCATCCCTGGTGGAGCTGTCCAGGTCCCCTGCCTACACGGTGGCCTTGGCTCCCCTCGTGGAAGGACGAGGCTGTGATGCCAGGCGCTGGTACAGGCAGCCAGGAAAACATGTGGGGAGCCTGTGTCCCCCACAGCAAGCTCTGCTCCTCAATCTGGGGGGTCCTGACCCCCGATGAGATCAGCTGAGCTGGAGTGGGCAGAACTGTGCCCTGCCCCCAAAACATATACAACCATGGCTTGGCCATGGACCCCGAGGAAGGCAACTTCGTAGAAGGGCATGCTTCTTATGGAAATAAAGGGATTATGATTTAAATGATGGTGGAGTTTTCTTTCTAGGACTGCAAATGCAAACGTAGGGACTGGGAAGGGGTAAAGGGTGTAATGCAAAGATGTAGCAATTCCCTTCTTAACCACCAGTTTTTAGATGACACAGAGATGATGTCTCTAAGTTTGATTTTCCAAACTTCACTCTTACTGCACGTTAAAACAAAGCCAGTGGATCCTTTCTGAAGTGGAATATTTTATCTTCTTACTACTGTTTGAAAAGAAAAAATAACCCATGGAGCCTTCCCATATCTAATTTTCAGTCAAAAAGAAACCTAATCACTGAGTCTGAAGAAAATTGATGCTTCTCTCCCTGAGGAATTGCCAAGCGCCTTCCAAGCCTTGGTCTGACTCTCGGGGTGATGTGGAAACCTCCCAGCCCGAGGGCAGCTCTCTCTGCTGGGAGGGGCAGGCCCCAGCTCCGCACTGGCCGCGCTATTGTTGGGTGCAGAGCCGGTTTCCATTTGAAGGCGGCCCTGGCCGAGGTTCTGAGGAGCTCCGCGCTCGGGGCTGACCCACACAGGCCCAATTAGCTGTTTGTCACTCAGCAGGGCAGCCCCGGAGCAGCCCCTCTCAGGCAGCCGTGGGGAGCCCTCCCTGGCCTTGGCACCAGGTGGTAGGCTTTGTAGTCACCTTTCAACAAATCAAAGCTGTGTTAGGAAGAGCGCCAGCTCCACCGGCCTGCACAGGCCACGGCCCGGCTGCACACGGCGCTGCACACGGCGCTGCACACGGAGCAGAACGGCTCAAAGTGCAGAAGGCGAGCCAGGGCCATCGTGTGGCTGTCAAAATGCCACCTCCCTTGCCATCCCTGGATAGAATAATCCCCGGCACTTAGTTCTGTTACACTCACCCAAAACCAACACTGGTTTTCCTTACATGTGTACAAGCCCGTGGAGCCAAGATTATCCTCCCTCCCCTGTCCTTCTTGATCAAGAATGCACTCAGCCTGCAACGCACAGGCACCTGCTTCCTTTCCCTGAAAATTAACTGCGGCTTTCTTGTTCTGTAAGTCATGCATGGTCAACCAAGAAAATGTGGGCAACAGGCGGGGACGAGCACCCCTGATCTTGCGTGGTACTGTGGGGAGGATACCAGAAGCTTCTCGTGCTGTTCGGTGCACCCCAAATATCAGTTAGAGGCCACGTCACTTTCCAGCAGGTGCAGGACCAGTCCCGTTCCATACAACCATTGGCCGTTTTAGTGGTTTCCAAATTTGTGCCATTATGAGGACGGTGTGCAAAAACTTTTTCCTGCATTTTGTGATTCCTTAGGATTTACTTCTAAAGTAAAATTATTAGGTCAAAGGATATTACTTCAAAGGACAAATTGATAAATATTGCCAAGTTTTTTCCCAATAGAATTGAAACATCTTTTTCTCTACCCAGGAACATTTGACAATGGTTTGCCATGTGTTCACCAGCATTGCGTTATCATTTTTTGGGGGAATAGTTACTAAATTTTATATGTTAGATTATTATTGTAATTGAACCTTTCCCATAACTTTGTTAGCAGTTTGTAGAAATTATCTGTTCAGGTACTTTATCTGTTTATCTTTGAGGTTCTTAATTATATTTCTAATTGATTGATTAATTTATTCATAGAATATGAATATTCCTCCCTTTCTGCTATTATATATTCTAAGTTCTTTCTTTCAAGTTAAGATTTTTTCAGCTCATATATGTTTTTTAAATTTTCATGTGGTCATATTTATCAGATTTCCTATTTATTCCCTTGTTTTTAGGCTTGCAAAATTTCTCCACATTAAGAGATAAGCTATGTATTAACCTATATTTCCTCTAAGTTGCTCCTTGGTTTGGTATTTTTATCTTTTTAAATGTTTCTGGAATTCATTTTGTCTCATAGTAGGAGGTGAAGGTCTGAATTGTTTTCCAAATACTAGAGCAATTTTCTCAATAGTATAACCCATCCATTCCCCACTGATATGTTACTTGATTAGATCTGAAGTTTGTGTGTAAACTGTATTCAATCTCTGAATTAATTATTCTATTCTTATAGTTATCTGCTTATTCTCACACTACAGCATTTTAATAATTGTTTACTTGTCATAGATTTTAATATCTGATTAACATGACTTTCTTAGTACTGTTTTTTCAAAAAGGTTTCAGTATTTTAACTTAATGCTGTTTAATGTTATTTAAGATGAATTTTAGAATCATTTTGCCTTATTCAAATAAAAATCCTGTTTAGATTTAGACAGAATCACTTGGAACAAATAAGTTGATTTAGAAAAATAATATATTCCATGGCACCCTGTTCACAAAATGGGGAGCTGTGCCCTTCCCTTTGGAACGGCTTCTGCTGAGCCCCATTGCGAGAGAGAGTGGAGCCCTGGCTGACCCCTCCACTGACCCCGCTGGCCTTGCTCCTTCAGCGGCTTTGGCGGGTGGGGCTGGGCCTGGGAGGGGTCTACCCTGTGAACCCCGTGCAGCAGCCACGGGGTGAGCCTGGGCCAGCGATCCGAGACATGGGGGATCCTGGGGAGCAGTGGCCTAGACTCGGCTGGGACAAGATAACCCACTCCACAGAGCCCACCAAAAGTAACAACCCTCAGAATTGGAAAGGAAATAAAGGATTGTTGTTTAAAGCCACTAAGATTTGACTGACACAGGTCCTATAATTCAAAATGTCCCATATTTCTTTCCAGGACTTTCTGACTTTAAAATTATGCAAACCTTCTTTTATTCCTCAGTAAATTCTAGTAGGCATTTCTTATGGGCCCTGAAAATTCCTTCTGAAGATAGTGATAAATACTTTATGATTTTTTCTTTGTCTTTTCTGAATGGGGTCCATTGGATTTTCTAATTGGTTAATGCTTGATTATAGGCAAGTTACTGATTTGGGTATATTTATCTTATATTACTTTAGTAAATTCATCTTAATATATAATTTGATTCTGATTGGTTTTCTAGGTGTACAACTGTGTCATCTACACATACTAGTTTTTCACTTCTCTAAAGTACTTACACATCTTAAATCTTTTTGGTTCTTATTGCTTTGGCCGAAAGTCCTAGAAAATATTAACGGTTAATGGCGATGCCCTCATGTACATCCTGATATGACAGAAATTTCTCTAGCGATTTCAGTGTGAATGTTATGATAGAGGGGAGCACACAGGTTACAGGCCCCAGCTGGGACGTCACACTGGATTTGAGTCTTGGACCAAATCCTGATGGTTCTTGTTTGTTTGTTGCTTTCTTTTCCCCGACAAAACCAGTGACCAAGAGGTCACTCAACTTCTCCCATCTTGGGAAGTTCCTTCACCTTTCTGTTTTGTGGTTTCCCCCAAAGGCAGGAGCACGCCACCCCCAACCGAAACTGGTCCGGAGGGCGACGCTGGGGCCCATGTGCAGGAAGAGGGCGCGGAAAGGGCCCTACGACATCCCGGGAGAGCAGGCAGACGCCACGCTGGCCTGGAGGGCTTGGGCGGAGGGGGATAAGGAGCCTTGGCTTTTACTGTGTTGGGGGTGTGGACAGCGAGGGCCCCAAGAGCGGATGTGGTTGGCATGACTGTTTGAACTTCCCCGTGGTCTGAAGGAGGGGACCCCCGAGTGCGGATGTGCGGTGGGAGAGAAGAGGGAGCCGAGGGGCTGAAAGCTGTCAGCGGTCAACGCACTTTCCTCCCCGATCGAGTGATATTACCTTCTGGATCCCCTAGGGAGATTTAGAAAAATTTAGAAAATACATATTCCCCAGGAACTCAGTCCCAGAGCGTCCATCAGTTGTTGAGTCCATTCTAGCGAGAATTCTGTCCTCCCTGTCCTCTGGGTGATCTGGATGCACCACCACCTCTTCCTCCTTCCAACATCCTTGGTGCTCCAAAACACACGGAGTACTTCTTCTCCCCCTCACTGGCTGCAGCTCAGTCTGTGGCCGGCTTCTCCTCCATCTGGCTTCTCAATCTTGGACTGCCCGGGGCTCCCCCAGCCTCTTCCAAGTCCACTCTGTTTGCCTCTGTATATTCCCATCCCTCGCACCCTCCTGGCTGACGGTGGGACTTTATCTCCAGCTGCAACCTCGCCCGCTCCTCTTGGAAACCATTTCCTCAAAGAGGTCACCTCAGATCATTGAATCAAACATTTCCCACTCTCCAGTCATCCTCGACCCCCGCTGGCCTTGCTCCTTGAGCGGCCTTGGAGGGTGGCACTGTGCCCTGCCCAGGGCTAAGTCTATGAGGTTTCAAGGCATCCCCTCTTCCCTGTGGAAAATGCTCTCTTCTTTCCTCTGGAAAAGCTCCAGGAAAGCTCCATGAAGTGGGGAATGTTCTCACCCATTTCCGCCAGGTCTCGGCACTTAGGGCTGGGCTGGCTACGGAGCAGTGTTCAATAAACCCAGGCTGGATTCAGGAATGATGAGAGATTGCAGTTGTTCTGGGTGGGAAATGCGGACCCATATTCTTAAAAATGTTCCCCAGGTATTTCCAATAAAGAGGCAACTGGGGAAACCACCAGCCTGAATAGTTTTGGTTTTGGGAATTTATTGAGGTTTCTTTGCCATGTAATTCACGGTTGTAAGTATTCTGTAGATGCCGGAAAAGAAGGCATGGTTTCTCTAGGCTAAAAAACTTCTGTACATTTCCATTAATTCAGTATTTTATTACTGAGTTGAAATTATGTATTTATATACTTTTCACCTGTTTGATTGCTCTGAAATGAATGACAAAGCACCACCGACTTGTTTTTCCACTGCCTCCTGTTCCGTTGGCCAGATGTCCAAACGTGCAGCCCAGGAAGTCCATGGGGAAGAACCCCTCTAGCTTTTCTCCGGCCTTGGCGGTGGCCGGCAGCCCAGGACGTGCCTTGGGTTGTGGCATAACCAGGAGGAGCTGTCTTGGAAGAGCTGCTTCTCTCTGTGTCATCTCTGGATCCTCATTGGAACTTGCTATTACCATCCATAAGGACCCTACTTCCAAATCAGGTCATGTCCCGAGGTCCTGGGGGTTAAGAATTAAACATCGCTTTCTTTCTGGGGTGAGGGTGGGGCACAATTCAACAATAAAAGTCTAGTAATAGGCTTGACTGAATACAGAATTATAAAATTATTTTTCTCCAATTTTGTTCATACCTTTAAAGAAATTGCTCTACTGTTCCTTAGATTTTCATTACATTTCTGCTGTTGTTATTGTGCTTGCAAAAGAGAAGACCAATTTGTACTTTTTTTATGGAAATGTTGGCTTATTTTTCTCCCAACTCTTGCATGATACTTCCCTTTGAAGGTTAAAAGTCCCACAAAGGCAATGCAAATGTACAGCTATGATTTTATTAGGTTCCTGTGGAACACCATGGCTTCTCTCAATTTTCATTTGATGTCTAATATTTTTCTTGAATAAGAAAGTTTTCTTCCCTTATGGATTTTATTATTGTTTCTATTCCTTCTTTAAATAATTTATTTAATGGTATGTTTATATAATTTAATTTTTAATGACTGCAGTTTACAACTGGCTTGCAAATTTTCTGCAAATTTAATAATCAGCTCTCATTCACCAGCTCTCACCCATCACTGAATTAATCCATATTGCTGCCTGTAGCAGTGGGTCCTTTGCTTGTTGTTTTTTGTTATCATTCTCGTGGTATATGGCCATTTTATGAATATACCGCAATTTATCCACTTTAATGCTGACAGCATTTGGATTGTTTCCAGTTATTGGTCCCTATTAACTGTGCTTTTATGAATATTCTTGCAAGTCTTTTGGTCACTTACACTTTTGATGGGTTTACACATCAGAGTGGAATGGTTGGGTCATAGGATAAGTATATATTCAACTGTAGCTGGATACTGCCAAAAGTTTCCCCAATGTGTTTACCATTCCACGTTCCCATCGGCAACTCTTGGGGGTTTCAGTTGCTCCACAATCTTGCCAATACTTGGTAGTGTTAGTCTTTTTAATTTTACTCATTCTACTGAGTTTGAAGTGTCATCTGATTATGATTTTAATTTGCATTAAATTTAATCAATTTAGTCAAATTATAAATTTAATTAATTAATTAAGATTAGTCTGCATGTGCTTATCAAAAGGCTTTGGGCATCGAGCATCCCTCAAAGCCTTTGCAAAAATTTCATGGGGATCGTTGATCTTCTTATGACTGAGTTGTAGGTGCTCTTTACACATTCTGACAAAGATTGACACATACAAGAGCTGAAAATACTTTCTTCCAGTCAGCGGTTTGCCTTTTCATTTTATTGATGTCTTTCAAAGAGTAGGAAGATTTTAATTTTGAAGAGGTACAGTTTACAAGTTTTTATTTCATTGTTAGTGCTTTTTGTCTCATCTAAGAAACATTTGGCTATTTTCCTGTTTTCTCTAAAAGATTTATAATCTTAGATTATGATTAAACTTATGTTTCATCTCAAGTTAACTTTTGTGTATAATGTGAAGCAGACATTGAAATTCATTTTTTCTTATGTTTATCCAGTTGGTTTCAGCTCCACTTGTTGAAAAGACTATCCTTTCCCTATTGACATGCCTTGGTGCCCCTGTCAAAAATTATCTGAATATATGTATCCATTTACTTCTGGACTCAATTCTCCCAACACCACACAGTCCTGATAATTGAAGTCTTGGTGTAAGGGAGTTTAAGCCATCAAGCTTTGCTCTTCCTTTCAAGTTTGTTAGGCTATTCCAGAGATTTTTCATCTTCATATAAATTTTGGAATCAATTTGTTAATTTCTACCAAAAATTAAACACCTGTCTGATTGAGTTGAATCTATAGACTTAACTTGGAGAAAGTGAATGTATTAACAATATTTTATATCCCAGTCTTTGGCTCAGTATATGTCTCTGTTTATTTAGGCTCTCTTTAATTTCTTTCAGCAAAGTTTTGAAGTTATAAATGTAAAGGTCTTGAACAACCTTTAAATTTATTTCTAGGTATTTTATGACACTTGATATTAGGGTAAAGGATATTTGTTAAATTTCCATACCCAGTGGTCAATGCAATTGAGTGCTGTAGACTGACCTTTGATCCTGAAACGTGGCTCAACTCATGGATCACTTTTGTTAGTTTTTTAGTAGAATCTTCAGAACTTTCTACCTGCACAATCATTTAGCTCTTCTCTTCTGAGTTTTAGCGTCTCAAGACATGATAACCTTGACATTCTGTGATTTTCCTAAGAATTGCAGACTTCTCTGCCTTTTACTCATGACACTGGCCCCAGAGGCTCTCCCTTGGCACTGAGGACAGGAAAATCCCTGGGGAGCATGGCACACAGAGAGGGAAGTCTCCTCGGTGACTTCCCATCCCTTCAGTACCTGGCCCTGCAGTCCCTAACTGACACCTTCAGATGGTCGTCCTTCACGTTTTGTTTCATTCATAATTTTTCTGGATTTTTTGGTTGTTTTCAGTGGAATCTTTAGTCTGTTACACATTTCCCTCTATAGCTAGAAGTGACATGATTTTCTTTTTATGTTGACTTGAAAATGCTACATTAATGTTTCAATTTATAACACACTTTTTGATGAAGCTCATTATTTTGAATGATAGAAGGTTTATGAAAGCACTTTGTATAACTAAAATATTTTGCAGACGTTAGCAGCTATTATTTCAAAATCAAAGGGGTTAGCTTTTATAAGTAATTAGTAACTGGGAAAGGATTTCTATGGTCACTGTCTATGCTATATAATGAATTAAGCAGTAGGCAGTAAGACCACCCATAATTATGTTTAATAATAATGTTTTCCATTCAGTTCAACACAAACAACATTTATTGACTTCCTAATGATGACATTATTTGGACAACTTGTACCCCAGCCATGAAATCTGAAACATCCATTTGGTTGGTCTTGCAACATCAGAATGCCAGGACCAGCTTTCATTTCTCCTCTGAGAATCTGCTCCTTCTCTTGCTCTTGAGCCTTCTCGGAACAGAGACTGTTTCCCACAACTTCACACATTCTACAATAAGGGAAATATGCTAAGGAAGAGCGTTCACATAAATGGAAGGTGATTTTGAGATAGACAGTATTTTTCATCTTTGTATTACAGAGTCCCCATTTCAGAATTAGGAAAGTGGAAAGCAACAAAGACTCAATTTCTCATCATATCACTAATTCTCCATTGCACGGTCTCTCAAGGCTGGTTTACATGACCAACAGTCAGTCACCTTTCCTTTCCACCTTTTGTATCTGGATACCCAAGAGGAATCAAAAGTCTTCAGTGTAGGGGAGCAATTATTGCACAATGTGAAAAAAATCTATAGCAATGAACCTAGAGCTCTCCAAACCCCCAGAAAGAGATACTCCTTATATAGAGGAAAATGTTAGTTTGACCAGTAAATGCAACAGAATTCAAATGCCGTCTCTGCATGTTTGTTAGGCAAATGCTTAATTCCGTTTGAGTCTTTTTCCATCTGTGTAATGGAAATAGCAACACCTACCTCTGAGCAACAAGAGTAATTTTTTCATCAATATCTTCTTTCTATTAGGGGAGTGAAAATAATCATCAAGGTCAAATTTGGTTGAATTCAAAAAGTGAGGAAAAAAAAGTCAAGATTCTACTAGATTTACCTACAATTGTTTTGGAGAGATGCCAGATGCATTAATGATTATATAACAGATGAAAGGAAGTGTATAAGAATCTCCATGCCCGTCATATTGATTTTCCATACTCAAGAAATTTCCCTGATATGGGTCAACTTTCTATCAAAGACAGACAAACCCTGTGAATTGGTGTACCATCTCAGTCCCCCTGGCTGTATTCTTGGCCTTCCTATTTCTAATTTTGGGTTCAAGATCATAAATAATATTCAATGCCATGCCAAGAAAAATGAAGAATTCTCAAAGGTGTATAAATATGAAATATATGTTGTCCCTAAACTAAAGTTAATGGAACCCAAAAGAGAAAGGAGAAGATGCCACCATGTGTATTGCCATGTGATAGAAAAACCAAGGACCAAGGACAACCAGCAACCAGCCCCAGAATGCCACAGCCTTTGGGGAGAAAGCATCAACTTGCAAATGCTTTGATTTTGGAATTCTCCTTGCCTCAAAACCAGGAGCCAATAAATTGCTATCATTTAAACCAACCCACTGTATGGCACTTTTTTTTTTAGCAGCTGGGAACTAAGACAGTTGGTTTTTGTGTGCATTTTTTTGTTTCTTTTGTTTTGTTACATTCATGTCTCTTCTATAATAGAAAGCCCAGAAAAGGGCACACTATTCCAAATGTGACCCGATCAGTGCTAATGGTAAAAAGGAAAGTTCTGTCCATCATTCTAGATCAAATTCTTCCATCAATGAGGACTGGATATTCATTTATTTTTCCTGAGAGCCACATTCCACTTGGGGCTTGTATTGAGGAATTGTGTTGTTATTTCAACCTCTACTATTAAATAGCATTTCTTCCTTCTTATTTATGAGGTATGTTATTTGTATCAATGTGCAGGATTTATGTTTCTGTTAAAGAGAATAAAAATTAATTAAGTTTAAGGCTCCAAATTTTTGGCTCTTTGAATTCTAATTCTGTTATCCATCATGCATTGCTTTAATGACGTAACTTCTATATCAATTCACTAAACAATATCTGAACAGGACAAGACCTTGGGGTCTCCCTGCAGATACCTCTCAGAAGATTAATTCAATATACATGTATTAGCTTACTTATATATATTAAGCCCTGATTTCAGAAAGTTTCTCAGCTCATGACTTAGTCAGTGTACAAGCAGCTGTTTTAACACTAGGGTCCAGTGCCTCAAGATTGGAGCTTTTCTCTCTCTAAGTGGATGATAGAGAGGCGGGCAGCCTCACTTGGGGGGCAGCTGCCCTCCAGACCAGGTTTGGTCTCTCCAGTTGCTCTCTCAGACCCACCTGCTTGGTCAAAGCTGCCTCACCAGGACCATACACACGTCCCAGCCTGTAGGAGGTGGGAAACAGGGTGTTGAACACAAACTCTTCCCCTTTTAAGGATGTGACGCTGACTTCCCGCGTGCTGCTTCCGTTACATTCCACTGAGCACTGGAAGGAGAGTGGAGCATGTGTTGTGCAGCTGGGCAAACAGCAGTGACCTCACACTGAAGGAAGAGGGTGAGACTGGGCCCTGGGGCTCCCCCTTCACCTCCCATGGGACACGGTCCAGCTCATTCTCCGGGAATGGCTGCTGCCTCTCTGTGTTGACTCCCAGGACATCCAAAGAGCCTCCATGAAATGGTTTCCCAACTTGGAACACAGGCTCCCAGCTGAGTGCCCCAGTTTCTCAGTTTAATAATCCCTTCAACCAAGGAACGGAACTCAATCTGACATAATTTGTTCTTCATGAACTTCCTCTGGCTCTTCACACCAAAATCTTCTTCTATGTGTTTACAGACTCTTTAAAAATGCATTGTGGAATTTTCTCAGAATTGAAATCAAGTTCACCAATATTTGTTTAATAAATTCTGTCTTTCTTCTTATTCTTTTTGAAAATCAGAATATTTGCCTGTTCTCTTCCTTTCAGCACACTTTCCATTTTCCAGGTCTCCTCAAGGTTGGGACCAAATGCAGTTCATATCTTCTGTTCAAGTATTTTCAACATCCAGGGAGGTATAAACCAGAAAACAACCTTCTTTAGAGCTGCCAGGTGCTCTTTGTCAATCCTTTCAGTGGTCTTGGGTTAAGCCACCTTGAAGCAATGCTCATTTTTACCCTTTTCAGTTTGAGAATTATTCTCCTTGGCAGAGAAGACAGCAGCAAACTAGATATAGGGATGTCCTGCTTTTTCTATGTCACTGACTTCATGCTACAGACCTATTTGTAACCAAATCTATTTTCTCTGAACGTATCTAAAATTGCAGTCTTTGATATTTCCTGGTATTGATGCAAACCACAGCCTTCTCTGTATTTTTTCTTGTCTAAGTATCCATTAGATTTTCATCTCTCCAATTTGTTCTCAATTGAAAATTGGAAAGAGTAGTCTTTTAAAAAATGCAGACCCCATTCTGCCAGCCTCAGGTTTAAATGTTTTTCTTGGTTTCCCGTTTCTCCTAGAATGAAGGCCCCTCTCTCCTAAGCCAGTCTCTATCAACTCGAACTTCGATCACATTTCAAGTGTCACTTTTTGGGAATGAAATACTTCCCACTGGAGAAGCTCTCATAGCACCCTCTACTGGTTCTTCTCGACCTTCTCATAGTTGCTATTTCACATTTGTTCATGTCATTTGGATTAATTTCTGTCCCTCTGGCAACAGCATAAACTTCTTCTTATTCTGAGAGAGAGAGAGACATGTGTAATATTTGCTTGTTTGTTTGAGCATCATTTTGTCATTATGAAATTTTGGATTTCTGTATAGTCAATGTTTTTAGGTAAAACAGAGTCATTCTTCTTGTTGCTCAAATTCCCCAAATTTGAGTCACTTTAAGCTGCCCCAGTATCTTTTCGTGGCCCCCTCATTAGTTTATGAGCCCTTCTTTCCTTTCTTGCAAGATTTCCAGGCTTACCTTGTACTTTCTCTGCTCTGGACCTGGTCCCCTTCAATAGGGAATGGTGTTTAGTCACCATAATCTGGGTACCAGTGAAGCTCATTGTCACTGAGGCATCAGCACTCACAGATGTCATCAGTGGGAAAGGATAGGGAATATTTATGTGTGTGTATATATATATATATATATATATATATATATATATATATATGTAGGTGTACAACTATAGTTATAGTCTATATGCACACACACATAGTAAACATACATATACATATAGTATATATCATATGTTTTACTCATATTCATATACTTGCTTTATCCTATAATATGTAAATTAGTTCAAAATTCTCTGTTCCAATGTGGATCCTAACAGTAAAATTAACAAGATTAAAATTACTTTGCAGATATTTTAGTGAATATAGTCAATAAGGTTGTGCATTAGGGTTCTATGTTCAAGTCACCTGAAATAATTCATTTGGATATGCATTTAGGTTCATTTGTTTAAGTTCCCTTTCTATTTTACTTTGCCTTGTTTCCATTTTTAATGTACATGCTAAAAATTTATATAGTCCATATGTCAAAATTAGATTCAAAGGTTTTACTTCCATCCCTTTCTTGTTTCCCTCCTTTCTTACAGAAAATAGAGGACAAAGTACATACTGTTTTGCTCCTTGTCTTTTCGCTTAACATTTGCATCTGGATATGGGTACACAGAAATTTTCTTCATTCCTCCTTGGGCTGATTAATACTCCATTTGGGGATAAATCATAATTTAATGAGTCGGGCACTTATTGTTTGACATTGGATTTGCCTCTGATATTTTGTTTTTACAAATAGTGCCCCATGCCATAACTTTGCATTTAAGTCAATTCATATTTGTGGAGGGATGTCTTCAGGTTGGTTTCCTTAAAGTGATTTTGCTGGGCTATAATCTCATTAGACATTTGTGAATTATCTCTACGTATTCGGGATAGATAAGAGTGCCTGTTTTTTTCCACAGTTTCCCCACTGTACATTTTCAAACTTTGGGTTATTTTGCCAATCTGAGACTGGAAAAATGTATCTCAGTGTAGTTTTAATTTGCCCTTCTCTTTTAATGGGTGAAATAAAACACATGAAGAAGAGAATTGAGAGATTCTTTTGCTCTTCAAATATCCTTCAACCTGTTTTCCTTATTTAAGAAAAAAGCATAAATATCTTTTAGAATTACCCACATTTTTCATTTTAAGTGTTTGAAATTTATTGAGATTTTATTTGTGATTTTATCATTTGATCAATTTTAGTAAATGTTCCATGGGCACTGGGAAAGAATGTGCATTGTCTTTTAAGGTAACAGAAATCAATATATTATTTAAAAATTACATTAAATGTTTGACTCCTTCTATAAAGGAAATAGAAAGGCATATTAATATATCCCACTGCTACTTTTGCTTCTATTTCTATATACTTTTGCTTAAATATTTTATATCATGCTATTTGGCACAAAAAAACTTGAGCCTACCCCATATTTCTATCCTCCTTGATGGATATTGATTACATTTTAATTACATTTTAGATCTTGACTTGGTCTGAGCATCTGCATCTTTTAATTAGGGAAGTAACCACTTACATATTTATTGTTTGTATCAATAGTTTGACCTTATATAAACTTCGTAATGATTTCTCTTTTTAATTTGCCTCACTGTCTTTCAATTTTTATCTTGTGGACTTGTGGACAATGTTCTGAATTCTTTATTACAGATTTGGTATTTAGAGATCGTGTTTTTATTTCTGAAATTGATTACCTTTATTTTTGCCAAAATATATTACATTTTATCAACCTCAAAAAATTTTGTTGATTATTTCTATGGAAAATTTAACCATCAAATAATATTTCTTCCATTACTTCCTCTCACTTTCTTCCCTTTTTTGTTGAAATTATACTGGACTTTTAGACCTGTTTTCTTATTTTATAATTATAAATTTTAATATAATGTCTTCTTCTTTCATTGATTGATGAATTTTTCTTTGAAATGTATTTATGGCCCTAACACTATATATCTATATATACATCTATATATTTATATGATTGATTCCGATGCTAACCACAAGGCCTTATATACCACTAGTTTTATTCCTACTTTTTGAAAAATTTATGTTACAATTGTCTGGGTATTCTTTAAGTTACTTTTTTGAAAAGGAAATACTGTGGGATATAATCTTCACTACTTAATTTCATCTTTCTGTTATCTTATTCAACAACGACTTGGCTAGGCATACGATTATTGGGTAACAGTGCTTCTCTCCTCTCAACTCTTCTTGTGTGCCAGCCCGAAAGACTCTGAGATGCTGCTCCATTGCCTTCTGGCAGTTGCTGCATCAAAGTATAACTCTGCAATTCCTTCTTTTGGTAGGTAATTTCTGACAGATGTTGGGGATAGAATCATGTCCCCCACAAAAGGCATATTTAGGTTCCACCCCCTGGTCCTCTGGGTGTGAACCCATTTGTAAATAGGACCTTAGAAGATGTTATCAGGGAAGGTGCACCAATTGGACACAGAAGAGAAGCCACGGGAAGCCGCCAGAAGCTGGCAGTCAACGGAACCAGGAAGGGAAAGGAGAAGACACTGCCACGTGCATTGCCGTGGATGGAAAAACCAAGGAGTCCCAAAGACGGCCAGGCAGCCAGAAGATCCCTACCCCGGGAGGAAGCAAGCCTTCCAGCCTCCGGAACCATGCGCCAATCCATTCTTCTCGTTAAGCCAATCCGTTGTATGGTACTTGCTTAGCAGCCTGGAAAGTAAGACCGTAGTGATGGCTTTTGAATTGTTGCTTTCCTATCTGGACTTTTGCATTCATTTTCTTTTTCCCATCCTTCTCCTCCTTTTCCTTCTTCTCTTTTGAAATTCATGATTTCTACCTGTATATCCCCATAATTTGGACTAGTACTGATAAGCATTTTTTGTTTAATGAACATGACCTTACTATCTTACTTTAACTCCCACTTCCACAGTTACATATCTCATTCCTGCTTCTGCCCTATTTATTCTGTAGTTTTTTCTTTCACTCATCTTGTTTGTTCTTTCTTTTTTCATTCTTACATATTTCTTCTTATTACTAATTATATTTTCTTTTCTGATTTTTTTCTGCATAGAATGCTACTTGAAAAATTTTATCTCCTTAATTTCAATTTATTTTATTTCATGTGACTCCCTTTATGTTTTTAACTTCACTTAGTCTACCTTCATGCCTTAACTACTCTTATTTTATTTCTCATATAGTAAGACACTGGTTGCAAAGGACACAAACTGAAATTGAACTAGCTGAAGCATAAAGGGGGAGTTTATTGTCTCAGTAGAAAGCACCATTTATTGAATAGTTCCAACAAGCACCTGATGTTAATTCCGATGGGCCCGGCTTGAATTATGTCCCCATCCGTGATTCAGTCTCTACGAACACAGGAATGCCAAGCATTTCTGATCAAGCATGGGACATGTGTCTATGTTTGAAATCAGGGGATGGGGTCAATTCTAATATAAAGAGGGATAAGGGAGGGGCAGTTCTCCCAAGGTAAGAGCAAAGCCCTAATTCCAAAAGAATTTTTTACTAATGGCAAAAACCTACTGCTTTCCATTCAATCTTTTTTCAATATAAACTATGTTCATTTTCTATTTATTGTTGTTATTGAGCTGAGGAACTCCTTAAGCCAAAGAAAAATCTCTTGCCATGTGAAAATTCACTTTGGACTCTGATTCTTTCCTGCCATTTATAGTGGATAACAAAAATGGCCACGACACTTTGCAGCAACTCCTATCATAAGCGAAGTCTGTTTTGGGGCCTCTAGAACCTGTGTTGCTTGATGACTTGCTTTGGTCAATAGAATGTGGCAGAAGTGATACTGGGCCCCTTCGGACCTTGGTCCTGGAGATTTTTAGCTACCCTCCCCCACCCCCAGGGCCTGGAAGCCCTGCCCTACATGGGCATGCCTGGGACAGCCTTCCGCAGGGTGAGAAATCAGCCAGCCCCCAGACCCAGGAGTGATGGGGTCCAAACCAGCCGGCCCCGTGGGGCCAGCTGCTCACTGCCTGTGCCTGAGCCAGCCCTGTGCACTGGTACAGCCAGCACAGAAGGGCATCAGGCTCAGGACCAAACAAGGGTGGTTGTTTTAAGACAGTAGATTGTGGGTGGCTTTTTATACAGTGATAGATGTCAGATGCCCACGTCTCTGTTCCTTCCAGCTCCGTGGGAACTGCCCCTCAAATTCCCATGAATGGCATCAATCAGCAAAGGAAAATGAGACTCCCAAGGAAATATTTCCTCTATCAGTTTTAGACCTAAACTCTCCCATCCTTTCTCCTTCTGAGGTGCACTGTGGAGTTCCTGATCCCCACTCACTTTCCCTGAGGACGCCCATCCCTCTGGGTGCCCTTTTACATCTGTTCTCATCTTCCTTCTATCTAGCAGAAACACGTTCAGATTTCAATATTTGGTTCACTGTTTTCTTCAGCTTCCAGAGGCAATGCCTTCCCCACAGCCCCCATCCTTCTATTTTTACTAGGTCATTTCTAAAGTAAAAAGCAGTTAAGGCAATTCAATTCTTTTCAAGCCACACTATTTTTAAAAACAAAAATCCTCCACCCCAACCTACCTCCACCCACCCATACCACCATGAACCGTTCTTAAAACTCTTTTAAGTTTTCAGCTTAGGCCACTTCTTAGAGGAACATACACCACATAGGTTTATTTCCTGGGTGGAATTTCTTTAAAGCAGACTTTGTACAATGTCTCAATATTCTGGAATTCTGGATTCCAAGGGCAGGGTTTGTTTTGCTTTGCTACTACGTAGGTTTGTGGGTAAGAGCATGGCATTGAGCTATGAGGTCATACTGCCTGTGTCCAAGATTCAAATCCCTGGCTTCCCAGCAGTCTGACTTTACAAGTTATTTAAATAGTCTGTGCATCGATTTTCTCATCTGCAAAATGAAGAGGATATTAGTGCCTATATGATGGGATTACTGTGAGGCTTAAATGATTAACATTAATATAATATTTTATAACCTTTGATATTAGGCCCTTCCGCCAATTTCCCACAATGAAGGGTCCTAACTTTTTAAAACTTAATTAAATTTTTCTAGACTTTTCCCCTAAATAATCTAAAACATGGCAACCCAGGGTGAGTCTACACTGAACCTTCTGTTCCCTACTGTCTGCATGCTATGTATGCCTCCCATCAATAATAAAACAAGAGTTCAGTCTCACACGTGCTGCCAGCTCAACTGAGACAAGAAAAACATGTGGTTGGTGGGTGGGGGCAAAACTGAGTACTTTTCCCCTGAAATATCTGTACTGTCAAATTTCTGAAATCTTTTGTTATAATAAAAATTGTGTGCTTTCTTTTTTTGCTCATCTTTGAATTTCCTCCTAGCTCTCCAATATCCTGTTTGACTAAGTTGTTGAAATGGATTCTACCCTGCTCTAATACACAAAGTCCTTGAGGTGCTAAAGAAAATACTGCCTATAAATGCATGGACAGGCAGAATAGGTTTACATAATGTTAATGTAGACAAATTACATGTACAAAATTATATCTGGCTGCAATTTAATTAGATTAATTAGACCAATATAATTAGTAGTGCTATATTACCCTACTTAGACTTAGACGCTCTCCCTCTATCTCACTCTCTTTCTTATTCTCTCTCTCTCACACACACACATAGACACACACATACCAGCTTAAAAATGGTTTACAACCCTAAAACATTGTAATAGCACATAGAGTATCAATGCAATAACACATAAATTTCACCATGAACACACCATCAACATTGGGAGTTTGTAGGACACTCAAGAGACACATAAAATGCTACCCAGGTAGGGAAAAAGTTTGATAATACAGACAGAAAATATCCATACTGTCAACAAAAGTACTTGTTTCACATTAATCCCAAACATAAGTCTGGTCATGATTAGGCAGAAATGAATTTAACAATCGAGTTCTGGAGTTAACCTAATGAATAAAACAGACTTAATATGGCTTTAGTTAAGAATCTTGCAGAGGTTAAATTTCAAACACCCACTAAATCAAAGATGTGACTGGACTGTTGGGCTGTCCACTGGATCACACAGCGTACGGCATGGTCCACAGCATCCCCTTAGCCTTCAGAAGCTGTGTGTGAATTCAGTTCTCAATCAACAGGACAGCTAAAGAGCAGGCTGGTTGGTGTTCTGGGCCGGAGGGAGAGATTGCTAGACTCCCACCTCTATAATCCATTCTTTCTTAATGATACCATCAAGTCTCCTTAATTAGCACACACTAAGGCTTGTCTTTGTACTTTTCCTCATCATATCATCTGGGTAAAATTGATGAAACAGAGAAGACACTTTCACGAGAGCAACGAAGTCCACCCAATGTTGGCAATTGCTCATCTGTTACTCTTCCAACACTAACGTCAAATTAGTGTTCACAGGTCTACCAGATGCTTTTTCATTTGGACTTTATATGGAACCTAGGATGTTGAAAAATTACAAAATTGTTGTGCTGAAAGTAGCAGAAACTGTGAGAAAATAACCAAATTGTCTTCAATTGAAAAGATTTCCCTGATTTGGAATCTTAATTAACAACTGAAAGACTTCAAAAAAAGAACATGAAAGGAAGAAAAGAAGGAGGAAGAGATTGAGAGATGATGAGAACAATAAAGGAAAGAAGGAAGAAGGAAGGAAGAAAGGAAGGAAAGAAGGAAGGAAGGAAGGAAGGAAGGAAGGATGGGTGGGAGGGGGAAAGAAAGAAGGAAGGAAAAGGTTTGTAATTAATTTGTATAGGCTAAAGGTTAACTTAAATCAAGTCAAACTCCAATCCATGAAATAAAGATCAGAGGAGAAAGATTTTCGTCACATGCTAGCCTCACGTTCCCCTAGAATCCTCAGACCCCCAGTGCCCCAAAGGCAGTGCTTCCTAATTATTTTAGCCCAATTTGTACTTTGACAAATATTGACATCTATCTCAAAGAGAATGTAAAGAAATCTGGTGTTAATCTGATTTGTTTTCATCTTCCCTTTCTCCAGTATAAATTAAGATATTCTGCTAAATGTTAGCTTCTGTAGCTTAATTATACTGAATACACAGTTCTTTATAGTGTTTACATACCACAAACTACTTAACATCTTATATGTAGTAAGAAAGATGTGTTTAAGTATGCTTAGATGGCTTGTACTGCTATATATCTAAAACAGTCTTGAATAATTATCTAGCATTGCCATCACTGTGATTTTTTGAGGTATAATTAAAATGTATCATTTTATTATACTTTCAATTTTTGCTCTAGAGAATGCTGAATTGTAGCCACACATTCAAGTTTAAATTAATGCACTCCTTCGAAAAGCAATCTGAGCCATCTTTTATCTATAAATATCATTTGGTGATGGTGTATATGGAAAAGAATTTGTATAAATATTTAAATGAGTGCTTGGAAAATGTTAAACACTTTTACTAAATTCAAGATGTGAATGGTTCATATTCCTTCAGAAATGGTGGAAAACATTATCAATATATATTTACCTATAGCTGGCGATTCTAAAATTGAGCTGCCAGATTCTCTTCCTTACCCCTCTCTATACTCACAAGTGACTATTTTCTGTGTAATTATAACAGACAATCATTTTTCTTTTTATACTAACCCACACAATTTTGTCACTGCAGAACTTTATCTCTAAGTGGTTCAAGAGGAGCCGCAACTGAGCTAGAGCATGGTTTCTAATGGCCAGTCTACGAGAGCACAATATGTGATGGATTGGTCATTTTATTTTTGGGAACCAAATAAACTGAAGTGAGAACAGGGGAATTCTCATCAGGAAAAGGTTGATGTTGGCAGAGCTTTGGGTAGGAAGGGGCAGATCACCTCCCTCTGCTAGAAGAAGGAAAATGGGAATTATCCGTAAGGACTTGGACCAGACTGTGGGAGTGGAGATGTCACCAAGGACCTGAGTCTGGCCAAATATCAAGCACCCCTTTAGCAGGATGCATCTCTCAACCCTGCCCTTCACTGCCCATCCGTGTTACTTTCTTTTTCTGCAAATGCTTCTTTGTGTCTGGTTCCCCTGGCAGAAAACGTGAACGTTGACAATTCCTAACTCTCTCAGGAGCTGACAGGTTCTGCCACAAGGAAATGGCCAAACTCTCTTAATCCTGGTGTAAAGTCCTGGAGAAAGCAAGTTTCCACCCCTGAACCAACCAACCATGTGGGAGGTGCCAGGGAAGGTAACACAGGGTTGTGGCAGACCCCAAAGGATGAATGGAAAGGGGGACTAGTTCACCCTGAGTAGAGGCTCTGTTACCTGGAATAAAGTGGGTCAAAAAAATGGATTCCCCATCCCTTGCTCAAAAAATATTCTGTGCAAGTTCCTATCGCTAGATCTTTCCAATGTTGTACCATTACTCATGAGACCTGCTGCTTCCTCAGGGCTGCTACTGCGTCTTACTCATCTCTTACCACTGAATCCAGCACAGTGCCTGGAGCTGTTGTTAGAAGGAAAGAAGGAATGAGGGAAGGAAAGAAGGAGGAAGGGAGGAAGGGAGGAAAAGAGGGAGGGACGGAGGGAAGAAGTGATTTTTTTATTCTTCTACTTATTTCTTATCATCTTTTATTTCCAAACAGTACACTTGATTTATACAATTATATACCAGTTTTTAAATGAATATAATAAACATGTAACATCTTTAGGTTAGGAAGTTTTCATAATCCATCTTTTTTCCACATTTTTTTAAATGAGAGAAGTTCTGGGTTTACAGAAAGACCACGCAGAAAATACAGATTTCTCATATACACTCCCTCTGCCCCCAATGTTAACATTTTGTATTAATGTGGTACATCTGTTATAATTAATGATCAAATATCATTAGAATTATACTGTTAACTATACTCCATAGTTTACATTAAGGTTCACTGTATTGTACAGCCTTATTTTTTACATATTTATTCTAGCAACATATATACCACCCATAATTTTCCCTTTTGATTATATTAAGATATATAATTCAGCGGTGTTAATTACATTCACAGTGATGTGTTCCCATCACTATTATATATTTCTAAACCTTTTCCATCAACCCAAACAAAAACTCTGCACCAATTAAGAATTAACTCCCCATTTGAATAATATTCCATTGGCTGTATACACCACATTTTGTTTATCCATTCATCTGTTGATGGACACTTGGGTTGCTTGCACCTTTAGGCAATTATGAATAATGTCACTATGAACATCAGTGTGCAGATATCTGTTCGAGTCCCTGCTTACAATTCGATAGCATATGTACGTAGAAGTGGGATTTCTGGATCTTATGGTAATTCAATACTTAACTTCCTGTGGAATTGCCTAACCATTGTCCACAGTGGCTGCACCATTATACATTCCCACCCACAATGAACGAGGGTTCTATTTCTCCACATCCTTCCACATAATATACTGCATGGGAAGGGCTTGTGTTTTAAGGCCAGGAATATAAGCTTCATGTTGAATACAAGCTCTGGTGCAAATTTAGTTGCTCTGGGAATTCCTGAATCCCACCAGCCACAGCTCCGTAACCCAGATAGAAGGATAATGGTGATCTCCAAGCATTGGCGAGAGGATCAGATGGATTGTTGAAGAAATAAAATCATGTGTACAAAACAGTCACAGCATGGTGTCTGGCTTATAATGGATATTCAATACATGTTAGCTATTATTATTAAACCCCATTTGCTTTTTCTTCAAAATGACCCTTGCATAGTGGAAATTGAAGAGAGAAGAGGGCTATAGTTTTCTCATCCCCAGGGAGGAAAATAGCAATTCAGTCATTAATGCTCTCAGATCAAGGTTGATAAGAGGCCAATTTCCATCATCTGGGAAAAATAGCAGAGACTGTGCTGGCTCACGATGAAAAAGGACATCTGTGGTGAACCCAGGAGGAGCTCAGCTCAGGGCTGTGGGGTCAGAAGACCTGAGATTCGAGTCCATGTGTTGGCGATCAAGAACCTGCCAGCCTGCTTTCATTCTGATCAACTAACCTTTCTGTAAAATGGGAAAGATAATATTACCTCACTCAGCTGGTTGTTATAAGAGTTAAAGAAGACAATGCATCTAAAAGACTTAGCTCCATGTTTGTCATTTTCAAACCTCTCAAGAGATGTTGGGGTTGGTGTTAGCATTAGTGTTTAAATAGCTCGGGAGCAGAGGAACACACACACCCACTGTCCCTCTTCTTGCCCAAGGGTGTTGAGTTGTGCCTTATACTCCTTCCACACAAGAATAAAATAAGATTAAACTGGGCAGTAGCAGCAACAATGAGAGACACAAGTAGCCCGGTACTGATGGAGGAGTCTGTTCTATATATCGGCACACTGAGTCGTCTGATCTCACATACAAAGATAAAGACAACACATATCTGGAACTCCTTCTGGGCATGGGTGTGTGTTGTGCACCACAAATCACATTAACCCTAAAGAATGGGTGTGGGCTTGCCATGAAAGCATAATTAACAATGTTTACAGCCTTAATTTCAACATAAGGATAAGAAATTAGAATATTACAATCTGAAGTTAGAAACCAAGAAATTTAAAGGTATGTTTTTAGTGATGCCATTTAAATTGTCTTTAGATTTGCTAAGCACCTACTACCATTAACAGAAAACCATTTGATAGAATATATTTCATTTCACTTCGTTTTTAAATTGATTTTTCAGATACTGTTGGAAAGTGATGTTTGAGATGAATTTCAAATGAATTTCAAATTTTCAAAGGCACATACCAAGGTTTTGAATTGAGAATGAGCCTGACATTGAAAAAAACATTTTAAAACCTCTGTTTTATTTTATTCAGGCAGTTTTACTAGATCTTTAATAAACCACAGAGGAATTAGACTGGCCATTGCAATGATGGCAACAAATATTCATAAATATGAAACAGCCAGCCTTCTCAATGGCAAATGCGTGGGAATTCAGTTACGGGACAAAGTGGGTACAGGAGCATCATGCTGGAGACTGTGTGTTCTACTGTGAGGCAACCAGACATGGTTAAGGCATTGTTCTTTTTTTGCTCAAGATATTAACTAGGAAGGAAAAATTATCCAAAGGCTTAAGGTTATGCTCATACAGGAGATCTGGGCCCCTGAAAAATCTGCCTCGCAATTGGTGTGCACAGAAGAGCCCGTCTGTTGACGGGGACACAATGGCCTGAAGGATGTTTTGCACGGATGCTCCCGTCCTGTGGGAAGGGGCACTCATCTTCCCGTGGTAGAGCTGGGCCTGACGTATGGGAACTCATGTTTCCAGCCAGGAGAAACCAGTCGGTGGGATATTCCTCATCGCTCGTGTTCTAAAGCCCTGGTTTACAGTCACAGAATTTGAAACAACTTTTCGATATGGTTTCCCTGGGGAAAATTCCCACTTAAACCTACCCACAACTATAGGATGGTGAGCAGAACTTGAAAGGTGATCGTTCAAGCAGCCTCGCCCACTGGCGACGTGGGCACCGGGCAGATGGGGCCGTCTCACCCCACTGGCACCTGGAGGACAAACGCACAAGGCGCCGCTCGCAGCTTCAGAGAGAAGGTACATCTCAGAGCCCAGTGAGGACAGTGCAGAAAGTAGCTACCATTTGTAAACTCTGCCTGAAAAGCTTTTTCTTGGGGACAACAACAAAAAAACCACCAAGAAGCCCAATTTCAGCTTTGTGTTTGACTTGCGACTTGTTACAAACTTTTAAAAAGATGGACGTCAGCAGGTGGTGAGACATTGAATGTGATCAGTTAAGTCTCTCCCAGCAGTGAGATTCCGAAACAAGGAGAAATATTTTCAAATGACTTCCCCAGGAGTCACGCAGCTGTGGTCCCCGCTGGCGTTGGCCCTGGGAGAGCTGCTGCCCCGAGTGGGCAGACGGGAGGTTGAGCAACCCCGGGAGGGGCCCCAGGCCAGTGGGGAGGGCATGGGTAAGTCGGAGGAGGAGGACACCCCGTTTGTCTGTGGAGAGCAGGGTGCAGGAGGAGGGGCCTGGGTGCCACAGCGATGGCACCCCCTGAAATCTTTTATGGAATCCAGACCAGGCAGCACCCAGCCCCCCATCTGCCACCCTCACCAGCCAGGTTTCACCCGAAAGGACCTGCTCGGTCTGGGATCAGCTCCTCTGTCTCCGCCAGAACTCACAGCCCTGGGTCCTGGGCAGGTCCTGGGTACCTCCTCAGGGAAGGCGGGGGGCAGTCCTTGCTCCGACCCGTTTTCCGTGTCATAAGAGTCATTCCTGGTCTGAGATGGCTGGAAAGGCCCTTGCTGGGGGTGTGGAGAATCTGAGTAACACTTTGGTGAGAGAGAGTCTAAAGATCTGATTTTAAAAAATACTTTTATTCCATTAAAATTGTTGCTGCTTTACGGAATTGAAAACTATGTGGTAAATGCTTCAATACGACCCTTCACAATGCTTCAATATCTTGCTTCTTTCAAATCATTAAATTTGTTAAAACTTCTCTCTTCTTTCATCTCAACACTAATTTCCCACATTACGATCCTTTGCTTTTTTGCAAGGACATTTGCCTTGTTTATATTCTGCTTTGTCTGTCTTTATAAAATCCACCATCAGCAAGAGACCATCTATCCTTCCAGACAACCTAATTCCTGATTTTTCTAAAATTCTTCCTTGACAGGCTATCTTCCTAGGAAACACAAGGGCTCTTAAACTTTAGGGTGATTGAGAATTATCCAGCAAATACATTAAAAAATGCATGTACCTGGCTCCAACCCCAAAGATTTTGATCTGCGGTAGAGTTTGAACGTCCGTATTTTGTGCTGGTGGCGTACTTGATTTTGATGTGGGAGGTCCATAAACTGCTTGTTGAGTTTCACTGTCTTGGAGCAGATGTGGTCTGGGAGTCTCACCACCACTTTTCACCTGTGGTTTATCAGGTCTTGTTCTCTTGGATCCCAGCTAATCTGTACATGGAGTTACAAAGCTGCAGGTGTGGAGCTACCATTAGCCCATACCACTAGCCTTTGGGTGAGTTAGAAGAACCACCCCCCCCCGTCCCCCTCTTCTGAGCAGGAATCCCCACGGCAGGGCGCATGACAGCCCTGGCAAAACGCTCTAGATTTCAGCCCTCCATCCCCTCCACCAGCTGCCCTGTGCACAAACCTTCTGAACGACAGTGGTGGGGACCTGCCTAGGGGGGAGACAGAAAAACTCTCTCTTGGCTCATTGATTTTGCAACATTTTAATCTCCTGAATGTCTCAGTTGTTGATATTTAGCCAAATGTTAGAAAATCTTGGCAACATAATTGTTCTCGTGGAAATAGTATTTCTTACTAATGCAAATAGGGAAAGAAGATAGGATTGGGGAAGACTCTTGAGAGCATCGAAAGTGGAGGAAGTTAGGTCAGAGAATAGCAAGTAGGAATTGGACAAAACCCATTACTTAATTCACAAATATTGTTCAAGCGCTTGCTGGTTGCAAATACCACCCTTGGCTGCACCTGCAGCCAATGCTGCACAATCTAGTTGAGGTGGGAGGATGATTAAGATAATGAAGTCACATGCGTCTGGGCTCCCCAATACTATTTGGGACACACCAGGTTCGTGCTGATCGATGAGCTCTGTAGTTACTCATTTACCTGTCTCACTTCCTCCCTTCCCTGCAGACCCTCAGAGGCAGGCCAATGGCATGTCTCTCGCTGCGGCAGGACACCCACCATGGCCCGGGGCTCACGGCGAGAGTGCCAGGGGCCTCAGTGCCTTTCTGTATTGGTTGTGCTGACGGTGAGAAAAAGGCAGGGAGCATGGGGAGCACCTGATCTAGACACTTGCATGAGGAAAAGAATAATCAGGTCAACAAGACAGGACATGAGACCACCAGAAAAACAAGGGAAAATTATTACTCACTTACTGAAATTGTCGACAAAGGCATGGAATTTGGTGTCAGCATGACAAGGCTCCCAACCCTACCGGTGCACCTGGAGAAGGTGCTCAGGCTGCCCAATGGCTACTGCTATGACTACTAATTCCTTCATTCATCAACTCTTCATTGAGTCCCTCCCTGTTCCACGATCTAAGTGCTGGGGACATAAAAGGGCACAGAGAGCTGAAACTGCCTCCCTCATGGAGATCACATCCTAGTGGGGAAGACAACCAATAAATGAACGAGCCTATCCTACTGCGACTGCCGAACCCTGCTTAAGCACAGTGTCCCCAGAGCTGTCAGGCTGCTGGTGTTTTATTTCAACTATCACCCTTCCATCAAAACTCTGGCAGAGCAGCATCATAACTGACAGATGCACAGACTGAAAAGTTGGGAAATGTCTTGTCCTTAGAAATCCTGTGAGAGAATGCAGGCAGAAAACCCACTACAACCTCAAGAATGGTGACTGGCATTAAGAAAAGACTGGTTAATCAAGGAGGAAGTATTTTTCTCTTGCACTTTCTTTCCTCCTAAAATTGAACCTACCCACCTTTCTAGTTTGCTAATGCTGCTGGAATGCAAAACACCAGAGATGGACTGGTTTTTATAAAAGGGGGTTTATTTGGTTACACAGTTACAGTCTTAAGGCCATACAGTGTCCAAGGTAATGCATTAACATTCGGGTACCTTCACTGGAGGATGGCCAATGGTGTCCAGAAAACCTCTGTTAGCTGAGAAGGCACGTGGCTGGTATCTGCTCCAGGTTCTGGTTTCAAAATGGCTTTCTCCCAGGACGTTCCTCTCTAGGCTGCAAAAATGTCACTCTCAGTTACTCTTAGGGAGTTTGTCCTCTCTCAGCTTCTCTGAAGCAAAAGTCTGCTTTCAACGGCTGTCTTCAAACTGTCTCTCATCTGCAGATATTCTCTCATCTTCTGTGCATTCTTCAAAGTGTCCCTCTCTTGGCTGTAGCTCCTCTTCAAAAATGTCACTCTCAATTGCTCTTCAGAATGTCACTCACAGCTGCACTGAGTTCCTTCTGTTGTCAGCTCATTTATGTGGTTCCAGTGATTTAATTTAGACCCACCCTGAATGGGTAGGTTAACACCTCCATGGAAAGTATCCAATCAGAGTTATCACCCACAGTTGGATGGGTCACATCACGGAAACACTCAAAGAATTACAATCTAATCAACACTAATACATCTGCTCACACAAGATAACATCAAAGATAATGATGTTTGGGGGGGCATAACACATTCAAACCAGCACACCACCTTTTAACTTTTAACTTCCTGGCAATTCAAAATAAAAGGCACCCAAATTTTACTTTGAACAATTATAATATTTCATAATTTAAGGCTTGATATATAGCCATATAAGTTTTCATGTCATACTCTGCAAGGTCACACCACTAGAAAAAGACTGATGGCATAACAAATGCATCTGTTTAATGACCACTGAAATTGGCATGGATTAGAAGACAGCCACACAAAGCAGAAGAGGGGATCTGATGCTGGCACCCTCCTTTTCTTTTTTCCACATCCTCACCAATGTTACCGTGCTGAGCAGGTGGCACAGATGGAGATCGTTTCCCTCCGCACCCCCACAACCTGAGTGATATCAGATGGTAATTTAGTCAGTGGTATTTACCAGGTTCCATTCCGAACCTGAAGCAGGTCATCAGAAGATCTTATGTTTTTACAACACAGCCATACTCCTTTCCTTCCTGAGTGGTAAGCATCTGTGAATGGCACTATCTCTTATGTGGATGACTCCAAGATGTGGTCAAGTTTGCTCACAACAATCAAACTGTTTCCAGTGGAATGTATGGAGGTTGGCTCATTGAAGACACTCAATTCACTCCAAGGCCCCCAGAGAATGATTTCCAGTGACCCCTGTGGAATATGGAAATGTTCTTTTTTTTCCATCCTAGGATGATCAATGGGATCTACCTTAAGGAAGCGTCTGTCAAAAAGCAGGACCTTGAAATGTTTCTTAGAGGCTGCAGGGCCAGCCACTTCTCAGCCATTTCTCAAGGTGGCAGCAGGGCCTGTGGTGTTAGGTTGCCAGTCACCTGTGCAAATTCAGTGTGCTGGCTAGATTTGGTAATCTGTGGAGAGGCAAGCAGTTAAACAAAGTGTCAGACACAAACATAAGGTAATAAACTTCATTTCATTCATCTTGGCAATGAAAAAATGTGTGCATATTTAAATACATTCATCAATGTATGCATTGATTTTTAGGACTGATTTTTTACAAATCTGTAAAAGAAACTTAACTTTTGAGAAAAGTAAGGCACTTTTTGTTATTATTTTATTCTATCTCAGACTATAATCTCCCCAAAAGAAATTCAATAGGTCTGGGGAAAATGTGAGCAAAGAAGTGGAATTCTTTTTTTTTTTTCCTTGTATTTAAACTTACACATAGCTTCCTTACCGAATACTTCTCTCCTGGTTTAAAGGTATTGAAAACATCACTATAGTAGCTAATTAATGGTAAAAATAAGTCACATTAATGATGCTCAATTAAAATCCAGGCACCAGCAGAACACCCTAAATTTATAAGCTGGAGCTCTGCTACAATTTAACATCTTCTGCTTTGCATTTATATGAAGCAGCCTATTAAACACATTTTTGGATTATATTTTAGATGGAGTGAAACCAACAACCTGTGGGATCTCAGCAAAACTGATAAGAAATAGCTCCTCCTCTAGGGAAAGCTGTCACTGACCCACTTTTTCACTTGTGCTTGTCCACTGAAGCTCAGGTCAAAATAAATAGATATTCGTTCTGTACAGTGTTTGTATGGACAGGAGGAAGAATTTAAGGTACAGTCAGTTGGGTCGGTTCTTTCTCACTTGCAGAGCGTTTCAGAATCCTCTCAAAAACTATTGAAAATGAGGGGAGAGGGGAAGCATGCTTTTTGTATTGCTGCAATTTCCAGAAAACTTTAACTTCATAAAGTGTAGATTCCAGCTTTCACTATCTTTTGACAATCCCAACAGGGGTAAAGATCAAGGATTTCTCTACTGGCAATTTGCAAGTGAGGCTCTTTCAGAAAAGCTGAGGCAAACAGCATAAGAAAATTCTTTCCACAAGACAACAGCATTGAAAACAGGACTAATTTGGGTTTGTGAGAATTACTGAACTACTTTTCTAGGTATTGTTTCTGAAATATTCTCCCCCCCTTCCCAATTTCATGCATATATTCATATGGATTTTTTTTTCTTTCTATCTGGCTCGTTCTGTTTGAACGGCAGCTTCAAATATAGAGCCAAGTCTTGTTTATTTCCTGCTATGCAGTCATCCCAAGATTTGGAAACTATTTTGGAAAAAAAAAATTAATTTGGAAAGCATCCTGTTCTGTAGTATTTCAAATTCAGAATTCCATTTGACTGCAAAATGAAAACAAAGAAATAAAGCAGAGTCTTGTGTGTTTCAAGTTCGGATGAATCTCGGCCACATTCCATGGATTATTTTGATTTAGTTTTAGCAAAATACCACATTAAATCACTCTAATGAGCTGTTACTGTTCCCCCATCAGTGCAGGTCATTAGGTACGAGACTGCGTCTTTCTGCAGTGTCTCCACTATTTCATGTCAGAGACGTCAGAAAAGACTTTGATGGTTTTCCATGGTGGAGGCGGACACGCTGTTCCCGGAGCAGACGGGTTTGTACCCTGGCAGGAAAGTGATTTGTCAGCTCCCCCGACGGATTCCAGGTGCTGATGGCCGCAGGGGACACGCGGTCCCCAGCGAGGTTCACCCACCCGGAAGGAAGCTCATCCATCGGAGATCGCCTGAGTGGCTTTCCTTCCACGTTAACCAACCATACAAAACACCACCCAAAATCAGCAAACACATTTAAACTGTCATTAAGTGAGTTGCATTTATTATTTTGGGGGTCAGGCTGCTTGACTTTTTAGTGGGGAATTGCAAAGACAGAATCCTTACGGAGTGTTGTTTCGCACACGCTCACCTGCGGCAGCCCCGCGCCTCACTCTTCTGCGCCGGGGTCCAGACAGGTGGGAATAAGCCGGGAAACTCCGCGGGCTCGACGGGGCGGCCTCACCTGCTCGTCACAGGTGTGCTCGGTTCCGGCTCCCGGTTGTGGGTCTCAGCAACATCATTGGCACTTTTTCTGGCTCCTAGCCTGCCTAATTGTTTACCTCCCTGTGTGATTTCTGTGAAAGCTGGGATTCGAGTGAACACTAGATAGATCAAAACGGGCTTAAATATGGAGTTCCGGGAAATACCAAATTGGGGTTAATTTTTGGCAAAAGTTTTCCAAAATTGAAGGTCAAGACCCAGAAGAAGTTAGGCTGCCGTAATAGGGCTGGTTCTTCCATTTAGCAATCAACAAAGCCCCTTCTTCACCCCCAGCCCTACCTGTTAAAGGAGACAGAATCTCCCACCAACCCTCAGAAATGCTGGGAAAATGTTTTCATGACATGCAAAGGCAGTGACCAAACCCAAGCAAACATAGGAGCTGCTTGTCCAGTTATCTAGCAAGGGCCGAACTCTCTCTTGTCAAAAGTTTAAACACACAGTCCATGTATTAATTGAATAAAACTGGCAAATATTCACACTGTTGATGGATTTGTTTATTGCTGGTTGGTTGGAATACTTTATTGGTTGGTGGGTCTTTGCCAAGCTGTGTCACTAGAATTCTTTCAATGTGTACTTTTGTTTTGAGGCTAATTCTCTCAAGAGTCATATACTCTTAGAAACATTCTGAAATGAAGATTAAGACCAAAGGCAATACTGGAAAAAGAAAAGTAAAAGAAGAATCCGGAGTATCTGTTTCCTTTTGTTTGCCATTTGACTCTGTCACCCCTGGACAATGAGCACTCACGTCAGGGGCATGGGTATCTGGAGTGCCACGAAGGCCCAACCAGGGTGCCTTGTGAGAACTGGGGAACATGTTTTCCCTTTGAGAATTAAACTATGAAATCAACTCTGAGTGATCAAAGCCAAACAAAACTCCTTTCATGAGACGGCATGTGGTCATGTGTGACAAGGATTAATAGCCCCCTTATTAAACCCATAGCCGGGGTGGATGGGAGCACCTTCAGCCTGAGAAGCAGATCTGTAAAGGAAGCACAGAAAAGGCTCCCGGTCCAGCCAAACTTCCGTAGACCTCGCCTAAGTACTGATCCCCGGCATGGATAACCTGTCACACGGGCTGGCTCCCTTGGCCTAACAGGTGTATCTTATTATGCAGCTGGACATTTGAATAATAAAATGTTCTGGTTGCTCTTCCCCAAGCACCTTGCTGATTATTTGACTTCCCAAGTAGCTTGCCTAGAGGGAGAGAATGTGTTGGTCAGGAGGAAGCAAACATCTGGCCTGCCTGACAGTTATATTACTCATTGTAAATTAATGCACTGGCACTCTGGTTTTATATGTCAGTCTCCTGTGAGATTTGTTAACATGAGTCAGCGTTCTTGAGCCAGATCAACTCTGGGACCCTGAAAAACCTGAGCCTACAGGATGGGGGGGGGGGGGGGTGCCTCATCCAAGCCAGGCCTGAGAACCACTCTGTAAAGTTTTTGAAAGCCCCAAAGATTAATAGATAAATCAGCATTTCTTTAATCAATAATCAACCCTAAAATTTTGAGGCCACGTGCTCTAATTCAGACACTGGGTCAGCAGCTGGCACTAAGTGATGGTTGGTATCAGGGGTAAAATGATGTGGCAGGACCAGGGTGCCACTGAGACCCTCAGGGGCCATAACTACCAAGCCAAGGTAGGAAGTGGGCCAGAGCATCTTCCAATAAAGATAAATAATCTCATAATTATTGAGGGATTAAGAATGAATGTCAGGGGAGGTTCTTGAAGGGACTCGAGCTCTTTTCCAGTTGATGCTATGCTGATGTGATAATGACAGCAATGGGGCAAGAACATGGTTTTATAAAAGAACTACAGGGACATTAGACAGTGTCTCTCAAATGAAGGTGCTCTTTAGAGAAGGAGAATGGAGGGGCAGGAAACGAGAAGGCCGGGCAACAGTGGGCTGGAGGGGTTCATTGGAGGTTAAGTGAGACTCTACAAAGTGCGGGTCCACTGGGTGTATGTGCACGTGCAACACCCGGTGGTGGGAATGGTGCAGACTGAGAGGTTTGAAGCAGAGCTGTGGGGATGTGGTGGTGCCGGGTGAGCCCTCAGGGGGTGCTATCCGCCGCCCTCCAGGTTGTGCAAAGTGGTGGCCGCAGCAGCCCCTTTCCCTCCAACATCTTCCTGAGTTAGAGAGTGCCACCCGCAGGCGTGGGAATAAAGGAAAACAGCAGCCTTCCCTCCTTATGGCCCTATTTCCCATTTTCACATCCATTACCTACCTTGCACTGAGTCATTCCAATCCTGACAAATCTCAGAGAAATTGTAAATGCGGTTCTCTCTGAGTGCCGGGGAGATGGTGCACGGTGCTATTTTACCTCGATTGGGTTGCACGCTCCGAATCGCATGCATTTTCTTCATTAAGGGTAACCCCGGGGGAAGATGCCTGCCCTTCCATTTCCCAGAAGGAGGACGAGGGTGCAGCGCGGCCCTGCCTCTGCAGACAGTTGTCTGTTTGGGAGGGCGGAAGTAAATCACAGCCACACATAATAGCACAGTAGGGACAGTGCCTGGGGGAGGGAAAAAAAAGAATAATACCTGAGCCATTTCATGTGCTATTTGCAGGAGAAGAATATTTGGAAATTTCAAAGGCATTTGATAATTCTAAACAGCTAGTTAAATTACCCTGCTCGCTCCAAAAGAGAAAGAGCTTCCAAATTTGCATTCATATTGCTTAGGGGGGGAAAGCATTAGGGATAACTCCTGCACAGATTTTTGGCGAGCATCAGGCTACTTTTTTTTTTCCTAAAGACATTCCCTCTATTGCCTGCTGCTTGCTGCTTCATAACACTTGACAAATTCACAGTTCTTAAAAGCCCCCATAAATGTTTTGTAAATTGCTCCATTTTATCAGGGAGTTCTCAGAGCCTTGTCCCTGATAGTCACATGTTTTCATTCTCCATTCCTTGTTTATCTTTATTTGTATGCATTTTCCAGCATAAAAAGGCTGTCGTTATCAGTCTCGGCATTCTCACTATTATTATCAGGATGTTAACCACAGAAAAGGTTCACCATCTGCAAGCTGGAAATTCCCACAGTCGGTCGGAACATTCTCCCTGCTCCTGCAAACTAATAAAAAATAAATAAGTAAGGCCAAGAGAAGAAATTAAGTTGCTACGCTGCACCAGGAAAGACACGTGGGCATATCTTCCCTTTTAAGAATCCCGGAGCTGAACACGGAGCCTGAGCAGGAGTCTCAGACCCTGAGAAATTCTTCCTAGAATTCCCTTTAGACGGGAGGAGTAATTTAAGGGGCTGCGGGGGGGGAGGGGGGGGAGCTGCAGGAAAGGCAGGGGAGGGGGCAGGCCTTGATGGAGGGTGGGGCGGGGGAGCGAGTGCGTGAAATCGCGCTGGAGACCTGAAATCAGAGGCCCGCTCGGAATATTAATCCCCGAGCTGCAAGCAGGAGGCCAGCCGACTGCAACTTGTTTGAATACTTTCCCGGACAAGTTCTATTAAAAATGAGATAGTGTACTGTAAATACAGGATCATGTGCTCGGGCATTTTGTCAGCACTCGCAGCACCTGATTCATTCCCAAAAGCGCAATCTCCTGGATATTATACCGGGACTGTAAGGAACATACGGCCCGTGTTTCCATCACTCAGAATGGCTGCCTTTTCAAACACGGGCATGTAAATTAAATATTTCCCCCAGTCAAGCCGACCTGGAGCGGGTACCCAGCAAACCCTGATGCTGCGCAGTCTGCTGTGCAAATGGGGGTTTATGCTAACGCTGTATCCTTCCCTCCTGTATAAGAAGCCGGGTCAGCCAAACAAATCCACCCAGAAACCAATTTTCCTTGAACAGCTGCTCATCAATGTTTAATTTCCACCCTGGACGTCCACGTTTCAGGAGTTATCTAATAATTGCAGGCAGAGTCCTGGCTAGGTAGTGACACATAAATAATACCCCCCTTCTCCTCCCACCTGGCAGCTAGGAGCTACAGTGATCGCTGAATATTTCACAACACTTTGGAGAGTGCCTAGACTTTTAGGGGGTTTGTGGGAGAGTCAGAAGATGTTCTTCCCCAGATGACATCAAGAGGGGCCCTGGGCTTCCCCGCCAATCGACCGTGGCTGAGCTGTCCAGGGACATCTTCCCGGGCGCAGCCTCGGAAACGGGAGTTCGTAAGGAAAGCAGGGGACGCTGGTTTCTCTAAGGGACACTCGGAGCCAGCCTGCGCGCATCTGGAGTAGGCATTTAAGGGCTGTGGAAATAGACTCCGGACCAACACCTTCCCCCCTGCACCCCCATGTCCATCTCTAATAGAAGGGCATCGTAGCGCGTGGAGGGCTCCTGGCTGGGGCTGACTAACCAAGTCAAGGGTTGAGCCACCCGTCATCTCCCTTCTTTGGGAAAAAGCCACGGCAGCTCTGAGGTAAGGAATACAGCAGAGGCGATTTTAACACAAGAGAGAAAAGAAGTGCTTCCACTGTTGGAGGGGAACTGACACATTGGGAGAAGGGGCTCAGCCCCTTTCTAGAAAATTGGAAGTGCCAAAAGGCAATCAAAAATAAAGGCAAGAGAACTGAATTCACACTTGACCCATCTCTCAAATTCCCTTAGAATTGTGCTCAGGGCATGGTACACATAATATACACACAGACACATGGGTGCAATGGTGTCAATCAGGGCTCTCCAGAGAAACAGACCCAGCAGGAAGTGTGTGTGTGCGTGTGCGTGTGTGTGCATGTGTGTGTGCATGTGTGTGCATGCATGTCTGTGAAGAGATGCATTTTCAGGAATTGGCTCACATGGTGGGGTGGCAGTGGCAAGTCCAAAATCTTCCAGCAGGCTGGAAACTCAGGTGGGATTTTATGCTGCAGTCAGGAGGCAGAATTTCTCCTTCTGGAAACTTCAGCTTTTATTCCTAAAACCTTCAACTGATTGGATGAGGCCCATCCACAGTCTCGAGGATCATCTCCTTTACTTAAGTCAAGCTATGGTAGGTATCATATCTACAAAATTTCTTTGCAGCAATATCTGGGCCAACATTTGACCGAACACGTGGACACACCATGCCCGGCCAGGCTGACGCACACGACAAGCCGTCCTGGCTGTGTGAGGAGTTTCCCTGCTGGGAGGCAGGGAGGCCTAGGCTTGAAGGACCTGCCTCCTGGAGGTCTTCCTTCTCGCCGGTCCCAGCAGCCCTGGCCTCTGCCGTCAGGGGCTCTCCCAGCAGAGACAACATCAGGAACAGACACTGGACCCACGACCACGAGACATCTGGCTGTTAACAGGTTCATATCCAGTGCAGGGTCCTCTGATGCACCGCAGAGTTGTTACCAGGACATAAATCTAGGATTTCCACATTAATAAAGCACAGTGGATTGCTAAAACCCAAAAGCGGTTTAAGAAAATGGCACAGAGGAAGCTGTGTGGAAGGGGCCTTATTTCCTGATCAGTGATCTGGGGCTGAATTTCCCTGTAGCTTGTGGTCTCCTCTCTGCTAGTCTTCCAGCCTTGGCTGCCCACAGATTCTCTGGGACATCCTCACAGGTCATGTTCCCCCCAGAGGGGGCCTCTGGGACCAGGCTGAGCATTTTTGGGAACTCAGTAGCCATCTGCTGTGGGTTGAGCCATGATCAAGCTATGCCCACCTCCTAACCCCGGGACCTGCGACTCTGACATTTGGGGAGAGGGTCTCTGCAGATGTTATGAAGTTGAGGATCCTGAGTGAGGTCATCCTGGACCTAAATCCAGTGGCACGTGTCTTTACACGGGACTCGCAGAGACAAGCCGGAGACATGGGGATGGAGGCAGTGGTTGGAGGGCCGTGGCCATGCTGCAGCCTGGAGCCACCAGACGCTGGAAGAGGCAGGAAGGATTTCCCGAGGGAGCGTGGCCCTGCCCACACCAGGGTTTCAGACTTCCGCCCATCAAAACTGTGAGGGAATAAGTTACTCTTGTTTAAAGCCACCCTGTTTGTGGTCTTTGTTACAGCAGCTACAGGGAACTAATATATCCCCCCGGTAGGTTTTTAAGAAGATTACTTTATCCTGGGGGATCACTTATATCCAGGAAAATTCTGCCTCAATAGGCATAAGCCAGGTTCAGTTGGGGGAAAAAAACCCACGTAGAGTAAACGTATTTGTGCCACTGTCTCCAGAAGCCAGTGACCCTTGGGTAGCCATGCAAATGCCTGAGGCTTCTGATTGTGTATCCAGAATGGCCAGGTCCTACCAGCAACACATGGTGGTCCACTGCCTACACCTAGTTCAGACTACCAAACAGAACCTGCAATGGCCCCATTGAAAATACCTACATGATATTACCCAGCAGCCTTGCCTAAGTGCAAAAAACTACCAGTTGCTTTATATTTGCAAAAAAGCCCCAAACAAAGGCTGTAGGTCACAGGTAGGCTCCTGGGTGTTTTCCTGCCATTGGATGTGTCCTGACAATGGTGAAGTGACAAGGGCTGGAGGCTTCCATGCACTTAGCTATTGAACACAAAGTTGTCTGGGATGAGCTTCTCATGACACTTTACACATGGACAGCAAAAAGGACAAAGTGGTGCCTGCAGGCTCTGTGGATGAGCATGTGCGTATATGATTCTGTGTGAGTGTGAGCATCTCTATGGGCCTGTGAGTTTGTGTGCGTAATTATATGCCTGTACATGTGTGAATGTGTGTGTGTACATGTGTTTGTATAAGCATGTAGATATGGGTGCACATGAGTGTATTCATACATGTGTGTATGTGTGTGAGTGTGTGTGCATGGGTGTGTGTGGGTGTATACATGAACATGTCATCAACACCCTTTTGAAAAGCAGAAGAGATTAGTGGACCAAACTGTGAAATGCACTTTTTAGCTGCATGACCAAGAAGTTAGTTAACTTCTTACTGCCTCTGTAGTCTCATCTTTTAAATCGAAGGAAACAACAGCACCTAGTTTAGAAGATCATTGTAATGATTAAATGAGACAATGCATGTTGATCACTTAAAATAGTGCCCCAAACAGAGTAGTGTTCAGTAAGTATTAGCATCAACAACATGGCAATATAAACAGCTACTGAAAACTTCTCTCCAAGAGATTCAATGAAAAAGAGGACAATGCTGAATTGTTTGAAACTCTGGAGGAGGATATAGACTGGAGAAGGACCCTGCAGATGGTGAACTGAAGAAAGAGAAGAAATATCAGGTAGGAATCTTCTGTTCCGGACCAGCCGGTCCTCTCCCTTCCCCCTCACTTGGTCTCCATGTGGGAAAGGCACAAAATCAACAGACAGGACCCCTTCCACCAGGGACACAGACTATAAAATCTCCCACAGCAGTAAGACAACCCCCCCCCCCCCCGTTTGAAGACCTGGGGGACAGGGGAGGACATTTCAAGGCCATGTCAGTGAGGACAAAGACTGTGTTTCCAGCCCTGGGTCTGAAAAATCTTCCCCCATCCTTGATGGAAGCAGCAGCTGGTGGCCATTTTCTTGCCTTGGGGATGGCTGGAGTCCAGAGGGAGTTCTCTGCCACAGGTGGAGCCCCACATTGTGCCAGGTTTTTGCCAGCAAATTGCAGGCATAGGAATCCCACAGTTTCAGCTTGCTTGTGTAGCTGCAGCCTATGCTCTGAGACAAAGCAGCCTATGAGGACAATTAAGTTACAGAACAGTGCCATCTGATGGACAGTCCAGAAAGTGCAAGGAAATTGAAACACTTTAAAAAAGATGCTCTAGATCCTTTCTTAGGACCACAGGAGTTGGTCTACATGCCTTCTAAGGAAACCTGGCCCTGTTTGGGCTGAGAAATAAGGAAGACCCAACTGTTAAAGCAGGGCTCTAAAACAAACCCAGTGTTGCTGGCTGGTGAAAACCAGCGTACCACTGAAAGCCAGCAGTTTTGTATTACCCCACACAGTGAGCTTGCTGGGGTGTTCATTGCCATCCCTGTGGCAGGCCATGGTGGGTACCTGATTTTAGAGGGGGAGACTTGGGGGCAGAGCCAGTCTGACAACTGGTCAGTGAGAAAAACAAAGGATAGAGATCAAAGACAACCAACAAGAAAAGCCTAGGCAAAAGAGAGAAAACAACCTCCAGAATAAACTTGCCAATAAAATCAGATGCCTAGACAGCAAAAATTCATGAGCCACATCAAGAAACAGGAAGATATGGCCCAGTCCAAGGAACAAACTAATACCTCACCTGAGATTCAGTAGTTGAAACAACTACTTAAGGATATTCTAACAAATCTTTTAAATCAAATCAATGAGTTAAAGGAAAATGTGACCAAAAGAGATGAAGGATTTAAAGAAGACACTGGGAAACCATATAGAAGAACTCAAAAGCTTGGAAAAACAAATGACAGAAGTAGATACAAATTAGCATGCTTGTATATTTAAATTTGGCCTTTTCAGCAATGGGTTTAAAGTACAGTCTTTAGATCAAAATGGATATTTCTTTAACTTCAATACTTCAACCTTTATCTACTATTTTCCTGTCCAGAACTACTTGCTTTCCAGGAGAAACTCTTTCTCCAGGCTCTCTGCTTTATGGGCATGATAATAAGAGTATGAGCAGGTTGAGCTAGTCTTGGGCCACAGCTGCTGACCAGATGGATTGGGGGTGGGGGAGAGAACTCACTAATGGAGCTTTCTCTGGACCGACTAGAGGCTTGAAAAATACAAAGGAAATACAATAACAATAGCAATAATAATAATGAACCAAAACGGTTGAGTCCATGAGTATTTCCTAGCTAACTCCAATGCTGCTATGGAGAGGAAAGAAAAAAAGAGGCGTGAAGTCAGCCTAGTAATGAAACAAGCAGTGCACAGTAAAGTACCAAGTAAGGACCACAGTGTGTGAAAGAGGGAATCAGAGTAGAATTTGATCCTGTAAGATGATAAGTGTAAGGCATCAGCCAGAGGTACCAGAGGTGGAGAAAGAGAGACTGGGGGCTCTGATGAAAGCTGGCACAGAGTGGGGAAGACTTCAGGGTCCTAGGAGGGTGAGTGGAAGCATGTTATGAGCATTTGTAGTGTGCAGCACAGTGACAGACAGCTAAAGCCACAAGACTGTACAAGCAACAAGATCTACCCCTGGGGAACTAACATTCCATTTGGGCATGTAGGACAAATGCACAAGTACAGTAACTTCAGGGCTTCTCCACACTTTCCACAAAAGTACCCCTAATGCAAGAGGAGTAAGCATGGGACCACATAGATGCTGGGGGCAGAGTCCAAAGCAGCCCTAAAAAGATCAAAATTTCCTAAACTATGTTTGCCTTCTCTCAAAAAGTTGGAAAACATCTGTGCTCAGTAACTTGACATATCAAATTATTTCACATAAAGATGTATTAAAAAGCTATCTGGAGAAAATGGAATCAAAATAATGCTCCAGGAGATGGTTTTTCTTACAGTTTCTCATACTCCTTGGCACACCAATTTCAAAAGCAAGAGTTAAATAGTGAAATTCCAGAAAGGAGGTAAACACAATAACATCTACCTGAGTTATGGGTGGGCAGAGGAGGCCACATCCCTGAAGTCAGGGCTTGGGATGGGCCAGCCCAGATTGTCTGGATCAGGCCGAGCACCCAGGAAGGGAAGTCAGACACTGATGCTCCCCACCCAGCAGGCTCCCCTTCCTCCTTTCCAGCAAGACCCTGGGTTTGTTTAGGCAGCGAGTCACCCAGCTCCAGGAGATCACACTAAACCCTTCATGGTCTCTCCATTCCCCTTGTCATTTGCTCTCTTTCCACTCCTTGTCTACAGGTGAACAGAAGGTGACTTCTTGCCCACCAGACAGAGGGAGCACTCTGCTGGGGACTTCTGAAAAGATGTTTCCTCCATTATTAAAAAGAAAAGGGAAAAGGGGGTGCATGTGCACACATGTAAGCACAGAAAACTGTCCCTCCCTCCCCTCGTGTTGGCCAGCCCATTCCTTGCTGCCTTTAGACATGCTATTGCTAAAACTGTCTCTGTGAGGGAAGGCCAAGAAAGCTGTAGGAAATGCACTGTAAAGCCACTACTCAAACATCACAAGAGTATTACAATTGTTTTATTTTTATTGCTCTTTTGCCACTTGTACTATTATTGGTATATATTCTATTTCTACATATGTTTTATAAACTCCATAAAATAGAATATTTGTTATTGTTTTAGGAGGTCAAGATATTTATTTTTTTAGGTGGATTCCACCCTTCCTGCAATTTTATCCTTCTGTCTGCAATCTTTTTTTCAGCCTCAAAAATGACTTTTAGTATTCCTTATCCTGGTGAAAATCTCTCTCAGCTTTTGCTTTAATTCTTGATTTTGTCTTCATTTTCAAATGATGTTTTTGCTGGGTATAAAATTTTAGATGGGCAGTTTTTCTTTTCCCTTTCCACACTTTAAACACACCATTCCATTGTCACCTGGCTTACATAGTTTCTGATGAATGTCAGTTTTTTACATTTTATTTTTGATCCTTTATGTCCTTTTAATCTGGCCACTTTTAACTTTTTCTCTTCTTCTGTCATTTTAAGTAGGTTGATTCTGAAATACCTTGCCGTGGTTTTCTTTATATTTATCATACTTGACTTGTGTTGAACTTCTTAAACATGCAAGTTGATGTCTCCCATCAGTTTTGAAAGCTTCCCAGCCTTATTTTTTTCTAATATTGTGCTTTTTCCATTACCTCTCCTTCTGTAACTCCAATCATACGTATATTAGATCCTTAGATTATGTCTCACAAGTCTGTTCTAGGTTTTCTTTTTTATTTTCTCATTCACATTTTTCTCTGCTTTGAGGTTTGGGTTTGTTCTATTGCTCTTCTTCCAATTTATTTACTTTGCCTTCTATACATTTCAGTCTGCCATTAAACCCCTGATGAATCTCAACTTCAGACACTGTATTTTTCAGATTTTAGTACATTTCAATTCTCTCTTGAAACTCTTCACTTAAATAAAAATCTGTTCTTCAATCTTTTCCTCCATTTTCTTGAATATATTATTCATAGGTATTTTAATGTCCTTCCTGATAACTCTAATATCTGATTCATCTGTAGATAAAACCTAGGTGTTTATTCTCAGCCATTTGGTCCTGTTTTTCCTTATGCCTCATAATTGTTTTTGATATCAGGTATTGTGTGTGAAAAATTGCAGTCACTGGTTGATTTTCCTTCCATAGAGGTTAGGTTTGCTTCTTACAGACAGGAAGCATACTAGATCATTGTGATCCTATTTGAGAATCACTTTATGGACTTTGCTAGGGCTTCCCTTTTCCAGTTTTGTGCTTACTTCTAGTATGTGACCTTTAGTTCTAGAGAATGGTACTTACTTCTGGAGTTGGACATTTTCCTAGAGCATGGACCCTGGAGTCTCTACTGGCAAACCACCTCACTTACCTAGGCCCTTCTTTCTTGAACTCTAAGCACTTTTTCCCAGCACCAAGCAGCTGCTGAAATCTTTGTTCAACTCTTTAGCCTCTCAGCTCTTATTTTCTGCCAGCTTCTTGGAGAGTTTCCCTGTATATGTGCAGCTTAGGAATTGGCCAGTAAATTGAGATAGATGGTCTACAGATATTTGAGCTATTTCTCAGTTATTTCCTTCGTCATGGGATGCTTTAGCTGCCTTGAATTTGACCTCTTTCTCCTCAGCCAATAAAACTGCCATGATCTTCTTGGATTCTATTCTTTCTGTGTTTTTCTGGGGTAGCTAACTATGTATACTTCCTTTCTCTCAACTTGCCTACATTAATCACTGACTATTGCCTCCAAAGAGTTGTTTTACATAGTTTTTCTAGGTTTTTTAATAGTTTTTGTAGGATGGTTAGTCCAATTCAAGCTTCTCTATCATGGTTAGACGCAAAAATTCTACTTCCTTCTTTCCTTAGAAAAACAAACATCCACTTTTATTTCCAAAGCTTAACTCTTCCTCTGGGTTTTAATCCCATTCCTTCTTCCAAATTTAATTTCATCTTTAACTCTTTTATCTCCTTTACTAATTCTTTTTTCCCTGTCTGAAATCAAAATACAATTTGACCTGAAGATAAAAAGCAAACAAACCTTTTCTGGATCTCACTATCTTAATTACCCAGCTTTATTTTCTTGTTTTTTGTTTGTTTGTTTGATTGATTTTTAGCTTCTTAGAAAATTAGTCTATTTCTTCAGAACCTCTTTCCTCACCATTTTTACCACCTAGCTCCCTGTCAGTCTATCTTTGCATCCCTTATGCTATCAGAATTCTTCAATTAAAAGGAAAACATTTTTCTCACATTTTAGCATGACCAGACTGGGAATTATTCTTATACTCAGTGGGATCATAAACTCAATAAATATGGTAAAACTGCATTCTTCACTGTGGGCTACCGCCTTCTACCCACTAAGCCCATGGCTTTCCTCATGCTGCATTCTTCATGCCTCTCAGACCATAAGGAATCTCTCCTGCCTAGAAATTCTTTTTCATTGACTTCAATAATATTCACAGCCTCCTTGTCAGTTTCTTTCTCTTTTTAAATTACTTTATTTGTCAAATAAAAAAACATTTCCAAACAAAGAAAAGCAATGGGAAAAACAAATATCCTGAAATAATGTCATTCCTTCCAATATACTCCTACCATACCCTTAGCCTCTCAAATGTAAGGTCCTCTCTAGATGAACTTCTCCTATCTCTACTTTTTAAGTAAGATTCAGATTTTACCTTGTAATCCTGTGTCCCCAGGAGATCCTAAAGCAGCATAAGCTAACAGACACTGGAGTATTTTCACCATCTGACCGACAGACCTCTTCTGATGCACCTGTATCTCATAATGGCACCAAATCACTCAGGACTCCAAAATTCATGTATGAGAGTTATTTCTCACAGTCACAGGCATAATCCCACATCCAGTAAGGACTAGAATTCTCCACCTTAACTCTCAGGCTACTTCCTTTATCACTTTTTCCATTAGGAGTATCTTAGCTCAAATGCTTACTATTATTTTCTGAAAAATTACAAATTCTTTCATATTGGCTGTGGTAACTTCTTATAACAATGGCCCCAATGAACCTTACCTCCTGGAGTCTTCCCATGACTCTTTGCCATACAAACTTGCCACTCTGCTCACTAAGACATGGAGTCTGTCTCTCTGCCTCTTTGAAGCTAGACTGGCTCTGCGACTTAGTGTGATGAATAGAATGGAGTGGAATTGAAGACAGAGCTAAGTTCAGTGTAACTTGCACTCTCACACACTTAAAACACTGCTCTGAGACTTCCCTATAAGGAAGATGGTTTAGCAACCAGAGGGTGGTACGGAGGTACCAGCCAACAGCTGGTGCCGACTTCCACACATGGAGTGTGTCCATCTTACGCTCTCCAGCCCCAGCCAAGCCATGAGAAGTCTGCATGCCTATGAATGGTTCCTGCTGAGACCAATGGGAGAACCAACAGATTGCCAACCCACAATGTTTTGAAAAATAACAAATTTTTGTTTTTATGTATTATAACCCACTAAGATTTGAGATGGTAACTGATATTGGCAACAAAAAACTCATACTGGCTTTCTGGCTGCAAGTCTCTCAAAGCTATACCAATATGCCTGCCCAATTAATTGTCCTAAAGTTCAAGTGCTTCATGCTGCAATTGCTTTTTCTTTCCTATCAACAAAACCCAATATTTACTTGTTTATATCACACAAGAATCATTTTCATGGGAAATCCCACTTAGATGAGCCTTGAGCATACACCTGTGCCCTCTGCCGCCCTGGGCTAAGACCCTGCCAGAGATGCTGGCCTAGTTTTTGCGCTGATTCAGCAGCTCAGCAATCTTGCTGCTGGTGTCCCTTGGGCAGCAGAGTGAGCAAGGATGGCACAAGCCCCATGACCAGCAGTAAGGAAACAAATCCCTGTGGCTTTAGCATCTGACAGTTTATCTTCTTGGACCTTCCAGGCTAAGTAGTAATCAGTTTGCTTTGTGAGAGTCACAACAACCAGATGCATTAGGTAAGCCAACATTACCCAAACACGTGACCTTCAGGGAGTCACTTCACCTCTCTCAACACTCGTTAGCCCATCTTTAAATTGGAGACAGGTTTGAGAAATGTGTGTTATGCATTTAGCCCAGTGTCTGACACATATTAAGTAGTCACCAAATTGTGGTTATTAGAATGTATTTCTCATCTACTGATGATGTATTAGTTTCCTGTGGATGCTGTAACAAATGACCACAAATTTGGTGCCTTAAAACAACAGAAATTTATTCTCTCACAGTTCTGGAAGCCAAAAGTCTGAAATCAGTATTACTGGACCCAAATCAAGGTGTTGGCAGGACCATGCTCCCCCTGGAGGCCCCAGGGAAGACGTCCTCATTGCTCTCCTGGCTTCTGGTGGCTGCCAGCATTCCTGGGTTTGTGGCCACATCTCTCCCATCCCCTCCTCTTTGGTTGCCTGGCCTCCTCCTCTTCTGCAGGTGCAGTCTCCCTCTGCCTTTCTCCTATAATGTAATGGCATTTCAGGCCCACCCAGACAATCCCATATCACTCAAAAACCCTTCATATCCAAAGACCCTAACCAAATAAGGTAACATTTACAGATTCCATTTATTAGGATGTGGATGCCTTTTTCAGGGAACATTTTTCAGCCTACCACAGATGTGTGCCACAGATTTAGCAGCTTAAAACAATATACATTTATTATCTTACATTTCTGTGGGTCGGGAGTCTGAGCACGGCTTGGCTGGGGCCTCTGCTCAGTGTCTCACCAGGCTTTATTCCAGGTGGCAGCACAGCTTCATGCCTTTCTGGAGCTTGGGTCCTCCTCCAAGCTCATGCAGTTGTTGGCAGCATTCATCACATTGTGGCTGTAGGACTGAGGTCCCCATTTCTTGGCTGTCTCAGCTGGGGACTGCTCTCAGCTCCTTGAGGCTGCTCACAGTTCCTTGCTGTCACCCCTGGAGACCCTTTCACAACACACCTTCTCCAAGGAGAGCAGGGGATGGAGCCAGGTGGAGCCTTCAATAATGTAAACCAGTGACAGGAATAACATCCCATCACCTTAGCCTCATTCTCCTGGTTAGAAGCAAGCCACAGGTTCTAACCACGTCTTAGGGATGGGAGATGATACAAGGGCATTCCTCACCGGAGTCCACCTTAGTGAGTGCCTGCCGCATAGCAGGAAAAGAAGAAAGAGGAGTAGTGGTGCTAGTAATGGAATGAAAATGAGAAGTATTTTTGGTGAGGGTTAAAGGAAACATATATCAAGGGAATGAACTTTGTTTTCAAAAACCAAAGATCATTTAATTATTTCAAAGTCATTCCAAAGCACTGTTCCTCCACATTACAGCCCAGAGCTATGAAAGTTGTTCCAAATCTCTGACCCAAAATAACTAGTCACTCAAGTGAAATTCAGTGTCTCAAAGGTGTCACTGAGACTAATGTACCAGTTTGTCTATATTATCTTCCCCAGAAAAAGCCATGTTCTTTGATGCAATCTTGTGGGGGCAGACATATTAGTGGGGTTTAAGTTGGAACATTTGGATTAGGTTGTTTCCATGGAAATGTGCCCCACACAACTGTGAGTGATAACTCTGATTGGATAATTTCCATGGAGGTGTGGCCACCTGTTCAGCGTGGGCCTTGATTAGTTCACTGGAGTGCTATATAAGCTCAGACAGAAGGAGCGGGCTTGCTACAGCCAAGAGGGACACTTTGAAGAACATACAGGAGCTGCAGATGAGACAGTGTGAAGATAGCCGTTGAAAGCAGACTTTTGCTCCGGAGAAGCTAAGAGAGGACAAATGCCCCAAGAGCAACTAAGAGTGATATTTTTGAGGAGCTGTGGCCTAGAGAGGAGCGTCCTGGGAGAAAGCCATTTTGAAACCAGAACTCTGGACCAGACACCAGCCACATGCCTTCCCAGCTAACAGAGGTTTTCCAGACACCACTGGCCATCCTCCAGTGAAGGTTCTCGATTGCTGATGTGTTACCTTGGACACTTTATGGCCTTAAGACCATAACTGTGTAACCAAATAAGCCCCATTTTATAAAAGCCAATCCATTTCTGGTGTTTTACATTCTGGCAGCATTAGCAAACCAGAACAACTAGCTTCTTTGCATCTTAGCCCCCTGCCCTCCTCAGCCCACCAGCGCTCTGCAGGGGTCACAAGACAGCAGATGCTCAAAGCATCACGTGGATACCATGACATCCATAGACAGAAGAATCCCCTTGCATTTCTTTGATTTTCTTTTTAAATTAACTTTACAGAGGTATACATCGCATCTCAAAATACATCCATCTTAAAGTATTCATCTTAAGTGCACAGTTTGATCAATTTTGACAACTGTATACACCTTTGTAAGCATCTCCAAAATATGATATAGAATATTCCCATTACCCTAAAATTACCTCCTACTCCTTTCTAGTCAATCCCCTTCCCAACTCTTACCCAAAAGCTACTGAAGGGCTTTTGGTCACAATTAAAAAGTATTTTCAGTTCCAGAATTCATATACATGGAATCATACAACATGCACTATCTTGGTCTGGCTTCCTTTGTTCAGCATAAAGCGTTGGAGATTTAATCACGCTGCCATGTCAGTAGGTAATCCATCCCTTCTTACTGCTCAGTCGTGTCCTGATGTTTGGTTATCCTGAAACTTCTGCATCCATTCACTTGGTGCTGGACATTGTTTCTTGTTTCACTTTTCTTGCATAACTATCCGCAAATGGGATTTCTGGATCATTTGGTAAGTCTATGTTTAACTTGACTAGAAACAGTTGTGCAAATTGCCAAAGTGGCTGTACCATTTTACACACCCACCAGCAATGCGTAAGAGCAATGGATTTCCACTTCCTTGCCAACACTTAACATTGTCTGCATTTTTTATTTTACTTGTGTATTTTTGTTTCAGTTAAATAAATGCTAAGATGATGTCTGAGAAGCCTAACCTGAAAACCTCCCCTCATATCTCACAGGAAAGAGCTGTGTCCCTCCATTCCACGGGACAAGGGAGATGGAGTTATCGTGATTCTTTCAGATCAATTAAAAGTTATACCTTAGGGCTAAGGGTGTATTTTAGATTCCACATGGATAACTGAACCTAAACAGGTTATCTTAGTAGGGAAGAAGGAAAGATGGTTCTTCTACTATAAAATAGGACCTTGTGTGCAAGAAAAGTGCTATATATCTGTGAAATATAGATATCCATATATTTAGAAATATATAAATAGAACTACATATATTTAAACAAAAGTTAAACCAAGGGTCATAAGTATCATGGTGTACCATATTTTTGTCATATAAACATTTATTCATCCATCCATTCTTTGTTTCATTCAATAATGATAATTAAACAACTGTTTTATTAAAAATATTGAGGTATTAACAGGGAATGAAAGAAAAAACCTGGTCTGTAGCCTCAAGTATACAACCTAGAAGAATTGTCACAGTCTTGGCTGGATAAATTTCACTCCCTTTCATCATGTATATAAAAATGTATGTGATGCTAATCTCTTCAAATGTTTGTGTCCGGCTTTAGTTTCTAACATAGCTGAAGTACAGTATTTGAATAAAATAGTCTACGGAGGCACAGCCCAATCTTCTCATGCTGCAGCTGAGGCATTTCCTTATCTGTTGGTTAATTCAGATCCCAGTTACAGCCACATGAGGGAGGGGTGCGGTGAGTGAGGATGTCGTCGGGTCTCGGAGGAACACACAGATAGACAACTCCCCAGTATTCTAGAGGTGACACCTATGAGGATCTATGAGAACTGAGTTATTTAAAAAAGAAGCAGAAATCAACCCCAGCACAAGTGCCCTGGTGCAAACGTCGGCTCCCAGGAAGGTGGTGGCGTCCTGTTGGGTAAGCTGCGTGCTTGACGCCCACAGGAGGGACGTGGCAGGTGGAGGTGTCCCCGCATCCTGCGCCAGTTCCCACAGCCTGTTGGAGCGCCAATCCTGCCCATCCCTTTGGCCCCCGTGGATGCCGGGGGTTGTGGTGATATACACCCAACCAGGTACTGCTCTTAACTGCGTATCACTCCACACCTATTGCTCACATAAATCTAAACGGCGTCTCCAAGCAAGGGACACGCTGCAGGAGTGCTGACAGAGGGCCTGGCTATTAAGCTGTCTACAGACTCTGGGCTCAGTGAAATGTTTGACAGTGCAGGGACAAATATGTATTAGCAGCATTGCTTAATCCATGTTTCAAGGGCAGAATCTGAAACCAGGCTTTCCAACTGCGCTGGCTCAGATGTGGGGAAGGATAGTGTCTTAGTTTGCTAATGCTGCAGAATGCAAAACACCAGAGATGGATAGGCTTTTATAAAACGGGGGTTTATTTCACTACGCAGTTACAGTCTTAAGGCCACAAAGCGTCCAAGACAACACCTCAGCAATCGGACACCTTCACCGGAGGATGGCCAATGGCGTCCAGAGAACCTCTGCTAGCTAGGAAGGCAGCTGGCGTCCGCTCCAAAGCTCCGGCCTCAAAATGGCTTTCTCCCAGGACGTTCCTCTCTAGCAAGCTTGCTCGTCTTCAAAACATCACTCCCAGCTGCACTCTCTTTCCTCTTTGAGTCAGCTCATTTATATAGCTCCACCGATCAAGGCCCACCCCAAATGGGTGGGGCCACGCCTCCATGGGAACATCTCATCAAAATTATCTCCCACAGCTGGGTGGGGCACACTCCAAGCAAATCTAACCAACACCAAAACTTCTGCCCCACACAAGACTACAAAGATAATGGCATTTGGGGGACACAATACACTCAAACCGGCACAGATAGTGTCATAAAAAAGTGCCACGGGCCACACCAGGAAGCACCTACCTTCCCCTACGCCTTTTCATGAGCTCCCACGGGCAGAGCATGTCTCATAAGGCAAAGGTGCGCAGGCTCCGGGGTGAAGAAAATAAAAATAAATAGATAAAGAAATGTTAGAGGCGCGATTGGTAACACCATTGCCCCAGGTCCCTTGTTCCTCCTTTCCCGGCTGAGCAACGTTACTTGCGAAAACTCCCAAGGCCCACGGGAGGCAGAGGGAGGGTTCCCACGCTGGGAGAACTGCCCCTGTCCATACAGGCTCTCACCTCTGTCCTCCCTCCTGCACCAAAACCCAACTGAACCTGAAAAAGCTCCAAATGTAGGCATTGGCCTGCCCAAACGCAGCGGGCACAACCAGCCTTGGTAAACTTACAAAGCATCAGACTGACGACACCTTTTCATTTTTGACAGCATATGGCATCATCCCTTTGCCTTAAATTGCACACACACACACCAGCTGGAGTTTTATAACCCCGGCTTTTTCCATGCCTATGTGGCTCAGCTAATGGGTAGCTTCCGAGGCCCCAGTGGCAGCTGGCTGGTCACCTAACACAGACTGGGTTTCTCCATGTCCTGGCTGCAACGAAGCACCCAGATTTGGGGAAAGGACCTTGAAGGCAGTGGAGTGATTCTGGTTTCAAACTTTTTCATGTGGGATGAGAAGGAACGGGTACGTGGGGCTGCAGAAGCCGAGCTGATGTGGTGGTTGACGCTCTCCTGGGCAGCCCCAGTGTCTCCAGTGGGGCAGGTCTCCATTCTGGGTCAACAACTGGAAAATCCCCTTTCTCGTCCTCCAATGTTTTGACAAAGAGGCAGGCTGCAATATTAGTAATGAACCATTTCTCAACGTCAGTGTTCAAAGGAGTATTGAGAAAATTCTGTCTAAAAAGTCAAAGGGAAAATGTCTGAAAAGTGCCTTAACACACTGACAGCGCCTGTGTGATAGGAGATTGGAGACACAGTTACATATTTGACCCATAGTGCAGCTGCATGTTTGCACTGGGTTTAAAAATATTCTAGGATAACTACACTTTCAGCTACTTTGGTTCCAAAGGTGTCCATTGGGCCTTTCTCCTTGCAGGTATTTTGCATTCACTGGATGAGAGAATATAAAGATGAGTGAACAAAGTCTCTACCGCAGAGGTGCCTGGGCAAAGACAGACAAATATCTTTCAGAGGGCTGTTTGGGACAGCTTTTCAGAAAACAAAATCCCTGCTTGAATCCGAGATGTGTATTTACAGCCAACTCAACGGTAGTGGGTGTGAGCAACTCAAGGAGCCTCAGAGCTTGCCCTTCACCAACAATGTAACTTGGGGCAGTCCTTTCTTACCCCTTCCCTGCCCCTCACCTTGCTGTGCAAAATGCCTGCAGCAGAAATCCCTTCTTGGAATTTGTCCCCATAGCACATGGTTCAGGTTCTTTAGATGCACAAAACTTGCCTAGTCAAAGTGACTCAGCTGCATGGAGAAAGGACTCTTTGGAGTTGTTTCTCCCTCCCTCCCTCTGTTCCTTCCTTTTTTCCTTCCCTTCTTTCTGCTGTGGCTTCAGCAGCATTGCTGAACTCCTGCTTGCTTAGAGCATATATCGCTCTATCAGCGGGCCTGGGCCATCCTGAGCGGGGAGAGGAACGCCAGCGCGCTGGCAGCCAGCGCACAGGATTGGGAGAAGCACTCGGCTGAGTTGGCTAGAGTGAATTCCCTTTTCTCAAAGAAAAGAGAAGTTCTCCCCAGTTTCATTCCTGCCACTGTAGCCCATTCAACCAACTGAATAATCACTTCAGGGAACTTTCAGTCCTGTGCATTACCAATTAGTAAAGAACGTTTCTCTTTGATAGCATTTCTGATTTGGCATATTTTCCAAAGGGCAGAGGGACAGCATGCCTGCTAAAAACAGTCAAACAAAAGACAGAAAAGGAATAAGGACCGAGGGGACCAAGAAGAGGACAGTGCTAGGAAGCTGTTTCACCTCCCTACTTTTAAAATGACAAAATGTGAAAAAACTTAGTTTCGAAATAGCACTAAGTTTATCAGTGTTTGTCTACAATGCTGCAAACATTAAGAGTTTGAACTCTTCCTCAGATACCAGATTGTATTAGACTACAAAACTGCTCCAATGGCAAGTCTTAAATTAGAAACCAAAGGGTGTCACTGATTTTCTTTCAAGCACTCGCGTTTGACTTCCTGCTCAGTTTTGATTCCATATTTGATTGACTGCGTTGCTTGCAGGGTGATAAGGTGTCAGCCCTTAAAACGCCAAGTGGAGACGCCATCTCCACTGGAGACCTGGCTGGCAGGTCATCTGCAGGTGGCCAAGGGTGGGCAGCAAAGCGGTGGGGCCGCCTGGCCCAACAGGGCTGCAGGTGCCCTGTGCAGCCTGGCTGCCAGCCCCGCCAGCTCTCTCCAACTTTCCGCACTCGAGAGGCTCATGCGGGCAGTGGGCAGGCGGTGGCTGTCAATGGCAAGGACGATGGGCAATGGGCAGCCCCCTGCGTGCCTACAGGTAACCAGCCTGGCCAGTGTGGACAGCAGTGCCCTGCCACAGGACTGCCAAGCAGGAAGCAGTGTCGACAGGGGACGGACAGCCTCCACTCCCCTAGCCGGCCGCTGGGCACAGAGCAGGACAGGATGGGGCAGTTCTGGCCAGGCCTCTCCACTCCGTCCCCATGCCCCTGGCACCACTGCACCGGGCAGCACGCCGGCCACAGACACAGCCAGGGGAAGGCAGAATAAGCAGTTCCACCCAATTCTGCTTTGAGCTGAAGGTGCAAAAAATAGGGCAGGTTTCATAAAGCTTTTTTCCCCTCACTAGCTCACTATTATCTTCGGGAAGATTAAACGAAGAAGCAGCTATTGATCTGTGAAACAAAATCTAATTTCAAAAGAAAAACTGTAGATGCCATATTCATTCCCGGTGGTGACGGTGACAATTTGGGCAGCTGCCGGCGGCTGCTTTTCCAGGGCTTCGCTGATCTTCACGACGTTCTCAATATTCTGGAGATAAATGTCCCCCTTCCCTGGAGGAGCAGAGAAAGGGCACGAGGGAGCTTGCAGAGGGCCAGGAGCCCGGGGGCCTCTGTGAGCAGGGGAGCTGATGAGAAGGACAGGCCACCCCTGGAGTCCCCGCTCGGCCCTGGGACCCTTCTCCCAGGCTGTGCAGGGCATTCAGGGGGGTCCGTGAGCAGCAGCTTCGAGCCTGGAGCAGCTGAGGCTGGTGCACTGGGGGCCGGCAGGGACAGGGCTCTGTCCTACCTGTTCCCCTGGTCACATCGCTGGCAGCCTGTCTGCTCTGCCATTAGCAACCCCTTCTCTCAAGATGAATCTGCCCCCTCCCACTGTGGCCTAATCAGGGCACTACGATTAAAGCAGGGTCAGTGAACGAGGCAGTGCAGAAAATTAACACGAGCTGCTGATGAATTGCTGGTGGCCTCTGGTGAGCACAGGGTGCCTGAGCACCCACTCGGCATCACCCTGCTACCTGGGCACTAGGGGTCTCCTGAGAAGTCAGCACAATGGCAAGGATGGCAAGAGGATGGGGGCCCCAAAATTGGGGGCAGGGACCTGACTTTGGAGCACGTTGCCATGATTTCCCCACACATGTGAGGGCGGGAGCACTGCCTGCCTGCAACTTGGCCCCTGGCTCCCCTCTGTTTTGCAGGTGCTTCAGTGACACACTTGCAGGATGCTCGGGAAGTCTCTGGAAGGTCAGGACACCTGAAGGGTGGACATGATGTTCCCTAGAGGCCCCTCCCAGCTGTATGTCCAAGAACAGCCAAACGAATGCCTTGTTAAGTATTTGGAAAATATTTCAGATAAGTGACTCTTGAGATACAATTCAAATTATACAGTCTAAGCTGTACTGGGCTGCATTTCCAAAAACCCTAGATTTCATAAAGATTTTTTTAAACAGTGTGTCTTAGTTTCCCCACTGCTAAAACAAATACTGTGAATGGGTTGGTTTAAAAACAGGAATTTATTGGCTCACAGTTCTGAGGCAAGAAGAGATCCACAGTTGAGGTGTCAGCAAGGGCAGGCCCTCTCCCTGCAGACCACGCGCTCAGGGGCTGGCTGCCGGTGACCCTTGGTCAGCGTCTCCGCCGCACGGCAGTGCTCGCAGTGTCCTCCTCTCCTTTCTCTCCTGGGTTCTGTGGGCCTCCAGCTTCCCCACACACACACACCTGCACCCTTGGCTTTCTCTCTCCAAGCCTGAATTTCTTCTGCTCATCAAGGACTCCTGGAAACCAGATTAAAGTCCAACTTCATTCAGCTGGGCCACAGCTTCACTAAAAATAAAACCTCCAAAGGTCTCCTGTACAGTAGGTTCCCACCCACAGGAATGGATTACAATTAAGAGCATATTTTTCCAGGGTACATAATTCAACCTACCAACCCACCATACTCTGGAAACTGAAAGGTTCTACTCAGAAGGCCCTTATCCTGATCTCCAGAGTGAAAACCTAGAAAGATCCTGTACAGAGGATCAACACAGGGCAGTTTCCTAAAAACGATAAGTGGCGATTCCTGGTACCCAGGATTACCACTGAGACAACTGCTCAGGAGCAATGTGTCTTCTCGATTCTATGCAGAGTGTTCACTGCTTTACAGTTTTTAAGCAAGACTGGAAAACATTTTATTTCTTATCTAGATTCAAAACAAGCAAACTGTTTTAGCAAAAAAAAAAAAAAAATTCAAATGTAAAGAAAGCAATCAATGTCTTTTGCTAAACAGATGATTAAAGGAACTTTATTGACTAATTTAAAGAGATCCATGAAGGGACAGCAGCTAGCCTATGCACTATCTTCTGCCAAGATCCTGTCTATAGTCTCTGGTCAGCCAAGAAATGAACATCTGTTTTTGCAACAAGCTGGACAAGACTTTCTTCAGCAAATTCTTCTTTGTAGAAAGTCACATTATGTCCCATTTTGATGTGCAGGTAATGTGCAAATACTATTTTTAGAGATTGTCAGCTAATTAAAATCCTTTCTGTCATAACTCCACCAGCTCTGACTGGCAACTGGGTCACAGATGTCAGATGATCAACTCAGCGGTTCTTGTCAAGGCTACTGGTGTCCGTTTGGCTGACCACAGTTATTCTTTAGGAAAATGCTTAACTAACTAGAGGAATAACACATTCATCCATCAGTTAAGTTACTGTTTTTCCCAGCAGCATTCTGTTTAGCTTGGCTTGGTAATAAACTTACCAAGAAGTAGGATGGAAGGCAGGGACCTGGGTTGAAAGAACAAGGAATAAGAGAGGAGTCGTATTGTTTTTTCTCATATTGCAAAAAGTTAATTATGCCAACAAACAATGAATCTGATAAATTCCCCAAGGGGTTTTCCTTTGTGACAACAGTGCAAATATTCCCATGAGGTCTAAACTCTAGGATTTAGACATAGAATCAAGACGTTGCTTCAACCACCAATGTACTTTCAACTGAGGCAATGAAATCCAATACACTGATTTCTGTTGGGTCTACCTCCAAAGGACCTCTCAAAGTCTCTAATGTCTACCGTTCTGCCCCTCACTGCACCCACTGGTACCGGGCCTGGACGGCCTCTCCTCCTCGCTGCCCCCCACATCCGCTTCCCTCCCCTCCTCCAGCCCATTCCACTGGAAGCACCCAGAGTGCTCTACACAAGTTATAGACCTCGAATTCCAGTGGGCCTGAAGTAGCAGATTGCAATTCTGTTTATACCTTGGTTCAGTTTCTTTTTTTTTTCCACGGACACCTAGCCATTTCAATCACACCACCATATTTTAATTCTCTGGATAATACTTCCTCATCGTCTACCTTCCCAAACTGAATGAATAAAAAGAAACCTTTCTTCTGCAAACCTCACAAGTTAGGGAAGGATAAAAGATAAAGGTAAACAAAAAGCCATCCATGCTAGAATATGGCAAGTGCTATTTTAGAGGTAGAAATAAAATCCCATGAAATATATTTGAAAGAGAATAAATTGGACAGGAATTTGCCATCTAATTTAATAGTCACTATTTAACTTCTAACCTTGTTAATAAATATCCATTCTAAGTCTTGGTTCAGCTCAATGAGAACACATTGAGAGGACAGTGTGAGGGACAAGCCACCTTCCTGATAAGAATTCATTAATCAATCCTGTTTAGGTAAAATCATTTAGCCATCTATGATTTTTAAATCTGCTTATGATAGTTTAAAACTGTGCCAAGGAGTCTGATGTGGGCTATCTCACATACTCCTGACCACCACAGCCCTGTGATTTAGACGTTGTCATGACTTCATTTCCACACGGGGAAGCAGCTCAAATAGCTAGAACAATGTGGAAGTGGTGGTGTCAGAATCCGAACTCAAGAGCGGTGACTCAAGTGATCACAGCTTCAAACACTGTGCCTTAAAGCTTTAAATGAGTTTTAAAACAAACCTACTCCAAAAGAGTTGAAGCCCAAGGTGTGGGAAGTGAGAGTATAAAATCACCCGCTCCCTTAGTGAGATGGCTCTCCATCACTTTTACCACCACCCTCTTCCTCCAGAGGCCTGAAATCTCTGGGGCCTCCCTAGTTTTAAGTAAGCCCCAATAATTAAAAAGTCATAACTCCAGCATACGTAGAAGACAGATCATGCCCAAACTTCGAATCACCTGTAAGTAGACAAGGGATCAGCAGTATTCGGTTATGCACTCCCATTGCCTGCTGCTGAGGAGGACACAGGAAATCCAAGACAAACCTCACCAGACAGGGAAGAGGGGAGCTAGCTGTGGGGCAAGCATTGACCCAAAATGGTCACTAGAAAGAGAAAGACCATTGTATGTGCAGAATTACTGAAAGGGGGACCTGAAAGTTCACACTGTGAGCAATTTGAGACAGCAATCTTCGGAAGGCTCCTGGGAAGAACGTACAATGGGATGGAGAGGCACGCTTTGTGTAATGGATGTAAAAGGGAAAATAAATTAAAGGAGAAATGCATGGCCTGTGAGAATACCTCCACTGATGAAAAATATCCCAAAACAAATAACCACGAAGCAAAAGAAGACAACAGAGCAACTCCAAACCAAGTACATTTCCAGAGCAAGCATTTGGGGAAATAAAAAACCACCTTGAATCAGAGTATCACCCCTTGGCAATCATCAAAGTAATGCATCAACAATTAACAATGTAGCATCAAATGGATTCTAAAACCTGCCAGTGACAGTTTAATGAGTAACAGGATACTTAAATAGTTTAATAGTATCTCCCCATAAGACTCTTATTAATTACAAAAAGTAAAGGAAGTAACTACAATGGAGAAATTTGCCAAGTCAACCTTAACCAAGGGATCACCAAGTTAACATCACCAGAAAGGGGACAAAGCGACATGCTGTGCCTCCTGACATGTTACACTGTGAGAAACGTGTTTATTCGAAAACAAATGCATAATCGGAATCTAAGAATGAGGAAACGTTAGGCACTTCCAGATCAAGGTTCATCCAGCACAACAAACGGTTTGTGCTCCGGAAAGTATAAAGGCCACGAAAGATGAGGAAAGACTGAGGAAACGTTTAGGATAAAAGAGACCACAAGCCGTGATCACTGAACACAACTTTTGAAGAACATGGTCAGGAAGATCCGAATAAATTCTTTGGATTAGATAACTGTTTACTGTTGGTGATAGATTTTCTGATGTTTATAATTGTACCATGGCTATGTAAAAGACAAGGTCCTGTTTTTATTACATAAATGCTGAAATATTTAAGGATCAAGAGGAATAAAGTCTGCAACTTACTCTCAAATGATTCAGAGAAAGTATATAGGAATATAGAGAGAACGATAAAGCAAATGGAATGAAGTATTATACCCAGGTATAAAAGGGTATATAGTGATTCTTTGAATTATTACTATGGTTTTTCTGCAAGACTAAAATTAGGTCAAAATAAAAAGTAAAAAATACGTATGTCGATATTGATACATAGATATAGATGTAGACACAGTATAAACACGGTCAAGCACATAAAAATAGACATAGGCATAGACACAGAAATAGACATTAGAAATGTAATCCAGGATAAACAATTCCAGTGACCTCCTATTGAACCCTCTGCCATGACCTGTGCCCCCCGTGGCCCTGCCCTTCACCCCCCTCACTCACGAGCTCCCTTGTAAGGACACCGAGCTGGCGCTGACCCCGAGACATCTGCTCTCGGTGTTTCTGGGGCCTGGAAATGCACCCCTGGGCTTTGCACTGCTGCCTGGCCTTGCCATTTGGCCCGTGCTCCAGCGCCTGCTCGTCTTCACAGAGGGCTGCCCGCAACGCCTTTGTCTGCCGCAGCCTCGCCCGAGCCAAGCCCTCCCTATCACATCACACGTGACGTTTTCATCACAGCACTGGTTACTCCAGAAAATGACCAGCTCGGGTGATTTGCTCCCCTGGTATTTTCTTGGCTCCACCACTGGGAGGGAAGTTCCATGAAACCAGGATGCTCAGTGCCCAGATGGAGGGACAATGGAAGAAGATGCCCATCATAGCGGCTGGACGGTGGCTCCAAAATGGCGTGTCCATGGCCCAAACCCCCGAACCCATGAGTGTGAGCTTAACTGGCAAGAGGTCTTTGTCGATGTAATACAGTTAAAGATCCCAAGACGAACTTGTCCTGAGTTATCCGGCAGCCCTACCTGCTCACGTGTGTCCTTATAAGAGTCACACAGAGGAGAGGGGCAGATGCAGAGTGACGGTGTCCATGTGAAGACATGGACAGAGAGTGGGGAGACACTGCCCTGGGCAAGGACCCCCAGAGTCACCAGAGGCTGGAGGAGGAGGGTCTCCCCGCAGCCTTCAGAGGGGGCCCACCCGGCCCACACCTTGGTTTGGACTTCTGGCCTCTGGAACTTTGGAAGAATACATTTCTGTTGTTTGAAGCCACCACATTAGTGGAAATTTTTTACAGCAGTCCTGGAAAATGAATACACTATGGACATACCTACTCGTTTTGGACGGCCATTCTCGTGAGCAAGCCTGTTCAAGAGAGTCTCAAATCAAATGCCCTGGTTGTTATAGAATCAACTGTTTGATCTCCTTCAAATTATTGAGCTGTATCTGTTTCTTTTTCTGATTTTTAGCTTTTCTTTTTATTTTGTACAATTTCACTTTCTCTCTTCATCAGTGTTTTTCCAGTTGGTTTATTTAGATATCTACTATGTTCTGTATTGTTGCTTAGCTGAGTTTACACAGTGGACATGAAATGCCCTCTCCTACATTCAGTTTAATTTATCTTTATTACTCTTTTGTCCTCATATTTCATCTACCTTTTTGGTGTCAAATTGCTCCAAATCTGTGAGATGATTTCAGAAGCATGCACAGGATACATTCTAGAACATACCATTATTATATAAACTGGGAAATATTAAAAACTCATTTCATTATCGTGATATTTTAGGTCAATATCAAATTCCCTGCTGCTCCTCTATGGTTCTTCTTTTAAAATTTTCTGCACTTTCCCTAGTAAGCAATAGTTTGCTATTTCTTCCCAATTTCTGTAATTATTTCCAACATATTTAAAGCCAATTGAATGGTTGCAAGTCTTTATTCAGATAGTAATACTTCTGAATTAAGTACCATCTGTAAACTTCATGAATTTGTTGCTTTATATCCTCCTATTGGATCATTAATCAATAACTAAATTAAAACTGGTCCAAACAGCAAACGCCAAGGTGGGCCAGGAGCTCCCCTCACTACCAGACACAAGTCACTTGTGGTTATCTCGTGTCTACAGCCTCTCAGGGCTTTGTTCCAACTATTTGCCTAAGACCATTTGAGCCAATACAATGTGTTTGTGTCTTCCGTAAGGTAGTATTTGGTGATTCCCCAAAGTGCCCCACGTGGAATCACACCAAATCTCTTAATATCCTTGTTTTACAGTTTGTTGCAAAAACAACGGCATCCTATTGGTTTTTCAAACTGGCTTTTCAATTAGTCAAACTGCTCACCAACCACTTTTTGTCTGAATATGTCATTACAAGTTCTGCCTGAACAGCATCCACCCCAGTTAGTTTACTCATCGCAGTGTTTATGACATGCCTACCATGGTCAAGACGTTTTGCTTGGTCTGTGGATGGAAAGAAAGTACAAGGCATTGTCTTTGCCCTCACAGAAACTTCCGTGGCTCCATATTCTGTGTAGTGCTCTTTCCCAGCATTCATCTCATTCCTTTAGAGTAGCTTGTTTCCATTCCCAACTTTCTCATTGGAGAGAGACGTGAAGATTTTTGCCTTTTATCCCAAGTAGCCAGTACAGTGCACAGCACTGAAACAGTGGAAACAACTGAAATTTATTTTCTCTCCACTCTGGAGGCTGGAAGTCTGCAGGGAGGTGTGGGCAGGGCCACGCTCCTTCGGAGAGCTGCAGGGGAGAGTGTGCTGCCCCTTCCAGCCCCTGCTGGCTGCCCCGAAGCTTGCTGACGCTCCGTCTTGGCCTTCATCTTCTGTGGCTTCTCCCTCTCTGTGTCTGTCTGTCTGTGTCTTCTCCTCTTCCTCTGTAGGTTCCCCCTAATCCGGCATGACTTCATCCTAACTAATGGCATCTGCGAAGGCCCTGTCTCCACTTAGGTCACATTCCGAGGCCCTGGGGCTTAGAACTTGAACACATCTCTTTGGGAGACATGGTTCAGCCCACGGCACTGGGTGTAAGTGCTTGGCGAAGCTCGTTGAAAATTAAATTAAGTAAATGTACAGGGCATCCTACTTGGCCAGGTGGGAGACGAACAAGAGATTTACAAAAAAAAATAGGTTAAACAAAGAGTCTGTCTTGCTGAAGAGAAAGCAAAGCTAAATGAGTGTTTGTGGGGGCAGGAAGGGCAGAGAGACCCAGGACCCCATCCATCCATCCAGCCCAGTCAAGTCAACCCCTCCAACGGGAATGAACGTGGCAGGCCCTGTGGCCTCCACGCGGTGTGAGGACAGGCAGGGGAGGAAGTGGAGCAGGGTCATGGGTCACAGGTCCCAACAATCGAGAGCCACAACCCTCAGTGTCTCTGCTCCGGCTGGGGTGGGGTGGGGGCAGAAGGGGCAGTGCAGAGCTGTGGGGAGGGGCTCCAGGCAGGGAGAGGCTTCTCCTTACCCCTCACCTCCCCCCCATCCACCACCACCCTTGGAATACAGCAGAAAAGGCAGGTGACCCCGAGAGAAGTGAAACACCACCTAAAGAAGATGTTTGGACAGGACTTTGTGTCCTAAGTTCCAAGAGAATGGAGTAGACAGTCAGTAGGGATGATGTGCCAGGAAATGAGAGGGTTCCTGGACCCAAGACGTCAGGGCTAACACCAGGCAGGAATGGGCTCACCCGAGGGTGGAGGTAGCAAATCCAAAATCCCTAGGGCAGGCCGGTAGGCTGTCTTCTTCTTTGGGAAACCTCAGTTTTGCTCTTCAGGCCTTCAACTGGCTGGCGGAGGCCCGTATACCTCATCAAGGGAGAGAATCTCTTTTCCTTGAAGCCAACAGATCACAGCTGTTAGCCCCCTCTGTGGAAAACCTCCAGGGCCCCACTGAGGCTGGCGTTCTCTGAAATGACAGCAAGCCTTGGTCTCGCCACATTGACACTCCAGGCTCGCTCCCCCAGCAGCAGTGGCCGGGGCTGTTTCAGATTCCTGAGCAGGGGTCACCAGAAAAGGCTCTGGACGGCTAGCTCCACTCAGAGTCCTGGGAAGACAGCCGAACCCTCTTACCAGCCATCGACATGAGGGCTCCCTGAGCCAACTCTGAAACCAACATCTCTTCCCATACCTGGGTGTAAATGTAATTAAATTTCACAGGCAATATACTTCCTATTCTATTTAGAAATTCCTATGCAACATTTGGCTTAAAAAAAATAAGCAAATCACACACTGTCATTTAATGCCATGTTTCATGGGAACTTTTTAGCAACAATGGTTAGAAAAAAGGCAAATCTCTAATTTTAAAAATATTCATATACTTATTTATTCAACAAGCATTTATTAACCATTTATTGTGTGTAAAGTATTTTGACACTGGGAACAGAGAAATGAATAGAGCATATAATTGGGTTCAAACCTCTCCTAGATTATTATATTTTGGGGAAAAAGTAAGGATATTAATTAACATTGAATTTTGTTAGGTTATATATTCTCATTAAACAGAGTATATATCAATACATTCTAGTGTGTGTATATATATACATGCACATATGTATAGTATCCACAATATTAAACCAATAGAGGGGAATAATAGAGAAAAGAAAATCTCAATCAAAACAAAACTAAAAAACAGGACAAGAAAACAAATATAAAGTACTATAGTGAAAATGTATCATCACTCAAAATCAAGTAAAAAATATAAAGTATTGCATAAATTTAAGTATATATATTTATAAAGTATTGAATACATTTATATATTTTAGATGTAAAGTGCAAATACAACTCAAAATCAGTAGCAGTGGACTAAACTCACCAGGAAAATAAAAAGCACATATGATTGGACAAAAAATTTCCAACCTTATTCTGTTTACATGAGCTATACCTACAGAGTAAGATGCTGAATTGTTGAAAGTGTATAAAAATATATACCATGAAAATAGCAACCAAAAGAAAGATGGTATCGTATTATTAATATTAGACAAGATAAATCTTCAGCCTCCTCCCAAAAATTTTTTCTAGATTGAAAATATTTACTAGATAAAAAGTATTTCTAAATTCACATGCCTTTAATAACATTGGTTTAAAAATGTATATAGCAAAATTTGACAGTATATTATAAGGAGAGATTTATAATCCACCATCATAGCAGCAGTTTTAATATATCTTTCTTAATAATGTATCCATCAGGCAAAAAACAACTCTAAATGATAGAATATCTGAACAGGTGAGTTAACAAGTTTAATCTAGAGGACATATACCAAATACTATAGCCACCAACTGGAGACTTGAGATTTTCTAGGACACACCAAACATTTGATAAACTTAACTACTATTTTATAGAAGTTGGAAAATAAGAGAACTTTCTTAACTATATAAAGGGTTTCTAAAAGAAAAATATCAAGCATCATTCAAAATAGTGAGAAACATTAGAAAAATTTCCTTTAAAATCAAGAATAAGACAGGAATACCAGCTAATATCTCTATTTAATGTTGATTTGGGGATCCTACCTAGTGCAAAACTTAAAAAAACAAAATAAATAAAAGCATAAAGAAAGAAATGACTGAAATAAAATAGTTATTATTCTTAGATGATTTTGCCCACTTAGAATACTCCCCAATCCTACAGATTAATTTTAATTGATAATAGGATTTAGTAAAATTGTTGGACAAGAGACCAACATACAACAGTAAATCACATTTCTGTACATGAGCAAAGTCCAAAAGTACAGTTTGAAAGACTTGTCACTACAATGTCAATAAAAATATGAGGATCCTAGCAACAAATCCAACAAAAGTCATTCAAGATTTTATGGAGAAAATTATAAAACTTTATTGAAAGGTATTAATAATTATGTAAGTATATAGACATGCTGAATAGGAAGACTGAATGCAGGCAGTGCTCGCTGTGCATGGTTGTGATATGCGTGAGTTTCAGTTACCACAGTTTAAAGTTAAGTCCATTCCCAATAACATGGTTCAAATGCTGGTTACCACAGTATGTTAAATATGAGTATTTGCAGAGAGTACAAACTTTGTTGCTGGCTCTTCAGTCCACAAATCACCACGCAAGTGTCAGCCACTGTCACAGTCAGTGCCAGGCCACCTCACACCTTTCTCTGTCTGCTGGTGATGTTCGCTGCCCGTTATGCAGTTCACCTGCCAGACAGCAAAGGGCCTAGATGCATTGCCTTACTGTCTCCTAGCAATAAACCCACAGACATTTTACAAAAATGGATAAGTGAAAAGGGAAATTGGCCAAAAAGATAAAAGTACAGTGTACTAGTTTCCTACTATTGCTGTAATAAATTACCACAAACACAGAGGCTTGAAACGACATACATGTATATACTATTGCTTTTCTGGAGGTCAGAAGTCCAGAAGAAGAGTTATGTGGCTAACATCAAGGTGTCAGCAGGGCTGGTTCCTTCTGGAGGCTCCAGGGGAGAATCCACGCTGACCTCTTACAGCTTTGTAGGCCACCCATATTCCTGGGTGTCTGCTTCTGGGCCCACATCTCCTCCTCTCTTGGGTCTCCTGCCTTCCTCGTATAGGACCCCAGGATAACCCATGGTCATCTCCTTGACTCAAGATCCTTAACTTAACTGCATCTGCAGAGGCACTTTGACCACATAAGATGACATCCACAGGCTCCAGAGATGAGGACATTGCATCTTTTAGGGCCATTATTTAGGCAACCACATGCAGCAGAGAAACAAAAAGTGGTAACACGAGAAGTGGAGTTGGATGTGATGAGAAGATAGCTGATTGTGGTAATATTGTCAAGGCCACCCTTCAGGAGACTCTAGATGTGCAGCCAGAGGAACTTAGCAAAATTCATCAACATGAATTAGGAAAGTGGTTGTGACAAAAAGGATGAGGATGTCCCAGAGGAAGTGATGCCCACAAAAACTTAAGGGAATGCTCAGAAATATTTCACAAAATGAAAGAGCAAAAGACATTTTGGAAGCTGATCTAAATTTAGAAGAAGCATGACAATTCACCAAGCATAGAAAAGATACTTCTCTGTATCGTAAATTATCGTATGAGAAGAAGGAAAACATTGTTTAACTTATTCCTGATCATTCTTCAGGTAATTATCAGTGCTTTAATGTTTTAAATAACAGCACACTAAATAAACATTAGTTTTACATTTTTTTTCACTTCCTATACATTTATAACTGGCAGCAAGAGAGTTCTTAATGTTTTGACAAAAATGTTAAAGGTCACAGAACTATCATAATTATTTTGATGTGTTTGCACAGTCATTTTACAGCCTCCATCCCTTCACAAACATTGCACCCCAAAACAGCAGGATTTACATTCCTCTCAAGTACAAATCTAAAAGCAAAAAGAAGGAAGGAAATAACAAAGAGTAGAGCAGAAATAAATAAAATTGAGAATTAGAAAAACAATAGAGAAAATTAACAAAATCGAAAGTTGGTTCTTTGAGAAAATCAATAAAATTGACAAACCCTTTTGCTAGACTGACAAAGAAGAAAAAGAGAATATACAAATACATAAAATCAGAAATGAGAGGAGTGACATTACTACTGACCCCACAGAAATAAAAAGGATCATAATAGGATAGTATGAACAACCGTATGCCAACAAATTGGACAACTTATATGGAAATGAACAAATTCCTAGAAACACACAAACAACCTACACTGACTCTAAAAGTAATAGAATACCTCAAGAGACTAATTACAAGTAAAGAGATGAATCAGTCATCAAAAATCTCCCAGCAAAGAAAACCCCAGGACCAGATGACATCACAGTTGAATTTAACAAATCATTCAAAGAAGAATTAACACCAATCCTGCTCAAACACTTCCAAAAAATTGAAGAGGAGGGAAAACTACTAACTCATTCTATGTAGCTGGCATTACCCTAATATCAAAGCTAGAAAAAGATCCTACAAGAAAAGAAAATTACAGACCAATTCCTCTAATGAATATAGGATGCAAACATCCTCAGTAAAATACTTGCAAATCAAATCCAACAAAACATTAAAAGAATTATACACCCTGATTAATAGATTTTATCCCAGGTATACAAGAGAGGTTCAAAACAAGGAAATCAATTAATGTAGTACAGCACTTTAGCAAATCAAAGGGGAAAAACCACATGATCATTGCAATTGATGTAGAAAAGGCATTTGCTAAAATCCAGCACCCTTTCTTGATAAAAAATTGAAAGATAGGAATAGAAGGAAATTTCCTCAATATGATAAAGAGCATATATGAAAAACCCCCAGGTAACATCATACTCAATAGTGAGAGACTGAAAGTTTTCCCTTTAAGATCAGGAACAAGACAAGGATGCCCACTGTCACCATTGTTATTCATCATGGTGCCAGAAGTTCTTGCTAGAGCAATAAGGCAAGACAAAGAAATAAAAGGCATCCAAATTAGAAAAAAAGAAGTAAAACTTTCACTATTTGCAGATGACATGATCCTAAATATAGGAAGTCCCCAAAAAATCTGCAACAAAGCTATTAAAGCTAATAAACAAGTTCAGCAAAGCGGCAGGATACACGATCAACACACAAAAATCACTTCTATTTCTATACACAAGTAATGACAATCTGAGGAGGGAATCAAGAAAAATAATTCCATTTACATACCAACTAAAAGAATCAAATATCTAGGAATAAATTTAACAAATAAGGTAAAGGACTTGTACACAGAAAACTGCAAAACATTGCTCAAAGGAATCAAAGAAGACCTAAATAAATGGAAGGACAATCCATGTTCAGGGAATGGAAGACTAAAATGTCATTAAGATGTCAGTTCTACCCCAATTGATTTACAGATTCAACACAATCCCAAGCAAAATTCCAACAGCCTACTTTGCAGAAATGGAAAAGCCAATTATCAAATGTATTCAGAAGGGGCTCCGAATAGCCAAAAACATCTTGAAAAAGAACAAAGTTGGAGGACTCATGCTTCCTGACTTTAAAGCATATTACAAAACTATGGTGGCCAAAACAGCATGGTATAGGCACAAAGATGGATACACTGACCAATGGAACCAAGTGGAAAGTTCAGAAATAGACCCTTATATCTATGGCCAATTGATTTTTGACAAGGCTGCCAAGTCCACTCAACTGGGACAGAGCAGTCTCTTCAACAAATGGTGCTGGGAGAACTGGATATCCACATGCAAAAGAATGAAAAAGGACACCTATCTCACACCTTACATAAAAATTAACTCAAAATGGATCAAAGATCTAAATATAAGAGCCGGGACCATCCTAGAGGAAAGTGTAGCAAAATATCTTTAAGATCTTATGGTAGGCAATGGTTTCATAGACTTTGTGCCCAAAGCACAGACAATCAAAGAAAAAATAGATAAATGGGACCTCTTCAAAATTAAAATCTCTTGTGCTTCAAAGAACTTTGTCAAGAAAGTGAAAAAGGAACCTACTGAATGGGAGAGAATATTTGGAAACCACATATCTGTTAAGAGTTTAATATCCAGAATATATAAAGAAATCCTACAATTCAACAATGAAAAGATGGGTAACTCAGTTTAGAAAATAGGCAAAAGACTTGGATAGACATTTTTCCAAAAGGAAATACTAGGGCTAAAAAGCACATGAAAAGATGTTCAACATCACTAGCTATTAGAGAAATGCAAATCAGAACGAAAATGAGATATCATTTCACACCTACTAGAATGGCCACTGTTTAAAAAACAGAAAACTGCAACTGTTGGAGAAGCCATGGAAAATAGAGATGCTCATTCACCATTGGTGGGAATGTAACATGGTGCTGCCACTGTGGAAGACAGTTTGGCGGTTACTTTGGAAGCTAAGTATAGAATTGCCATGTGATCCAGCAATCCCTCTACTAGGTAAATACTCAGAAGGACTGAAAGCAGAAACTCAGACAGACATTTGCACACCAATGTTCATGGCAGCGTTATTCACAATTCCCAAAATTGACAGTAACTCAAGTGCCCATTAGCCAATGAATAGACAACAAAATGTGGTATATACATACAATGGAATATTATTCAACTGTATAAAGGAATGAAATCTTTATGCATGTTGTAACATGGATGAACCTTGAGGACATTAAGTTGAGTGAAATAAACCAGACATAAAAGGATATGTACGATCTCATTATATGAAGTAATTATAGTGAGCAAACTCATGGAGTTAGAATCTAGAATATGGGTTGGCAGGAGATACAAAAGGGGTAGAAAATGAGGAGCTAATGCTTAATTTGTGCAGAATTTCTATTTAGGTTGATTGTAAATATTTGGGAAATGGATAGTGGTGGTGGCAGCTCATTATTCTGAGTGTAATTAATAGCTCTGAATTACATTTGTGAATGTGGTTGAAAGGGGGAAATTTGGGACTCTGTTTGTTACTAGAAGGAAAGTTAGAAGATAAAACATGGGACTGTAATAAGACAGTGAACCCTGTTGTGAACGGTGGACTATAGTTAACACAAATATAAGAATTGTTCTTTCATAACTTATAACAAATGTACATCACTATTATAAGGTGTTAATAATAGGGTTATACATGGGGGAAAATAAACCTAATGTAAACTATGAACTATGGTTAATAATATTTTAATATTCTTTATCAATTATAACAAAGGTGCCACACCAACGCAAAGTATCAACAATGGGGGGTATATGGGAAGGATGTATTTTTAACATGAATTTTATGTAAATCTACAACTTCTCTAATTTAAAAATTTACAAGAATTTTTTTTAAGAAAACATTATGCTAAGTGAAAGAAACCAGACACAAAGTACTACATATAGTGTGGATCCCTTTGTTAAAATGTAAATATAAATAAATCTATAGAGGCAGAATGTGATTAATGGTTATGTGGGGCTAGGACAAGATAGAGGGATTGCGAGGTGACTGCTAAGGGGTTTGGGGTTTTTTTGTGGGGTAAAAAATGTTTTAAAATTAATTGTGGTGATGAGTGCACAGCTCTGTGCTTATAGTAAAAGCCATTGTACACTTTGGATGGACTCTATGATATGTGAATATATTTTTATAAAACTGCTTTTAAAAAGCTAATTTTCACTTTTTGGTTCATGAATCTGAAAAGAGACAAAACATTGCTTTGAAAATTATGAATAGTATCTGGTAATCGAATCATGTACCCTGATTTAAATGTATTCTACACTTATTCTGCATTCTTGCAGGTGTGAAATCACTGTAGCGAGACCCCTTGAAGATGTTATTTTTAGTTAAGTTGGGGCCCAACCAAAAGAGTTGTGTCCTAATCCTGATCACTGGAGGCCTTACAAAGAGAAGAAGCTGGAAGCCAGAGTCAGAGAACGCCTCGGGGAAGAGTTTGGAGCCAGAAATCATCGGAGTGCAGAAGAGAAAGAAGAGGGCATGTCCAGGTGACACAGTCAGGTGTGCAAGCCAAGGGACTCTGAGGAGCGCCAGCTGCCAGCACCAGAAGGTTAGTCTTCAGGGAGAAATCATTGCCGTGCCAATGCCGTGCTTTCGGACTTGTAGACCCAGAACCATGAATCAACACATTCTCATTGTTAAGCCTAATATATGTATACGTACATACATCGTTTAGGAAATAATACACACACACTCGCAGGATGAACCTCAAAAGGGATCTAACATAAAATTCAGCACGGAGGACCCTTTATGGATGTAAGAGCCACATAACCCAGAAGCAGCACACAGTGGCTTCAGAGTCATTGGTAATTGCAATGATTTGAAGCTGTATGGACAAAGATCATGTTCTTAAAGCTAATCCATTCCTGTGGGTGTAGACCTTTTGTGGGTGGGACTTTTTGATCAGGTTATTTCAGTTGTGGTGTGCCCTGGGAGGGAGTTAATCTCTTACTGGAGTCCTTTATAAGAGATGAAACTCAGAGAAGCACACAGAGAAGCTGCGAGAGAAGGACACACAGAAGGAGAGAGAAACCACAGAAACAGAGGAAGCCACTGAAGCCAGGAGCTGGAAGCAAGGGAACCCGGGCGAGGAGGGCCAGCAGATCTCGCCATGTGCCTTAGGATTGCTGGTAGCTGGTCTTGGGGGAGAAAGTGCCCCCTGTAGATGTCTTGATTTGGACATTTTCAAGGCCTCAGAACTGTCTGCTTGTAAGCAATAAATCCCCAGCATAAAAGCCAACCCATTTCTTGTATATTCCATTTCAGCAATCTAAAACAGTGAGCTTCTAGTTCTGAAGTGTAGAAGTGGGTACAAGGGGGCTGCTTTCATAGGATATGTAGTTTTATATGTAGCATTTATGCACATATGTAAAGAACATATCTACTCTTTTTACATATGAACTTATTCAAATGAAAAAAGTTTTAAACCTTTGAATGCTTAATAAATCTCTCTGCTTGCAAGGCACCCTAAAATCTTTTTTTTTTTTAAACTGGGTTTTATGGAGACTTACAAAACCATGCCATTCCAAAATTACCTTTCGCTTTTCTCTTTGCCACCTAGTGAGAGGACAGGATAGAAGGGACAGCAGAACTCCCAGCAAATTCAGAATATTCTAAAGGGTTCACAGATTTTTCTGTCATAAGCTAATAACCAGTTTCAAATCTCTTTCATTAGGGAAAGGTCTAAAGTTCTAGAGAGATACTTCCTGCAAAGAATTCTGGGTCATTTCTTTCTTTGTATGTTTTTTGAAGTACACTTACATGTAAAACTACTGCTCAGTTACTCACGTCTGTGGTAAATAGATTCAATCACAAAGTCCTAAAGGAGGCAACTTGAAGAAGTTTTAAAAGGCCACATGTGGGACAATTTGAGGAACAATATAAATGATAATATTTTATTATAACCCATAGAATAAAATAAATACCCATGAGGTCATAGCCATAAAAGTAAATAACTGAAAAAATAAATTAATGAGGGAGAAGGAGCAGAATTCCAATTCATACATGCAAGAGGAATAATGCAAATAGAAAACCACCATGCAGCAAATGCCACTTCCTGGGCAAAAGGATGTTTTACATGTAACTGTACTTCAAAAAGCATACATAAAATTAGTGGACATAAGCATGATGAGAAATAGGATTTTTGCATAGCTGCAAAATATCTCCCCATGAGACAGACATTCATTAGAGAAATCGGAACTGTAAAGTGGAGACATGGCAGGCACCTCTTTACCCACTGCCCGAAGTCCTCCTGAGTTGCAGGACACATCAGCACCGAGTCCCCAGAAACAATGCCGCACGAGGACACATGTCCGGCGCCTTCTCGCTCGGTCCCACGCGTCCTGTCCTCGGCCGGCAAGGAGAACAGAGGGAAAGAGGGAGAGACACAGACAAACTGACACTTGAGGCACACAATGGCAGTGAATGCAAGCCCTTTACTGGAGCCAGGAAGAAAACTTTCTCTGTTACATATTCCACACGAGGCCCTACGCCCCGTGGGAGAACAACCTCTATGCGGCCGTCAGGCACGGCTCCCTGTGGGCTGTCTCCCCGAGGCTAGCGCGGGCACTTTCTTATATACGATAGTTACAACCAATGTGCAGGCACTACGTAAGCGTGTACAATAGGCTAGCAGCAACCGCTGCCTCATGCGTCATATGCGGAAGCAGGATACGGTCGCCATCTTGGCTCAAACGATGGGCGGGGGCTACTCTAGAGCAGGTCGCGGCGTGTCCACCAGGCCTTAACCCGGAAAGCGGCTCCCCACATCTCCCCCTTTTTTATATATTTCAACCCAGTGTCTCCATTGATGAGTGTACTCCCGTGGGCTTGAATGACCCACTACATGTTTTGGTGCTTTGGGGAGTCTGGACTAGGCCCCTGCCATTTTACGGCGGAACCTCTGGCACCGACCAGAATGCTTACCTCATATAGAGACCGGAGAGCCCGTGAGCTGGAAACAACGTGACTCTCCCTACAGTACTTCGCCTCGTAACTGGGGAAAGACGGTTGGGGCAGGAGAGTGGCAACCAGCGTCAAAGGCGTCACTAGGCGTCTCTGTGCAATGGCCAGAGCCCAGTCTGGCCACAACTGGGACTCCGCCTAAGAGACTCGCCTGAGACAAAAATTAAGACTGCTGGAGCTATATGTTATATCCGGGATACGGCCATGGACTTTGCCGCGAACCTGGCCCCAGAGCGCCCCACCCCGAGTGGCCGGGACGGGGATCGATCAGTATAGAAGTTGCTGTCAGAAGTACTACAGGTTGAAGACATAGCCATCATAGTGGTAACACGCAGTTGCTGCTGTGCTTGAAACAAGCGTTCTAACAGGCATTTGACAATTACTAAACCCACCAACAACCCTACAGCGAGGAAAACCCAAGTGGTCAGATTAGGCCATGAAAACCAGGAGGTAACTCGGTTCCACAGGTCAGTTACCAAACTGGCAAGGTTGAACTTAACGGGGGTCAACCTAACTTTTCCAATCGTGTCCAGGCTGACGTCCACCTGCTGGGTAAGATTGGCAAAAGTTGGCAGATAAGTATTTTTAAGCCAGTCAGAGACTTTCTGGGTGTTAGTAGTTACATTGGCCCTGACCGGAGTGACGCAAAGTCTGAAAAGAATCCATCGGGTGTCACACAGTTGCACAACTGTTTTCCAGAGCCCATCTATCTCTTGTCCAAGTTCTTGTATTTCACTTTGCATTTTCTGGATCGCTTGCGAATTCAACTCTAACATTAGATTGTGGGCGTGCAACGCGTCCCGGGTGGCATTGGCTAAAGTGTTGACTGTTTCCATCGTCAGGGCGATCTGCTCCGTTGTCCAGGCTTGAAGCACCGCATTCCCCACTGCTGGAACGAACACTGAAGCGACAATGCCGCCGAGGTTCCACAGCCAGCTTTTGACACTTCTTGGTTTCCTGTTAAGAGAGGGATTAAAAGGCCCAGAAAACGGAAAGTTTTCCGTTGACACAACCTGGGTAATAGGGCCTACCCAATCAGTGGTATTGACCGGGACCCAAACATAGCTGGGACGGTAGGTTAGGATGGCGTAGGAAGGGAATCCGTTCCAGCATTCAGACAGGGTACAGGGGACGCTAGAACAGTTGAAGGTAGGCTCTGTAGAGAGTAGAAAGGCGAAGGGAGGGAGCACACAAACCTGCCTGTGCAAAGGGAAGGAACAATTTTTATCCGCATATGTTCCCTCTGCACCCGAAAAAGAACAATTGGGAGAGTTACCCGTCGCGTCGGTTGACGTGTTGGTAAGGGTACCATTCAATAGCATGAAATAGCGCAGGTCCAGACATGCCCCCAGGGGATTGCAGGCCAAATGCTGAGCGAAGGTTTGGATACGGGAGGCTATGGGGTCAATTAGCGGTTCTCGACATTGGTTTACGGTACCCCACGCCGATGCCTCAGTATAGTTTCGGATCTTGCTTATTGCTGTGAAATTACGTATGTGAGGGCGCACGGACCAGAGCCACCAGTCCTCACTTAAGAGGAACGGGTGTCTCACGGGCACACAGCTGTGCCAAGAGAAGTCCTCCAGAGTGGCTTTCCTGTGCAGGTCATGCGCGCAAGGAGGGAGAGAAGGCTGCGGGACATCAGGATCTCGAGAGCAGTTAAGGACTGTTGGTCTAAACCCAAAAAACTTGAGGCATCTTTTCGTCTCATTTTTGTTAAGCAACCCCTCACAGTCCTGTTGATAGCCAGCCGAGGTATTAAGAAATTCTAGCAAGACTCCAAAAGTCACCTGAGTGCAATGGGTATCACAGGCAGTACTTGTGCTGTTTGCGCAGGAACAATTAGCTATAGAGCGATTAGCAAATGAAAGGATCAGCGTATCATCGGTTAGAGGAAAGGTCTCGTTGAAGGTTATGGAGGAAGCATTGGCAGGCAAAGGTAGATGATGGAGGCTAAGAGTTAAATTAGGAGTGAAGAACTGAGGAGAGGCGGGAGACCCCGCAGAAAAGGGAGCTAGCGTCGGGGGATGGTGCCAGAGGCCCCAGAGGAACTGATCTTCTCCCTGAACCACTGCAACACTGTTGAGAAAGAGAAAACAAATCAGGAGGGTATTTATAGGGGAATAGGGGTTGGGATCACCGGTCCTCCCCCTGGACGACGGGGAGGCGGTCAGGATCATTCTCATCATCTTGCTGGTCATCTTGCTGATCGTCACCAGCGTTGAAGGTTGGGTCTCTTGTGTCATATTGGGGTTTTCCCAATTGGTCAGGCTGCAGCTTCTCAGCGCTCTCGGGCGTTGATACGGTTCTCACCAATCTCTCCGGAACCCACACCGGTTGACGTCCTGGTTCCTGTGGGAAGACACAAACAGAGCCTCTGGCCCAGCTGAGCACGGGGTCAGGGCCTTGCCACTGTCCTGACAGGACATCCTTCCATCGGACTAGACCTCTATGTGGAGGACTCGGGGTGGTGTGTTGAAGGGCAGGTGTCATGCCCTGTGAATTTTCATTTAAGAAATTATACGTGAATAAGGCTACAGACAGTTGAGCCCTTGGGGATAGGCCGTGACCTATCCCCTCTTTCTGTTTGTTGAGCAAGTCTTTCAGAGACCTGTGTGCTCTTTCAATGATACCTTGTCCTTGAGGGTTGTAAGGGATTCCGTGCTTCAATTGTACTCCCATATTATCACAAAATTTTTGGAAAGTTTTACTGGTATAAGCAGGTCCATTATCTGTCTTTAACATTTTTGGCTTGCCCCACGCTGCCCAAGCGGCAAGGCAGTGTGCAATGACTTGATGGACTTTCTCTCCTGTCTCAGCAGAGGCAAATAATATTTGAGAACATGTGTCTACTGACACATGCAGGTATTTGACTTTTCCGTACTCTGAATGATGAGTGACATCCATTTGCCAAATGTCTCCTGGGACGAGACCTCTAGGGTTAACTCCCACAGATGGGATATGCTGTTGAGTAACAATTTCCACAAGCTCGGACTATGTCTCTAGCGGCCGCTCGCGGTATACCAAACCGCTTAGCCAGGGTACCTGCATTGATATGAAATTTGGCGTGGAACTCTCGGGCTTGCTGATATGGTGTCAGCACGGGGAAGACGTGTGGCTGTCGAGTGGCCACATCTACTATGTGATTTCCTTGGGCCACGGGACCAGGTAGGCCTGTATGGGCCCTAATGTGAGTTGTGTAAAAGGGATGTTGCCTAGTACGAATCGTCTTTTGCAGCTCGAGAAAGAATGTGCTTACAGTGGAGGAGCATTTTATAATGCCCACAGTTTCTAGGATTTGTAGAGAATTTACGACATAAAGGGAATCAGAGACAATATTCAGGGGGCCAGGAAACTCTCTCAGGACTGTAATAGTAACCTGCAATTCAACCCACTGCGGTTTTTGTGGTTGAAAAAACACTGTTTTGGGAGTGTCCCCTTCCACACAATACGCCCCTGTACCGGAGCTGGAGCCATCCGTGTACACGGTGAGGGCGTTCGCTAGTGGCCTAGACGAAGTCACTTTGGGAAAGATTACCGGATGTTGGGTGACAAACTGTAAGAGGGGGTCTTTGGGATATTGGTTATTAATACATCCCGAAAAGGTGCATCGGAGAACAGCCCACTGATCTATGCATCCGGTAAGCACCTCAATTTGTGGGAGAGAGTAGGGTACTCTAAGGTTTTTTGGTGGTTGGCCAAAATGTTGGATGGCCTTCTTGATGGCCTCCAGGGCCAGATCTGCAACTGCGGTAGGGTAATGCTCTAAGATCTTTTTTGGAGAAACTCCGGGGTGGATCCAGAGTAATGGCCCCTGTTGCCACAGCACCGCCGTGGGCTGTGACACCGTCGGCAGCAGGCAAGCTTCGAAAGGCTTATCAGGGTTTATTCTTTTTAATGTGGCACTACTGAGTGCCTGTTCTACTTGGCATAGTGCTTGTCTCGCTTCAGGGGTGAAGGACCGGGGCGAAGCTAAGTCCGGATCCCCTTTAAGCAAGTCAAACAAGGGTCTTAATTCGGCATTGGGTAACTTCAGGTATGGGCGAATCCAATTTATGTCTCCCATGAGCTTTTGTAGGTCATTGAGGGTGTTCAGGTTATCTAACCTGAGAGACACCTTTTGGGGGGAGACTTGAGTAGACGTAAGTTTCGCTCCCAGGAAGGTGACAATCTCGGTCATCTGGATCTTCTCCGGGGCTATTTCGAGATTGACCTCTCTAAGTGTAAGAACCAAATGTGATAGTGCAGCGTTAAGGAGATCTGGGCTTTCATGAGTCAGCAAGATATCATCCATGTAGTGAAGGATCCTTACTTTGGGGAATTGCTGCCGGGTATCGGCCAACTGTGCAGCGACATACAACTGACACATGGTAGGGCTGTTGGTCATGCCCTGGGGCAGGACTGTCCACTCAAAGCGGTGACAGGGCCCCTCTTGGTTTAGAGAGGGCACAGTAAAAGCAAATTTTTGGGTATCCTCTGTGTGAAGTGGGATAGAGAAGAAACAGTCTTTGATATCTAAGATGATAACAGGCCAACGCTCTGGCAGGGCCGAAAGGAGGGGCAACCCCATCTGAACGGGCCCCAAAGGCTCCATGCAATTATTGATGGCTCTTAAATCGTGCAGCAACCTCCACTTGTCTGATTTTTTCTTTATAACAAAAATAGGGGTGTTCCAAGGTGATGTGGAGGGAATGAGGTGGCCCTCTCTTAGCTGATCTGACACCAGAGTGTGTAATGCAGAGAGCTTTTCCCGTGATAAGGGCCACTGAGGCACCCAAACCGGAGATTTGGTCTTCCATTTTAACTTTATGGGTGTGGGTGGGAACATTCCCTCAGTGGCCCCCAGGAAAAACCCAGGCCTTGCTTGACAATGTTGGAGGTAGCTTGTATGGGCTCTACACGTCCCTGTAACGAGGCTCCTAAGCCTTTACCAGGGACATATCCCATTCCTTTTAACAATCGCTTAGAGGTTGGGGAACAACCACTGGTCAAGGTAACGTCCATCTGGGTAAGAATGTCTCTTCCCCAAAGGGAAACAGGCAGGGCCAATACATATGGCTGAAAACTACCTTGGTGTCCTTCTTCGTCTGCCCAATGAAGGGCAGCGGCACTCAACATGGGTGCCGAAACCTGGCCTATTCCTCTGATGGTATCTTCCGCCTTGCACGTCGGCCAGGTGGAGGGCCAGTCCTGTTGTCTTATAATTGACCGATCGGCCCCGGTATCTAGCAAGCCTAGGAAAGATCTGCCTTGTACCTTGATAGTCAGCATGGGTCGAGACTCCAGAGACATATGGAGGCCCTCAAAAACTTCCCCTGAAGACCCAAATCCCTTATCTCCTCTCTGTCTGGGTCTACTCTGAAAGAGTGTATGCAAGCTGGGTAGGAGCAAGAGCTGTGCCAGCTTGTCACCTTTTGCAATGACCAGCGTACCTTGCTGAGATTGTACCATAATCTGGACGTAACCTGTGAAATCTGAATCCACAACACCTGGTATGACACTTAGTCCTTTCAGGGCTGTGGATGCTCTCCCAATTATGAGCCCAACAGTCTTTGCTGGCAAGGGCCCTTTAAAGGAGGTCCCTACCAACTGGACACCCATGGAGGGGGTCAGTACGAGTCTGGAGGTGGCACAGAGGTCCAGTCCCGCTGACCCAGGGGATGCGCGAATTTGGGCGGACTTCGTGTCGCCGGATGGCATGCAGGGGGGCCCACCGAAAGGGTGGACCCCCCCTGCCCGTTTTTTGGGTCCTGTTCAGGACGGCCAGAAAGGCGCACACCTTGCGCATCGAAGGCTGACCTACAGTCTTCTGCGCGATGAGGTCCCTTGTGGCAACGGCCACATAGCCTGGTTGCTGCATATGGTCTACCAAACTGTGGAGTGGCAGGTGATTGACCTTTATTGGGACAGTTCCTCTTAATATGTCCCAGCTGGCCACAATGAAAACATCCTCTGGGCTTCATTTCTAGTTCTTTAGATTTCTTTGCAGACACTTGTAAGGAGTTGGCTAGCATGGCAGCTAGACCTGCATTAGTTAACGGGCTGCCAGCATCTCTGCAAAGCCGAACCCAGTCCGTCAGCTGTTTTCCTCTGTTTTGTGCTAGAATAACTTTACATTCTTTATTGCACTGTTCAAATATCATTTGTTTAACTACAGTCTCTGCCACCCCTGGATCTGAGAAAATTCTCTCGGCTGCAGTCTGCATTTTGGCTACAAAGTCCACAAAAGGTTCTGTGGGGCCCTGATGAATATTACTGAGCGAGGCTTGAGCCTCTCCCTCACCTGTCAGCTTTTTCCAAGCTCCCACGAAACAACGGAAGATTTGGGCATAGACCTCTTGAGGGAACCGCGTTTGATTTTGGGCATGGGCTCCCCTTCCTAACAGCATGTCTGTATTCCATGCGCCATGTCTTCCCGCTGCGTTCTTAGCCGCTTGTTCCTCAGCTAACTCCTCAAACCACGCTTTCCAATCTATAAATCGACCTGGTGGCAAACAAGCACGGGCTAACTGAACGATATCTGCGGGCGTATGATTTAGGGCGGAGAGGTTTTCAACCATGTTCAGGGTATAAGGGGCATTGGGGCCGTACTGATGGACGGCCTGCCTCAGCTCCTTCAAAAGTTTGTAATCATATGCTTCATATTGATTGTTGCCTTGGTGGTTAATAATAACCGGGTACATTTCTGGGGATGGTTCTGGCTTAAGTGGTTGGTACCCACCTAGTATACCGAAAGGCCTAAAGGTGAAAGAGGGGACCCATTTCCAGAAATGCCTCCCTCTACATTCTGATGATATGGGGTCTAGGGGGCCTGAGTATTCAGGTGGGGGATACGGCTGTGAATGCCCCTCCCCCGGCCCGCCTGCAAGGGGTTCCGGGTCCCGCAAAGGCGGACCATCGTGATTATCGGATTCGGGCACTAGTGGGAGCTCTCGGTAAGGGCCTTTGGCGGAACCGCTCAACCAGCCCACCGGAAGCCGCGGCGTTTTTCGTGACACGGCAATAGGCGCCGGCGGGGCGGAAGGCCGCGTGGGTGGGGCGGGAGGCTCCTCCCAATCAATTAATGGAGGCGCTTCCGCTCCCTCACCGTCACCGCTATCCGATTCTGAGGCAGAGGTGTCCGAGCTACCACCACTCAACTCTGGCTGCTTGCCTTTATGGGAGCCGACCGCAGATGACACCGACTGGGTTTCTTGGAGAGCATGCCGTACCTCTTGCAAGGCGGAGGACGGACTTAGGCCTGTAGTCGACTCCAGTTCAAGGACCGCGCGGACGGTCTCCCATATAGGGACTAGAATTGGATCCAGACAAACGCCCGTCTGACGCGCCCAGTCTATATCGTGACCAAGCTTCAGCCAAGAGGGCAGACTGAGGCTGCCGGTGGAGGGAAACCAAGGGGCAAAAGTTTCAACATCATCGAGGAACCTCTGTAGGGAGCTTTTCTTAACTGAAATACCCCTCTGCTTCAGGAGGGTTTTTAAAGGAGCCAACAAAGGTGAACTTCCAGACTGCCCCATGCTTGCAGTCGGCACTGTACTTTAACCACTCGGAGAGCTCTTCCGAGTCCCCGGGACCGCCTGAGAACCCACGGGCCCTGACTCTCACGTAAAAGGAACACTCACCTTCTCGCGCTGATCAGGCGCGGGAAGTCCGCTGCAATGAAAAAGGAGCGAGGCGAAAGGTATGTGTCGTGCCCCGTACGGGCCACCACTTGTCCGGCGCCTTCTCGCTCGGTCCCACGCGTCCTGTCCTCGGCCGGCAAGGAGAACAGAGGGAAAGAGGGAGAGACACAGACAAACTGACACTTGAGGCACACAATGGCAGTGAATGCAAGCCCTTTACTGGAGCCAGGAAGAAAACTTTCTCTGTTACATATTCCACACGAGGCCCTACGCCCCGTGGGAGAACAACCTCTATGCGGCCGTCAGGCACGGCTCCCTGTGGGCTGTCTCCCCGAGGCTAGCCCGGGCAATTTCTTATATACAATAGTTACAACCAATGTGCTGGCACTACGTAAGCGTGTACAATAGGCTAGCAGCAACCGCTGCCTCATGCGTCATATGCGGAAGCAGGATACGGTCGCCATCTTGGCTCAAACGATGGGCGGGGGCTACTCTAGAGCAGGTCGCGGCGTGTCCACCAGGCCTTAACCCGGAAAGCGGCTCCCCACAGACACATCCCCTCAGTGCACCTTCCCAGAACTTCACAACTGCAGGCTCATCAAGGAGAAACCTAAGACAGACGCAGACTGAGGACACTCCACAGAGCGACTGGCCCGTACTCTTCAGAAGTGACAAGAGCTGGAGTCAAAGAAAGACTGAGGAGAGATATCGCTAAATACACCATGAGACCCTGGGCAAGATCCTGGACTAGAAAAGGGAAATTTGGGGGAAAATGGGCAAGATTCTACTGAAGTCTGCAGATTAATGTGTGGTATCAGATCAGTGTTAATTTCCTGGCTTTAACAATTGTCCTATGCTTAGGTAAGACGTTTCCATCTTGAAAAGTATGTGAGAACTATCAGAAGTATTTTGCAACTTTTATGTAAGTGTAAAATTATCTCAAAGTAGTTTTTCAAAAATAATACAGAAATTATAGAAAAGCCAAAACTTCAGTGATGAAAAGAGAGGCCAGATTACCAAGGGCCTTGCAAGTCTGGGTAAGAAGTTTGGACTTTATTCTGAGGGCAAAGGGGACACAGAAAACTGTAAAAGGAGGCAAATGAAAGTCATTGTGGGTACCAGATAGAAAATGGGTTGGGGAGTGGGCGAGGGAGCTGTCCCCTGGTGCTTGTGTAACCCAGGCAGGGAAGGAGGGGGCAGTGTGACTCGACGTCGTCCGCATAGACGGGCAGAAGGAGCAGGGACGTGGTCCTGCAGGAGAGGCTGCGGGGCGTGGGGATTAACTGATGAGGGCACAAGGTGGGGTGGGAGAAAGGCAGAAGAGTCCAAGATGACGGCCAAGTGTCCAATACGAGCTACTTGCTAAAGGGAAGATACAAAACATAGCAGGAAGAGCACATTGTGGGGAGGAAGAGTATGAGTTGAATTTGGGCGTGCTGAGTAACAAACAGAGACTATTGATTTGGGTGTTGTTCTTTTGCTAACATTGTCTAACTTGGAGGTTGGCATCCTTGAGTTCTCTTAGGTCAAAAATACACTGAATACCTTGTATAAGTAACTGGAATTCCTTGAGAATTGGGTCGACTGTGTTTGGGCTGAAAACTGAGTGCTGTTTGCTCACTCTTCCACTGTCTCCAGAAGGAATTCTTCCCTGATATCTTTCTCTCTTAGGTCAGACCAATTTGGGACAGATCTGCCTTCGGATTCTTCCCCTTTTAGAGCAGGGGTTGTTCTCTATGTGATTTAGAAAGCGCTAATGTTGCATGTTTGGCTGTTTTCATAACCAACAGATGCCGCTATCTGAAACAACCATACTCCCTGGAATGTGTTAATCCACTTAGAAAATGTATAACTGATTTTTCAGTGCAATGCGGAACAAATTTCACTAGCTTCACACCCCAGGGTTGTACTTTCATGTTCATAATGCTGGACGTTAACTGGTTAATCAGGTAATTCCTTCAGTTCACATTTCGCTTTTAGACCCTTTAAAAGTGAGTTGAGTTCTGTCCTGACTGGCCACTGCTCAGAATTAGCCAGTGTTTATCTCAGGACTGCCAGTTACCACAGGGTCAGGGCGATGAGATTCCGGCAGAAAGAATAGTTGGCACTTTGAGCAAAACCCCTACACACTTCCTGGGACTCCTAAGTATGATTTTATACATACATCTGTTAAAGACTTTGCCAAAACATATTTTTAGCTGAATGCAATGATTTGACTTCCACGTGGGGCTTTTACTCAGTATACAGATGCTGGGCCCGGAAGATATTCGGGTGAGCAGGGTGCACAGGCCTCTTGGAGGTGACGCCAGCTCCGCCCCGTGCCAGCTCATTCCCCTGTGCCTTCTAAAATGTAACCAGGTGTGCCCGCTCCTTTGCAGGTGTCACGCGTGTAGCACGCTCCTTTACACTGGATTTTATTGTTCCATAAAACCTCCATGTTTATCAGCCCTGTCTCCTCAATCGGACGGAAAGCCATGTAATGTAGAAACAAAGCAAGCTAAAGGATAGATGCTTAAAATAAAAGACTCTCGAGGAAATGTCGTGCACCCTTTCACCTGCCATGCAGCGTGAAGCATTTGAAATTCCTGGACTTACTCTGTTCACACATCCCTTAAATGGACGCTCAGTGCCGCAAGGAGTGGAGTGGAGTGAGGAGCCCCTGAGCTCTCTGAGGGGCTTGATGAGCCCAGCCTCGGATTTAACAAGCACCCCAACCTACAACACGGTGCTCTGAGCTCAGGACCCCAAAGCACAGTGACTGCAGCTCTAGCAACTGCTGATCATTTGACCTTTAGTAAATCTTTTTCTTTCCCCTAACCTTGGTTTCCACATCCTTAACATTGAGATGACAATCCCTATCTCACAGGAGATTAAGTGAAATAAAACATTTCAACTGTTTAGCACAGCATCTGGCATGTGGCAAGGTTCCCTAACTGCTCACTCTCATCATTCAAACTCAGATCTCACTATGATTGAAAAGATACTTAGGATTCTGACTCTAAGTCCAGGGTTCGTTCCACTCTACCCCACCTGTCCTTTATAAGAACGTCCATTTGTCCTAAGGTTTTGGAACCAGGAAGAGAGTCTCATAGAGAGCGCAAACCATGTGGAGAGGTTAATGCCTTAGCATGGGGTTCAACTGATAATAAGAGTAATGAACAAGGCGGGCCAGCTCCTGGCTTTGTCGGAAGTTCTTTAGTTAGTGCCGCCTTAGAAAGCGGGGAACAGGCCCTGAGTGTGGGACAAAGGTGGCTCCTCATGGGGTTAGACAAAGGAAAGGAAAGGCCTTTTTCCAACAGCATTGCCCACCAAGAGCATGGGGAGGGGGTCGCTGGCTGGCTCCATACCTCCTGATGACACAGGCCCTGGAAAGAGAAATGAGGAGCACTCGGGGCGGGACACTGAAAGAAATGCATTTCCTCAACAATTCGGGCAAGGATTGGTTGTCTAAAACCCTAGAGCAGCATTTCCAAAGACCATGGGTGCTCTGGGAGATGTGTTTGGGAGATGCTGAATTCAATAGATTCCTTTAGTGCCAAGTTCACCAGAGATCCTGCAATATGATATGTGCTGCTTCTAAAACTTATTTATCACAGAACCCTTTTTCACAGAATGCTCATGACCACAATGAGGAATGCAGAGGAAAACACAGACTTACTAAGAAGTATTTGGGGGTGGGGGGGGAGTGGCAGGGAGGGAGTGAAAGCAGGGTATTTTAAAAATGGGAGAAAATAGATCTAACAAGAGTAGATGTGTGTATTCGAGTATGTGTGCGTGTGAGAGAGAGAGTGTAGGTGTGTGTGCCTTCGTGTGTACAGGTAACTGTGTGAGTGTGTGTATGTCCATGTGAGTGTGTATGTGTCTGTACATGTGCATGTGTGTGCATATACATGTGTGAGTGTGTATACATGTGTATGTAAGTATGTACACTATGTGTGTGGCTGAGTGTTTATACATGTGTGCATGTGTGTGTATGTACTGTTTGTGTGCTTGTGTGTGCCTGTGTACTCCAGCCCGACTCAACCCCAAGACCAAAGAACATGCCAGGCAAAAACTCCTGACAGATTTTAATAGGGACTTACTTACAGGAGGATTTTTCCCAGTGGCAGTCGGTTGGGAAAGGGAGTCAACAATCCGCACAAACGAGAGGAAGAGGAGAGCCTTGTGTAGTTCCACAGAGCCTCATGAGAGCTGGTTATCATGGAAGTTGGTTACCAGCAGTGATCAGGCTCAGGGACTCCAATGTCTGTGCTCAAGGCTCTATGCTTTCCCCAAGGAGGGGTGGCTGCTGGCCCTGGGCTGCCACAATGTGTGCATGTGTGTGTGTGTTGGGTGGAAGCTGTTGCATTCTGTTGTCATCTACTCTGTTCCTTGCTAAAACACCTGAACTGTCTAAAAAAAAAGCAAAACAAAACAACTACCATGTTTTGGACAAAATATGTGGATAAATGCCTGAAAATGTAATTATTCTCAGCTACTTCCCTAGAGCCTAGCACAGGGCCCTGTATAAGTGTGAGGCCTGTGAGAAGAGTCTTCTCCCATGCAAATAGTATAAATGCACAGGCAGTGCTTCCATCGTTCTAGAGAATCAATTGATAGAAGACGTTACCCAAGTAAGTGGCGGAATGAATTGCAATGGACCACTAAATTCCCCATCCAAAGACCTCTAAATGTTACTGCCAAACTCTTCAAAACTATTGTTGACATATATGGATTTCCATACCATCATCAAGTTCAAGTCACTATGAACGTCTATCTGAAGAAATAACCTGCTGCTGCTTCTGAAGAGCAGTGGTTATTTCACAACTGTTAAAGTATTTTATGCCTTACTCTTCACTTTCCAAATCTGTCCCTGTTATCAAATGTTTATTTCTGCTGGTGAGCACATATACCACCCCTTCTCTCCATCCCCTCCTTACGGTTTTGTGCTTCTTTTTAATTAAAATAAAAATTTAAGATGTAATTCAATGTGTCAGTATTTAAAAATAGGACAAAGGATCCATGACACGGAAAAAGAAAGTCACATATTTGCAGATTTTTAATGAAGAGGTTTTTCAAATGTTTTCTTATGTACACAAAGTTAATGCTTCGGTAGGTGAGTTGTAAACACTTCTTTCCATTCCATAATTATAAGTGAAATGTTCTTTAATGTGCAATAATAATGTTCAAGCTGTGCTATTTTGCAGCTAATAATTATACATAACAGTGTAGGCAATGGTTGCTAACAGAAACGTTTCCTTTTTAACATCTCACCCACATTGCTTCTCTCCCTGCTACCTGCCTTATTACAGTGACTGTGCCTTTTAATCCACTCTTTATTCTAGGAATAGGAGCACTAGTTAGTTATTTCTTAAGGAAAGAATGTGAGGCAAGACTGCTGACTGGCTGAAATTGCTCCCATACAAAGAGAAGATGGTAATAGACTTGCTTTTTTTAAAAAAAGAAATACACAGTCAAGCTATAGCTAAGCTTCAAGTGTGCTTGCCTGACTCCTCAGTATGAAAAGGTCAGAAGCTGGCCATACGATTTAACATGGCATTACTGAAATAAGACTAGAAGTTGGCAATGAAAGCAGAGGTCATCAAGAGCTGGCACCAGATATCAATTTCTCCACAGATGGAGGAATAAATATATCATTGAACAGCCACATTTGTTATTATGGACATGCACCATTTCCGCAATATCTTGAGGTTAGCCAGCTGTGTATCAGATTCAGCTTCTCCATTAGCTTCTCAACCACACTGTTTTCCTGAAATTGCTGAATATATTATGTGATTTTCTTTGAGAAATAAAAGGGAAGAAACTATGATGCCCCGTTGCGGTCGCAGTTGACTCGTCTGGGGGAGGGTGGCGGCCGGTTGCTAAATCCTAGGCTCCCAGGATTACTCCGAGGGTACCGGCGGCGGGGGCTCTTTCCCGGAGGCGAGGGCGAGGCGAGGGACTTGGCCAGGTCCCCGGCGGGAGGCGCGCAAAGTATGGAGGGCGGCGAGAAAGGAACAGGCGGGACACGCTTCTTTTAGGGTGAAGAAAACCAAGAGAAGAGAGAGTTTATTAGGGGAGAGTACAAGCTTATATCGGGCGGTTTAGAGGGCGGGGTAGCTGTAGGGGTTAAAGGCTTGGATTGGTTCTGAGGTTGATTGAAAAGGGGCGAGAGTTGCTCCCGTAACGGTGTCCGGCGACAATGTATGCGCACCGGTGGTGATGGGAGTTGCGCTGGCAACGGGGAGTGTCCGGGCAAGATAAGGGGGTGGGGAAAAGGCGGTTCCCTCCGGCAAGCCTCCCCTAACATTGGTATATTTTGGGTGAGGAAATGGGGCCTGCCTCCGGCCTCACTTTCCCAGGCCCGGGGGGCTGTAGAGGGCGCACTCACCCGTACCCACTACCCTCCCCAGGGGTGGATCCGGTCCCCCAGCCCAGGCCCGCCAAGTTAAAGCGCGTAATCAGTGTCCCGCACCCCGTGTATCAAGAAAAGTCAGACCATATAAACCAAGATTTGGTTGGCGACATTTGAGGAAAGCAACTTACCTCAAATCAAGTGTTCTAAATAGTTTAAATGAATTAACTTCTGCATAAATTTGAAGAACCATGAAAGGCATGCAACCCAGATACAGCAATTGGTTCAGCAGAAATAAATCTCCCTGCCTCTCAGGATACCTAATGCCCATTTGGACACTTGCCTGGACTTCTTCAGCTAACATTTAGCTCATTTACAACTGCTCCAAACATACTTCCTTCTTAGTGGTTCACAATAAACTGACCATGTGGGTTAATACTGAGTCAATCCTTTATTTTCCCTTGCTTTTACTGAACTATGGAAAAGTATTCTTTGATGTCAAACTTGTGGTACATGGTCAGTCAGGTCCTGAACAAAATATTGGGAAAAGTGTGAATTTTATTCAGTACTGCAGGATAGTTGGAAGTGCAGATCAGAGGGCCAGCTATGTTCAATATTTCAAGATATGAGATCATTGCAAAATTAGGTGGCATTCTGTTCCATACATGAGCAGCTGCAAGTATGCACCAGGCCATATTACAGACATTTGAAAAATACTCCTTTTTTCTTTTTGACAGATATATCCAGGATTTTCCAGAAGCTTCCATATATTTAGAGCACTGTTGAAATATTCTACAACTTAAAATTGTAGAATAATATAAAGTTATAACTTGATGGGAGAATTGGTTACAGAGTGAGGAAAAGCTAAGAATCCGGGATGGGTGATGGTGAGAGAATCTCATGGTTAGCAATTGCAGCAATCCACTAACTTTTCCCTTAACCAATAGATCAAAGGGGAGATGTGGGGCAGATGGAGTCCAGGGACCATGCTCACCCAATAGAAGACGGGAGCACATCATACGTTACCAACATGTGAGGACATCAAATTGCCAACAATGTACCCTAGGAAGGTGGGGAGTTCTCCAGGTTTATTCGTGCTTTCATCATTCAACCCCCTGCCCATCTGCCACTCCAGCCAAACCCAGCCAGAAGTTAATTGACATAAGACCCTGAAGTCGATGAGACAGAGCAGAGCAATTAATTAATTAGATAGAAAACAGGCCAAGAGCTGGTAAAGAGAAAATAGAATAAGAGGAGAATGTATAATGCATTTAATTGGCCCAAAAGAGAGAGGAGGGGTAAAATGTGGTAGAAGTAATACTGAAGTGATGACCAAAAAAAGTTAAGATATCATAAGATTCAAGAAATCCAAATAAGTCCAAACAGAATAAATTAAAAACTTATCCACAGTTAGACATAACATAGACAAAGTGTCAAAAGATAAATATCTTTGAAGTAGCCAGAGAAAATAGGACATTATTTTCCAAGGAGTGACACTGAGACAAACAGCTGGCATTTCACTAAGCAAAAGAAAGAAGGAGGCAGGGAAAGTTGACAGCATAGGGAGGTATGGAATTTATTAGTCCTCTAGAGCAACTAGTAAATAGCCAGGAACAACTAGAAAATAGTCTGGAACAACTGATGGGGGGACATCCATGGCCAGACAATGTAGTACACCAGTCAGGAGTGGATAGAAAGGCTGAGATTGCAACATAGAACTCTAGGTAAAGCTCCCCAAACTGCAGAGTTGGTGCCCCTCTGCCACCGACATGGCAGGATGAGTTGCAAAACTTTGCTGTGGGAAAGAAGAAGCAATCTGTGCCAGGACCAAGGGAATGTAGCTCAACCAAGCTGCAATTTTAGTTTTAATAAACAAATTTGGGCTACTGAATACAGGCTACAAGCACAAATAAACCTGGAGCAAGCACGAAAGGAACCCAGAGCTTTCTCCAGGCAGAGGGGAGACAGGGCTGATGAAAACAAACAAACAAACAAACAAGCAAAGGCTTTTAGAATTTGCTGAGATCAGAACACTGGAAAAGCTCTGTGTCCCAAGAAAAGGGGCACACAGAACTGGGTACCAACTCCAGTTCTTGCCTGGTGAACTGGAGGGCTGGGGACTGGCTCTGAGAAAGGGACTTCTTGCTTCCCCCCATTTTTTTCCTCCCATTCTAAGTAGCTCATTAGAGAAGGCCTCAGGCATTTTCAATTATCAGCACCGACTCAGGCAAATGTGAAGTTAAGATAGTCAGAGAGTCAAAGGAAAACTCAGGTGTAGGAGACAATTCCCTAAAGGGCTTATCTTTCCTATGAAAAGAAGAAGGCAGGGCCCAGATCAAGCGGTGGCTTCCCTCAGAGAACTCAGACCCCAGGGCCCAGGGCTTAAGTTTGGTTTCTGACACCCTCGGTTTCTGGCCCAGACAGGGTCCACTGAGAATTAAAGGCAATGCACCTCTCTACACCAGTGGGGAGCTCCGGGCTGAGAACTGCCACCTGCTGGGCAGGAGAGGAAAAGCACAGAGTCTAGAGGCCTCACAGGAAAGTCTCACAATCTTCTGGGTCTCACCCTTAGAGAAACCTGATACCAAACACAGCCTCCTCCTGAGTCCTGGGCCTGTCTGGTCTGGGAAAATCTGATTGGGATAATCAAGGAAACCAGATGCCTAGACAACAGAAAATTACAAATCATGCTAGGAAAAATGACAATCTGGCCCAGTCAAAGGAACAAATTAACACTTCAACCAAGATACAGGAATTGAAACAACTAATTATTAATCAAACAAATCTCCTAAATCAATTCAAAAATCAAATCAATGAGTTGAGGGAAGATATGGCAAAAGAGATGAAGGATATAAAGAAGTCATTGAGCAAACATAAGCAAGAACTCAAAAGTTTGAAAAAACAATCAGCAGAACTAATGGGAATGAAAGGCACAGTACAAGAGATGGAAACACAATGGAGACATAAAACAGCAGATTTGAAGAGGCAGGAGAAAGGATTCATGAACTGAACAAAAGGACATCTGAAATCCTACACACAAAAGAGCATTTAGAGAGAACAATGGAAAAATATGAGCAGAGTCTCAGGGAAATAACAACAACATGAAGCGCAGGAATATATGTGTGATGGTTGTCCCAGAAGGAGAAGAGAAGAGAAAAGGTGCAGAAACAAAAATGGAGGAAATAATCACTGAAAATTTCTTATCTCTTATAAAAGACATAAAATTTCAGATCCAAGAAGCACAGCATACCCCAAACAGAGTAGATCTGAATAGACTTACTCCAAGGCACTTAATAATCAGATTAACAAATGTCAAAGACAAACAATGAATTCTGAAAGCAGCAAGAGAAAACGGATCCATCAGATACAAAGGAAGCTGTATGCAGATTTCTCAGTAGAAACCATGGAGGTGAGAAGACAACGGTATGATATATTTAAGATACTGAAAGAGGAAAAACTGACAACCAAGAATTCTCTATCCAGCAAAACTGTCCTTCAAAAATGAGGGAGAGTTTAAAATATTTTAAACAGATGCTGAGAGAGTTTATGAAAAGATACCAGCTCTACAAGAAATACTAAAGGGGGTGAGGATCCAAGTTGGCGGGTTAGGAGAGACAGAGCAAAATACTTCTCCATGACAAACACTAGATAAAAGACAGGAAGTGCTCCAGAATAGCAGTTCCAGGGTTCTACTGGCTGGACAAGGTCTGCTACATCCACAGTGATTGTGCACTTGGTGAAACCAAGAGACTGTGCTCGGAATCAAGTGAGTGTTTGAGCTTCTGGGGAAACAGTGCTCTACAGCTACAGTGGGGAGAAACCTAGGGTTGGCATTTGGAGGTGAGTTAGTTTGAAAACATGGAAAATGGCTGCAGATCCAGCAGCAAGAGCCATGCAGTTGAGCATGGTGGGGAGTGCCTTCATGCCCCGGGCATATGCTTCAGTACCTGGTGTGGGTGATAGCCTTTTGCACACCTGCAGCTAATTGTCCTGGAGCCAGAAATGGGCTGCTGCAGCAGGCAGAGGACTGCAGAAGTGGGAAGTTACCATGCCCCATACAGCCATCTGTCCAGTGGGCTGGGAGCGCCCCTGCGTGGCACCGCAGCTGAAAGTTCCCACTGGGGATTCCACTTGCCTGTGACATTGTGCAGTCTTCCTCCACAGAGGACTGTGAAGTGCACAGCTCAGAGGCGGGGCCCCACACAGAAGCGTGACGAGCCCTACACCAATCCCAGGGACTCGTGGGCCCATGGCAGAGAGGGACTGTATCTCACAAAAGACTGATATCTTGCATATATGAAGAAATCCTACAACTCAATGACAATAGTACTGACAGCCCAATTATAAAATGGGCAAAAGGCTTGAAAAGACAGTTCTCTGAAAAGGAAACACAAATGGCAAAAAAACACATGAAAAAATGTTCAGCTTCACTGGGTATTAGGGAGATGCAAATTAAGACCACAACGAGATATCATCTCACACCAATTAGATTGGCTGCCATTAAACAAACAGGAAACTGCAAATGCTGGAGGGGATGTGGAGAAATTGGAACTCTTATTCATTGTTAGTGGGACTGTATAATGGTACAGTCACTCTGGAGGACAGTCTGGCAGTTCCTTAGAAAACTAGATATGGAGTTACCCTTCAGTCCAGCAATTTCACTTCTTGGTATGTACCCAGAAGAAGTGAAAGCAGTGACACAAACAGATATCTGCACACCAATGTTCATAGCAGCATTATTCACAATTGCCAAGAGATGGAAACAATCCAAATGTCCTTCAACAGATGAGTGGATAAATAAAATGTGATGTATACACACAATGGAATACTAAACAGCAGTAAGAAGGAACAATCTCGTGAAACGTATGACAACATGGAAGAACCTTGAATACATAATGCTGAGTGAAATAAGCCAGGCACAAAAAGAGAGATATAGTATGTTAACACTAATGTGAACTCTGTGAAAAATGTAAAATAAATGGTTTATATTGTAGAATGTGGGAGACCTAGCAACAGACAGCAACTAATGAAGGGGGAACGATAAACTAATAAGAACAGATAAATTATGGAGAGTAAACTTAATGATATGGGAATGCTCAGGAATGACTACGGCTTGTTAATTTGTGGGGGGGAGGGTATGGTAGGAACAAGTTGGCAGCAATGTAGTTATTTTAGGTTACTTGTTTTTCTTATTCCTTTGTTTGGTTATACTTCGTTAATTTTCTTAAGGTATGGTAGGAACCCCCTATTCAAGTTTCCATGTAATTATGGTGTTTGAATAAACTGACCATACAAGTTAAATTATATTACATGCTACAGAAAGTATAGAATTTGTACCAAATAAACATCTCTTCCTTTGGTCTCACGCAGAAGTTGAGGTTTTAAAACAATGTCAATATCATCCTTTTCCCTTTAGTCTGGTTTACCTTAGTTCTAATCAAGTCCATTTTGTTCATATTTCTAATTGAAGTCTGAACTCTTTTTCAGCTTTTTAAACATTTGCTGTATGGGGTAATGCTGACATTCACAGCTGCTGAACTCTGGCTCTGAGTCTCAGGTGTCACACAGATACCTGAAGTTACAGGGACTGACCAGATTATACAAAAACAGCTCAGCATCTCAGAATTTAGAGATAACCATTACAACTCATGAATAGATGTGAATTCTAAAGAGTGTACAATCTAGGAACCTTTACTATAAGCCTTCCCCCATGCTCTCAGATTCAATTCTCAGAGTTTGCACATTATACTTAGTCCATATTAGTGAGGTGTTATAATGTTCGTCTTTTTTATTCTGGCTTATTTTACTCAACATACTGCTGTCAAAGTCCATTCACCTAGTTGCTACCTCAGAACTTCACTTATTCTTGCTGCTGCTCAGTATTCCATTGTATGTATACACCACAGTTCACCATTCTGTTTATCAGTCAATGTACCCTTAGGCCACCTCCATCCATTGTGAATCCTGACTATGGCTGCCAGAAATACCAGTGTGCAATGTCTGCTCAGGTCCCTGCTCTCAGTTCTTCCAAATACATACCCAGTAATGGGGCTGCAGGATCGTATGGCAACCCCATAGGTAGTTTTCTGTGGAACCACAACACTGCTCTCCAGCTGGGCTGTGCCATTCTACCTCCCTCCCAACAGGAAATAGCTGCACACCTTTCTCCAGCACTTGCAGCCCCTGTTTATTTATTTTCAGTTTTATTCAAACACCACAGAATCCACCCTAAGTAAACAATCAATGATTTCCAGTATAATCACATAATTATGCATTCACCACCACAATCTATATGAGAACATTTCCATTTCTTCCCCAAAGAAAGAGGAAAAGAAGAATAAAATGAAGACTAAAAATACAAAAGATAGAAGAAAATAAAAATAAAATACAATGAAAAGGTCAGACAACATCACCACCACCAAGAATCCCATATGGTTCCCTTTAACCCTTTCTTATGGACATTTAGCTTTGGTATATTGCCTTTGTTACAAATAATGGAAGCATCTTTCAATGTTATGTTAACTATAGACTCTAGTTTGCATTGATTGAATTTTTCCCTTATACTTCCAATTTTCAAGACATTGCAATGTTAACTTTCATCTGTTCTCCTTCATTTAAAAACATTCTTATATTGTACATTTAATCACCATCATTGACCACTCTAGGTTTTGCTGAGTTATACAATCCCAGTCTTTATCTTCTGTCCTTCCTTCTGGTGTCATTCATGCCCTTAGCCTTCCTCTTTCAACCTTACTCACACTCATCTTCACTCTGAGTGCTTACAATATTGTGCTACCATCACACAGTATTGTGCTATCCATTTCTGGATCTATACAATCAATCCTGTTGAAACTTCTGTATTCCTTCAGCATCAAAAGCCCTATCTTTCTATCTCTTTCTATCTCCTGATAACCTCAACTCTCAAATTTCACTCATCATTGTTAGCCATATTAGTAAGACCATACAGTATTTGTCCTTTTGCTTCTGGCTAATTTCACTCATTGTAATGACTACAGTATACCATTTTGTCTTTTGGATTTTATATGTCTATTTTAGTTTATTTTTACCCCCCCCTCTTTTTACTCTTCCTGATAGTCTTCATTTCTATCCTTTTCTATAAACCTCTGCCTCCTGTCTTTTCCTATCTGCCTCTAGTGCCCCCATTAGTATTTCTTTTTTTAAATGCAATTTTTTGAGATATATTCGCATAACATACAATCCTCCAATCAGTTGTTCATAGTGCTATCAAATGGTTGTGCATTCATCACCACAATTGTTGAACATTTTCATTCCTCCAAAAAATAAAATTAAAATTAAAATAAAAAAGAACATCTCAAACATTCCATTCTCCTCCTCCTGCTGTTTTTCATTTATGTATTTACTTTTTTTAACACTCATTCATTTTTTTAACTTTATCAAAAAATTAAAAAAAAAAAACATTTCAAACTAAACCAAAACAAAGGAATAAGAAAAAACAAATAACCTAAAATAACTACATTGCTTCCAACATGTTCCTACCATACCTTAAGAAAATTAACAAAGTATAACCAAACAAAGGAATAAGGAAAACAAATAACCTAAAATAACTACATTGCTGCCAACTTGTTCCTACCATACCCTTCCCCCCACGGATTAACAAGCCGTAGTCATTCTTGAGCATTCCCATATCATTAAGTTTACTCTCCATAATTTATCTGTTCTTATTAGATTATCGTTCCCCCTTCATTAGTTGCTGTCTGTCGCTAGGTCTCCTACATTCTACAAGGGTAGCCTGAAACCCTGATACATCTCAGAGTAGTTTTGGCAGAGAATAAAATGTATTTGCACAGCCCTCTTTAGAGCCTGGGGAAAAAATGTGGAAACATTAAACTTCCCCACTGGGGAATTCCTGATATGTTCACAAGTACTGGGGACTACCATTGTAGTAGGCCAAGCCCTTGATCTTGGGGCTTGCCCTTATGAAGCTTGTTACTGCAAAGGAGAGACTAAGCCTACTTACAACTGTGCCTAAGAGACACCCCTGAGAACCCCTTTTGTTGCTCAGATGTGGCCTGTCTCTCACTAAGCCAACTCTGCAGGTGAACTCACTGCTCTCCCCACTACATGGGACATGACTCCCAGGGGTGTAAATCTCCCTGGCAATGTGGGACATGACTCCCAGGAATGAGCCTGGACCTGGCATCATGGGGTTGAGAAAGCCTTCTTGATCAAAAAGGAAGAGAAACTAAACAAAATGAAATTTCAATGGCTGAGAGATCTCAAAGGGAGTGCAGAAGTCATTCTGGAGGTTATTCTTATGCATTATATAGATATCCCTTTTTATTTTTTAGTGTACTAGAATAGCTAGGAGGGAATACCTGCAACTGTCAAACTACAACCCAGTAACCATGATTCTTGAAGATGATAGTATAACTGTGTAGCTTACATGGTGTGACTGTGTGATTGTGAAAACCTTGTGGCTCACATTCCCTTTATCCAGTGTATGGATAAATGAGTAGAAAAAAGGGGACAAAATGTAAATGAATAATAGGGGGAAAAAGGAGTATAGATGTTTGGGGTGTTCTTTTTAACTTTTTTTTAGTTTTTATTCTTATTCTTATTTTTTGGAGTAAAGAAAATACTCAAAAAATTGATTGTGGTGATGAATGCACAGCTATGTGATGATATTATGAACAATTGATTGTACACTTTGGATGACTGTATGGTATGTTAATATATCTCAATAAAATTGCATTAAAAAATAGAAAGAACAGGACAATGCAAGATTGTCCAGCTTTTACAAGTATGGACATCCCACTCTGGTCAGTGCAGTGCTGGGTTTGGAGAACTATGGCTCTCAGCCTTGGCTGTACACAATTATCCCCTGGGGAGCTTTAAAATTCCTAGTGTTCAAGCCATTTACCTGAGCAGTCAAGTCAGATTCTGGGGTACAGACCAATACACTAGCTTTGCTGTGAAACGAAGTTGGAGAACTTCTGTTGTAGAGGCTTTCTGATACAGACCTAGGAAAGAATGAGCCTGAGCTTGAATGAAGAGGCTTGTGTGAAGGGTTAATGGCACCACACATTCCTCCTTTATCTCTGCACCAATTGGTTTTGTGTTAGCTATGCCAGTGTCACAGCATAGAGCAGTGGCTGTCATTAAAATCACCTGAAGAAATTTTTCAAAATATTTTTTGCATATTCACAGTAAGTTGCAAAGATAGTACAGAGAAATCTCATGTACCTGTAGCCAAATCCCCCCATTAGTTACATCTTACAGTGCAGCATAATACAATATGGTACAATGCAGCACAATATCAAAACCAACAAAATGACACTGGAACACTGTGTGAACATAGTTCGGTGTCATTTCTTCACATGCAAACACTCAAGCAACCACCACTGCAATCAAGATTACAGAATTGTTCCATCACCATAAACATCTCCATCATATTGCTCCTTTTTTGTTATACCCATCACTAATCCCTGATGATTACTGTTTGGTATTTATATAATTTTGTCATTTCTAGAATGTTTATAAATGGCATTATACACTTTATGACCTTTTATATTGGCTTCTTGTCACTTAGAAAAATGTCCTTGCCCATAGTCTCTCTGCCAACCTCTATGTTTCAATTGGTGGATGCAAATTGTGGGGGTGTGAAGTTATGTAATCCAGAAAAATTTGTCTTAATATATTCCCATGGGTGTGAACCCATCGTAAATAGATTTCTTGAAGATGTTACTTTTGTTAAGGGGTGTCTCAACTAAATTAAGGTTGGCTTTAATCTGAGTTATTGGAATCCTTTATAAGCAGAGTGAAAGCCAGATGGAGAGAGAAGCCCTGGGGAACAGCCAGAAGCCAGAAGTCAGTGGAACCCAGAGGAGAAAGGACACACCATCTGCACTGCCATGTGGGAAAAGTAAAGGAACCCCAAGAGTACCAGCCGTCCAGATGACACCAACCCTGGAGGAAGCCAGCCTTCTAGCCTCTGAAACCATGTCGCTTAGCCAACCCATTGTGTGGTACTAGTTTTAGTAGGTGGAAAACTAAAACAAGGCCATTTGAATGTAACATAAATATTTACATTTTAGGGCTTAAGCCCTACCATTTTGCTTTTTCTCTCAGATTTCCATTTCTCTGTTTTCTTTTTGCTGGCTAGCTCTGAGATATTTGAACATTTTATAAAATTCCATTTTGGTTTATCTATAATGTTTACAGGTATATCTCTTTATATAACTTTTTAGTGGTTGCTGTAAGTATTACATTGTATGTACATAATTTATCATTAAGTCCTTGCACCCTCCCTCATTTATAATATATTTATCTTAAATATTTCCTGTATATACATTGAGAACCACATACACAGCACTGGTATTTTTTATTCAACTGTCAAATATAATATACAAAACTCAAGAGGAGAAGTAAGTCTATTGTATTTAGCCATATTTTTGCTCTTCCAACTGTTTTTTTTTTTTTTCCTTGATGTTTCAGAATTCATTCTTGTATTATTTCCTTTATGTTTAGAGAAATTCTTTTAACTATTATTTTAGGGTAGGTCTACTGATAACAAATCCCCTTCATTTCCTTCATCTTAAAATTTCTTGATTTCCCCATCATTACTGAAGGACATTTTCACTGGATATAGATTTCTGGATTGAACATTTTTCTCTTTCAGCATTTAAATTTGTTGTGTTACTTCCCTCATGGTTTCCATGAGAAATTTTTTGTCATTTGAATTGTTTTCCCCTATAGGTAAGATGCTGTTTTCTTCTCACTGCTTTCAAGATTTTTTCTTTAGTTTTCTGAAGTTGGCCTATGATATGTATTGGTGTTGATTTCTTTTGGTTTATCCTGTTTAGGGTTTGTTCAAATCCTTGAACTGTGTTTTTATGTCTTTGTCAAATTAGGAAAATATTAAGCCATTGTTTCTTCAAATACTTTTTCAGCCCCACCATCTTTTCTCCTCTCCCTCCAGGAAACTGATGACACAAATTTTAGAACATCCGTTATAGTCCAACATATCCCTGAGGCTCTGTCCATTTATTTTCTTTTACCTAGTATATTTTCTGTTGTTTATGTTGGGTGATATCTTCAAGCTTATCTTCAAGTTACCTGATTCTTTCCTCTGTCCTCTCTATTCTGCTCTTAAGCCAATCCATTGAGCTTTACATTTCAGTTCTTGTATTTTTAGTTCAAATTTTTCTTCATCTCTTCTGTTTCTTTGCTAAGGCTTTCTATTTTTTCATGTTTCAAGGGGGTTTTCAGTTGCTCATTGAAGCAAGTTTATAATAGCTGCTTAAAAATGCTCCTGAAATGATTTTAACATCTCCTGTTATCTCAGTGTTAGCACCTGTCTTTTCTCATTCAACTTGAGATTTTCTGGGTTCTTGGTATGATGAGTGATTTTTGACCGAACTGGACATATCGGGAGATTCTGGATCTTAATTAAACCTTGTATTTTAGCAGACTTCCTCTCTCTCAGTCCAATGCGGGGAGGATAGAGCCACCCTATTACTGCCATGTGACAGTGAAAGTCCAAGTTCCCCACTCTTCCCCCCGCTCCTGAGTGGGTAGGTCTTTATCACTCCTGGGCAGAGGTGGGAATTCCAGCTCCTCACACAGCCTCTAGTGATACCACCCTGAGTGAGAGGGGCTCAGAGCATCATTACTCCTTGTCCACATGGTCTGTGCTGTGGGAAGAGGGGAATTATTTGGGGGCAGTGGTAGAAATACCTACTCTCCACAAAGCCCCCTCTGCTGGCACCACCCCAGCTAGAAGGGGACACCTTTATACAGCCTGGCAGTAATGGAAGTCTATGTACCCCACTCAGCCTTTGCTGGTGTGGGGGAGGATGGGACCTTAATGTATATGTCACGTTCAGGTGGAATAGAGCAGTTATTGTCTAAAAGTTTTCTTTCCTACAAGACTACCCCTTTTCTGGCCCATTGGCTAGATGGAGTAGGTTTTGTAAAGGCTTTTTGTCTGTAACCATTGACATTTCTGGGTTTCCAAGCCAACCTGGGATATATGAGGTGTGCTAGTTTGGATCTATTGTCTCCCACAGAAAAGCCATGTTCTTTACTGCACACTTGTGGGGGCAGATTTATTAATCTTTTTGATTAGGCATGACTTTTTGATTAAGTTGTTTCCATGGAGATGTGACCCACCCAACTATAGGTGATACATTTTGATTAGATCATTTCCATGGGGTGTGGCCCCATCCATTAAGGGTTGGTCTTAATTAGATCATTGGAGTCCTTTAAGAGAAGCTGGGAGATACTGTTTGGAGAGAAGCTAAGATATGTAATCCAGGCTTGCCCCCCGGAGAAGCTAAGAGCTGACACAGACCCAGATGCTTGGAGATGCTGGGAGATGCAGACAGAAGGATATATGGAGATGCTAAGCTAAGAAATCAAGCTCAGAGCTTGCCCGGAGAAGCTAAGAGAGGACCCACAAAACACTTAGAGAGAAACACCCTGGGAGAAAGAAGCAAAGACACAGGGGAGCTGAAAGAGAGGAGCAAAGACAGAAGCCCAGAGACATTTTGGGGAAAGCCAATTTGAACACAACCCGGCAGCAAACGACCATGTGCCTTCCCAGCTGACAGAGATGTTTCAGACACCATTGGCCTTTCTATAGTGAAGGCATCCTCTTGTTGATACCTTAGTCTGGACACTTTTATGGCCTTAGAACTGTGAATTTGCAATCTAATAAATTCCCTTTATAAAAGCAAATCCATTTCTGGTATTTTGCGTAAGGCAGTATTAGAAAACCAGAACATGAGGCAAAAAGAAAACCCAAGGAATTTGCCAATGTGACAGATCACCCTAGTTGGTCTGTCTTCTCTTCCCCACCTTTTAGAGTCTTCTCTTGTTTTTTTTTGTGTGTGTGTGTGTTTTTTAATAAATATATATAATGTTCAGAACTTGTAGCTGCACTTAGTGGGAGGAATAGGGAAAAGTGCATCGATTCCATTTCTCCAGATCTAGAGAGACAGCTTTTATTAAGTACCAAAAGATTTTCACTGAATTGATGTGGGTGGAACACACACCAAGTAATTCTAATTCTAATGTGCAGTCAAGGTTGAGAACCACTGATATGCTGATATGCCTCAAAACCTCAATTAACTGGAAAGTTAAGAAAAATGGGTAATTCTGTTTAAGTGAATGCATCCATAAACTTTAATTTTATCCCGAAGAGCTTTTTCATTTCAACCCATGTTGCTGAAAACCTCTCTAAAATGTGAATAAACTTTTGTAACTTGTTAAATACAGTGAGCATAATGGAAACCTGGTTTATTACTAAGGATTCTGCATTGCCAACATCATTATGCTTGAACAATTCTTTGAGTACAAAATTCATATATAGGAGGCAGCTACATGTAATTTCAAAGCAACCCTGGAAGTTTGGTATTGTTTTTTATACAAATGTATCAGAATAGTTTATTTTCTTCTGACATCTTTCTTTTTAAAAGTCAACTATAATATCTAATTAATTCTAAACTTTGATTTGTTTGATTCCAATTAGTTGAAATGATAATCTTAGAATAATAATATGGAGATTTTTTTAATAATAAAAGATTACATAGGGGAATTTCTTTGCAAAAATTTAGTAGAGTTGGGAGATATCTATAGAATATTTTTCATTCTTGAATTAGATAGTAAAGGGCTTTATAAATGATTAGCACTAAGTGTTAGCTTTTTTTAAGTAAGGTTCTCCCTGTGCCTAGGGGAAAGAAAGCAGTAGGTGGAGAACAATAATGGGAGATCTTGAAAATGTGGGTGGCAATGTGTAAGTGGAGCTACCAGTGAAAATCACACCATGCAGAACAGGGAGAATTCAAAATAATAATGCAAACCAGACAGGCATGTTACGAAGAAATGATTCCCTCTTTCCTGTAATTCTGTGGTCAGAATTACACATGAAAAATTGTCTGCAGTAAATAAAGATTCGTCAACAAAATCACCTGGTGGCTGGGAATTAAACAAGACGGAGGAAAGTTACCTCACTGTTGCAAGATGCACTTAAAAGAACTCAGAACTTTGCTTTCCCAGGACTTAATGGTATAGAAATCAGTCAATGGACTACTCCAGCCTTCTGTTTGGAAGCTCTGAGAACTGGCACCACTAAAATTTCTTAAACAAATCACAGATTCTTCCAGGATAACAAAACACGCCATATTTCTTTCAGTATTTATTAAAACCAAAATACTAGGTTCTAGAATGTTCTCTGGAATGTGGTCCATGCCAACATCCTCTTATGCAGAATTCCCAGAACAATACATAAACAAGTAACTATAACATCTACCCTACTTAGCTCTTAATATATTATGAAAAACGAATCAGAGAGTTAGTGAAGGCACCTGTTGTGTTCCTCTTTTGTTGCTTAGCAAACCATCCCATAACTTAAAACAGTCATTTATAACTCTCACAGGTCTGTGTGTTGCTCGGGCTTAGCTGGGAAGTCACCGTTTGGGCTTTCTCACGTGCTGGCAGCCAGAGGGTGGCTTGGGAAGACTCGTCTGGGTGAGGTTTCTTCACTCACCTGTCTGGCATCTCAGCAGGGCCTGGCCAGACCACTCTTTCTTTCTTTCTCTTGACACAGCATCTCACATGGCCAGCATGGGCTTTCCCATAGCTCAGCAGTCTAAGGCATCGTACATGGCGGCCAGCATCCTCCAGTGGGAGACGGTTAGGATAAGTTTCACTTTTACTGGTTACACAGGGCCAGACCAGATTCAGCGTGTAAGAGAACTGCACAAGCATGAACTATAAAAAATGACCTAAATTACACAATTTTATGTAGTACTTTACAACATAACTCTGCTGAAACCTTTTTTGGACCCCATTCATTGCCACAGTTTAGTAGGATTATCACAGTCTAACTATCATCACTAAGGAAGTTCACTCTGCATTTCTCTTCTCTCCTCAAGAATATTAAACCATGTTCTCAGGAGAGTTAACCACCCTGCCCACACAGGACCCCCACACTGCTGCACCCCTGCCTCACTCTGAGCCTATGGCGCACGGAGACACTGCCTTTCTCCACGCCAGAAGCCTCATCAATAGAGTCACCGCTTTGGATGAGACAGCAAAGGCAGGCGTAGTTTACAGGGGTGCGCTGCTGAAGTACCTCTCAATCATCTAAGAAGGAAATTGTACCTTTACCGAATCTGGAGTTCTCCAAAAAGGACTGGAAATTAGATCACTGAATTGTAGCCTGCTTTGGAGGAGATGAGTTAAAGATGAGCACATTTTGATAGGCAATGGGGTCAATCAGGCCAAGACCAAGCCAGAGGTGACACAATGGACAATGGGGTTTAGAGGGCAGACCCAAAAGGTGAACCTGCACTGACAGGAGGCACTAAGTGGGTGCAGTTAGGGTGGAAGAGAACAGGGGAGGGAGGCAAATCCAAACCTGGGCAAATCTGGCAGGCAGCTTTGCTTGCTCACCTTCATCCATCCCTCCCCACTCTTGTCAGTGCCGCTGACCCATTGATGTTACGCTTGGAGACGTCACATGCTTTGCCATATGAGGTGTGAGCAAATATGTTTGCCAAGGCTGAGCAGAAACTTTAACTCTGATTGTTTGTTATAGCTTTTACCTCTTGTTCCCACCTCCCGCCATGAGGAAGTAAGATATCAGATCCAGGACACTCCTTAAGCCTGGTTCCCGGAATAAGAGCAAATCCGTAGTCCACCCACAGCCTAGAGCATAGCTTCAGAGGTACAAATGCCATCCAGTGTGTAACATGGACAACAAATGACCGCTGATATTGCTGCTATAAGTCGCTAAGATTTGGGGTTTGTTTCTTATGCAGCGTCACAATGGCAAAGACTGACTGATACATCAACTTCACCATTTTGCCTGAGCACACCCTATTCACAACGATACTCTTTGTATCTTCAGTTTAAAGCCCTCTTGCAAACTCCATGTGCTTCCACATATTTAATAGTAAGATTTTTATTATCTTAGGGCCTTCAAAGTTAATCCTACATTTTAGAATCAAAAGAATTTCTCATTTAAAAACAGCTGTGTTAAAAATAATGGCCAAATTCCTCTCAAGGAATAATAAATGCAGAATTTTTATTTCAAATTTGTCCTGATGAAAGGTTAGTCTTCTAACACCCTTCAAGCTTCCCAATATCCTGTAGGGAAATTAAAAGAAGGTTAGACTCTCTAAAAGAAGGTTAAACATGGACTGAATGAAATGTCTTTAAAATATTTTCTTAAAAGATGTGGCAGACAATATGCAGCAGAGCAGTTAAAACAATTGAACAGTTCAGAAGACAATAAAAGGACTAGAAAATGAAACTCAGAAAAAGTTTTTGTGGCAAGAACTTTATGATTAAAGAAGTCATTTGATCCTATCCTCATGGCTTTAAATAACCTCAATTCGATTTTTGAAACTAGACACTCAGATTCAACTCCATTTGTACTGTCAAGACAAGCAAACCAAAGAACAGATGTGTCTGGGGAAGCAAAACAAACTTGAGCACTTGTTGCTGACTTACGTGGTAAGGAGGCAGGAATGCCTATGCAGAACATAATTTTCAAAAATTTTTGAAGTAAATATAAGTGAAGTAGTTATGTTACATTTTAATCTTTATTTTGATATAATTTCAAGCTTTTGTAGAATAGTTTCAAGAATAATACAAGGAATTCTTATATATCTTTTAGCCTGATCCATCAATTATTTACATATAGTTCCATATGATTTACCATTCCCTCTGTAAATTTATATATAGTCGCAGTTTTTTAGAACCAATTGATGGTAAAATGGAGATACTTTGCCATTTTATCCTTAAATACTTAGTGTATATTTCCTAAGAACAAAGATCTTTTTTAAAAAAATAAACAAAGTAGTAATCAAAATTAGGAAATTTAACATTGATACTATAATAAATCTAATCCACAATCCATATTCAAATTTTTTAATTGTTCCAATTATGTCCTTTATAGAAATTTTTTCCCTTTCCAGGATCCAATCCAGGATCACACCTTGCATTGCGTTTTCAAATCTCTTAAACTGGAATATTTTCTCAACCTTTCATTGTCTGTCTTTGACATTTTTGAAGAGCGGAGGCGGGTTATTTGGAAGGCAGCCCCCCCATTGGATCTCTCAGTGCACGCGGCTCATGCGCTGTCAGCAGAAAGAGTGGAGAAGGGCACGGTGCCTCCAATGCCACGTGTCAGGGAGCACAAGGTTTCATCTCAACATAAATTATGCTCACTTGATGACTTGGGGTTTGCCAGGCTCCAGCATGATGAAGGTATTATTTCTCCTCTGAAATTTATAGGTAATTTGGGGGGGAAATACACTACAGCTAGATGGTCAGATCCTGTTTCTCATCAAACTTCCATCCACTAGTATTAACATCCAGTGGTAATTCTAACGTACTCATTCTAAATTGAGAAAATGGCATTTCACTGTAAGGAAGAGGTTTCCCTTCTCCCCCATTTGTGCATGCATGTTTGTATGTACGTCACTGTGGACTTACAGAACCTTATTTTATTCAGTGAGTTCTACTTCATTACTGCCATTGTGTATTTGATGACCAGTTGTCCCATATTTGATGAGTAGGAGCTGCTTGAAGATGACGCCTGTGCAGTGGTAGTGGTGTTTCATATGTACGTTCCTGTCATTCTTAAGGCTTCCTTTCTTACTAGCACAAGATATTCCAGCCTCAGTTTGTCTCTCTCTCTCTCTGCCCTGGCCCTGGAAAAGACTTTTCCCGAAGAGCCCTGGTTCCTTCGGGTGGAAAATTATATGTAAAAACCAACACCTGGGCACCAAGATGACATTGCTTCCAGATCCTTCCAGCTGGCAGAGCTGAGAAGTAGACACGCACACATGCACACACACACATGCACACACATCTATTTCTATATCTACCTAGAGTTATGAGTTAGTACTGATATCTCCAGCCCCAATCAAGCACAAGATATATCCTACTTTTCCCCCTCTCCATATTTGTAATCGCCTTTTCCAACACTGAGAAACCTGGCTCCCATTTTCTTCAATATATTTATTCATTTGTACAAGGTTAGAACACACAATAAATAGTTTCAGAATTGCAAACTCATACCATTGCAAACTGCAAACCTGACAGCTAGAGTTGAATATTGGTTTATACTTTGTTGTGGGGCTTTTTAAAGGTCAAATCTACATAAAGTGAAATACATGGCTTTTAAGTATACAGTTCAATGAGTTTTGTCAAATGCATAAAACTACATAACACAGCTCCTATGTAAAGAGAGGCAACATTTTCATCACCCTAGAATATTCCCCATGAAATTTCCAGTCAGTATGTGATCCCTCCTAGAGAAAACCACTCTTGTAATTTCTATTACCATAGATTAACCTTGCCTGTTCTTAAAGTTCATGTAAATGAAATTGTATAGTATTTACTCTTTTGTGTCTCTCTCCTTTCACTGAGTAGGATTCTGAGAGCCATCCACGTTACTGCATGTAGTAGTAGTATGTTCCTTTCTACGGCTGAGTAGCATCCCAAGGTATGAATGTACCTCAATATATTTATTCATTCTCCTGCCAAGGACACTTGGGTTCTCCCCATTTTTACTATTATGAAGAAAACGTGTACAAACACCCTTTTATATGTCTGGTTGTGGACATATGTTTTCATTTCTCTAGGGTAAATGCCAAATAGTAGAACTACTGATTCACAGGGCAGATTCATGTTGAAAACTGTCAGGCAGTTTTTCAAAGTGGTGGTAACAGTTCACGCTGTCACCTCTACCCCATAAGGTCAACACCCCTTTGCAGCAAAAAGAAGTTAAAATAGTCATTGCCTGGATATCCCTGGAGAATGAGAGACAGATCAAATGAGAGAGAGGAGGTGTAACTGAGCAATTTGATTTAACAAATGACTGTGAATGCTGACTTATTATATAGATATTTCCCCAGTGCAATGCCTCAGTACATTTGTGTAAAGTCAATTGAGCATAAATATGAGGTTCTACTTCTGGAATGCCCATGCTGTTCCACTGCTCCATTGGTCTCTGTCAGTGCTTCTCAGTGGGTGCGGGGGACACGGGGAATCAGATGGGGGGTGTGATAAGGGCACTTAGCCCATGGAAGCCGAGACGCTGTCAAACATCCTACGACACACAAGCAGCCCTCACAACAAAGACTGACGCAGCCCCAAACCCTGACAGTGCTGAGATCGGGTGCCATGTTCTCTACACCAGAACCACATGGTCTTCATTACTGTAGCTTTCCGGGAAACCTTGAAGTTGTGTAGTGTAAGTCCCCCAACACTATTCTCCTTTGTCAAGATCATTTTGGATATTGTAGGTCTTTGCATTTTTATAAAAACTTTAAAGTCAATTTATCAAAATTAGGATTTTGAGTGGTATTGCATTGAATCTAGAGATCAGTTTGGGATATTGACACCTTAATAATTAATATTATTATTTTTATACTGATATCTTAATAATATATCCAATCTTGGAATATAGCATGGTTTTCAATTTAAGCCTTCTTTAATTTCTCTTATCAATATTTTATAGTTTTCAGTACAGGACTTGCTATTCTTTCATTCATTTATTTTTAGTATTTAATATTTTTGGATGTTAATGTAAATGGTCTTTTTCAAATTACATTTTCCAGTTGTTGCTGGGACTTAGAAATACAGCTGATTTTTATATATTAAACTGTGGTCCTGTGACATTATCACTTATTATTTTTAGTAGTTTTTGGCAATTCCTTGGCATTTTCTACATATACAATGAGATTATCTGCAGTTAAAGACTATTCTTACTTTCCAGTATTTATGCCTTTTGTCTTTTTCCGGTCATTGGCCAAGACCTCTGGTGCAAACAAGGGTAGGAGTGGTGAGAGAGCACCTCCTCACTTGTGCTTTCTCATGGGGGAAATTTTCAATATGCCATCAAGTTTGATGTGGGTTCTAGATTATGAAGACACCTTTTATGAAATTGAGGATGTACTTTCTATTCCTAGTGTGCTCAGAGTTTTAATCATGAATTGGTACAGATCAGCAAATGCTAAACTAACCTTGGCTTCCCCTTGGATAAACTCTACTTGGTCATACCGCATATGCTTTTTCTATAATGCTGGAATCAGTTTGCTAATATCTTGCTAAATATTTTTGCTTCTATATTCGTGAGGCTTATTATTGGAGTTTCCTTTCCTTTTCTAAGGTCCTTGCAACGTTTTGCTTTCACAGTTATCCTGACCCAATAAAACAATTTGAAAAGTGTTCCCTTTTCCACTTCTCTGAAGAACTTGAACAAAATTGGTATTATTTCTTCTTTTAAGGTTTGACACAATTCGCCTTTGAGAACATCTGAGCCTTGAGTATGTGTGTGTCTGTCAAGGTTTTAATTACAAATTCAATTAGAAATCTGTCTATTTTACCTAAGTTGTCCATAATATTCCCTTATTATTGTTTTAATATCTCTGGGATCTGTGGTTATGTCTTCTCTTTTATTCCTGATACTGATCATTTGTGTCGTCTCCTTTTTTTCCTGATCAGGCATAATAGAAGTCTACCAATTTTATTACTCTTTCAAATAATTAACTTGAGACTTTTATGACTCTCTATATAGTTTGTTTTCTATTTTTTTATTTCTGTTCTCTATTATTTTCTTTCTCCACTTACTTTGGGTTTAAGTTGCACTTTTTCTAGATTTGAAGTTAAAAATTAAATCATTGATTTTAAACCCTTTTCTTTAAATATATAAAATTATAAATTTCCTTCTAAGCAATGCATTAGCTGCATCCCACCAATTTTGATATATTGCATTTTCATTATCATTCATTTTAAATATTTTTATTTGATTTCCCTTGTGATTTCTGCTTGAGTTATTTAGAAATGCTTTGCTTAATTTTCAGGTATTTTTTTTCTGGTTTTGTTTCCTGGGTTACTCCAGTAAACACCATGTAAAGGGTCTATTAAAACAATGGGAATTTATTAGCTTACGATTCTGAGGCTAAAACAAAGTCCAAACCAAGCATCATCAAGATGGTGCTTTCTCTCCAAAGACTGTGGCACTCTGGGGCTGGCTGCCGGCAGCCCGGGGTCCTTAGTTCATTACATGTCAAGGCACATGGGGCGTCTCCTGGTCTCTCCCTTCTCTCCAGTTCCATCAATGTTCAGCTTCTGGCTGCTCTGTCTGTGGCTTTCTGTCTGTCTGTCTGAATTTTTCTCTCTATAAAGGACTCCGATAATTGGATTAAGATCCATCCTGACTGAGGCGGGCCACACCTTGAACTGAAGCAACCTCATGGAAAGGTCCCACTTACAATGTGTCCACACTCACAGGAATGGATTAAATTTATGAACATGTTCTTCTCGGGTACATACAGCTTAAAACCACCATACTTTCATTATAAAAGAGTAAGAGAAACTGGTTTCAGTTGAACACAAACTTAACTTGGGCATATTAGCTAATTATTGCAATATGCCAGTGGAAAAAGCTATAGGTAATGGCAAGAAATAGCCCCACCCTATTCCTTATTGCTATATCTAGAGTATTATATTTAATCCTAGGCACCATATTTTATTTGACTTATGTTACTAACTTACACAAGTACAGACAGAGGGTAGAGCAAGAAAGGAGAGAAGGTTTGGCAGGAATGCCCCATGCTGAGTGCCTGAAACATTTGAAAATGTTTGTTTCAGGGAAGAAAAGGGTGGAGTGATCAGAGCCAGTGGTTTCGAGTATTTGAAGGACTTTCTTTTAGACATAGAAGGAGAAGACAGTTTCACTCAGGGAGCTATCAACTTAATCTTTTTCTCCTTACTAAATGTTGGAAGAGACTGTTTCTTTTACATGTCAAGTTAAAATCTATCATTCCAACCCAAGCAAAATAAGCTGGCTCTAGATGTCTGGCTCAAGAAGTTCTGTACTTCCCTTGCTAAATAAAATAAAATGGCCACCTGCATTGGATGTTCCAAGGAGAAGGCCTCTTTCCAAGAAGGCTTCTTCTGAGGACAAAATCAATTGACCTGCAGAGGCTTTCTCAGGAAACAGAACACACCCTACAGGGTCACTGATAAGCAACACTTGGTGTTTTGGTTTGCTAAAGCTGTTGAAAATGCAATATGCTGGAAAAGGATTGGCTGTTATAAAGGAGATTTACTAGGTTACAAATTTTACAGTTCTAAGGCCATAAAAGTGTACAAACTAAGGCATCAACAAGAAAATACTTTCACTGAAGAACGGCCGATGGTATCTGGAACACCTTTGTCAGCTGGGAAGGCACATGGCTGGTGTCTTCTGGTCCTTTGCTCCCGGTTTGTGTTGCTTTCAGCTTCTGATTCCACTTAAAGCTTCTCTTTAAGTGCCTGCAGGTTCTCACTTAGCTTCTCTGCGGCAAACTCTGGGCTTCACCTCTTAGCTTAGCATCTCCAAGCGTCTTTCTGTCTGCATCTCCAAGCATCTGGGTGTGTCAGCTCTGAGCTCTTTCTCTCTCCCTGAGCTCTATTAAGGACTCCAGTAAACTAATCAAGACCCATTTTGAATGGGCGAGGTCACATCTCCACAGAAATAATCAAATCAAAAGGCCCCACCCACAATTGGGGGGGTCACATCTCTGTGGAAGCAATCTAATCTAAAGACCCCACCCACTATAGGTCTGCCCCCACAGGATTGGACTAAAAGAACATAGTCTTTTATGGGGTACATAACAGATTCAAAACAGCACACCCGGTGATAAAACTAGTTTTGGTCCAGTAGCAAGAGCTTATCAGAATGGACAAGCACTCCATCCCAATCGATGTCTCTGCTTCCCATCTTGTACGTAAAATGGAAACTTCACATCAGCCAATCAGAACTTTTCCCCCCTTGCTTCCACATTCACCCCGTGTGAACTCCTCCTTCCCACCCCTCTGTGGGATCCCTTCTACATTCTGAGTGGTATAATGTCCGATTCATGAATCACTCAATAAAGCTGTGAGATCCTAAATTGTATGAAGAGCTTTTCTTTCATCAGGTTTGCCGATGAGGACAGATCCAAAGGCAGCAGCTGACAGCTGTGGAGGCCACAGGCGGGCAGGCGGGGGGCCCGGGAACCCTGGCATTCTGTGTCCTCCCGGCCGCCTCGGACGACTTCTGGTGCTCGAGCCTCCAGTCTCCCCAGCTTTTGACCAAAGGTTAGCACCAATCTTATCGACAAGAGGGCCCGATTTTGAGTCCATGTCCCAGCCTTTTCATTTTAGCTACTGCTCTGCACCCCAGCACATTACATGTTCAAAATTATGGGGCGGAAAGCTGTGCCTGTCTAACCAAATAGCAGAATCTCACCAAGGGCGGCCTCGAGCTGCCTCAGCCCTTATGGGGAATGTTCCAATGACACGAACTTACTGGTCTCAGAGTGCGCTCGAGAGAAAGGGCCCCCAAAGGAAACAGGCCAAATGGGATGCCGATTGGAATTGGTACTCAGATTATACCAAGGAACTGCAAGACTAAAAATAGTTTATAAACTCGTGAGTTTTGTATTTCTATGTTTTCTATTTTTCTGTGTTTTTACATCTGACTCATGGCTGAAAACTTTTAAACTGAAGCTAAAAGCTCTCTGTAGATAAATCTATTTGATGTATGAGATTCTTCTACCTCCAGATGGTATTACCAAATTAACTTATAAAACACCTTGAAAGAGCTCTATTTAAATTCCGTTAAAGGTAAGTATATATGTTAATACTCCTAAAGTCCCCCAAAATAAGGAAATTTAACATCCAAAATTTCCAATGGGAAAAAAGTGTATTCACAGAATTAAACCCAAACATTTTAATGACATTAATGTTCACATAATTCAGATAAACCTTTGATGAATATTGTTAGCTAAATAAAAACAGCTATGCCTTCTGAGTTATCAATGTTGAGTATAGTACAAGCTTATGACTTTACTCTACTTGGGTATGCTCTTCCTAAATTTTTACAGGTTTACTGATAAAATAGCTAGCATTATATCTACTAGAGCTTTAGGATGATGGAAATGTAAATTTGTGTTTATCCAAATTGAGTTATTATTTTGACAAACTTTATTTTAAGAATAATTGTGTTTTGCAGGATACTGGCTTGAAAACCATTTCCAAGATCTTTTTTGGTACCATAAATATATGAGGTATGCAGGATGTAGTTTTTTTGTTTTGTTTTGTTTTGTTTTTTTAAATGTGATTTTATTGAGATATATTCACAAACCATGCAGTCAATCCAAAGTGCAAAATCAATGGTTTCACAGTATACACACTTGTGTGTATTCATCACTATGATTATTTTTATAACATTTGCATTACTCAAGAAACGGAAATAAAAAGAAAAAAGGAGACTCTAAACATCCCAGACCCTCCTGCTTATTGATCACTAGTATTGCAATCTACCCAGTTTTAAGTCTTACAATAGAGGCAGGTTAAATAAGACAGTGTAGTATTGCCAGAGATAAATGTGTAGATCAGTGGAACAGAACAAATATCCAGAAGTAGATCAACACAAACATGGGCAACTGACTTTTTACAAATTTGCCATATAGTTAAACAATCAAAGATCAAGGCTACTGGATTATAGCTCAACAACATCAAGTATTTCCTCCTGGCTATTCTAAAACACTAGACACTAAAAAGAAATATCTACATAAAAGTCAGCATTCGCAGTCACTTGTTAAATCAAATTGCTCAGTTACACCTCCTCTCTCTCATTTGATCTTTCTCTCACTCTTCAGGGATAGCTAGGCAAGGACCATTTTAACTTCTTCTTGCTGCAAAGGGGTGTTGGCTTTATGGGGTAGAGGCATGAAACTGGTTTATGACCTTGGAGAGACTGTTACCTCTGGGTTTCAGGGCTTATCTGGCATAGGATAAATCTGGAAGCCTCAAGTTCCTGAAAAAGTAAACTTAAGAAAAACTTTTATAGAGACTTAGAGCCCAGTACACTTGCACTCCCTAGGTCTTCAGGAATACTCTTGGTTGGAGTTTGGTGTACTGTGATAGTTTGCAGGGCTTGGTTTTGCCAAATTCTATGCCACTTTAAGAGAAGGGATCACATTTCCTCCAGTTTGCAATGCCACATGTACTTCTGTCCAAATGCTCATTGGAAGTACCTTTAGCAAACATATTTCTACCAACAATCTCTACAAAGCAATCTAGGCCTTTTCTATCAAGCATCTCATATTTCTTCCGGATTCTTACCCTTATCCATTTATTAACCATTCCAGCATTTTGGTATTTGCATCGTGCAGCACCCCACTTCTCTGGTACCAAAATCGGTTTCAGTTTGCCAAAACTGCCAGAATGCAATGTACAAGAAATAGGTTGGGTTTTTCAATGGTGACTTACTAAGTTACAAATTTACTGTTCTAAGGCCATGAAAATGTCTAAAGTAAGGCATCAGGAAGAAGATACTTTCTCTGAGGAAAGGCTGCTAGCATCAGTGGTTCCTCTATCACATGGGAAGGCACATGGTGATATCTGCAGATCCTTCTCTCCTGGGTTCTGGTTTCAATGACTCTCTCTCTTTCTCAGCTCCTGTGCGTCCTTCTTGCTTCTGAGGGCGTTTCTCTCTGTAAAAGCTCTCTAAATGTCTCTTTCAGCAGGATATGTTTTTGTTAAGAAAAAGAGAGTAGTTATTTCCCAGAATGAGAAATAGGAATGTGTGGGACAAAACCTGAAAGAGTATAGAAAGTTGTAGATGGTTTGAGGAAAAGGTATTTTATTTGTCATGGTCATGGCCAAGTTTGGCTAATATTTGGATAGGTTTATAAGATTTTTAAAATTTTCTTATCAGACAGTATCTTCATGCAAAACTAGAATTTCATTTTCTTTCTGACAGCATTTTCTTGGATTCTTTGTTTGCTCTTAGTTAGAGGCTGTAAAAGTTTATTTCTTCTCCATCTGAGTCATCTGCCTAGAAGGCAAAGATTCTATATCTTATCATAATAATCTTCTTTGCTTTATATTGACCTTATCATCTTTATTGGATCTTTATTATGGAAGGATGAGTCTTCTCACTTTGGAAAGAACTAAGTTTTTATATTTTTTTAAACTCCTGTTTACTTTTACAATCTGTTATTGTCACTTTGGTTAATTAGGGAACCAAATACTGTTTCACAGTGACCCATGACCTGACAATTTTTTGACCCTTTGCCTTCTCAAAATCAAACCCTAAATGATGTCTTATTGATCTCAAACCACCTTTGCAAGTTTCCAGAGGACCCCTGGAAAATTGCAAAGGATTTGTTCTTCCACTTCACGAAAAAGAGTACTAGAAATAAGTAGGTTTGTTTGATGTGTTATGAGTTACATGGGACGTTTCATCAAATTAGATAGGAATTCCTAACCTGTTGGTTAAATCTGTGTGGGTAAAATGTTACTAATATGAGCATTTCAGAAATTATATAATGTTCCTAGAGATTCATCAATATCCTCATCATCCATGAAATGCCCTCGTGCTGATCTACCTGATATTAGACAACAGTGTAGTGTGATTAGTCATAATTTCAGTTATTCTTTAAGAAAATACTACTTGTCACAGAAACAACTAAATTTCCTTCTCAACTGAATTATTTTTATAATTAACTTTTATCAGAACTTTCACTTTCGGAAAGCAGTAATAAGTTAACCATGTCCACTTTAAGTCTTTAGTCATCTACAGACAGTTTTTCTTCTGCTGTGTCCCTGAAAAAACTTACAATCAGCTTCAGGCCAGAGGGCTTCATCTCCAACATAAGGGACTATCTCAGAGACCCCGGGGAAGGACTAAGCCAGGGACTCGGGGGCACAGGCTTCTAATGACTTTCCTTGAGTTGAGAGCACACCACAGGACAGGGTCAAGATTCCAGGACTCCAGTGAAGAAGCCAATGGTCACGAGATTGCTGACACACAATGGAAGAGAACAAGGACTAACTCCCTAGGGCTTAACGAGCTGATAAAGAGTGATTATAGTTTTGTTTGGATTATTGCTGATGCTTTCATGTTCTATTTTCTAGATACAAGGAATCCCCAACTCTTTCCCCTTAAACATTCTATAATTCATAAACCATTCATCTTTTTCTCCCTGCCTGGTTCCTCCATAATTTGGAAACTCTTATGGAATATTCTTATTTTTATGGCAAAGTAATTATTTGTATAGGTGCGGTCGCGTTTATTGTGTCGGGAGGCGGCCGGTTGCTGAACCCTCGGCTCTCGGACTTGCTCGGAGGGTACCGGCGGCGGGGGCTCTTTCCTGGAGGCGAGGGCAAGGCGGGGGACTTGGCCAGGTCCCCGGCGGTGGCGTGCAAGGTGTGGAGGGCGGCGAGAGGAAACAGGTAGAACGCTTATCTCAGGAGGGTAAAACCAAGAGCGTTTATTCAGGGGTGAGCACAAGTTATATAGGCTGGCATAGAGGGTGGGGTTGGTGTAGGGGTGAAAGGGCCTTAAATGGTAATGCTGAGGGGATAAAGGCTAGGATTGGTTCTGAGAGGACGTGGAAGCTGTTTGCAGCGGGCGGGAGTTGCTCTGGCAACGGGGAGTGTGCGGGCAAGATAAGGGGGGCGGTTTTCTCCGGCAAGCTTCCTCTAACGGTTGTATTTTGGGTGAGGAAATGGGGCCTGCATCCGGCCTCACTTTCTCAGGCCTGGGGGGCTGTGGAGGGTGCTACCGCCCGTGCCTACCACCCTCCCCAGGGGCTGATCAGGTCCCCCGGCCTAGGCCTGCCAAGTCGAAGCACGTAATCAGTATCCCGCATATAGGTTCGATCAGAATCTGTTCTCCTTGTTAGCAGGACACAACTGGAGACCCTGGTTGTACAGCCAGGGCTGTCACTGGAATGTAAGGTTTGAGAATGATGTTCATTTTAATCTGACATGTCCAGACACATTTAAAGTCTGAGGTTGACTTAATGGAGACAATGCTTACAAATCCCTCTGAAAAAACCAGTCTCGTGCTGGCTACAAGGTTCCCAGCCTAATAGGTCAGCAAAGAAGGCCATTTTCTGGCAAGCATAGGAACCATATGATACTTTAGGGAGCTTGAGAAAGAGGAACTAATCAAAATTTATAGGTACTGCAGATGAAATCTGGTGTCAAGTTCTTGGCTTTGCTTCCAAGCCTCGAAAAAATTTTAAAAGTCCAACCTGAGGTTCCTTATGAAAACTTCCAGCAAAGAAAACTTACAAAAAGCCTATACTATAGATACTCATTCTTGCTTCACCTATATAATCATGCCTAATCTAATGAAAACAGCCTCGTTTTATGATTAAGAATAATCTTTATGAGGTTATTTTGATCAAAAGGAGGGTGACTGAAGAGAAATTTTGTGTTTCTATTTTGTGTCCCCTTTGTAAACTGCAGATAACTGCTTGGTTTTGTTCCCTACCTGTAAATTGGACTGGATCCTGTGATCTTGCATATATTGTCTACCTTAATTGCCATAGGAAAGCAAACTTAGGATCTTCTGTACAACGAGCCTCCAATAGACAAAAGAGGGATAATGCCCCCAATCCCTTGACCTACGCAATGCAGGATGCCGCTCTTTCACGCGCACCCTCATACCTTCCCTAGGGACACACAACATGGAGCAAGCAGTTGTAGATATCCAGAGTTATGAAACAAGCTTTAAACCCACCCTCAGTGCTCCCCAGGCCTCCAGGCTGAAGTTGGCAGCTGAGCATCAGGTTCTTGCAAAACAGACAGGCTCTAGATACCCTGACTGCCCACAAACTATGTGGATTTTATGTTTATAAATGTGGCACAGTGATAAATAACCTGAATATTTTAAAGGACCAAGTTAAGATGATTCTTGATATGAGTCAGGCTCAAACATTTCAATGGACATATCTATTTCCTCACCTAGGTTTTTGGTTTAATGGATTATGGAACAAATTAGTATGCTTTGGATTAATGTTTTTAAATGTGATTTTCAGAATATATGTTTTTATTTCTTGTTGTACAAACTGTGTTTCATGATTCTGTTCAAACTCCTTGTCATTTCAAGACAGATGGTGGCTCTTAAGATAGCTAATCAAAAGGAAAATGAGATAGAAGTGGAACTGTTCCTAGTGGACCAAGACTGAAAAGAAAATAAAAATAATAGATACCTTGACTTGGAGAGAAAGATGCACCTGTTATCCACTCAACTGAGTAAGTGACTCCACTCCAAGAGGCTTAAATGTAATTGAGCAACCACCCAACGAATCTTACTGCAGTAAGAAAGGGAACACACACACACACACACACACACACACACACACTGCAAAGGAAAAATGGAAGAAAAGGACCGACTGAGCCTACTTGACCACCTGACAAAAGTCAACAGTGGTGACCAGAGTGTTTTGATCAAGTTTCCAATGAAATCACTGGAAACATGACCAGAAGAAGGGACCCTATTAAGTAAAATCAAATGGCCACCTGCACTGGGCATTGAGGGAGAAAACCCCTTTCTGAGAAGGCTTTTCCAGAGGACAAAAACAATTGACCTGCAGGGGCTTCCAAGAAAATGAAGCACACCCTTCAGGGCCACTGATAAGGAGTAGCTGGTGACAAAGCTAGTGCTGGTGCAGTAGAGAGAGCTTATCAGAATGGACAAGCACTCCATACCAGTCAACATGTATCTGCTCCCTACTTTGTAAGAGCCCCTAGTCAAATGGAAACTTCATGTCAGCCAATGGGAACACATCCTCCCTTGCTCCTGCTTCCTTCCTGTTCCCACCCCCATGGAGCTCTCTTCTGCCTTCTGAGGGGAATAATTTCCAATTCATGAATTGCTCAATAAAGCTGTGAGATCCTAAAGTGCATGAAAAGTTTTTCTTTTATCATTCTTGATGGGAACACTCGGGCCCAATGACCATTTATCAGGAATCACACAAAAGGAATTTTTGCTCTGGGTGTCACTATAGTGAAATGATCACTAAGATCTCTTCCAACTCAACAATTCTGAATCTAATGTCTAATAATGTATAAATTTTAGAACATTAGAGCTAAGAAGAACCTAAAAGATTATTTCCATTTTCTTGTTGCTAAAGCAAATACCATGCAATGGGTTACTTAAACAACAAGACCATATTGGCTTAATGTTTTGAGGCCAGGAGAAGTCCAAAATTAAGGCATCATCAATGCTTTCTCTGAGACGTTTTCTCCGAGAAGACTGTGGCATTCAGGGGCTGGCTGTCGGCGATCCTTGGTCTTTAGCTTTTCTGTCACAATGCATATGGTGGCCTCTCCTAGCTCCTCCCTTCTCTTCCAGGTTCTGCTGACGTCAGCTTCTGGATGCTCCCTCTGGCTTTCTTTTTCTCTGTGGACTTCCCTACAGGGCCTTCAGTAATTGGATTTAGATTCGTCCTGAGTCAGTTGGCCCATGCTCTAACTGAAGTAACATCTTGAAAAGACCTTATTTACAGGAGTGCATTAAGTTTAAGAACATGTTTTTCTGGGGTACTTTGCTCCAAGACCATCTTAGGTCAATGGCTTCAACTTACAGATGAGGAGACTTAGATGCAGGGAAGTGAAGGCTCGGGCTTAAGATCACCACTGTTCACAATTAAACATTTCTTCTGTCCCTGTCTAATTTTCTTAGCATGCTTAACCAGTTGGGTTCAGAATTCAAAAGAGAATTATAAAGTGTTTTGAAGTGGCTCCATTTTTTGTCTTAATTGTTAGCTTGTAGTAGCAGTATCTTCCAGTGTTTGTCAAACTGGTGATATTTTTATTCAAAAAGTAAGGAATTTTTTTGTGTCACTCCAGAATCTCTGACCACAACTGTATGAGTTTGAATACATTCTATATATCTATGCTGTACTTGTTAGACTAGGAAAGATTATCCTCCAGTAACAAACCACTCCAAAATTCCAGTCATTCACAACAGCAAAGATTTATTTCTGTGAAGCTTGTCCAGGGCGGGTTGGTTGGCTCTGCTCAGTCGTCTTCATTCTGGGACTGGGGCTGAGGTTGCCGCATCACCCCAGAACACCAGGAGGTGTCACGGCAGAAGGGATCGGAGCTCGGCAAAGCAGCCAACCTCACCACATTGCCAGAAGTAACTCCACTGGCCAGAGGAAGTCGCATGGCCATGTGGGCTCAGCAGCAGGGCCGTCTCTTCCCCCTCGGGGAGGCATGTCACACGTCGGTGGCTTGGTGGGACCCGGTCTGCCCTGCAGATCTTTCTCCAGGGAAGTCAATGTTCCAAAGCCATTTCCTACCCCGTGACCCCTCCTCTCATGGCAGGATTTCAGCCGGAGAGTAAGGTTTGCCTGTGCAACAAGACCTTCTAAGCTTTGAGGGAGAGCTCTCCTGTCACCCAGAGATTACCGAATTCTGCAGGGATTAGAGTGGAAACAAAGCGGTGCTGAGGACAAAGTCATTGATTCTTCCAGACTGCGTTCAAAGAGGTCTGTGGTACAGGCTGGAGGAGTCCTGGCCCCCTGGGGCAGGGGGGCCGACTGGCTCTGCCCAGTCCAGCCATGCAGGGATATAGGAGATATAAGGCACTACGAGCCTCAAGAGGCTGCTTTAGGGGAAGGGAATATGGGCTTCCAAAAGTGAGATTTTCCTTCCGTATTCTCCCATAAAGCAGTGAAGTGGGCACTCACTCGATTCACCTCAGAGGGGAAGTGCAGACTTGGAAGAGTCTATGGCAAAGTCCAAGGGATGTCTACAAGGGAGACGGGTGCACGTTTCCCGGAGCTCCACCATGAAGCTGCCCATGGCATGTTCAAACAGGGCATGGGGAGGGCGAGTTTGAGGGGACCTTGCATGACGTGTCAGTCTACTTTTTCCTGCTCCTGGTTTCTAAGCAATTTGAAAGGTGGACCCCAGAGCTGACGCTGCAGGGGTCGCTTCCAGCTGGCAAGGAAGGAGGTCTGAGGCCAAGAGGCTCACGGCTCAAGAAGAGGGAGGCCATCCTGGGGGCCACACGAGGAAGCGCTCTGAGTTGAGAAGTGGCCACCAACATCCACAGGAGCAGCTTATGACTGAGTCCCTCATCCACTGGCCTCGAACCGGCTTTCACTCATACACATCAGCCACAGATGTGTCAAGTCCAAAAAAGCCATCAGGAACCTCGCCAGGGGCTGTGTCCAGTAGGGACAGCTTCTTCTCCCTCCTCTCTGATGCAACACCAGAGGGGAAGAAACAGAAGAGAGAGAGAGAGGTGAGGGAGGAAACTGTGCTCTCCTCCACTGGAAACTTTTGAGAAACAAGTCTAGTTTGCAAACAGTATGGGGAAAGGGAGAGTAGAGTGCTTGGAATTGAATATTATAAGAAAAGTTTTCAATGTACAGGGATGCACATTAAAAAACAAAGTGAGGGGGAGCTCAGATGGCAGCATAGAGAGGAGAGGAAGACTGTTAGTCTCCCCCAGAACAATTCATAAATGACCAAAAAACTAGTAAATAACCTGGAATAACTGCATGGAGACAAACATGACTGTCCACTCATCATCCATCAACCTGAATTGGGAGGAATGCCCGAGATCACAGCATAAAATCTGTAAGTCAACACTGCGGACCCACAGTGAGAGCTGAGAGCTGAGAGCCAAGAGCCCCTCCCTCACAGAAGCCTCCCGGTGCTAGAGAGCAGCACTCCCTCAGCCCAGCCCCAGCTGGGGTTTTAATGTTAACTGCTCAATACAGACAGTGAATCCTCAATAAGCAGACAGAGGCTTTTGGTGACAACTGACCTTGGGAGAGTCAGGGGACATATCTGTCTCAGGATGAGGAGTCCAGAGGATCTCTCTGTGGAGAAAACCTCAGCTGTTTTCAGCCTGCATGCTCTACAGTAAAGAAAGCCTCAACCATCTTAAAATCAAAACACTTTGATCAGCAGAGTCAAAGAAACAAAGAACTTATCGATATGCAGCTGATCTCTCTGGATGGGGCATAGCTTCCCAAGAGGAAAGGGAGGGGCCCAGCTCTACTGCCTGCCTTTCTGGAACCAGACCCCAAAGCCTGGGGGAGAAGAGCCACAGGCCACACACCCTTACACCAGCCAGTGACAGGCTGACAGGTGCACCTGCCAGGCAGAAAAGCACAGGTGTGTCAGTCCTCTAAGAAAAAACATCAGGGAAACTGGATACTGAATATTTCCTCCTTTTGTGACCTGAGCCTGTTCTCATCTGGGAAAACCTGATTGGGGTGGCCTAGGAGGTCAGATGCCTAGACAACAGAAAACTACAACCTACACCAAGAAAAACGAAGTTATCACCCAGTCAAAGGAATAAATGTACACTTCAACTGAGATACAGGAATTTAAACAACTAATGCTAAATCAATTCAAAAAGTTTAGAGAAGATTACACAAAAGAGATAGAGGCTATAAAGAAAACACTGGGCATACATAAGGCAGAAATTGAAAGTTCAAAAAAACAATTTGTGGAATCTACGGAAATGAAAGACACAACACCAGAGATGAAAGACACAATGGAAACATACAACAGCAGTTCTCAAGAGGCAGAAGAAAACACTCAGGAGCTAGAGAACAAAACACCTGAAAGCCTACATGCAAAGGAGCAGATGGAGAAAAGAATGAAAAAATATGAGCAACGTCTCTGGGAACTTAAGGAAGAAACAAAGTCCAAGAATGTACGTATCATTGATGTCCCAGAAAGAGAAGAGAAGGGAAAAGGGGCAGAAGCAATAATAGAGGAAATAATCAATGAAAATTTCCCATCTGTTATGAAAGACATAAAATTACAGATCCAAGAAGCACAGCGTACCCCAAACAGAATAGATCTGAATAGGCCTACGCCAAGACACTTAATAATCAGATTATCAAATGTCAAAGACAAAGAAAGAATCCTGAAAGCAGCAAGAGAAAAGCAATCCATCACATACAAAGGAAGCTTGATAAGACTATGTGCGGATCTCTCAGCAGAAACCATGGAGGCAAGAAGGAAGTGGTGTGATATATTTAAGATACTGAAAGAGAAAAACCACCAACCAAGAATCCTATATCCAGCAAAGCTGTCCTTCAAATATGAGGGAGAGCTCAAAATATTTTCTGACAGACAGACAATGAGAGACTTTGTGAACAAGACACCCGTCCTACAGGAAATACTAAAGGGAGCACTACAGAGTGATAGGAGAAGACAGGAGTGCATGGTTTGGAACACAATTTTGGGAAACGGTAGCACAGCAATGTAAGTACACTGAACAAAGATAACTATGAATATGGTTGAGAGAGGAAGGTTGGGAGCATGTGAGACACCAGAAGAAAGGAGGAAAGATAAAGACTGGGACTGTGTAACTTGGTGAAATCTAGAGTGTTCAACAATTATGATAAAAAGTACAAATATCTTCTTTTAGGAGGGAGAACAAGCAAATGTCAACCTTGCAAGGTGTTAAAAATGGGGAGGCATTGGGGGAGGGATGCAATCAACGTAAACTAGAGACTGTAACTAATAGAATCATTGTATTATGCTTCCTTTAATGTAACAAAGGTGATACACCAAGGTGAATGCAGATAAGAGGGGGGGAATGGGGAGGCATGTTAGACACTTGACATTGGTGGTGTTGTCTGACTCTTTACTCTACTTTGATTTAAGGTTATTTTTCCTTTTGCTGCTTCCTAGCTGTCATTTTTTTCCCTCTTTCTTTTGCCTCTCTACCTTCTTTGACTCTCCCTCCTGCCTTGTGGAAGAAATGTAGATTCCCTTATATAGATAGTGGTGAAGGTGGTGAACACATAAATATGTGACCATACAGAGAACCATCGATTGTTTACTTAGGATGGAATGTATGGTGTGTGAACAAAACCATCTTAAAAGAAAAAAAAAAGGGTTGATGACAAAACCTCAAGGGCAATATACTGAGTGAAATAAGCCAGACACATTAGGACAATTATTGCAGGGTCTCACTGATAGGAGCTAATTATAATATGTAAACTCATAGACATGAAATATAAGGTACCAAGATACAGGACGAGGCTCAAGAATGGGGAGCGGTTGCTTAGAATGAGCAGAATGTTCAACTAGGATGAACTTAAATGTTTGGAAATGAACAGGGGTGTTGGTAGCAAGATGTGAGAATAACTAACAGTGCCGAATGGTGTGTGAATGAGGAGGAAAGGGGAAGCTCAGAGTCATATATGTCACCAGAAGGAAAGTTGGAGGTCAAAAGATGGGAATGTATAAAACTGAATCCTATGGTGGGCAATGTCCATGATCAACTGTACAAATACTAGAAATCGCTTCCATGAACCAGAACAAATGTATGACAATACAATTAGAAATTAATAATAGAGGGGCATATAGGGAAGAAATATATACCTATCGCAAACTATATACTACAGTTAGTAGTAGTTCAACATTCTTTCATAAACAGTAACAAATGAACTATACCAACACTACAAGTCAACAATCGAGGGGGGTTGGTTAGGGATATGGGAGGAATCGAGTATCCTTTTCTTTTCTTTTCTTTTCTTCTTTTTTTTCTTTTTTCTTTTTTCATCTTTCACTTTATTTCTTGTCTGGAGTAATGAAAAGGTTCTAAAAACTGAACAAAAATGAAGTGTGGTGATGGATGCACAGCTGTGTGAGGGTGCCAGGGGCAATGGATTGTACACTTTGGATCTTTGGATGATTGTACGGTATCTGAACAATCCCAATAAAAATAAAAAAAAACAAAAAAACAAAGTGAGATTGTTTTCATAACTGAAAGAGACTGAAAAATAATGGAACTGGACTGGGATGTGTTACTGGAGCATGTCCAATTTGAAAGATAAATTCAAGATAGCACTCTGGATAGCGATTAAAAATAAATGAGTCTATTACCTCCCAAGTTGAGCCTGTCCATGGACTGACTAGAATTACGAAGATCCTAAAACCAGAAAGCCGTGTTATTTTGCTATGAACTAAGTGGCAATGGAAAGATTTACCCAAACCAAGGCTTCAAAGACTTGGAGATCAATCCATCTCAAGACAGAGCAGGTGCCATTTTAACCAAGTACTCCAGTCGCCTCGACCTTTATAACCTCCGTCTGGTCTCATCATATTTTCTCCATATATGGCGGTTGCTTTGTCCTTGTGAATCCACCACAACACAGAGGGAGCCTTGAATTCTTGTCAGGACTTGAGGTCTGAGGGACCTTAGCTGGTATTATCTGGGTGAATCTGAAGCTTCTGTAACACAGTTGAGACTAGGTGTGCCAGTTTGAATGTATTGTGTTCCCCAAATGCCATTATCTTTGTGGTCTTGTGGGGCAGACGTTTTGGTGATGGTTAGATTTGCTTGGAATGTGCCCCACCCAGCTGTGGGTGGTGACTTTGGTGGGATACTCCCATGGAGGTGTGACCCCACCCATTCAGGGTGGGCCTTGATCAGTGGAGCCATATAAAACATGCTGACTCAAAGAGACTGAACAGAGTGCAGCTGGGAGTGATGTTTTGAAGAGAAGCAAGCTTACTAGAAAGGAACGTCCTGGGAGAAAGCCGTTTTGAGGCCGGAGCTTTGGAGCAGACGCCAGCTGCCTTCCTAGCTAACAGAGGTTTTCCGGACACCATTGGCCATCCTCCGGTGAAGGTACCCGATTGCTGAGGTGTTACCTTGGATGCTTTGTGGCCTTAAGACTGTAACTGTGTAGTGAAATAAACCCCCGTTTTATAAAAGCCTGTCCATCTCTGGTGTTTTGCATTCTGCAGCATTAGCAAACTAGAACACTAGGGGTGCCCTATTCCTTTAATCAACTGAAATCACTGCCAGGTTATTCATTCTGCAAGTTCAAGAGTCAAAATTGTGTGTCCTAAGAGAAGCGTATTTGATGACTTTAAATATCAATGACTGTTGGATATATTCTCAAAATCTTTGCAGAGGATTGTGTTTTGTAATACTTTCTATGTGTTACCGCATAATGAACTAATCTCTTCCATTCCATTCTTAACTCATCAACTTAGAAGGCAAAGGAGGAGCATAAACTGGCCCCAGTATGATTTGATGTCCTAAAGTTTCATCTCGAGAAGATCAGAATAAAATTTAAAAGATGCTGAACAGAAGAGAGAAATCACTGTTGACAACCCATTTTACCTAGCAGTCCAACATTGTTTATCAGCATAATAAAATGTGCCAATACTTATCATCACTCCGAATTATGCACTAATAATAAATAGAGACATAGGGCATAATATGGTCAATGATGAGATATGAATTTATGACTCCTGGGGGAAAGAAAATGATGGGATGCCTCACCAAGGGAAAAGTAGGCTCTGGATAAAACTGAGGTCTTTCCCCCTTTGACAAGCATTGGGTGAAAATAGCATTGTTTTTTTTTTTTTAGTTATCAAATAATAATCCCTATTTTATATGATCAGATAACAGAAACAAATTGCCAGGATATTGTCTTTCAGCTCCCATATTTGCCAGCTTCATCTCTTTGTGTACCCTGTTAATGGTTAAAAATGAATGGTTTTATATGGAGGGTTAAAGCTAAGTACTGTGCGTGCAAATTGCTGACCTGGTCAGTCAGCAGCCATAACAAATTCTTTCCTCCATTTCCTTAAAGCAAAAAGCAAAGAAAAATCTTCAAAGTAAGTTTTGCACTGTGACATTCTTTAATACCTAGACTCTCTGCCTTTTCATCAACTAAATATTCACCCTTATCTACAGAGACTACAATTTAAAGGTTGTTGATAAGCTATTGGGGACAAGACCAGAGATCCTGCTTTCCCTTTTCATTTAACAGCGGCAGGTTGAAGCTGGCGTGTAATATTAAGTAGCTAACCTAACCACAGCTAACTTTTATCCGATAGTAAGTTTCTTTCATGGTCTCTGTCAAAACTTGGTATATAAATACCTGTGGTACATCTTCTTTTCTTCTTAAAAATATTTAAACGCAGTTTTGAACTTTTGGAAGGTTGTGGCCTTCAGTTCTTTTTCTAAATCACATAAGCAGAATGATCATTTCTCATTTTATATTAAGTTTTCTTTTCTCAAGTGAGTTAACTTACACCTGTGTCCACTGAACTTTAACATACAAGTTTTCAGTTGTTTTTCCTTTAAAATGCCTTTTTGGAATTACCTTTTTACTTCTTGCTCCTAGTATGGTACAAAATGCTAAACTTTTAGCATGGACTAAATTTATTAGTCCAATTAGCATCTTTGTGCTTTGATAGTCTCAACATTCAAATTTATGATCATTGTAAAGAGATAAAATTGTTCCAAAACCACAACCAAATATGATGGAACTAACCCCTTCCTAATGGGAATGTATTAATTGCCTTATCTTTATTCCTCCCAGAAATAAAACAGAATGGAGATGCAATGGAAATAGTAGCAAAGGAGAATAATAGCTAACTTTTATTGACCACTTAATATGTGTCAAGTACCCTGCTAAGCACTATATGCATTTTCCCTTTTAATTCCCATAGTAAACTTGGGAGATGAATATTCAATAAATTCTTGTTCAATTAGATTGTATTGATGACAGTATGTCGGTCAAAAAGATTCTGTTTTATGCTCCCAGGACACTAAGCTGCATGCTGTTCTAATTAGGCATCTGGGCTACAGATTAAATGATGATCCTTGCCCTCAAAAGGATGTTGCAGTGTACCGTCAAGCACAAAGCATCACAATATTTATGGCTAGTGGTGCCCCAGAAGGGTTTAAATATAGTTCTCTGGGAAGAGAGGTGTGAGAAAGTCACCGTGGAATACCTGCAGCCCCTCCTAGCCCTGAAGGGTACGTGCGAATTAACTGGAAGTCCTTGGACAGATTCTTGTAGATGTCACGTGACCTTAGGGTCACTGAGATCCCTATTCAGAATGATGAGGACAGGCTCCTTGGAAATAATGACAGTACCCCCCATTCCTCCAGAGAAAAGTTGTGAACTCAGAACTTTGGATGGTTGAGCCCCAAAGAAATGCCTGATCCATGCCAGGGGAGCCCCAGGGAAGGAAGACAGACAGGGTTTCTGGCTCCACGGTGTGGTGCACACAACCAACAACGGCAGCTTGTCTCGTGGTCTAGCTGCCACCCGGAGTTGGACTCAGTGAGAATAAAGAGGCCAAGCCCCAAGATCCAAACACTGGGAGTTCTTGCCAGGAGCTGAGCCTAGCACCAAAGGCAATGAACTGCCCTTCTCCAGAGAGCCGAGTCCCTTGCAGGGTGTGGATGAGCCACTACTGCAGCTGGGACCAGCCCCAGCTTGGCAGGGGAGGGTCGAGCATCCTCGTGGTGTGGTGTGGCAGGCGGGAGGCTGCAGAGCCTGGTTCTCCGCCTGCTTAGGTGCTGAAGGTGCAGCCACTGCCCTTGTTCTGCCTGATTCCCCAAGACTCTGAGCTGCATTTGGTCTTTGTGCTCATGAGGCAAGTGAAGAGCTTGGGCAATCATTTGGAAGAAGAGAATGGGTAACCATATTTGCACCCCACAAGGGTTCATCTAGTTCCTCAAAACTATCCGAGAGGAGCATCATGGTTCAGAAAAGCATAGGGCTGGGGTGGACTACAGTGAAAGTCAAATGCATCAAAGAAAGCTTCTTGACGGGAGCAAACATTAAGACAATATCGGGACCTGGTAATAGAACTAAAAAGGAGTGTAGACAGCAACAGAATCCCCACGTTACAATGAAGACATGGCATGAGGTAAAGAGGCTTAATCAAGGTCAAGTGAAACAAAATGAGGACGAACTCAGGTGTTTGGACTTCTCCATTCCGTAAGAAAGATGGCCTCATTCTAAACCATTAATGAATAAAATATAGCATAATCTATTAAAGATCTCTAATTCTGTGATAATAATTACTTCTCCCCAAAAGGCTAAGCCCTCTGCTCCAGTTTCAGAAAAAATTCTCATCCTCCAAAGGTATTCAGCTCCAGAAATAGCCTTCACTTCCTCCCAGAGTCAGAGGCCCTCGGGAGGAATCCTGAGGAAAATTCTCGGGCAATTTGCCTCTCCTCAGGACTCCGTCCGCCCTTCTGAATTAGCAGAGCAGCATATTGAGGAGCTAGGTCACTTATTTTACCTCATAAAAATTGGATGTCACACTGTCACTACGGAAAACAGTCATACTGCAAAGAAAATGCCCTTTTCCAGGGGTCCACGGTGTCCAGAAAGGCTGCCCACTCCATTAAATCAAAAACAAAATACGAAGCATTTGTGGACATGCTCACTTTTGGAGGTTAGGACCTGTAGCTTTCATCATTTTTACAGAGAGATCTGTAAACAAACAAACAAACAAAATTTTAGCAGCCACTGCCACAGAATTTGTCTTGCAACTCTCACCATGCTTATCTATATTTATTACAAAAAGAATATAGATCCTGATTTTAATATTCCCCTTGTTTATTCTATTACTTTTTAAAAGACTAACAACAACTAAGCATGTAGAAAAGACAATTTTTAATATAATGATTAAGGCTGTTTTCAAGCTGGGAGGCTGTTCCCATAAATAAGTTCCTTGTGGTTTCTACAGATTTGTTAGTGTGGGAAACATTTTCTAACTGCCTTGCATGATGGAAACCATTCTTTTTCAGGCTGCTGTATTTCACTCTGTAGATTATTTCTTTATTGTCACATTTATAATGCTCATACTTACATGTAAGTTGCATGTTGCAAGAGAAGGAAGCTATGCTTACTACAGACGCTCATTAATATCGTACAGTTAACTGTGGCTTTTATTTCTATTGCTGCAAACCATTTCACTTTTTCATTGTACATAGACACAAAATCTCTTTAAGATTCTGCTGAAATTGTAGAGAATGTGGCCAAAACAGTAGTAAACAATGACAGAAAAAAATTAAGGCTGTTCCTAGGGCTATAAAGGAAGGTGAAGTTAAAAAAATTAGGAAATAATAACTAAAGCTGTATGCTTTATCACTCCAGGTAAAACTATCTTATGAATACATAATCATCGTTGCCGGTTATTGGGTATGATAAAGATTAAGTGTATCCAGCATACTGTAATAGACAAACATGGACACTTTCATACTGACTGGAGACAGGCTCAAAAATGAGTTGAGAATCACTGGGTCATCTAAGTGGGGATTATTCGGTACAGAGGCCCCCAGGTCAATTTAAATTATTAGATTTATCTCAGTGACCGCAGAGGCCAAAACATCTTTGTGCTTGCTCTTTATCTTTTAGTCCTGTTAGTAACGGCTTAGCAAAAGGGGAGAGATGACAGGAAAAAAAAAAAAAAAAAAAATCAAAGACACAAAATTCCTGCCTGGGCTTTTAGATGGCTAACGACTGCGTCACAGAGAGAATCAGCCCAGACTGTGCCAAGGACATTTTCTTGCTGAATAGCTTTATTCGGTGATTTTATTTTTATGTGGACATGGATGCACCGTGGGCGCCTGTGGTGTCCACTGGCCCGTCCACGGCTGTGACCCCAGGGCGGCTAGTGCCCCCGTGATTTCTTGGGAACTTCCCCAGCTGGTTTGTAGAAGCTCGCGGGGCCCTATCTAAGGGTCTGGTGGCCCCTCACTGCTCTGTCGTCTTGCACCCGTCGAGTGGCTGCTTTTGGACATAAATCCTGTGCCGCGCCTGTCCGCACTGAAGCCCTCGGGCTTCAGTGGCCTTCGCGGAGAGGCCGCGTAAAAACAGATCCCACTGTGGGATCCCACAACCAAAGAGCCAGTCCGAGCCGGTCCTGGGCTCCTCCCTGCCGGCGAATTTGGACTACGATGGTCCCATAGGCTAATGTATCCAAAAAGCGGCCCTTCCACCCCAGCGTTACGCGTCCTCCACCCCCTCGTCCCGGGAGGGGCAGCGCAGAGGACCCACCCGCGTGCGTCCCGCTGGCCCGGCTCTTCGCGTGGGCAGACCCCGCAGCAACCCACCACCTGCACAGCCCCTGCGAGGGCCGCGACCTCCCCGTCGGAGAGGCGCTGATGGACCCAACCGCAGTGTTTGGGCTCAGGTTTATCTTCCCCTTTTTCCTCAGCTTCTTTGCCTAAAACACATGTCGCGGCCCCCCCTGTGTCGGCCCCTGCCAGGTACTCGGGGCGCACACCTCCATCCGCTCCTTGCAGCGACCCTGCGAGCTCAGGTCCTGAACCGACAGTCCCCTCTCCGAGGAGGCACCCGAGGCTTGGTCAGAAAACCAGAGCTTACCCGGGCCCGGGTGCAGGCTCTCTGAGCAGTGCTGTCTCCACTGGCCGTCCAACTCCCTGGGACACTCCCTGAATTGCACAAACGCAGACAAGAATGGGCATCATCTCGGGGGCTCCTCAGAGGCACATGGAGTCCGGGAATGTGAGCTGCGCTTTCCGAAGCAGGCATGAGGGAGGGGGTGTGGGACCAGGGGCTGCCGGGGACTGCCCACTGCTACCCTGCTACCCCTGGGTGGACCAGATAGCCACATGCCGGGGCCGTGGCCACCACAGTCCAGAGGCCCCAGCTCAGCCTCAGGGGATGCTGGAAGCAGAGCACCTTAGGGACCTCACAAGAGGTTTTGTTCCTGACAAACCAGGCAGTTTGTACCAGAATCAGGAGTCTCTGTGGCCTCTCAGAACCCCAGGGAAGTTCAGAGAGAAAAATACCTTGAGAAATTTTATTGAACTCATAACATCCAGGAAACCATGGAAGAAAGCAGAGCTCCGGTTTGATCCCACTCAAAGAAGCAAACTTCTTTAAAGATTCTGGAAATTTCGAGACTGCAGTCTTTTCTCTGCCTAGGTAAACTCATCCACTCCTGTGGCTCTAAACACCATCTTTTTATCACCTCCGCCAAAAATGTCATCTCTGGCCTCTACACTCAGATCTGCATGTCCACCTGACTAGAGGGCTGTCCTCATCGGAGGCCTCAGCGCGTCTCACACGTCAGGTGACTGAAGTCCATCACTCGCACTTTCTCCTCAATCCGGGTAAGTGGTCCCACCACTGAGTACATCACAGGCCCAGCCATCCCAGACACCTGCTACTCTGCCACTTAATTTACGTAGGCATTGTGGTGTGACAACCCCAAGTTACCCAAATCAAATCTGGGAGGTGGGTTTCTGCAAATGCCAAAGGCGGCAAGTCAGTCCGTGTGGAAGAGGTTTCCTAAACAATGAACTGGGGTCAAAGAAGAGCCACGTGGGAACGCCAGCACCTCAGCCTATTCCACTTAAGGATACAATATTGAATTATTGGTTTGGATGTTTGAAAAGAGGCAAAGGAAAGACATTTTACAACTTTCTGCCACTGAGCACGAGCAAGCAGCACAACTACATTCATTCATTCAGCAAATATTTGTTAAGGAGCTGCTGGGAAGCAGGTGTTGTAACTGGCAGTGGAAACATGAAAAAGACCAAATCCCTTATCTCAATGAACATATATTCTAGAAAAGGTAAGGAATGGGTGAAATACAGAACTATTTAATAAATCTGGTGGTGTTGAGGGTGTGATTTTAGAAATGATGGTCAAGGAAACCCAGTCTGAAAAGGTGATAATTGTTCTAAGCCCTGAAGAAGAGAAGGAGCTAGCCACAGAGCAGCTGAGAGTGTCCTTCAGGTGGGGGAAGGAGCACAACCCTGCAGCAAGGGCAGGTTTGTCTTCCTGAAAGAGCAGGAGGCTGGTGTACCTGACAAAGAGCACAGAGGGAGAGAGCTCCAGGAGGTGACATCAGAGAGGCAGCCAGGGCCCATGCCACCAGGGCCCTGAGCGTTTTGGTGAGAACCCTGGATTTTTAACGTGTGTGGGATAGTCAGCAGTGGGAAGGAATGATATGACCTCACTTACCCTTTTAAAGGGTATCGCTGGCTTCTACAAAGAGAATAGACTATAGTGTGCAAGTGCAAAGCAGGGACCTCATCAGGAGGATGCTCCATAGCCCAGGTGGAATGATGGACTCAGTGCGAGCAGCAAGGATTGTGAGAAGTGACTTGATTTTGTCCTGTGAGCATATTGATAACAGCTGGTGGAAATTCTTTGTCTAGTAGGTTCACCATCAGGGACCCCTCAGGAATAGTTTCTGTCAACCGGTTTATTTTCCTATGGATGAGCCTATGTTCCTGTTTCTTTGTGGGTCTCATTTTGTTGAAAACTAGATATCTTATATAATAGAATGTGGCGACTCTGTGATCCCTTTCCCCAGGTTTTATTGCTGCTGTTTCTGTTGCTATAGTTCTTGTTGTTCTTTCTTTAATTACATTCTTGGACCAATTCTGTAAAATCTGTATACCCTGTCATGTACAGCCACTGAAGTCTCTGTTCAGTTAGCCTAGTAATCAGAAAATGTTTGCTGGGATATTTCCTTAAGTGCCTTGAACCAGTAAGTCTCCCAGGAGCTCTTTGCCAAGGCTATTTTGATAATTTTCCCAGTATTTTCATTGGTTTTATGGAGGAAGGGACTTATGGAGCTCCTCATATTTCCATTCCACAAGTCCTGCCTCCAAGGTGTGATTTGTTGCTGTCATTTTTAATTTTTGTTGTGGTGACTAATAAACAACAGAATTTCCTATCCAGCCACTTTCAAGCATACAATTCTGTGGTGTTAATTATATCCACAATGTTCTGCAACCATCACTGCCTCCATTGCCAAACTTTTCCGTCTCCCCAAACTGTAACCCTTTGGCCATCAAGCAATAACACCCCACTCCCCAGCCCCTCTCCTGCCCTGGTTACCTACCTCTGTCTATGAATTTGCATATTCTAGATATTTCCTATAAGTGACATGCTAGAATATTTGTCCTTTTGTGTCTGGCATATTTCACTCAGTGTGATGTCTTCAAAATTTATCCATGTTGTGACATGTATGAGAACTTCATTCCTTTTTACAGCTGAATGGAATTTCACTGTATGGAATATTGTATACCACAATTTTGTTGATTCATTCATCTGTTGATGGACATTTGGGTTATGTCCATCTTTTGGCTCCTGTGACTAAAGCTGCTATGAACATGGTGTACAAACACCTTTTCAAGTCCCTGCTTACAGTTCTTTGGGGTGTATGCCTAGGATGGGAACTGCCAGATCAGTGATTTGATTTTGAAGAGGTATTTGAAGCAGAATTAATAGTGTTTTCCCATAGAGCTGGATGTGAAGAAAGGGAGGGGTGAGGATCGGGAATAATTTCCAGGTTTGGGGCCTCAGAAATTAGAAAAAAAAGGTATTGCTATTCACTGAGATGGAGAAATGGGGGAGAAGAAGATTTTCTCAGAGAAATTGAGAGCTCAGTTTGGGATGTATTAAATTTGAAGTGCTTTAAGGTTTTCAGGACTACTGTTAACTTGGGCTTATCATACTGTGGTCATTTGGCATAAATTGCGCTTGGGAAGTTATCACTTCTGTGTATATATGTTATATTCTACAATAAAAATATGATTAAAATCATTTTAATTGCTTATCAGGCATTCAAATGAAGTCAAACTGGAAGTTGGATATACAAGTCTGGACTAGAGGTGCTAGAGTGGATAGCATCAGTCTATACCTGATATTCACAGCTGCGGAACGGAGTCAGAACAACTAAGGTGAGTATGTCTACACAGAGGTCCCAAGACTGAGCCCTGGGGCAGTCCTACATCCAGGAATTAGGGGTATCTGGCAGAGGGAATGAAGAAGGGGTCGGGTCAGAGAACCTGAAGGGAGTGGGGCCATGGAAGTCAAGTGGAGAGACTGTGACAGAGAGAAGGAGGTGACAGACTGCTGAAAAGCTGTGGATAGGTTGAGTAAGAGAGGCCCAAGAACCGTCCATCGGATTTAGCAACATGGAGGTTATCAGTAATCTAGAAAAAAAGCCATTCCCATGGAGTGGACTCAACAGAGAAGTGGAGGAGACGGAGAGGGGGCATCAAGTGCAGACTCTTCAAGGATGTGTTCTGAGACGGCGAGCAGAGAAATGGTGTGACATGAATGTGGCATTGCCGTACAAAGTGTTCACCCTGTCACCACGGCAGGGTTTCGTGGTTTGCCTCAGGAAGCATCAAGGAATTCCTGGGACTTGGTTTTCCACTTAAACCCAATCAGAAAGCAATTCTTCCTGCATATGGGTGTAGAATACAACCTGCCCACACCACTCTCCTTACTTTGGCAGCAAGCACCTGCACCGGGCAAAGCTGTGGCACTGAAAAGAAGGGACAGGAAACCCAAGTAATAAATGAAGCCCATAAAGAGTACGCTGGTAAGTGGAAGGGACTAGGCCTCTAGGGACCTGCTGATAAAGGGCCCTGAAGTGATCTTTAGTGCGTGTGTGGTTAGAGTCCGAGTAATCCAAAAACAGTCCTAAGGGGGCTGGTGGGAGAACCTTCCAACACCAGAGCAGATGATCCAGACCAGCCAGATGAGAGTTCCCGAGGGCATGGCAGCAAATGAGGGCAGAAGGACCCAGGTTGAGACAGAAGAGACGCTGCTTTCAATGAGATTTCATCTCTCCTGTGAAGAGAGAGTTGGTTTGTTTGATTAGTTTGCTTATGTTGTATGAACTTACTGATTTACATTTTCATTTATACTGATGGGCCAGTCCCTTAGTGAAAAGGAGATGAAATTTGCATCAGAACCCTTGGCTCTTTCTTTAGCATTGTACGCATTTGTGATTACTTCCATAAATAATAGCATAAAGATAGTCCACATGAGAGATATTGAGTCACTCTCACCAAATATTGACGTCGTCCTCAGAATGTCTCATGTTAAACACCTTCCAAGGATCACTGAGGGTGAAGAGCAGCAGGGGGGCCTCACAACTACAGCCCAATTCTGGCCCCCGAATCCTCTGACTCAGGAAAATGGCAGCCCCCAAGGATGTTGTCTTCGCTGTTTATTTCCAAGTGGATGTCATGTATGTTAGGACACCTCACGCTCCTCCTCAAATCAATCTTCCTGAAAGCCAATTGCCATGGCTTAAGCAATTTAGCATTCCCACAATGCATTCGCTATAACGGACCTTTAAATATTTCTTACCTCAGATATTCTTATTCTTAGGGATATTTGCATTTCTCTCATCTCTGAAAATTGAGTGTCTCTAGCCTTGCTGCAGAGTTTTAAGTCGCCTTTCCTCCTGCCTCCCACAAATAGACAAAACTGAAGCTTATGAACACGTGAGACCTGGGAGCGCTGAGGCCCTACATCCCTTGCTAACTCCCCAAACACGCCTCATTTCCTGCCCAATCAAACTCGGTAGTTGCGGCAGTTACCCAGGCAGGCCATACCCTGGAGTTTAAAATTCCCCTCCTACAATATATATAGTTAGTCTTAATAAATAAATGACTTGGACCATGCATTATATATCACTCAAATCCACGAGGACACAAATTATGTATAATACATCGGCTGTGTAATTTATTTATTAAGCGAAACGTGAATTTTCCATGCTTGTGTTTGGAGGCACAGTTTGTCACACGCAGCTAAATGATGTATTCTTATTAGTCCCACTCAATTACCAAGTCACCCCTGTGTGCACTGCACATTCGTTAATGACGGTGCCGCAACGCTGCATCTACAATACCTGCGATTTTAGTGATTCATAACCACTCACTAAAACCGTGAAAATGATAAATCAACTGCTGTTGATTAAATGCCGCCAACAGTATGTTTCATATGTGTTTGTCGCAGTTAGAAGTTAAAGAAACTGCATTTCTCAAAATCATTTAAATATCTAATTAAGCCAAGGCCTCGCCAGATATGAAGAACTCCTGGGAATACAAGAATGAGAGAATGAAATAGAGCCCGGTGGGAGGACATGGAGCAAGCCTGGCCATCCCTGGACCTTCTCTGGCACAGCCTCACCGACTGTAAGGAAACAGGGGTAACAGTTTGAAAGGGACATTACCCCAATTTAAAGGGCGTGGGAGTCTGTCCTTTCTTCTGGCCAGCACAGCTCTTGGAGCTACCTGCTGACCTCTCAACCTTGAGATGAGTCTGGAACAATCGTGGATTTCAGTAACATCTAAGGAAGCTCCTGGTGATGGCCCCTGGAAGTGGAGCAAATTCACGTCGATCTGGAGGCAAGGAAAGGGGAGGGAATATTCCCTTGGAGTTTCAAACAGCATCCCCTCGGCTTCCACCACAGGGAAAGGGTTTTCTCATGCTTCTGCGTGACAAATGGCAGCAGAAAGGAAAATATCATCTCAAATAAAGATTAATTATCTTTATGGCTTCAGCTAATTCTTTTTCTTCCCTTAGATTAATCCATATGGAGGTCTTATAGCTAATATTCAAAGAAGGATGGAGCAGGACAAACCCAGAGGCTGCGTCTGAGCCCACACCTTAGCTCCTGATTCACTGTGCCAGGAACACAGCAGACACCCAGCAGGGCTCGGTAACCTTAGTAAGACAAGCCAGGAGGTGTTTATTTCCTTCTTTTGCAATTTTGAAGTCAATTGAGAAATGTAAATGGAAGGTACATGCTTTCTTTTGGAAATCAGTCTCCCTGATTAAGCCCTGTCTCCAGAAAGTTTGGGGCAGTGAGAAATAACAAAGAAAGAAGACTACTTCGATTGTCAGAATTTGTGTTTTCTGTTATTTGGGCCAAAAACCTTTTTTTTTTTTTTTTTGTTCTGTTTTCCTTTTATAAAGATAAAACTTTCTGGAATGCTCCCATGGTGGCTGTGACTCAAAATGTTGTTTTAAAACTAAAGTGGAAAATTGATTATTAACAGTACACCTCTATAACTGGCCACAGAGAAAGACCCATGTTTTATATTGCCTCTGCAAAAGCTAACTTGGCACCTAAAACTTAAAACACAACAGAGAGCAATAAGCTGAAGTTCAGGCCTTTGAGTAGCCCTTGAGGGGCAGACATGGAATGAGCTTTTATGGTCAAGGTGGAGGTCATTTTCAAATTCTACAACAGAGCCCAAACCCCAACACACATTTTAGACATACTTAGTCCTGAAAGACATGATGACTTCCTTTTTGTCAAAAATCCCCTGGTGTACATTTAATGACATTTAAAACTTTTATTCTCACATCTGAAAGCAATTTCATGATGTTCTGACAACGAGGAGCTCAAGAATCATTTGAACCCTCACTGGTCACTTGACCCATAAATAAAATGTCTCCCAATGAAGTCACCAAGATTCATTCACCTGTTGAGGGTGTCTGTTTTGTTTTGGTTGTTTGTTTTTTACTTCCACTGTGACCAAAAAGTAGGATGATGGATTTGTCATCTGAGGAAAGAAGTAGCTGGTTGTACCAATATGTGTGATGATTGCATTAGTTTCCTGGCTGCTAATTAAATACCATCCAATGGGTTGGCTTCAGCAGTGGAAAGTGATTGGCTCACAGCTTTGAGGCCAGGAGAAGACCCAGTCAATGCATCAGCTAGTGATGCTCCTCCCAGATGACAGTGGGGTTCTGGGGCTGGCTGCTGGTGATCCTCCAGGTTCCTTGGCTGCCCCATTACATAGCAATGCACATGGAGATGTATTCTCCTTTCTGTTTTGAGTCCTGTTGCCTTCTAGCTTTTTGCTTTCCATGGCTTATTCCCTCTGACTGAAATTCTGCTTGTAAGGGCTCCAGTGATCCAGAGGAAGGCCCAAACTTATTCAGTCGGCCACACCTTAATTAAAAGTCACATCTTCAAAAAGTCCAATTTACAAAGGAAAGGAGTAAGATGAAGAACATGATTTTCTGGAGCACACAATGCCAAGCCACCACAATCTGTCCTCTGGACTCCAAAAGACATGGTCTTCCCACAAGCGAACTACATTTGTTCTATCACAACATCCCAAAAGCCTTAAGTCATTTCAGAACAATGCTGAGTACAAAGTGTCATCAAAATCAGTTATGGGTGTGGTCCATCCTGGAGCAAAATTCCTCTTCCACCTGTGAGAAAAGTTATCTGCTTCCAAAATACAATGGGAGAGCAAGCATAGGACAGACATTTCCATTCCACAGGGAGAAATTGGAGGGAAAACAGGGGTCATAGTCCCAAACAAGTTTGAAATCCAGTAGGACAAACTCTATTAGATCTCAAGGTGTGAGAGACATTGGTGGCTTTATTCTTTGTCCTCTGGACCTGGTGGAGCAGTTGCCCCCCACTTTGAAAGCACTTGCTCAGAGGCCATGCTCTCCCCAATGCTGAGGTGTAGCTGCCACCCTCTCAGAGCACAGGATGGCACCCAGCTGTCCCTGAACACCAGGGCATGGACCCCACCCTCTGTGATCATTGGGGTGGGAGCCAGGCTCTTCACAATGGCTAAGGCACAGGCCCCACCATCTCTAAACATTGGGGTGATGGTACTCTTCCTGAGCAATGGGGTACAAGTCCTGCCGCCCCCAAGTGCAGGGGTGGACCTGCCCTTTCCACACAGGTGGGTGGGCCCCTCTCTTGGCCCAAGGAGACCTTTCAGTCCAGAACTCTGCTTCCACGACTTTGCCTTGAAGTCCTTCTCCTTTGTCTTGCCCTCTCTCTGTCCCTTTCAGGTAGTGCTTCTGTTCATAAACATTTTGCTAAAGCCTTGTTGGCCTTGTGTGCAGTTCCAGAGGGTCCAAACCATCAGACAAAAAACTTTCCACAGATCCTTCCTGGATAACTGCACATCCCATCTTGACTTCCACTGAGATGGCTGACTGGATTCACGCTCAGCAATGCCCTCTTTAGCAAAGGGTTGCTCAGTTAAACCCTCCATGGAGCCCTGTCTTCTGGGGATGCACTTCCCAAAAGCTCAGGGAGGTCCCTGGTAGAACCACTTCTAGCCTTGTCTCAGAGCACACTACCTGGGTGGACTGAGGATCTTCAATGTCACCAGTTACTGGTTCCTTTGTGCTTAAGTGTGTAATTCTCAGCTTATCCCTTTCCTCTCTCATTTTACCCAAAGCTACAGGAGAACCAGATTGCACCTACCACACTCAGCTAAGGCACTTGTGATTTCTGCCTTCCATGTGACATCAGAACACAATTTCTCCAAGTTCTCTGCCACTTTAAAACAAGGATGGCCTCTCCCCTGGTTTCCAGTGACTCCAGAATTTCCTTTAAGGCCTCATTGGAGTGACTTTAACATCCATATTTCTACTTGCAGAGTCCACCAAGCAGTCTAGGCTTTTTCCATTAAGCACCTCACAGTGCTTCCAGCCTGTACCCAGTCACCAATCCCAAAGTCGTTTCCACAGTTTTAGGGGTCTGTCATCGCACCCCACTTTCCCGTACCAAAACCTGTCTTCATTTCCTGTCAGCTAAATCAAATAACACACAACGAATAAGTGGCTTCAACAATGGGGATTTATTGGCTCACAGTTTTGAGGCTAGGAGAAGTCCAAAACTGACATGTCAGCAAGGCAGTGCTTTCCCCCAGAAGATCGTGGCGTTCTAGGATTGGCTGCCGGCAATCCTCGGTCTTTGGCTTTTGTCACGCAGCAACGCATGTGGGGCACCTTCTCTTTTCACTTCCCTGCTCCATTGACTTCCAGCTTCTTGGTTACTGTGGCTTTTTCCTCTATGTCTGCACCTCATGCTGCTTATAAAGGACTCTAATAATCTGGATTAAAACCTAAACTGCTTCAATTGGCCATACCTTAACTAAAAATCACATCTTCAAAAGATCATATTTACAAAGGGCTTATACCCACAGGAATGGATTAAGACTAAGAACATGTTTTGGGGTGCATAACTCCAAGCCACCACAGGGATGGGAGAAAGAAGTCCAGATTCAAAGCTCTTCTCCAAAGGGATGTCCTTTCTACGTTTTACTGCAGGATGGAGTGGAAAGAGCCAATGTCCTCAGTTTTCTCCCTAATTAATTGGCATGGCTTTGGGCAATTAACACAGTCTCTGGACCTTGGATTTCACAGGTCTTGGTTGTGGCACAAGACGCTTCCAAGATGGCTGGTTTGCACATGGCGCAGCATACGGGTTAATTTGACATGTCAACATGGCTAGGCTACAGCACGCAGCTGTTTGGTCCAACACCAGCCTGGGTGTTGCTGTGGAGCTATTTTGTAGACAGAACCAGCCCTGTCACTGACTTTTGCGCCATCATTGACTGTAAATAAAGGAGACGACCCTCAGCCATGTGGGTAGGCCTCATCCAACCAGCTGAAGGCCTTCAGAGCAAAGAATTGTGGCTTCCAGAAGAAGAAATTCTGCCTGAGACCTTTAACGTCAACCTTGACTGCCAACTCCCACCTACATGCCTCCCCTAAGAAATTCAGGCTCAAGATGGCAACATGACTCGATGGAACGTCTAGCCTCCAACCTGCCCCATGGAATTTGGACTTGCCTGTCCCACAATTCTATGAGCCAATTCCTTATATATGTATACACTTCCGTACAATGCATGCCTACATAAATACGCATGTCTCCTGTTGCTCTGTCTCTCTGGGGTGTTCTGAATGCTACACCCAGCCTGGCAGGCAATGTCCATGGGCATTCCTCAGCACCGGTCCAGACACCAGCAGACACAGTCTCACAAGTGCTAGGACACACTTAGATGACATCACACCTGAGAATCTCTTGGGATGCTCTGAACTCCAAGTGATTGACTCCATCACCAAAACACGTGTGCCATTTATAACTCTCTGGGGTCTAGTCTCCACTTCCTTGTATGTGTCCAGTCCCAGGTCCTTTGCTGTCTGGGGACCTCACTCATTTTGCAGGTCACTCTAGCAAGTGTCCATGGAAAGTTTACCCCTCCTCAGAGACATTTCCTTGGCGGTCATCTCCCCCCACCTACAGGAACATCATGGAGACCAACAAGCAGACAGGCTCGAGGCACATTGGGATCCTCATCAGGAAGGGACTTGAAAAGTAGAGAAGGTACAGTGTTTTCTCTCAGCCCTTTTTAGGCCAGGCCATCCATGCATTTCCTAGGAGATGCACCTCCTTCATCCATGAGCTGATAAGCCAGTTTCCTTCACAGGCTTCCTACTTCCTTCATCAAACTTGCAAAAATCTTTTAAATATAAACTAGTTTAAAAAAATAAAACCCTGAATTCTGTTAAATGAAACCACCCAAAGCATGAAGTAATGACATACAAGAGTGCTGTCATTTTCCTCAAATAAAGTTGTTAAGTAGCCCTCTTGTGAGACAATTTATACAGTGATATGTACATGGAAAAATTCTGAAAAGATTGTTCAGTTGTAAACTTAACCTGTGAAAAAACTCCCTTTTTACCACCAGCTCAAACTATACAATTAGAAGGTGCCTGTCTTATCTACCAGCTGTGCAGATAAACAAGTGAAAAGATATCAACTCCTAGAATTACAGGTTGATTTTCTAATAAAAAATCCTTTGGAACGATCAATTTACTAGTCCTGCACTGAAGTCTTCAGGTACAATTTTCAAGATAAGGGTTTGCTTGAGGCCTCTGGCTTCAAAATGGAAGGGGAGGGAGCTAACTGTTTCGTGATTTCACAGTGGCCCAGGGTTGCAGCAGAGAGAGTGGAATTTCCTCCCTGAGGTGCTCAACGTGCTGTCTAAAGGGGCTCGGTGCAGTCTCCAAAGGTCCCCGGGCACACGGAAGGCGGACGCTTGGGTTCTGGGCCCCGGGGGTGGCCTGTCGTGACCCACGGCATCTCTCCTACCCTCAGGACCACCTCCTCCTGCAGCCCACAGGCAGCAACATCACCTGCAGGGAAACCTGGAAACATCTGAAGACTGCTAAAGGTTCCCTGGTCAAAACCCTTTTGGCACACTTCCCCATGTCACTTGCGACTAGGTAGATTTTTTTGTTATTGGCCTCACATGTCTACTGGAAAGTACAAGGATTTCTGGGGTTGATGGTCATTTACACCTTGGGGTGATCGATGCCCCTAAGGATGATGAAAACGATGCGTGCCTCCTGGTCACCAGCTAGCAGGGGTGCTGGGGAAATGCAGGGCACTTGACCAGTGGGCTCGTCCCAGGGAGCGGTGCACACGACATTTACAGAGTCCAGGATATCTCTGTAGACGTACTTTCCACTTAAAGCCTATGAAGAAGGTATAATAGTGCCATTTTAGAGTTTGGGGTTTTTTCAAGGCAAAAGAATAAAAGAAGAGAATAATTAACCCAATCACAGTCAGAAGCAGAGATGACACCAGATCCCAGGCATTCTGATTGGAAAGCTAATGTTTGCTTGTTTATATATATAATAATAATATAAAAATACCCAGGTATTTTACAACCGACTCACAATGGGATCTCTCCAATTCTCTCCGACACTTTGTCCATGTAACGTGCCTGGTTCCCAGTGCTCATGTTAAGGAAACACTCAATGAAAACCAAAGCTAGACTGAAAAGGTCAAGCAAGGAAAACACCCGGGGAAGTCTTTTAACGGTGTCAGTTGAGCCAGGTGAAGCAGCTGCGGGAGGGCAGAGGAGGTGCCCCAGCAAGCTGTCCTTTTTAGTTTTCTCTTGATTGCTGGGTAAAGCAATACACCATTATGCATCCTAGACAGGCACCTGGAAGAGGAGGAAGATGGCGGTGTTCTAAAGGAAGCGGTCGAGCATGAGAGCCCCTCCGAGGGTGCCAGTCAATGCAGTAAAAGGGTCATCCTCTTGGCCTTTCCCGGGCCCCTGAAGGTCCAGCTAAGGCAGCCACAATTCCCAGATGAAACGACATAGACTGATACATCCAATGGGGTCAAAAAATTAAAGGGAAATGGTGTAAGAAAATCTGAGTTATATGGTAATTGCCAATAAAACACATACGTCTTTATTTCACAAAGATTTACCATACCACACATAGCTGACTATGCAGGAAATAATAAAAATACTGAAAATCACAATAAAAAGAAAGACAACTAGAGGAAGAAGATATTCAAAGAGAAAGAATAAAGAAGGGTGAGAAAGAGATGGAAGAAGAAATTAAGAGAAGGAAAGGGAAGCGTGTTTTAAAAGTTGTTCTTGCAACCATCAATAAGGCAAAGTCAATTTTTGTTTGGGGAGAGGAAAAAGGGCAGAAAACAAGAGAAAGCAAAGTAGTTCTGAGTCTGGGAATGACGGGACAACCTCAGGTACAAAGCACGCAAGGCAGGCAGCTCTGGGGAATGACCTGCAGGGTCAGCCGAGTACGTGGCCCGGAAGCCTGCAGGAACAGCCCGCACCAGGCCTGATGTCCAGGGGCCAAGGACATTTGCTCCCAGTGAAGACAAGCTGCCAGTGGGAGAAGCATGGGAAGAAAACCACAAGTCTAGGGAGGTCATTTTGAAAGTGCATTTAGATGGGAGGTGCCTTGGAACATCTCACAGCCCCAGGCATTTTTAGACCAACGATGGAGAAGGGAGCCCAAATCTCCATCTCCAGGCCCAGAAGAAGGGGCCTTCGCTTGGATGTCGGCAAGTGGAGTTTGGAGAACTTGCAGTAGTCACTCTCCGGAAGTCTCCACTAGCACAGTGGATGCCAAGAAGAGATCAGAACACTGAAACCCAGTTAGTGGATCAAAGGGTAGGAAGTAGGGATCCAGAAAGAAGGGGCAATAACATCGACCTCCTCAGGAGACTGGAATGCCAAGGTGATAAGGCACGCAGCTGGCAAGGAAGTTTGCAAATAGTCTCACGGAAAAAGAATTGTCAGGAGCATATTTTTTGAGAGCTGAGGAGTGGTATAATGAGCTAAAAAAAAAAAAATAGTATCGGCGATGGATGAAAAGGGACTCACAGGGCTGGAGCCGTGGGACTTTCCCGGCTGCTGGGGGCGTCTCAATGGAGACTAAAGGTAGCATCCACGGGGGAAAGCTGTGAATCCGTGATGGGATAAAATGGGAAGGAAAGAGGACCAGACCCTTCTTCGAATAAGCTAACATAACCTATGAGCCTGATGGGCAGCCCAAGCTAAGATCCGGTTTCCACTCCTCACTGCTTTACTCGAGACAGTCACTCTTGCTCTAAGAGGCCACCGCAAGGCCAGGCTCAGCCCCACCCCAGAGCTTGTCTGGCTAAATGTTTTTTTTTATATGGAGGATGCCAGAATTGAAAAGGAGGCTCCTGGAGTAATGGGACATCTGCTCTGTGGGTGAGTATATCGTTATCCTTCTGAAGTCAAGGAAAAGCAAAAGAGAACGACATCAGATATAAGAAAAAGGAAACACCAGACAATAATGTCTCTGGTCATTCTGGGGTTAGCAGCCCGGGCTCCTGACATCCAGAAAATGTTGGGCAGCCAGGAAAAAGACCTTGCTGCCCAAGACAGCCACAGGCCGTGAGGTCCAGCAGAGCCCTTTGGAAATGAGCCCATGTGCCGGGTTGTGCCTGTCACCCAGCACATGCTGAGCCATCCTGACACCTGAGTTTCAGGTAGACTTTCTTCAATGCTTTCGTCTCCGTATCCCTTGGCAGCACTCTTGGATCCTTTACCATGAGGAAGGAGAAATGAAGCCGCATCTGAGCTACTTCTCGGAGGGGTGGGGAGGGATGGATGGTAGAGGGGAGGGTCCTTGTAGGTGCGGCCGCCGCACCTGAGGGACGGCGAAGCAACCAAAACCCTTCAAGTTCCGAAGCGCCGGCATCACTGACGAGAATCGAAAAGTTCGGTGTATGATTAAGTTTCTGGGCCAATGCGTGGGGTCCCTCCGGTCTGGGAGGAGCAGCCTCTCCGAAGGTAAGGGCAGCTGTCTTTCCCGCGTGTCGGTGCAAGGTCCCGGGGAGCCAGGCGGGCTGAGAGGAGGGTGCTGAGCCGGGGGGTGGGACAGACCCGCCCTCACCCAGGGCCCTTGTCTTGCACTTGCCCTGAAAGGCCCCAGCTCTCTGACGCCTCTGCAGTGGGCGTTCCCAGAAGATGCCCTTGTGCTCACCACCGCGGGAGCCACACTCCACAAACCCGGGTGTACCAGGGAGCCGGTGAACCCTGTTTTGATGGGGCTGAGGCACTATTTAAAATATATCAATGTTCACCATCCAGGAGACTGAAAAATAGGGCAGAGAGGCCACTAGGAAATATCAGAAAGATGGCCAGCCTGCTGACGACTCACAGCAAAGGCCAGATGCCCGCCAGGCGAGAAGGGACGGGCACGTGGGCTGGTCTTAAAACCTCCTTGGAGACTCATTCGACGGGGGTCTCTGCAGATGAACTAGATGTCTACCCAATCAGCTAAATTATGCCGGGAATGTGGCTTGACTAAACCCGCTGCAATGCCAGGCATATCCCAGCAGCAGAAACACAAAACTCTGTGTAGTCACCCTATGCGTGTCCACACAGAGCACGCTGAGAATGCGGAAAGCATTCCTAGCCAAGACAGCTATTGCCATCATTGCCACATCAGGGACCGGTGGGTAAGAATCTGCTATAGCCTTAGTGAGTTATAGAACGTGGTCCAACACATCGGCGACGTGCTTTCCTTATTTCATTACCATCATCCTCATCATCATCTGTAGAGAGAAAGGACAATAGGATCGACGCTGACATTTACCGAGCATCTGCTGCATTTTCGTCAGCGTGCTCAAACCTGGATGTGCTCATCTAACATAATCCCGAGTGGCCCCGTGAGTACAATCCTGATTACAAATGCGGACATGAGGTGTCCTGAAGTTTTTTAAATGCTCCCAAGGTCACATGGCTAATAAGTGACAGAGTGGGGATAGTCGTCAAGGTCAGCCTGCCTCCAGCACCTGGCTTTCAATCACTACTTCATACTGTCTCTGTTAAAATAATTTTTCTATTAAAGCAGAGTAGATGCAAAGTCACTGAGAAAACCTGGTTTTGTCCAAAACAATGTACCTGGTCACCTTTCCTCGTATTCTCCCGTCTACCTGGAGGTAGCGGATCTTGCGAAAGCAGAATTGGGGGAAATTACAGACACCCCAAGAACAGCAGGAGCTGTGCGGTGGCCCCAGCCTCCAAGTGGGGGGCAGCAGGGACCCTGGGGGTCACAGCCAGTGCCACATGGGGTGGCTCCTCCTGGGGGACTGGGGAAGGCCCAGGCCAGAGGGACTTTTCACTCAAAATCAGTCATCAGAGAGGGAGGGGCGGCTGCGCATGGCGAGGAGGGAGCGAGTGTTGAGCAGGAGCAACGAGCCTGACTTCTGAGCACACGCGTGTGCAGCCTCGACTCCCACCCCTGCCGACACACTGACACACTGCCGTGTCTTTCCTTCTTCCCGTTATGAGATGAGCCTCTTCAGTGCATTGACCTGGATGTTTGCACGATGGCAGAAATGGAGCTCCGGGGCCATGGACGGCCATGCATCGGTGGAGACATGCTCTGACCAGGTTTTAGTTCTCACTATTTCCCCTGGACTTCCACCTGCCCCCCATGGAAGGGGCTTTCCATTTCTCCCACAAGCACCAGCTCCGAAACCTCAACCCTCCTAGACTTATTGCTGCTCCATGTCCTTTCCTGCCTGGTTTGCAGAAAGGCTCATTTCGTGCACCGGCCACTCGCTGAGGAGGACGGGGCAGGTGGTCCACGGGGAGAGGGGCCGGCCTCCCTCGGCCCCACTGGGTGTCCCGCTGACCCACCTCCTGCCCCGGGCACACGGGCTGTGGCACTGGGGAGCCAGTGAAATGCCTCCCCTTCCTTCTCCCGCTGTTTGCCGCCTTCCGAGAGGCCGAGGAGCAGGCGGCGTGGCAGGAGGGGCGCCGTCTCGTGCCCTCGGCCGGTCGCCGGAGCCTGTCCTCCCGTGTCCTTCCCCGAGCCCCCGGTCACGCATCACTCATCTTGTCACATTGAACTCCAGATGCTCCTACCCTAGAGAATGCTCTGAGTCCGGCAATTTTTCTTCATTCTCACTAACAATTTGGTAATGAAATATTGATTTTTAGTTAGATTCATATTGATGCTATTAGGTTTGCATTGATAAATCACGCTGGCCTCCTGTCTTGGAGGCTACAAAGTGCTACACTGAGCCCTGGAGATTACAATCAACTCATTGATGTGTTAATTTGATGGATTTTTTCGTTCTCTTAGAAGGAGTGGGAGGGTAGAGGAAGATTTTTCAGTGCGGCCCTGGTAAAGTTTTCACAGTGAGATGAGGGACAGTAATTGCAGTCTTCTCTGTGTACACTGGCTTTAAAAGAGTCCTTTGGCTCACTTGGGCGGGTCATTAAAAGCAGGAAGGGGTGGGAGGATCGGCGAGGGCTGAGGATGTGGCGCGCTTGTAAACACCCATCCAGAGGCCCATGTGGGAGAAGAAACCACCTCGGCGAAACCCTAATTAAACCATTTAGAGGCCACCCTGAGAAGGCGTCCCCCCCGTCCAGGGCAGGGCTGCCCAGGAAGGTGCCCCCTGTGCCATGACGGCAGAGAAGGGGCCCCGTGCCCTCCCCTCGCCTGCTCGCAGCCTGCCCCGAGGTCACTTTGCCTCCATTCTCTCCCCTGCCAAGTGCCACTTGGCCAGCTGGGGGCCACAGCCTCTGCAGCCCGTTTAAAACAGCCTCTCCACGTGATTTATGTGCACATGCAATGCCTGTCCCAAAGGGGCAGTGCTCGGCCACACCAAAGGGTCATCTTGTGTTTCCTTCCAAGACTTGAGGTTTCGTGGGGGTGCCACGTGCATCTGGGGAGGATGGGCTTTGGGGGTGCTTTGGGAGGGATTTGCTGTGGTTGGCTCTATTTTGTTTTTAAAGCAAAACCATTTCACATTATGCTTTTTACCTCTGGCAGTTTTCCAGCCCCTTCCCTCTGATTGGCACAAAAGGGCAACTTCACATCCACCAAATCCGTCCACTAGGTGCATACACGAGGATACTATGTGACTGATACAGTATCTATAATATACACACACATGAAACAGTTACAGACACAGATACATATGCGCCCCTGTGTGTGGGTATACACACACACACACACACACACACACAGGAAGAGGATGCTGCATTCTGTGGGGGGCGTAGCTGGCAGAGGGCGATTGGAATGAGGAACTGAGTTGTCAGCTTCTTTCATCTCAGGATTTTAAAGGGCTCTAATGACCAGCCAGTCACGTTCATTTGCCGCATCTCGACAGACACACACCCTGCTTCGGAAGCAGCCCAGCCCCTTTTCCTCACACACCAAGCGAGGCTCCCTCCGGGCTCTCAGCCCTAACCTCTGGGTCACTCTCCTGGGAGTGGGCACTGGCCTCTTTTAAGGTCAGAACAGCTGCGTGTGCGTGGGTGTGCGTGTGCGGCTGTGGAGAAAGAGGTTGCCAAACTTCAGTACATCCTGGTCACCCCGAAGCTAGTTATGGGGGCATCGAAGGCCTGGGGCGGCTGCACCGTCAAGCACAGGAGCACAGGAATCAGGAACCGACAGCCATACTATCATCCGCTCTGAAGCTCTCCCTTGTTCATGTTTAATCCCCGTCTCCTCTTTCAGGGCTCATCTCGCATCTCTTCTAGAAATATCAGCTCAGTCATTGTGACAAATCCCAGGGCCCCGGGCCACACCTGTGGATCGAGTCACAGGTCCAAGGCCAGAGGAGGGACCCAAGCAACAGCTGCTCCTTGAGAGCCTGGGACGGGGAAGCCAGAGTCAAGCTCCGGACCCACTTCCAGGCTGGTAGTGATCCCTCCCCTTCTGGCCCTTCCTCACCCCACCCGGCTGTGCTGGCCCCTGCGAGGCACTTCCTACCTCCTGTGACCAACCATGAGGGGCTCAGCCCCGGGTCCGGCCCTGGGGTCACAGGGGCCACCTGCCCCGAGCAGCCACTCGGTTCTGCCGCCCTCTGCCTGGCGCAGGTCCAGTTGACGTGAAACCCCAGAACCAGGGACACAGCTATCCAGACTAATTCCCGTCAGCCACGGCGTCCGGGGTGCCCCACATCTGTCCTCATGTCTGATGGGTTAGGCTGAGCACACATCACACACAGACCACAGGGACTGACAAGGCACGGGGGACACGGCAACACAGCGCCAGCACAGGGGGGCCAGGCCAGACCCCTCCACAGGCCTGAGAGCCCAGAGACGGGGTGTCACACCCCTTCTCTCCACTCCCCCCCACACCCACCTCCTTCCTCCCTCCACTCCCCCCCCACCTGTTCTTCGTGTGGAACTGACCTCACCTCCTAAGAGTGGTCTCCCCACCCTCCAGGGCCCCCCTGCCCCTGGTACTCAGTCTGCACTGCTATGTTCTCTGACTGCTTGGTGGACACTCGCCCCTCCCCGCCACTGAGCACAACCTCCAGGCTGGGGAGCACCTGGAGTCCCTGTGCCGTCAGCACCCAGTCCTGGGTGGGGCTCGCCCATGAGCTGGACGGAAAAGCTGTCGGGATCCTTTGAGGGTTCACAGCGGACAGGCCATCTGGGCTTCATCTGAGGTGGGTCTCGGGGGGGGCAGCGCTGCGGGGGGGAACAGTGGATGTGATGAAGGTGGGGGAGGGCGGTCCAGGCCCCCGGTGGAGGCAAGAGAGTGCTGCCTTCCGGAACCGTTGCCACTGTTTGGCCCGAGTGCTGGAGCATGTGGCAAAGTACAGTCACCGGGAAGGTGGTCTCCGCCACCCGGAGGGCAGCTGGCAACGGAAAAGTACAGAAAAGTGCGGAGGGCTCCAGAGGAGAAGTGCTGTGACTAGAGTTTGCTTTAGGAAAATGTATTCTGGTTTTGATTGTGAAATGGATTTAAGTGCAGGGGAGAAAAAGTACAGGAGGGCTAGTCACAGGCAAGCACAACCATCCGAGCAAGTCATACGGATGGCCTGACTTTTAAAAAGTTCTGTTAGAAATCCGAGCTTTCACGCATGCTCAGCATTTCCTTTTCCTCCCACAAGTGGTACAACCTCCTGCTCCTGAGCTTACGAGAGCCCAGGTTCCAGAAACATCCTCAGAACAAGATGTCCCCACTCCCTGCACCCCCTGGCACGTGCTCCATGGCATGGCACCCCCAGTGACAGAGCTTTTATTTAAAATTCCTAAGCTCAGCCCAGGCTGTGTGACCAGCCAGGGCTTGGAAGGGATTTGCTCCCTTTAATTTACTGTAATGACCTTTGTGGGGCTCACCAGCAGGAACGGGGTGCATCAGCTGGGACACCGAGCCTGCTGAGGTCCAGGATATTTCTGATGGAAAGGTTTCGTCACCACTTCTTGACTAGTCTTCAATCACCTCATGCTTTGGTTTAGAGAAAATCAACACGTCCATGTCAGTGGGGGAGAAAAGAAAACATGTATGGTTCAAGGCTGTGTCATTAGGGACATCTTTGAGGATAAAATCGACAGGACACCTGAGAGACAGAAAGCTCTAGCCTAAGAGTAAGTCAACTGGAGTTCTCTTGCATCTGCTTCAATCAGGCTTAGAAGTTAAGAAATTTCCAGATTCTAACTGAGAGCTTTAAAAGTACCAGTAAACCAGCTCCGTGGCGCTCACGAGAACATCAAATGGCAGGTGGGTTGCAATGAAAGGAATGAGGAGACGAAGTCATCAAACTTCCCACGCGGGCAGCTCCCTTCCCCTCCGCTCAGACATTGCCTTTCAATAGGCGAACAGCACCGCAACCAGGCCCCGCACCGTGTGCTCGACGGCGCCGCGGAGAAGCAGAGGCGTGGAACCGGGGCGAAGGCGAGGGGCCCGGCCTCTCTTTCCTGTGTTTCTCGGTTCTGGTAAATGTTTTACTTTCTATCTGTACACAGTCTGGAGCCCAAGCGTTAAATCCCTTCCCTACAGTTGCTGTTTCCAGAGGTCCAGTGGGAGATTGCCCTGTGCACGGGTGCAGCAGGCATGTGGGGGGGTGATACTGAGAGCCGTCAGGAGAGATACTTTGTGTCACTTAATAATATGGATATGTGTATATGTGTGTGTATATATATTCCACTGGATAACAACTATAAACGTAACGTGATGTATTTGTGTATGTATATAGTCCACTGGATAATGACTACAAACATAATATGATTGGATCCTAAAGAAATACCTTCTCCCTCTCAGCCTCCTAAATGGGCTCAGCAAATGAGGGAAGGAAAGGAGGAGACCCACGCCTGATGGACAGTCATCACACATTCTTTGAAACGGGAAACTCCTCTTGTGAATTTAGGTATGATGACGTCCCCTCCCCAGCCTAATTTACCCACCTCTTCTGGGGACCCCACTCCCCAAGTTGGGGGTGCCCCAACCCAGACACTCGGACGAGGGTGTGGGTGCCAGCTGTTGAACCAGGAGTGAGCCCAGGACCAGAACAGGCGGCAATGGCAGTGGACACACCTATGGGGCCTGCGAGGGGCAGCTCGGGACAGCCCCACCCAGGCCAGGGAGCTCGGGGGGCCTCTCGGTGGCCGGCTGCTCCTGGGTACGTATCCCCAGCATTTCCCACTTGGGGAGTACAGGGTGGGCCAGGGGTTAACGGCAGCAGGCCCCACACACCTGCTCCCAGACAAGCCCCTCGTTTTGTTCTGTCCGCCAGGGACGCTCGTCCGCCTCTCCCCCCTCTCTCAGGCCCTTCAGAGCTGTCGCAGATTCCCCTGAATGCTGCGCCATCTTCATTCCCGTCTCCATTCCAGGCCCCAGTACCTCACTGTCTTTTGTAAGAGGGTCATCCTTACTGCCCCCAAACCACACTCCTGCCCTCCCAGCCGCACAGACGCCATCGGCACTTCCGTGTTCCTCACCCTGAGTTTTTTGTTGCTCTCCTCAAAAATACACAGCAGCCCCTCCATGCCCACAGTCTCACATCCAAGCTGCCCTGCCTGGCACTGAAGACCCTTCCTGGGGGGTACCCGGACCACTGCCCAACTCTCTTCCCCCCAGGCAGCCCCCCGCCGGGCCAGACCCCACCTGCATCATCACTCCCGAAGCCTGGACTCCCACCAGCGGCTGGGACCATTCTTGTCCCGTGGAACCGAGACGTTGCCGCATGTCCTCGGATAAACCAATCAAGGAAACCAAGATTGAACGAACGCCTCTGCCAAGTGCACTCACCTGCCGGGTCGCTGCGAGCTCGGTGGCTGCCACCAGACGCTGAGGAAGTGCTGGCCTCTGCCCCGACCCCGCCCGGCCTGGCGGAGATGCCCTTGTCCGCTCCGGTCCTTCCTGGGAGCCACCCGCCTGTTGCTCTCGCGCACCCTCAGACCTCCCGCTTCTTGAGTCCTTGTTTTACCCACGGTCAATATGGCCAAGTGACATTTAATGTTTTTCCTCAGCGATTTCATGGGTGTTGGTTTCTTCCTCTCATCATAAATCCGTGGGCCAGAGGGTCTGTGCCTCGTGCCTGCTCAGCCCCCACAACCCCGGGCCGAGAGGGGCCGCGGCCAGGCTGGCCAAGTGACTCACGGCAGAGGCCGTGCCCGCGTCACTCGCCGTCTGGTTTCCTCAAGAGGCCTGTGCTGGTTCCCAGCTGCTCCGACGGTGCCACACCGGGTTGGCTTAAAAAAGACTTTACCGGTTCTCAGTGTCAGAGGTTCCGAGTCCAAAACCGCGGCGTCAGCGAGGCTGTGCTCTTTCCCAGGTCCACAGCGTCTGGGGCCTGGTGGCCGCCCCGGGTGCCTCTACTTGCCCGTCAGCCTCCCGGCACATAGCGACGCCCTCGAGCTCCTCCTGGGCTTCTCCAAAGTCTGTCGCATTTGAGTTTCCTCCTTAGAGGCCTCTCGTCACAGGGGTGGAGGCAGTTCACCCAAAGAGGGGCTGGAAGATCTAACATATCGAAAGACCCTCTCTGCAAGCGTTTACACCCACGGGGCCATGGACCCAACGAGGAAGCTGCCTGTGTTGGGCACTCGAGTCAGCCCACCACGGAGCCGAGAAGAGTCTACAAATCTCCTGTGATTAACCTTTGCGAAGTGACAGAACTGGGGTTTAGCCCCGTATTATTATGCTTTGGAAAGTTTATGTGGAGAGGAGCTACGTCATGACTCAGCCTGGAGGATAACTGCCCTGCAAAGGCCTCAGCAAGGAAATGTGGGAAAGGAGTCACCATCTAGTTGCCCGTATTGATGCCACAGTTCAACACTCAGCAAGTGCAGCGGTGATAACCTTGGCTTGTGGGCGTCTTGTGGAGGGTCTCGCGAGAGGAAGCAGGAGGTTCAGGAACTTCCTCGGGACCATCTCGGTTCCGCAGTCTCGACGGCGCGGACTCCCCAAAGCTCCGCAGGAAGAGTGGCCTTGGCGAGAGGAGTGGCCTGGGCATCGTGTGCCTGGGGGCCGCTGTAACAACTGACCACAGACACAGAACAAGCTTTCCTCAGTTCTGGAGGCTTGAAGTCCCAAATCCGGGTGCTGGAAGGGCCGTGCTCCCTCCGCAGGCTCCAGAGGAGTCCATCCAGGCCCCTGCCCGCTCCTGGCCGTGGCCAGCCGGCCTCTGTGGTCTCAGGCGGCGGCCACAGCACTCCCATCTCACCTCCATCCTCCTCCTCTGTGTCTTCTCCCTCAGTTACATTGAACTTGGCCTCATTTTAGCTGGCCCAATTTTAGCTGGCCCAATTCCATCGGAAATGACCCTATTTCCAAATAAGGCCACCAGGTGTTCATTTTTAAGGGGACACAGCTCAGCCCATTGGGACAGGGTTGTGGGGGCTCCAGAGAGGACAGCTAGAGAGGCAGTGGCAAGCTCAGCATCAGCTTAGACACCGCACACAAAACTGATGCCTGGAGGTGGCACGATTCCCATGGGTGGGGCACCGACTGCTGAGAACCCAGGGGCAACCTGGGCCCGTGGGCTCAGCGTGGCCCACCGTGGCCCTCCGTGCTTTGTTTCATTTGTTAACTTGAATTTGTGGACAGTGTTTAAAACTTGATAAGCTGTTTATAAATATTCATACTCCTGACCTCTCTTTAAAAACCAGATGGAGGGAAGGGCTGGAAAGCACACATTCTGCAGGCAGATTGCCCAGGTTCAAATCTCAGAGCTCCCGCTTCCCAGCTGAGGAAATTCAGGTGAGCTCCTTAGACTCTCTGTGCCTTCCTTATGGGGAAATGATCATAAAACGGAGTACCTTACTGCATTATCAGCATTCAGTGAGGTATTATGCTGATGCTTATGTAGAGCCATACCTGGGATGCAAAAAGCCCTCTGTGTGTGTCAGCTGTCTGTATTACCTTCTAGTAAGAGGAGACCTGTAATCTTCCCTGGGGAACACTGTTTGGAGCCGCAGACTCTGCCTGGGCAGATCACACTCTTTCCTGCTGGCTCCCATCCCAGCCGCCCCACTGTCTCCCACCAGGCCAGGCTCACTTATCTGTATTACCACTCTGGCCATGGAAGGAAGAGCTGAGTGTTCACCTGTACATTAGAAGTGATGCTCATGATGGAGCTGAAAACGCTAAGTCCTGTTGGTCACGTCACACCAGGTATCGGTCAGCAGTCAAACGGGCTAAGGAAGGAGGCAAGTGTGCGGGAGATTTCAGATGGAGAGAGCAAGGGGACAATGCTGTGACTTTAGCTAGTCCTGAAGACGCAAAGGAGCAGGCGAGGAGGCCCAGGGAGAGAGCTCTGCAGGCAGGAGAAGAAGGCAAGACAATTCAGAGATGGGGGATCAGGAATGAAGATAAGGCATCCAGAAAAGGAAGGAGCAGCCCACAGTGACCCAGGCAAAAGGGAACTGAAGAGAGAGGCCCACAGTTCAGTCCCCAGACCTGTGGGAGGAGATCGCCAGGAGAGGGGCGGCTGTGTTTTGCACACTGAACCCAGAGCAGGGACTCCCTGCCTTCCCCCCTCATTTTACCACCCCCGTTACCAGGACAACCTGGCCAAGGTGAGAGCAGACGAGACCAGTCCCCCAGGCAGAGGCTGGATGAAGCTACCAGCTTCATAAAAACTTGCATCCCTAACGGGCATTGCACAGGATTACTTCAGGCATCTAAGCAATCTCTTAATCAGCCACAAGCAGCTCCCACTTCTTCTGCAACATATAATCAATTCCAGTCGACACATTTTTAAAAAATCTAACAATGAGCATCAAAGACAATACAAGTTACTCTTCAAGTCCTCAGGCTAAATGGTAGTTACAATTGACCCTGCTTTACAAATTTAAAAAATTCCAAGTTCCAGAAAGTTATATAAACCATGGACTATCACACAGCAGTTCTTTCAGAGGGAAAACAGATCTCGTGTTCCCAGTTACTTCTGGTCCCCCCACACACACCTCACAGGGTTTTTAGCTAGGTGAAGAAGAATGTGTTATATCCAATAAAACCTTTGTAATTGAAAATCATTACCAAGCCGCTTTCTTCTGAGACAAACGGGCGTCCGTGCTTGGGTCTCACCCCTTTTCCAAGCACGTCTTTTCACAGCGTCGTCTGGCAGGGGTAGGTCAAACCGGAGCTGCAATGGTGGATCTGACTTCAAGGAGCAGCTTAACAATGCCCCATCTGACAAAAATAACTTCTTTCACGGGGCAGCTGAGAATCTGAAGAGTGGGGAGCCTTCTCTGCGGGAGACCGGCACCGAGCCGGGGCCTGATGTGTCGGCACTTTCTTACAAGGGCCATCGCACAGAAGGGACGCCGCTGGACGTGTCAGTTGCCTCCTCGTGCTGTCCTCCAGGCAGGCAAGATGAAAGGGCTTTGTCACCAGAACAAGGCGTCCCTCTGGTAGCTCCTGTCAAAGCCACTACAGTCAGTCCTCGGGCCCCTCAGGCTGTTGAAACTGTTTCCAGGGGGGCTCTTTCCCCAGTGCTCTCCCTTCCCTGGGGGACACCCTCTTGGACATCCACGACAGCCCTTGCGGCAGTCAGGGTGAGAAGCAGGCCCTCGGTGGGAAGTTTGACCTCCGATCCGGACGTCACCTTACTTGTCCCTGTCCTCCAATGATGTCCAGGTTGTGTTGGTGCCACAGGCCACATGAAGTCCCTTGAGCATCTGGTGGTGACAGGCTGTCCTGCAAGCCAACTAATGGTGGCACATTCCATCTACACTTTCAACATGTTTCTTTGACTCTTATGAACTAAATTCAAGATGGTGTTGAGCCATTCCATGCCCCCATACAATTTGAATCCCATGACCTTAGTGGTGGCTTCTTTCCCTCATTGATTTAACAGCAAGTGATACATTCTGTCCTCTGAAAAACAGCTTAGAGTTGAAATTTAGAAGTCAACGTCAGAGTTCTGAAACGTAACATCCAAGAGGAGAAAAGGAACGAAGCTCAGTGGTCAGAGTGCTCTTGAAGGGAGGTGAGCTTGCCCCTCGCATGCCCCTCAGCCCCCACATCCTCCCTCCACTGCAGCCTTCGCCCCGCTCTCTTCGGTAAACCCACCGCTGAGCCTGCCTGCTTTGCCCTGACCAGTGTGCCCCTTTCTTCTTGTCCGCCTGATGGACTCTTGGCTGTACTCAAGGACTTGGATCAAAAGTCACTTCTCCTTGCGGCTCTCTCTGATCCACCTGGGGAGTGAGTGGCTTCTGTCTCTGGGTTCCCAGCCAGTGTGGACGAGGAGCGTGTATTTCCTCTCTCCAATTCCTCTGCTTCCATCCTCTCTTTAAGCCCCTGTGATCAGGTCCATGGTGTTCCCATCACCCCACCAGAAGGGCTTTTCAGTGTCACCGATGATTAGCTGTTGACAGAGCCAAAGGGACACGCTGGGTCCTCAGCTCGCTTGACCTGTCTCTCATCCCTCTTCAATCTATACCCCAGTCAGGCTGACTCTATCTTCAAAACATATCCACACAGCCCACCACGTCTTTCCACCTGGACCCTTAACACCCTGGACTTACCCACCATCATTTCTCTCCTGGATCAATGCAACTGCCTTCTCCCGGGCCCCCTCCCTGCACTCTTGCCTCCTTTAGTCTCTGCCTGACATTGGCAGGGTGGTCCTTACAATACTTAAGTCACCACCATGTCATCAATCTGCTCAAAACCTATTCACTTGGAATCAGTGCCAGCAACTTCTCCATGGCCAACACCCTCCTTGGCGTGGAACTGCACTGCGTTCTGCTCCCTCCTCTCTGACCCTCCCCTGCCCCAGTGAGCGGCGTCCACTCAGGGCCCCTCGGGGTGCCGGCACACTTCAGGTACGCTCCCACCTTGGGGTGTGGCCCTGGCGCTGCCTGCAGCCTGGACTGCCCCCCTCTCCACTCGGTCCCCTCCCCACTTCCTTCCCGTTCCTGTGTCAGGGAGACCTACGGATCACCCTGTCAACAGCCACAGGCCCCCGCCTGGCTTGCCCGGCCCTCACCCTGCCCTCTCCCTTTTCTCCGTAGGCTTTACACCTGCCAGCACACCGTCCAGTGTGCCTGAGTGCTGTCTTTGTTATTTACTCTGTCTCCCTCCCCTACAGCTGAAGTGCCACCACTGGTCATTTTCATTCACAGAAGCATCTCAGGGGCCCGGAGGAGACCTGACACAGAGGGGTGGCTAACAGATACCTGTTGACTGAGTGAGTGCACCTCCCTGTCTACCGATTTACCTCTTCCTCCACACAGGCCTGTGAGCTCCATAAAGACAGAAAGTGAGGCTCAGCCTGCGCTGGGTCTCGAGCCTTTAGCACAGTGCCTGGCTGGGTGCAGGGATTCAGTGAGTGTCTGATGAGCGAATGCACAAAAGAACATGGAAACCGACCTGCAAACACTCCCGGAGTCACTGGCATTTTCTTCCTCTCTTCTCAGACAAGGAAACCATCCTGCTTCCCCTCCCCTGGTTTCAGATGGATACGAGAAAGCATGCATCTTCTGTTACTGAACTAAATATTTGTTTTTAAGTAGCCTTTGGACACAAACATCCAGTTCCTTTTTACCCCTGTCAAGGGGCTAAGCAGGAAATAAAACCCAGCATGATAGTGCAGCTCTAACAGCCGTCTTAATTCAGGGTGGTTTGCTTGTTTGCAAATGATAACCACACTAACAGCCAGGGCGTGAGATCTGATACTTGTTAGTGCAAAAATTAGAGTGGTTCAACTTTTGCCTTTCTAGTGAGACTGTCATGAGCAAGAGAAACCGTGCTGATAATGCTGATTAGGGACCTATGTTCCAAACGCAAAGAAGATACCAACCACAGATGCTGCTTCTGTTCTGTAGAAATCACTTTCTTCAATAACCATCATAATTATTTAATCATTAGATAATATTTTGCACTGTGCTCACTTCCCCAAAATATTATTTATTTATTTATTCATCTACTTTTTCTTTCATTTATTACTAATTTGCTTTCATAGCAAAGTCTGAGACATTTCTTGAATTAAGTTATTGACCTTAATATAACTCTTGCCAACTATTCAAACACAAAAAGCCATACAAAAAATTAAGAGTCAATTTAACACAAATCCAAAATCATCTCCTTTTCTTTTTGTCTTTTTTTGCTGTAGCTACTAAAGAAATATCAGAAATGACATATATAAATTGAAAATCATTTCCCGCTTGCCAGCATATCTTAAATTGATGTGGCCAAGAATATTCCTTGTAATTGTTGAATTAATTTAGATGTTCTTGATGTATTGTCTCTCACATGAAAATCACTCATCATTCTTCCTTGGCTGTGTGCCTGTTTTGTAAGGATAGGAAGAGTTTCATGGGACACCCCCTCCCCAAATGTCTCCGACTCCTCAGACTTCCAGCTTACAACATTTCTGACACAGTCTCACAACTCAGGTGTACTTCATTGCAAAGATCACTTCACACCCAAAGCACAACATTAAGATTTGCTATTGGCTTCTCAAAGTAAGGAGAGAGACTGAATTTTCCTTAAAGGAAAATAAGGATAAATAATTGTGCCTTTTGGGGGCAGGTCTCCTACAAAGCTTCTCTAAAGGTTCAATATCTGCTTGCCTCTCTGACTGCATAGGTGTGGGAAGTGATATTAACCAAACGTCAAGGCAAACTACAAATATTTTAAAAACCTAATAAATCATCTTCTGATTAGTTTTAGCTGAGACTGTAGAATCGTATCAGGTTTGGTTTAAATGTTATAAGAAAACTGGAATGATTCAAAAGAAATCCAGCACTACAGACATTTTTCTCATTTAAAAACTACATTCATTGTCAAAGTCTTATTTTCTAAATGAGTCATTTTTTTCATTGTGCCATTAGCTCTAGGAATGCTAATTGATTTCAGGTGATCTGTGGTCCTACTCTGTGTTATAAGGATTAAGATAAGAAAGGTAAATTTTCAGTATTCTGTGTTCCATTAAGCTTATCTAAACAACGTCTTTTGTTTTTTTCAAATAGCACATGGGTTCACACTTTAAAGCAATTTGATTCTGACAAATTTTTTATTGAACCAAATGGAGTTTATATCAAATGTTTCATGCCAATCATGAGTAAACATTGTTCCTCCGTTGTATCCCTAAGCCCTTTGCAGGAGCTGTTAGTAACTCGGTCACATATTTTACGTGGTGGGTGTTTAGCCTTCAAACACTGGTGTGGCCATACCAGAGATTTGCCAGCCAGCAGTGACTCGGATTGGCGAGGGTCTTTGCCAAAACAACTCTTAATACTTAGAATTTCATTCCTATATGTGCATATGCATTAGGTGTGATATAAATGGTTCCTCTGTCGGGAAATTTAATTCACTACATTGCAATTTCATTGTCTCTATCATAAGCATGTTTGTGTGTGTTTGATTTGTTTTCTCCTAGGGCTACATTTGTTGCTGAAGATCTAAGGCCAACAGTAGTTTTGTGGCTATGATATTGGGGTGCAGGATATGTCCCACCTCCAGATGAGGGTCCGGGGGTCCATGTCTGCCCCACATGCTGAGACAGGGTCATATTCCCTGGTGTAGACGTGGGTGCGACAATGTTTCACTTGTGAACGGAGCAGAGTTACCTAGTCTGTCAAAGTGTGCAGCTGTTTTTGTACCTCATACCAGGTAAGTTTTGACAGAAGGACCTTTATAACAAATGGGCAAAGCTGTATTACAGAATTAAAAAGGGCAGAGGATCTCTGGTATTTTCACATTCTCCTGGGGTCCGAGCCCTCAAGAGTATTTTAACCAATAGGAGTTGCTGAATCCTGGGAGAGCCTCTTGAAGTGAAACAACCAGCGAGGAATGGGTACTTAATTTTAACATCTAATTACTCAGGGCATAAGGACATACTGCTAAACCTTTATCATAATAAGCCTCTGTGGAAAGGGGGCTAATTCGCCATACATTGAGTTTATGGTTTCCTGCAGAACAATCATAAAGGGTCCAACTAACTAAATTTTCAGGCTTATTCAATAAACAAAATAATCATCCCTGTTTCTTTTCCTCTCCATGAACTTTTCCTGGTTCTCTGACTTTCTAAGATATATTACAAAAAGTTGTTATATTTAACTCACGGTCCGAGATGATTCACAAACACTCCTTTTCATCAAACACATTTAATTCCCTAGCTAAACTCTTAAGTAAAAATTTTCTTTTAAACTGGATTTCACTGGAAATGTACCTCGTTAATTCAATACCCATCTCTCCTCCATACCCAGCCACGTAGACACTAACATTATTGTGTAATTATTGGGCACTTTTGTTAAGCATGGTTCTAAAGACTGCGGCAGAATCACACCGTTCAAATCTCGCAGATACGGTGGACAACATTCTCTTCCAAAAAGGAAGAAGACCTCAAAGTTTATCAAGTCAGACGGAAGTTAGTGTTTCATAAAAGCAGAACAGGCCTGCCATTGCTAACTGAGTATTTGACTTAAATTTAATTGTAGAGCAATAATACAAATATATATTTATTTGAAGAAACAGAATTCAAAATAGTAAACTTTATGGTCTCTTATCTGTTGAAATCAGATTGGCATTTGGCTATCTTGCCTTATAGTACAAAACTGTGCTACGATTTTTATGGATGCTGAGAAAACACCGTTCAAAATAAAATGTACAACTACATTAAGATTACTCAAGTGCTCTTTTATTGGAAGTTACAAGCAGAACAGAAGTGATTTGTTATTACAGTGTTCATGAAAGAAGAGGATTCATAGCTACTAATAACTAGTGTTTATTTAGCCTTACGCTGCTGGGCCCTGTTCTGAAATACTTGAAATGTATTATCCTGCTTATTCGTCATAAGAGTCACATGCACTGGGTGCTCTTCTTATCCCCATTTTATAGATGGTGGGATAAGGATAAGGATGAGGATGAGGATGAGGATGAGGATGAGGATAAGGATAAGGATATGGATAGGGATACTTGGTGAGATTCTCTGCCCCGTGCATCTATTGTTGATCGTGGCCCCATATTCAGTGATGTTTCTAGACTAAGTGGAAGATCAACTACACCAGACTTGAGAGCCCAAGAACACTTCCTGGAGGAAGAGAGATCTATCCAGAGCCCCAGGACATGAAGAGGAGCCATCAAGGCAGGGAGAGGATGAAGGTCATTCCGAGGGGAAGAAATTGCCTGCCCCGAAAGTCAGAAATGAGAATAGGCTGAGGAGGGTGAATAACTGGGAAAACTTCAGTGTGGCAGGAGCAGCAGAACGCCCCAGGGGAGACTTTTACAGTCACTGACAGAGCTGCTATCGATGTTTGGGAGGTTGGTGGGAGCACTTAGTCGTTACTTCAATGGGCCTGCAAAGCATTCGCTTCAGTACGAGAAGAACTGTGATAGACACTGGATATGCATAATTGGACCAAGGATCCCTTGTTTCATTAGATCCAAAACTCTTTATTTGTTTCTCCTTTGAGCAAAAGTATGGTTTTAGCCTCAAGTGCCATGGCACCTTTCACGCAATTTTTAAGTTCCTCAGAGAATCCTTTGGAAAAATCTGTTGACAATTTCCCCCTGCTGATAATCTGACCATCTAAGACTCCCATTCCAAGTGGTGTAAATTAGCTCATCCTGAAGAGACTGTGCACATCTTCCTTGCGATGACCAACCAAGGGATCTCAGCTCACGCTGGAGGCTCTGTTTCCAGCAACATCAGCCCTTTGTGCTTTGTGCTTTTAAAGAACTCTTGGGGGCCGTGGCATCTTCGGCTCAGCTCTGCACAGCCACCAACAGAGCCTTTCACAGCTGAGGAATTTTACTTGTGAAACCTCAAAAGATGAACACCACTAGCTTGCTGCTGCAACAGGACCTTCAAGAAGCCCACGTTTTCACCAGTTGGCCACGAGGTCACGGATAGTTGGCCCCACAAAGAGTCAAAGGCCCCAGGCATGTCTGCCAACTCCCTCTATCTGCTTTATTTCAAGACGTGATAAAAGCCCCCAGCACATGTCTATCAGGAAATAGGCTGGCGAACAGGAATCTCTTCAGTCTGCCCCCAAACAGCCATTTTAAACAGCATTTCCTCAAATTCTGACTAAAGAATCTACCTGTGCCCCGATAATATCTGAAGGTAGATTTACACTTACTGTTGTGTTTCTGTGTAAGCAAGCCCATTTTTATCAAGCACAGTGAGCTGACAGGTGAGCACACTTCAAACTGACCTTAAACCATTAGCAGATACAATTTTATGAAGGTCAATGGAACAAATCACCACCACAAAAGCCAGGAAGTGTCAGCTCTGGAAGAGAACTGTCTGCTGCTGGGAAACCTTCAATTCCAGGGATCTCAGAAGCCTTTGGGTATTCCTCAGGTAATAATCTCTCCCAGTTTACCCAGGCCATATCATCCTCGGGTCAAACATAGGAGCCTAGTAAGAATAGGACAGCTCCTCTTAAGTTTTCCTACACTTTATCTCTGGGAGTATCTCAGGAGGTCCTCGAGAGCAAGGTTTCTCAACATTCATCAGTTTTCAAGAGTTCAGAACCTGTGAGCTTTGTGGAAGCATCTTGCTGTGGCCTCCAGTAGCTTCACTGCACCTGCTGCCCTGGGGCATCCCAATTTCCACTATGACACCACTTTGCCCCCATCCAGCCCTGTATCACCAGACCCCACGGACACTGGTCAGGTGATCACCATGGAAGCTTGCAGAATGCCAGGCCTTGGCTCTCAGTTTCCGATGAAGCTCTGGGTCTCCCCAGGTTCCCAACGTGCTGGGGCCAAGCTGCCTCCACGGAGCTGCTGGGACAACCCTTGTCCCCATTTCTAATAATTGTTACATGAGTGTCAAAGAATTCTTTCCCTGTAACAATCCTTTACACCCTTACTCTTAAAAAGTATTTACTGTATTCTCTTTTTTGGTTTTTGTTAGAGGAATCCCACCTCACCCTGAGCTCAGACTGCAGAGAAATGCAAGTCATAGATTATGTGCTGCATTCTAATGACATGGCTCTAATGTATGCTCCTGATCTATTTTCCCTTAAAACAGGGTCTGGTGGGCCTACAGCCAGTCCTACTGGTACGTAATCATCCTGGAATCTGCTGTTGAAAACAGCTTGGGTTTCCACTGTGTAACAAAAATTTCAATTCCTGAGTCTTAAGTCTACACTCTACTTTCCATCTACTTGGGCTACAGCTAGATTTTTCAGATCCAGCTTCAATTAAGAAAAGCCCATTACATCATCTAGAAACCATAACTACTTTATCCCAATCAGTGGTAACACAAAAACAAAAGGAAATACATAAATCTAACTTATGAAGATACCACAGCATCCCACTCCATTGATAAATCCTATGGGAAAGGGATTCCCTTATTTAAAACAATAAAAACACATGTATATAAATACCACAAGGTACAATTATTTACAATAATTTGCAGGACAAAATAGACTCCGAGTTCAGCTTTTATTGACCATAACACACATACAAAATCTGCCCTTTTTCCCATTTGTAGGCATCCACTCCTAATGGAAAGCAGCAAAAATCTCATGTTGGCGATTTATCTCCAGGAGTGTGGCTACTTTTTGTTGAATTCGATTTTAGTTTACTTGAATGCTTTAACTTATCAGTATTTTAACTTTTATCCTTTATTTCTGTGGTGTGAAAAATTCTCTCACCAATAAAGTTTCAGGCATCTGTAAATAGGTGGAGAAATGTTTGGAATTCTTGAAATAAGGTTCATTTTCCTTTAGGAGGTGGTACGTGGTATTATGCAGGAACCATGTTCAGAACCAGGACAGTTTAGTTTCCATCCCCAGCTCTGCCTCGATTTAGCTGTGAGACCTTGGGGGAGTCACTGAACCTCTTGAGTTTGTTCTCTTCATATAAATTACAGATAATAATACCCAAAGGATGTGACTGTTGAGAATATTAATTGAGATGATATGCCTGGAGCTTAGAGAGCTCTTAAATGTTATTTCCCCTCCCTGCCAACCTGGTCCTGAAATAGATGCTTTAGGGTGGCCTTGGGGGCAGCTGTCATTAGGAACAGCTCTTGGCGCCACTCACCCAGTCAGGTGGTGTGATGGTTAGGTTCATGTGTCAGCTTGTCCAGATGATAGTACCCAGCTGTCTGGTCAAGCAAGCACTGGCCTAACCATTGCTGCGAGGACGTTTGTGGCTGGTTAATAAACCAACAGGCTGGTTTCTTAAATCATCAGTCAATTGGCCGCAGCTGTGTCTTCCAGAATGAGACAATTCAATCAACTGGATTTAATCCAATCAGTTGAAGACTTTTAAGCAAGACAGATAGAGGACCTTCACTTCTTTGGCTGACCAGCGGAGTGTTTCCTGAGGAGTTCGTCGAAGCTGCCAGTTAGTTTCCTCAGGAGTCCATCAAACATGATCGTTGAAGTTGCCAGTTTGTTTCCTGAAGAGTTCATCGAACATCTTCATTGGAGTTGCCCGTTTGCTGCCTGCCCTACGGAATTTGGACTCGTGCATACCCACAGTTGCATGAGTCACTTTTATAAATCTTATATTCATAGATGTCTCTCATTGATTCTGTTTCCCTAGAGAACCCTAACTAATACAGGTGGGCAGGGACCAGCCTGCAGGGAGGCCCCTCGCAAGGATGGAGGAGTCGAGGGGTTGTTGTCACTGGCATTTTGCCTGCACCAACAGCCTGCCCATGTCTGGACACAGCTTCCAGGGTTGGACTGTTCCAGCTGAGCGCTCTCCCTGCCCTCCCCTTCCTCACCTGTGCACCAGTGACAGCATCTACCTGCAAGCCACTACCCCCATGCACACCTACACTTTGAAATGTATCTTTGAGAATCTGATGACTTTTTCACGCCACAACCCCTCCCTCCACCCTGTAACTGTTTTGTTTGGCTGTATCCTTCTGCCTCCTGTATTATTTCTACTTCTGTAATACAGTTTCTTAAAAAAAAAAAAAAAACAGAGCTCATTAGAATGCAATGTCTTTATTAAGAGAAGCATTACTATATTTTCCACGTACATTTACACCAACTGATTTAAATGCAGTTTAGTGTTAGACGAAAACAATCAAAGAGAAGAAAATTACTACCAGGTTCAGTTGTCTCTCACGAGTGAGAGAGGAGAGTTGGAGGGGACTGGGGCTCTATTTTATGTTTCTTTTCAGAGACTTATGTGGTGCTTCCACTTGCGCTCCCTCCAAGTGCCCGGGTGCCAAACGTCTTTTAAGACAGAGCAGACACGACTGGGTAAGGTGTAGCCCCGCAGAGAGGAAGCAAGTGGTCCAGGTCAGCCAGGCACGCTGGAGGAAACCATCCACAGGGGTGAAAGAGAAAACCCAAGAGCATCTTTGATTCCCTTCCTCGCTTATTTGGGGCATGGAGGGAGAAGTCGGGTGAAGTCTGGGAGGAGTGGCGACTTCGAATGATGGAGCTAATGTAATTTTGGTGGCATTAAAATGCCACTTTCCCCAAAAGCCTGTGTCAATACATGTGGACTTATGTACTCAGCTCCCTGACTTTGACTGAAAATGGAAATACAGTAGTTCACTCAGCAGGACTTTACTTAAGGCTAACGTGGTCCAGGAAAGCAAGAACATGCAGATGTGGAAATGGGGTCCCCTCTTCCTGAAGCTCCCCACGGTCCAGTGGGATGATCCCAACATAAAACCTGAACAGCTCAGAGCTCCCTCCTCCTACAGATCAGTCAGTGGAACGTAGATAACGCACTGGAGAGCAATACAATTTTTGGAAAACGAGAATCATCATGTTAGATCTGCCCTAGTAAATCTTGAGACTTTCAAAATAACTCATATTAATTCATTTGACCAAAGTTTATTAGTTGCCACCTTCTATGTACCAGGGAGAAAAGGATCCCCTTCCTGAAAATATAAAAACAAAAAACAACAAAATGACAACAAAAAAAACATTTGCTGTCCTCAGTCACAGGATATTAACACGTTAGGCCAGAGTCAGCACTAGGTTTCCACCAGGTGCTGTGGGACAGCCCAGGGGTGGAAGGGGAGGTAAGCAGGGCCTGCTGATGCACCTGAACAACGAGGGGAGAGAAATAACGAGGGAGCGTCGCAGGGGCTCGACGGCATGTGCTGTGGGGGCAGGCGAACCGTTTCTGCCCCTCGTGTCTAATGCTGGGCTGGAAGCCTCAGGTCAGAGAGTTGGGACGATGGGCAGGAGGGGACACAACGAGGACAGCTTGGACCCCCTGGGGGGCTGGACCCACGACAGTCCCTCGCACAGCCCAGGCCTCCCCCTCAGTGCTGGCCGAGCTGCAGCAGCCACGGGGCCCTTCCACGCTGTGCTAAGATGCACCTGCCCCCAGTGGCAAAGGCTGTGGGCGGGGGAGCCAGAAGCCGGGGTGCTGCTCCCCACTGGGGTGGCTGACAGACACCTGCTGCCTCCCCCCGCCTATTCCAGAGGGCATGCCAACAGCTTCTGGGCCCATGCTCACCTGGAGCCACTCAGCGAAGGGGATTCTGAGAAGGGCTGAGGCGGCCCATCTAGCGTGAAGCCCCCAGCCAGGCCTGCTCCCTGCTGGGGCATCAGAGCAGGTGGTCCCCGGCCCACCTCCGGGGCAGGGCTGCAGGTGCCCAGTGGGGGAGCTTTTCCGGTACTTCACCTTGGGAAGCTAGCAGCCCTGCCCGGGAACATCCCAGGATGGTGTCACCCAGAGCAGGGATGCAGGGGCCCAGGATGGGCCTTCGAGGCTCCTCCAGGGGAGACCAGGACGTTGTGGAGAAATTCTCCAGCAAGATTTTCTAATTGGCGTACACATGCATTATGTACAAGCGGGTTTTGATTTTTTTGTTGTAATCGGGTTTCATTTATTTCTGAGAAGGTTTCAGTCCCTGAGTGCCCTAATGTCAATCACATAAACACTCTCCACTGGGCTACTTATGTGAATAGAAATAATTTACATAAAAGTAACCATTTTGGTTTTCAAAAATATTGAACTGGATTCTTGTCAAATAAAGGCACTAAAATGATGAGCACTTAGAGCCAGGGCCTCTGCTTTTTATACCTGCGAGCTTAAATTTGCTGCATCTTCAAGATGTTAAAAATCCTGGCTTGAGACACAGCTCTGACGAGGGGAAGCAGAGTCTCTGGGGATGGCCTGAGCTTTCCAGATGATTCCACAGTGCAGCCCCGTTTGAGAACTGGTGTGCCTCAGATACCCCATTTTGATTGAGTTGAATTGAGGGGAATGTCTTGGATAAACTGAAAATGCAAACCCAAGACCCACTCACTTCTGCACAATGTCGTTCTTTTCCATTTTCCAGCACACAGATCTGCCCATCAAAACACAAACTGCGGAGATTTCACTCCCCAAGCGTAACAATAATAAGCAAACTGGATTAGGCACATTTAAACAGACCTGAGTTCAGTGTCTCAAAGTAATAAGATACGCAGTGTATATTCCCTTTTCTCTGAGCCATTCAGCCATACCTATTATTTAAAATCCAGCCCGGCCTCCTGAAAAGATTATCAGGGGCCTTAATGGATTTGTAGGAAATCTCATCTGGATGAACCAGTTCCCCTCATCCTTCACTGCAAACCACCCCAACCCGCAAAACATGCCACACAGGAACCAACCAGCCTCATTACGATTTGAGAGCGAAAGCTATGAACGCCAAACCTTAGCTTCTTCAGCGACTGACTCAGCCAGTGACGTCCTATAAAACTGATTCCTAATAAGGAAATGAATAAATACTACTTAAGAGCTTTTGTAAGAGCATAGATGCGGGGGAATTCCAGCCTAATAAAATGCCTGCTGTGCCTTACCCTCCATATTTCCCACCTGTGACAGTCCGCGTGGGGCAGCAACCTCAAATGCCCTGTGCCCGGCCACCACCCCCAGGACAGCTCACGTTTGCCAGCTTGGTGGCTGCGGTGCCACTTCCTGGCTCCCCGATCTCTGCAAGGTAATTAATGTGCTTCCATTTCCACATCTGTAGATTGGGACTCACGGCAGTGCCTTCCTCACGGTGGTGAGAAGACAAGAGTGAGATCAGCCATGTGAGGTCCTGTACACAGCATTAAAACAGTGGGTGAAGTGTTTCCCTTATTATATTGTGTGTGCATTTTGTGGTAAACCAACACACTCCTGAAAGAAACACTATTTCACACCTTTCCTTTTTTTTAAATTTTTTTTTTTTTTGGTATTGTCCATGTGTAAGGCTTCATTGTATTGAATTGGTGCTGAATTTTTAAAGAACCCTAGACATTATTGTTTTTAAATAATATATCATTTTTCCAAGAAAACCAAAGAGTATCCTTTCAAATATCTTAATCGGTATCTTAATAATTTTCCTAAGTTTTAATATGTAAAATTATTCATAATTCAGCACAAAATGGAATAGCTCACATTATCTCTATCTTTCTATCCAGTTACAGTATTTTGGTTTAATAAATAGTAGTTAATATAAAGCAAGCCTGCAACATTACAATGACACCTTTCTTATAAGAGATTTGATCGTGTAACTGTTGGCTTCTCAGTATTCACAGAACAAAAAATAGATGAATCCCTGAAATCAAGATGTTAAGGTAAAGTAAATCAGGAAGAGCAAAGAGAAAGGAGAGCGAGGTTTCTACTGTGTGTGGAAACAAACAATGCCTAAGAAAATAAATTAAAGCTTTTTACCAACTCTTCCTTCCCCGGGGATGGGTACATGTGTAAAAAAGATCGCGAGACGCGTCAACCCATCTGGTTTGGTAAGCATGTTCTGAACAGGCTACTTTAAATTCTAGTAGGAAGAAGCTACGGTGATTTAAACTTTACATTCCTGTTTTAAGTGGACCTTTCATTTTCTGGGTAAGGTCATAAGATTTTTCCAGATTTACAGCTGTATCAAAAGACAAGAGTTCAAATTTATTAATAAGATTCCTGGGGTCAAGTTTAAAATGTTAAGAATATGAAAAATGTTAAAGTGTCAGGTTTATACCTTTGAATTGAGTCATTCCTCTTGCAGCGTGAGCTTTCATCACACAAATTGAATATAATTGATCTAATAATTAGAGAATACAATTTGAATTATTGCAGACCTTTATTGATTATGGAGGGCCTCTATCTAGCGCCCAGCAGAGGAAAGGAACGGGGCAGTGCAGTGCAGGGGCTTTGCTGGAACTACTGGTGCTTTGTTTGCCAAGTGACGAGAAGCCATGAAAAGCACTGGGGTGATAAAAGGTAGGAAAAAACTTAAGACGAGCGTTCAGACTTGGAATGAGCATTAGGAAAAGGGCCGTAAGCCTTTCGTTAATAAGAGTGTGGAGAAAAATAAGTGCACTCATTTTTGTGTGATAATTTGACTTTCAAAAATATTCAACAATATTTATATTTTATACTTTTATACTTATAGCTATGAAAAAACTGTTTTTGTTGAAATTCTTACAGAATAACCCATTTTGCTACTCAGGGTTTGAAACTCAGTAATGGCTAAACCTATTTTTTTAATAGGGATTTTTTAAGGAAGGCAACTAATCAGCAACAAAAAAAATTAAATGTAACATATTTTACCTTTACTCCCTGGAGCAGGTGTCCTCGTTCAATTCAACGGAACAAACATTTCCGACTAGAAATGCATGACCCCACCCCTTCGGAGCTCTCGGCCACAGTTCACATCTCCTTTAGTTGGCCTTGTCTCCATCAAAAATTTTAATCTGCATGGTTGCATGTCCCTCCCCACAAAGTGCCAGCCATTTTGTCTAATAGGTAACTAAAATGTGGGCCCTCTTTGACTTTGTCAAGATGAGTTCTTTACTCCAAATCAAACCACTGAGCCTCCTTGAGTGCGCATGGTATGTGCTTGCTTTCTGGATGTCTCCAAGAACCATCACAACTATCTAATCTGCACATCAGAAAGGAGGAGTAATTATGGGATGGGCTTTGTCAGAGAAAAGGATACAGTTTCCAAAGAGATCCAATGCTGGGAGGGGAGACTCCAGGGAAACAGCCGCCTCTCCTCCTGCTTCCTCCCCCCGGGAATGTCGGCATCTCTTCTTGGGGGAATTTTGGAGACGTGCCAACCTTCCTACCACCAGCTGCTCCTGTCTCTTGGAGTCCTGGGGGCCCACCTACTCCCCACAAACTCGGGGGCCCCTCGTATTCCTCTTCGCTAGACTTCCAGGCCCTCTCCTCAGACTCCATTTGGCTTTGTCTGGAACATCTTAGCGCAGTGAAGACCCTCACCGGGTTGTCTAGGAACGGAGGCAGCTGGAAGCTCATCTTCCGTGGTTTTTGTTGTTGCTTTTTTTTTCTAGGTAAGGAATGAATTCTAGAGAAATTTCAACCAAGAAGAAAACAAAAGTATTTTTAGTTGGCTAATGACCACTGAGGACTCAGTAGCACCTAAATTAATACACAGTATTGTATTTAATAACCTTAAGTAGAAATGACTCAGCAAAAACACTTGGGCAGATAGGAGACAAAAGACAATCCAGAGAAGTTACACAATATCAGTAAATTTGTATCCCTGTTGTCTCAATATGGTTATTTTCTATAATTGCAAGACATAGGTATTCATAGTTAGAAATATAATAGTTATTTTGGGACTCACTCTGTTTTTAGTTTCCTGGCTGCTAAGGCATATACCATGCAATGGGTCAGCTTAAACAATGAGAATTTATTGGCTCATGGCTTTGAGGCTTGGAGAAGTCCAAAGTCAAGGCATCAGCAAGGTGATGCTTTCTCCCAGAGGACTGTGGCGTTCTGGGGCTGGCTGCTGGCGATCCTTGGTCCTGGGCTTTTCTGTCACACGGCAGTGCACACGGCAGCCTCTCCTGGCTTCTCTTTACTCTCCTGGGCTCTGTTGACTTTCAGCTTCTGCTGCTCCCTGTGGCGCTCTCTCTCTCTCTCTCTCTCTCTCTCTCTCTCTCTCTCTCTCTCTCTCTCTCTCTCTCTCTCTCTCTCTCTTTCTGTCTCTCTCTCTCTCTCTCTCTCTCTCTTTCTCTGGCCTTCCCTATAAGACCTTTAGTGATAGGGTTAAGACCCATCCTGACTGAGCTGACCACACTTTAGCTAAAGTAACTGCATCAGAAGGTCCTATTTATAAGGGTTCCCAACCACAGGAATGGATTAAGTTTAAGAACATGTTCCTCTGGGATCCGTCACTCAAGCCACCTCACTGTGTATTTCCTCAGATTGCTTTTAGGAAATAATGTTGGCCATCATTTCTCCAAAGTACCTTTAGTACATAACAAACTACAATGTATGATTAAGAGTTTAGGCTTAAAATCAGATAGACCTGGGCTTGTGTTTGTTGAAGGACTGAGTAATATCTGAACTGATATTACTGGTTTTAGTGAGCTGACGCTGCCTTAATAAATCACTACAAACGAGATGATTTAAAACAACAGAAATGTCTCATTTCCTCACTCCAGATCCACAAGTCTGGATCGAGGTGCCGGCAGGGTCTGCTCCCTCGGAGGGCTGTAGGGTTCTGGTGGCAGCTTGCAGGCAACCCACAGCTCAGTGTCCGCCTCTGTCACACGGCCGTCCTCTCTCTCTGGGTCCAACTGTCCCTTTATTATAAGGACCTCTGCATATTGGATCAGGGCCCTCCTAATCCAGTTTGGCCTCATGTTAACTGATCATATCCTCAAAGTCCTGTTCCATATAGGATCACAATCGCAGGACTGGGGTTAGAGTTCAACACATCTTTTTGCGGCACACAATTCAATCCATAACACCCTACCCGAGTTCTGTCACTTACTCATGGTTCACTTTTGGGAAAGCCGTTTAGCTTTTTTGAACTTCACTTTTCTCTACTGTGAAACTGAGAAAATAATGCAGTCTCCCTGAGTTGTTGTAAGAATGGGATGAGGTGATGAAGGCAAGTGTGTGGCATGGCCACTATTGTCCTAGCTGTTACTAATGAGTATTTCATACAGAAAATAGATCCTGCCTTCCCATTGGCCTTCGTGTGACTTCTTAGTAAATACAGCATTTCATCAGCCACCATCTTCAGCCCTCACTCCAGCAGCTTTAAATAAACCACTCCTGCATCTAGATTGAGTTGACAGATGGCCTGCAAATTCAAGTCAAATAATTGAGTCCATACTTTTGCCAAATTACTCCTCAGCAGTGCTAAGTTCTGGGTTAGAAACTCTTGCAAATCTATATCCAGCCTTTTGTGGGATCCTTTTGAGACTAAATGGACAAATGAAGCCATGTCCTTGGCGGCTTAAGTCATTAGTTCTATAAAGTTCTTCTACACACACAGGTGGGGGACAATGGGAAACCCAGATGCAGGGAACATGGGGACATCAAGTTATCAGATTAGTGAAGAAAATATGAAGCAAGAAAAGGGCAGTGGGAAGTCATTTAATAGTCCCCACTTGTCACGCCTATAGAAAGATGCAATTTAGGCTAATCAACTGGTTAAAGTGTTTCTGAAACTGCTGACATAAAATTAGAAGTTTGCAAAGGCCAATGATCGCATTTCCTTCAGTCTGTGTTAATCCACACAGCTTTACACTCATAACAGTAAACTTACTGATGGATAGGAAGTGTGAATTTAATAAACTCTCTTGTAGAACCACAGAAGCTGGTGTTGGAAGGGGCCTGGCAGGTCATCAGGCCAGCGTGCTCTCCATCTGCTCAGCTCAGCCACCCCAGACCCCACCCTACAGGGCAACAGTGACTCACCATGGGTGACTGGAGGCCAGGCCCTGTCCTGAGCAATCTTTGTGGATGAATTAATTTATTCCTCCCAAAACTTTTATACAGTGGCTGCTCTTATCCCCGTTTCACAGACGAGTAAACTGAAGCAATGGGCAGGCGTCTAAGATCTCTCAGCTTCTCTGCAGCAGAGGAGGTGTAGACCCCGGCTGGCCGGCTCTGGACCTGGGCCTGTGACCCTCCTGCTGTGAGGTCCCCTGCAGAGGCCACCACCCAGGGGCTGGAGCGCTCCCTTCCAGCCTTCACGAGGCTCGGGCTGTGAGTGAGAGACACTCATGCCGGCCAATGGACACGCGCTGACCGCCGTCTCAGTCTTTCCCAGGATAGGTGCCCCCGTTCCTTCCATTGGCCCTGGCGCCTTGGTTTCTGGGCCCCCTTTTCCTTCCCCGAGGTAATCTGTCAGCTGATCGAGTCAGCTCAGTGTTCATCTCAGAGGAAACTGCCTGTTGGTTTCCAGTGCAGGGTGGAATGTGGGGCATGAGACGGGCCGGTGTGAGGACCTTCCCTGTCGCCTGGGAAAGGAGGAAAGCACCCATCCGAGGGAGAACTCGGGGTGGAAACACAAATCGGCTGAGATGATCTCCCCAGAGGCCGAGGCTGAGGCTGTGCTCCGAGGGGAGCACGTGCACCTGGGCTGACCAGGGTCTACATGGAAGTGGGGGGCCGGGGCCAACAGCAGAGATGAGACCGAGCCAGGCCCAGAGGCCAGGATGCCCCCAACACCCCTGTTTGGAAACGCGGCTGTGGGCAGTGGAAGGATGGGGGCCTGCGAGTAGAGCCGGCCTCAGTGTGACCCCCATTCACAGCCGTTTACCGCTGAGCCCCACGCCCTACTTGCAGCCCCGGCCGAGCAACGCCTCGGGGCAGCCCCCTGGCTCCATAGGCACCTCAAAGTGAGACCAAGGCAGCTGCTCTCCACAGCCAGCCTCTAGAGTGGTGCACCCGGCTGCTCAAACGGATTGGCCGGCGGAGTGCTGCGGAAGCTCCTAGAATAAGCCGCATCGATGAGGGGCCATAAGGGTAGCTGCTGGCATCATACGAGCAGTGGGTTACATGCAGAGCTCAGATTCCTGTGTGGGTGCATCTGGTTTAGTTAGTTTCTCTGTCCACTGTGGTAGGTATTATGTATTTGGATTTAAATTTAAATTTAAAGGCAAATTCCTTCCATATCACAATCTGCTTATTTTACCAACGATCTTACCATCTGAGTCAGTGTGAATGCATGCACGTATGTGCGTATGTGCACACGTGTCAGTGTGTGCAGCTGTGCACGTGCCTGTGTGTGTGTGCACATGCAGGTGCTTGTCTGTGTGCACACGTGTCAGTGTGTGCAGCTCTGCACGTGCCCGTGTGTGTGTGTGCACATGCAGGTGCCTGTCTGTGTGCACACATGTGTGCGATGTCTCCATGTGTGAAGAGTGAGGGTTCAAGAGAAAAGCAGAATTTCCTGGGGGTCTAGACGTGACCACGAGCCTCTCAGCTAAGGGCCTGGCCTCCATGGAAATCCTGCCAGAAGGGGAGAGAGAGCATCAGTCAGGGGTGGGAGGGGGCCAAGGAGGGGACCATGGCAGGCGTGCTGGATGGTGGTGAAGATACAGAGAGACACAGAGAGAGACAGAGAGAGAGAAAGAGAGAGGGAGAGCCTGACACGCAGCAGAACCTCGGCACATCAGGAGGTAAATTATGTTCAAGGAAATGAAGAAACCCAGTTAATTCCCATTTTAGAAGATTTTTTTTTTTAGGCTTAAAAATTACAGGGGAATTTTGCTTTTCTGCATTCCCAAAGCATTAATAAGGAATGGTATTAACCTTATTTGTTGTCCATTCTGACCTTCTGAATTTGAGACTGTGACCAGGTTACTAAAAAAGGCCAATGGGCAATGTCCTGTGTCCTATTTTTAGGTTTCCCAGACCCTCTTCATTCACTGCACCTGGTAATCCCTCCTAAAACAGGTTTAAATTCAGGAGATCTAGTCAACCTTGCTCCACTAGCTTCATGAACATGCCCGCCTGATAAGAAGTGGGAAAGCAGATCATTGCTGCACAGGCTTGCTCTGTGTTCTCTGACTCTTATCTCCAGCCCACGCCCTATAATTATCAGTAAAGAACAGAAGACGAACATTAGATTCTGTGCCACACGGCATGGCGTGCTCTTCAACTGCCCCCACGCACTGTGCACTGTGTGCGCCAGACTGCATTCTCCTCTCTCAATCTCTATCTCTATCTATCTCTATCTCTATCTCTATCTCTATCTCTATCTCTATCTCATCTCTCTCTCCCACCACACCCCATATATGGGACTGGTTCCCAAATGTACCTCAGTCCTGTGATGTTGGTGCTTGTATCTACATGACGTGGCAAAAGTTAAGTGAGTATCTTGTTGTTGCTAAGTGACAGGGATGGTTTTGGGAGCCCAAGCTTGTTGGATGCCAAAGCCCATGCTCTAATTCCCAAAAGTGTTTGGGACCGATGGGCATCTGAGTGGCCAGAGTGGAGCCTGGCTGTAAGGACATCCTCAGGAAGACATCAGAGGCGAGGCCCTGGCACCCCGGGAGACGGAGGCAGCTCAGCCCAGCGTCAGAGCGTGGGTGGGCCCCGAAGCTCGCTTCAAATCCCCTCTGTCTGCTAGCGACGGTTCACCAACCACACGTAATGCATTCCCCTTGCGCATGGAGCCTTCTGAACCAGGGCTTTCATTCGTTTAATAATTCCAAGGGCATTATTGAGCTATTACCCTTTGGGGAAAACTGCATCTATGTACATGCGCGCACACACAGATGACATGCACAGCAAGCAAAGGGTTAATGTTTCCAGTGTTCAAAGAGTTACTATCGAGCAATAACAAAACACAGCTGTGAACGCGAGAAGGTTAACAGAAATTCTCACGCACATGCAAAACAAACATCTCATTAACATGGAAAAAATGAGCCTTGCTAATAATCAGAAAAGGGGGGAAATACAGGAAATATCACTTTTCATTTCACAGATCAGGGTTGAGTGGCTTTTATTTCTGTCACCTATTTCTACATATTTCAATGTTTCTACCATGACCTTATTATTATTTCTATAGTCAGGAAATAAATGGCATTATTTTAGGAAAGATTTTTAGAAGAGGCTGCACTTCAGATGATGAGATGGATGTAGAAAGACACCATCAACTGAAATGATGTTTTTGTTGAATTCCTGTCCAGGTGAGAAGACAGGTGAGCCACATTCCTACAAAGGGCATCTGAACACAGACCTCCTTGTGGGGTCAGTCCCAACCATCTTTTTAAAATTGTCAGAATTCAAGTCATAATACATCCATGTCTAGATACAGATCGTTTTACCTTGAGCTGCAGTGTATTCAGTACAGTTTTTCACCATCTCACTTCAGTCACCATTTCGTCAGGCAACCAATTCACAGCTGTGGCTGCACAGCCTCTCATACAGTCTGCTGTTGTCTCCTTGGCACCCTTCAGCCAGCTGAGGCCAGAGCTCAACTAGGATTTCCTGCCTTCAACCAGGATTCCCAGGCTCTTTGCAGTCAAACTCCAATGTTGTAGCTTTTTACTTGAAAAACAATTTCACATGACTGTATTGATTCCGCAGCATACTTTCAGGGAAAAAATAAAAGAGCAAGAGCCCCTGGGTTCAGTCCAAATTCTTTCCAACCCTCCCACCCATCCCCAGAGTAAACGCATTGTTCCCTTTTCCAGGTGATAATTTCCATGTGCCAATATCCCAGCTCCAAGAGCATTCTCTCTAGATCTCAACCTTCTTGACAAAAATCATTGCATCTTAGAGCAGACAACTTGGCAGGTCTGTGAGACTCTTCCAATCCAGTGAGAGTTATAACAGCTAGACCATTTTCTCTGCTGGGTGGCTCACCAGACTTAGCATAGTTTATTTCCCAAAATATTCAGGATGATGAACTTAAGGGCTTTTAACATTGCCAAGGTGCAACCTTACCCAGTTTAAATGTTCCTTAAATCAAATCCCAGGAACTGTAGAAAGTGTGCCATATTGTACTTAGAGCTCTTAAAATATGACCTAGTTAATTCATTTCACTAATTGACATCTGCATCCTTCCCAAAATTACGATGTATTGTTAAATTTTTATTCTTCCCAGGATCTGAAACAATTCTAAAGGAAAGAATAATGGAAATAATAGCAATTAAAAATACAATAATAGATTTAAAAAAAAAAAAATCACTGAATAGGCTACTAGTAGAGTGGAGAAGATAGAGGATAGAATCAGTGAATACAAGGACAGATCAATAAAACTGACCCAGTCTGAACAACAGAGAGAAGACACACTACAAAAAATATAATGAACAGAGGCCCAGAAACATGTGGGTCAATAAAAGAAGATCCAACATTTGTATCACTGGAGGCTCAGAAGGTGAGGAGGAAAAAAACGTGGGTCTGAAAGAGTATTTGAAGAAATAATGGATGAAAATTTCCCAAATTTGTTAAATGACCTAAGTCTACAGATTCAATGAACTGAGTAAAATACTGATAGGATAAACCCAAAGGAATCAATGCCAAATCACATCATAATTAAACTGCTGAAGACTAAAGACAAAGAAAGATTCTTGAAAGCAGCCAAAGAGAAATGACAGATTACCTATAGGAGAGCATGAATTCAAGTGACAGCAGATTTTTTATCAGAAAACTTAGAGGCCAGAAAGAAGTAAAACAACATTATTCAAGTGCTAAAAGAAAAGAATCAACCAGTGACACTATCCTTCAAGGATGAAGGGGAAAGAAAAACACTCTCATATGAAAGGAAATAAAGAATTGCTGGCTATCAGAGCTACTTTGAAGTATGGCTGAGGTTAATGCTTCCAATAGAAAGGAAATGATAAAAGAAGGAATTTGGGAGCAACAGAAAGATAACAAAATGAGCAGAAAAATGGGGACATATAATATAGACTATCCTTTGCCTCGTGAGTTTTCTGAATAATGTGTTTATCAAAACAAAGGCCCTAACACCCTCTGATGCTCAAAAAATGAGATTTAAATGTGGAAAAGGTAAAGAGGCCTAAATGGAGGAAAGATGTCCACACTTTATTAAAAATGGTAAAATGTCAATACCTGTAAATTGTGATAAGCCACATACATATATTGTAATCCCCAGAGCAATCACTAAGAAAACTACACAAAGAGATACACTCAAAACACTATAAATTGGCGCTAGAAGAAGATGGAGGCATAGAGAGGAATGGAAGTTAGTCAGTCCTCCCTGGAGCAACTAATAAACAACCAGGAACAACTAGTAAATGATCTGGAATAACTGCTGGGGGATAACCATGACTGTCCACACATGATGCACCAATCTGGATTGGGAGGAATGCCTGAGATCGCAGAATGGAATTTCTCAGTGGAGAAAGCCTCAGCTGTTTTCAGCTTGCAGCTCTCTGACCCAGACAAGGGTGGAGATAGCAGAGTCAGAGAGATAAAGAACCTATTTAAATGTAAATGAAAACACCCTAGGGGGTGTATCTTCCCTTAGAGGAATGTGGTGGGGCCCAGCTCTACTACCGGCCTTCCATTCAGAACCAGACCTGGGGGAAAACAGCCAAAACAGAAGCTAAGGAGGCCACAACTCCTTACATCAGTCAGGAGCTACAGACCAACAGGCACCACCTGCTGGGCAGGTTAGGAAAAGCACAGTGGCTTGAGGCCTCACAGGGTGTGTCAGTTTTCTAAGAGACACCCTCAGGGAAACCAGATGCTGAATATTTCCTCCTTTTGGGACTGAGCCTGTTCTGGTCTGGGAAAACCTGATTGGGATAACCAAGGAAACCAGATGCCTAGACAATAGAAAACTATAACCTACACTAAGAAAAACAAAGTTATGGCCCAGTCAAAGGAACAAACTTACACTTCAACTGAGATGCAGGAATTGAAACAACTAATGCTAAATCAATTCAAAAAGTTTAGGGAAGATATGGCAAAAAAAGATGAAGGCTATAAAGAAAACTTTGAGCATACATAAGGTAGAAATTGAAAGTTTGAAAAAACAACTGGCAGAATCTATTGAAACAAAAAGCACAACACAAGAGATGAAAGAGATGATGGAGACATACAACAGCAGATTTCAAGAGTCAAAAGAAAACACTCAGGAACTGGAGAACAAGACAACTGAAATCCTACACACTAAAGAACGGATAGGGAAAAGAATGGAAAATTATGAGAAACATCTCAGGGAATTGAATGACAACATGAAACACATGAATGTACATGTCATGGGTGTCCCAGAAGAAGAAGAGAAGGGAAAAGGGGCAGAAGCAATAACAGAGGAAATAATCGATGAAAATTTACCATCTCTTATGAAAGACATAAAATTATAGATCTAAGAAGTGCAGCATACCCCAAACAAAATAGATCTGAATAGGCCTACACCAAAGACAGAGAGAAAATCCTGAAAGCAGCAAGAGAAAAGTGATCCATCACATACAAAGGAAGCTTGATAAGACTATGTGCAGATTTCTCAGAAGAAACCATGGAGGCAAGAAGGAAGTGGTGTGATATATTTAAGATACTGAAAGAGAAAAACCACCAACCAAGAATCCTGTATCCAGCAAAACTGTCCTTCAAATATGAGGGAGAGTTTAAAATATTCTCTGACAAACAGACAATGACAGAGTTTGTAAACAAGATACCTGCTCTACAGGAAACACCAAGGGGAACACTACAGACAGATAGGGAAAGACAGGAGTGAGAGGTTTGGAGCACAGTTTTGGGTGATGGTAACACAGCAATGTAAGTACACTGAACAAAGATGACTGTGAGTATGGTTGAAAGAGAAAGGTTAGGAGCATGTAGGACACCAGAGTGAAAGAGGAAAGATAAAGACTGGGACTGTATAACTCAGTGAAACCTAGAGTGCTCAACAATTATGATAAAATGTACAAATATGTTTTTTCATGAGGGAGGACAAATGAATGTCAACCTTGCAAGGTGTTAAAAATAGGGAGGTATTGGGGGAAAATACAAGTAATGCAAACTGGAGACTATAATTAACAGAAACATGGTATTATGCTTCCCTTAATGTAACAAAGGCAATATATACAAAGGCAATATACGAAAGCTAAATGCACATAAGAGGGGGGGTATGGGACTCTTGGCATTGGTAATGCTTTCTGACTCTTTATTCTTCTTTAATTTAATGCTATCTTTCCTTTTGTTCCTCCCTAGCTGTCATTTTTTTCTCTTTCTTTTTTCTTTTTCTTCGTCTCTCTACCTTCTTTGACTCTTCCACCTGCTTTGTGGAAGAAATGGAGATGTCCTTATTTAGATAGTGGTGAGGGTGATGAATACATAAACATGTGACTATACAGGGAACCATTGATTGTTTACTTAGGACAGAAGGTATGGTGTGTGAACAAAACCATCTTTAAAAAAATGGGTTGATGAAGAAACCTTGAGTGAAATAAGTCAGACACATAAGGACAAATATTGTAGGGTCTCACTGATATGAACTAATTATAATATGTAAATTCATAGACACAAAATATAAGTTACCAAGATACAGAACGAGGCTAAAGAATGGGGAGCGGTTGCTTATTATAAGCAGAATGTTCAACTAGGTTGAACTTAAGTGGAAATGGGCAGAGGTGACGGTAGCATGTTATTGTGAGAATAACTAACAGTGCTGAACGGTGTGTGAATGTGATGGAAAGGGGAAGCTTAGAGTCACGTATATCACCAGAGAGAAAGTTGGAGGTTAAAAGATGGGAATGTATAAAACAGTGAACCTTGTGGTGGGCAATGTCCATGATTAACTGTACAAATATTAGAAATCTCTTTCATGAACAAGAACAAATGTATGACACTGTAACTAGAAGTTAATAATAGAGGGGCATATAGGGAAAAATATACCTATTGCAAAGTATATACTACAGTTAATAGTATTTTAACGTCTTTTGTCAACAGTAACAAATGTACTATACCAATACTAAGAGTCAAAAATGGAGGGGGGGTGGTTAGTGGTATGGGAGGATTTGAGCTTCCTTTTTTTTTTGTCTTTATTTCTTTTTTGGAATAATGAAAATGTTCTAAAAATTGAAAAAAATTAATTGTGGTGATGGATGCACAGCTGTATGATGGTACCACGGGCAACTGATTGTACACTTTGGATCTTTGGATAATTGTATGGTATGTGAACAATCTCCATGAACAAATGAAAAAAAGACACTATAAATTAATCAAGGTGGAATCCTAAAAATTGTTCAAGTTATCGACAGTAATGAAAGAAAAGAGAATACAATACAGGGGGGAAAGGGCAAAGGAAGCAAACAGAAAACCAATAATAAAACAGCAGACCTAAGCCTTAACATATCATTAATTATTTTAAATACAAATGATCTAAATTCACTAACTAAAAGGCAGAGTGACAGTGGATTAAAAAAAAACAGAACCCAAATATATTCTGTTCTTAAGAAATTCACTTCAAATTCAATGTTGGTAGACTGAAAGTAAAAGGATAGAAAAAAAGATATATTAACCCAAAAAGAGCTGGAGTGACTATATTAATGTCAGAGAAAGAAGATTTCAGAGCAAAGAAAATCACAAGAGACAAAAAGGGACATTGTATGATGATAAAAGGATCTATTCACCAGGAAGGCATAATCCCAAATATCTGTGCACCAAACAACAGAACTTCAAAATATGAAGCAAAACCTGGTAAAGCTGAAAGGAAAATGGACAGATCCACAGTTATAGTTGGGAATTCCAACATCACCTCCATGCAAATAATAGAACAATTACACAGAAAATCAGCTTGAATATAGAAGATCTGAGCCATGCAATCAACCAACAAGATGTAATTGACACATATAGAACATAATGGCCCACAAGAGCAGAACACATATTTTTTTCAAGTGCCGATGAACAGTCTCAGACACACACCCATGCATTCATACACATAACAAAAATAAAAACAAAACCAATAAAACCATATCATGGGTCACAAAACGAAACATCAACAAATTGAAAAGAATTGAAATCAAACAGAGTATGTCCTTTGACCATAATTGAATCAAACAAGAAAGCAATAACAACAAGAAAGAAAAAATTCTAAATGCATTGAAACCAAGCACATTTCTCAATAATCCATGGGTCAAACAGTAAGTCTCAAAGGAAATAAAAATATAGAGAATAGAATGAAAACACCACATATCAAAATATGAGCAATGAGCTAAAACAGTGCTGAGGGAAAATTTTAGCACTAAAAGCTTACATTAGAAAGGAAAAATTTCAAAACAATAATCAAAACTCAACCTCAAGAAAATAGCCAAAAAAGAGCAAAATAAACCAAAAGTATGCAAAAGGATGGGAATTGTAAAGATAAGAACAGATATAAATGAAATTGGAAAAAGGAAAACGCAAGAGAGAAAAATCAATGAAACAAAAAGCTGATTCTTCAAAAAAGTCAATACAATTGATAAATCTCTAACAAGACTGACAAAGATGAAAGGAAGAAAATATAAATCACCAACAAGAGGAATGAAACAATGGCTGTTGCTGCAGACCTGGCAGAGACAGTAGTTAGAGAAAACTGCAAACAACTCTACACTCATAAATTGTTCAACTTTCAAGAAATGGATTAATTCCTCAAAAACCACAAGCTACCAAAACTCAACCAAGAGAAAATGCGTGATCTGAATAGCCCTATAGTTATCAAAGAAATTGAATTCATAATTGGAAAACTGAAAAAAAAGAAATCACCAGGCCCAGACGATTTCACTGGAGAATTCAACCAGACATTTAAAGAAGAATTAACATTGATTTTACAAAAGCGTTTCTAGAAAAAGAAGAGGAATAATTTCCAGCTCATCTATGAGATCAGTGTTACACTTAACAAAACCAGACAAAGAGAGTACAAAATGAAAACTACAGACTAAAAACTCTTGAACTTAGATGTAGTAATCATCAACAAAATATTAACAAATGGAATCCAGCAATGTTTAAAAATAATTCTACACAATAACCAATTTGTAGCAAGGCTGGTTTGACAGTCCCAAATTAATCATTATAATCCATCACATCAGCAGGCTAAAGAAGTAAAATCATAGTATCATAACAATTAATGCAAAAATAGCATTTGATAATATCAAATACCCATTCATGAGTTTAAATAAAACCTCTCAGGAAACTAGTAATATAGGGGAATTTCCTCAACTTGGTACAGGTCATCTCCAAAAAAACCTACCTCTAACATCATGCTTAATGGAAAAGATTCCCGGATATCCCCGCAAGATCACAAACAAAGCAAGGATGTCCACTGTCACCTCTCTTATTCAACATAGTGGTAGAAAGTATAGCTGCCATAATAAGGCAGGAAAAATAAATAAAAAGCATACAGTTTGGAAAGGAAGAAACAAAACTAACCCTACTTGAAGATGACATATTTTTCTATGTAGACAATCCTAAAGAATCTACAAAAATGCTAGAACTAACAGGTGAGTTCAGCAAGTTTGCAGAATACAAGATCAACAGACAAAAATCAATCACATTTCTATTTAACAACATACATGTAGAAACCAAAATTAAAAACACAATACCATTTGTAATCGTCAAAAAAAATTATATACTTCAGCATAAATTTAAGAAAGCGTTTATCGTATCTGTATGCTGAGAAATTTTAAACACAGATGAAAGAAATCAAAGAAGACCTAAATCCAAGTCTTCAGGTATTGGAAGATGCAACATAACTAAGATGTCACTTCTCCCCAAATTGATCTATAGGCTTAATGCAATTCAGATCGACATCCCAATAAAGTTTTAGGTAGATACATGCGGGATACTGATTACGTGCTTCGACTTGGCGGGCCTGGGCCAGGGGACCGGATCCGCCCCTGGGGAGGGTAGTGGGCACGGGCGACAGCGCCCTCCGCAGCCCCCCAGGCCTGGGAAAGTGAGGCCGGAGGCAGGCCCCATTTCCTCACCCAAAATACCACCGTTAGGGGAGGCTTGCCGGAGGGAACCGCCTTTTCCCCACCCCCTTATCTTGCCCAGACACTCCCCGTTGCCAGTGCAACTCCCATCACCACCAGTGCGCATACATTGTTGCCAGACACCGTTGCCAGAGCAACTCCCGCCCCTTTTCAAACAACCTCCGTGCTCTCTTAGAACCAATCCTAACTTCCGCACCCTCTCAGAACCAATCCTAGCCTTTATCCCCTCAGCATTGACTTGTAACAACCCCCGCCCTCTATGCCAGCCTATATAACCTGTGCTCACCCCTAATAAACTCTCTTGGCTTCTTCACCCTCAAAGAACCGTGTCCTGCCTGTTCCTTCTCGCCGCCCTCCACACCTTGCACGCCTCCGCCGGGGACCGGGCCCAGTCCCCCGCCTCGCCCTCGCCTCCGGGAAAGAGCCCCTGCCGCTGGTACCCTCCGAGCAACGCCGAGAGCCGAGGGTTCAGCAACCGGCCGCCCCCCCCCACCCCAGATAAATCAACTGCAACCGCAACTGGCGCCCAACGTGGGGCAGGTCCTCTCCACGCAGCGGTCCAGTAAACCACCCGCTCGCCCGGACGCCTCTCCAACTCCCCTTCTCCTCGCCTGCAAGGTAAGGGCCGCCTCTCCCTCGCCGCCCTGTGGAGCCGCCTCTCCCTCGCCGCTCCACGTCCGGAGCCGCCTCTCCCTCGCCGCTCCGCGCCCGGGCCGCTCCTCCTTTCCCGTATTACCCCGGCTATTGCCCCCGACTACCTTTCGTCTTCTCTTCCTATGTCCCCCATTCCTCCTGACACTCTCCCTCTTCCCCTCCATTACTTTGCTGTAGTCCTCTGTGTCTTTGTTTCTTTGTTTGGCGCCGTGTGCCTCTTTGCAACCGCCCCCCCAGACTGCTCCAAAATGGCGAGCTTCCTCCTTCTTCTTCCACTGAGGGGAGGAAGTGCTCTAGTGATGACATCAGCCCTAAGCTGGGCCGGAAACCGCATGCGCTTTACCCTGCCCTTTCACAGGGCGGAGCTAGTCCGCCATCTTATGCCTTAGGCCCCGCCCTTTCACAGGGCGGAGCTAGTCCGCCATCTTATGCCTTAGGCCCCGCCCTTTCACAGGGCGGAGTTAGTCCGCCATCTTATGCCTTAGGCCCCGCCCTTTCACAGGGCGGAGCTAGTCCGCCATCTTCTGCCTTAGGCCCCTCCCTTTCACAGGGCGGAGTTAGTCCGCCATCTTATGCCTTAGGCCCCACCCTTTCACCGGGCGGAGCTAGTCCGCCATCTTGTGTCTTAGCCACGCCTACCGTGCCGCCATCTTGCGACGCTTGGGGCCTCCCACTTCCGCCTCCCCCTTCGACAAGCTCCCCCTCGGAACCGCTACTGGCAGCTGCCGCTGCTCCTCCCACCCTGCCGACTAACAACCCCTGGCTGCCTTCTACACCTCAAGGCAACCCTTGGGGCAACGCTGCCCCTACCCCCACTCCCGTGCCAGGCCCTCTGGAAATTTAAACTCCTCCATGATCTGCGGGAGATCAATTCTTCCCATGGGTTCCCCACAGCCTGGCCTCCCCCATCCGGTGGCCATCCCAGCCCACTATCACGTAGCCACCATTGACATCAAAGACTGTTTCTTTTCCATCCCGCTACATAAGCGAGACCGCCCTCGCTTTGCCTTTACAGTTCCCGTCCCCAATCACGTGGGCGCGGCTAGCAGGTACCAATGGAAAGTCCTCCCTCAAGGGATGCGTAACAGTCCGGCCATCTGCCAAATGTATGTTAATCACACAGTGGCCCCCCTGCGAAAGCGGGCCATGCTCATCCATTACATGGATGACATCTTGGTGGCCTCTGAGGACGCCGAGGCGCTTCCTCTAATCCTTAAAGACCTCACCACTAATTTAGCTGACCTCGGCCTTACGGTTCAGCCTGAAAAAGTTCAGATTGTGCCGCCATTAGCCTTCTTAGGGTTTAGTATTGATAAAACCATTGCCCCATCCACTCCCCAGCTAGACATACCGGATCGGGTCACTATCACTGAGCTCCAACAGCTCTGTGGCCAGACCAATTGGCTCCGCTCTGCGTTGCCAATCACCACTGCGCAGCTCCAACCACTCTTTATGCTGCTGAGTGTCCCAGAAGCCCCGCCGCTAGCGGTCTCCCGGCGCATTAAGCTCACCCAGGAGGCAAAGGAAGCCATTGCTGCCATTAACAAAGCGCTCGCTGCCTGCTGTCTCAACAGGTTTAGCACTAAAGAGGGCAATCTTATAGCACTCATCCTTCCTACGCCCGGCACACCCATGGGCTGCCTGTGGCAGGAAGGCCCTCTGCTTTGGGTGCACCCCGCTAAAAGCCGGCTTAGGAAAATTTGCCCCGCAGTGCGGCTCTGGATCAGTCTAGCTTCAGATCTAGTCACCCTGGCTGTTCATGTATTTGGAGAGCCGCCGGAAAAAATTGTTTGGCCCCTGGACGCAGGCCAAACCCGCCTGCTTATACGTGATAACCCGGACATGCAAATCCTCTTAGAAGGATTTCAGGGGGAATTCAGCTGCCATTATCCTAGCCATCGACTGTTACAGGGGCTCGCCAAGCTTCCCTTCCGCAGCCCCTTCCATCCTTTCCCCTCCTCTGCACCCATCCCGGGTACCACTACCGTCTTCACTGACGCCTCCAAAACCCGTTTCGCCTTCCTCTCTTATTCCCAGGACCACCCGGAACCCCGCCTATTCAGTTATGTCAACCTTCATTCAGTCCAAGTGGGGGAAATTCTGGCAGTGTCATACGCGCTAAACACCCACTGTAACCACCCAGTAAACATTTTCACAGACAGCCTCTACACGTATCAGGTCTGCTGAGTCCTCGCGTTTTCCACCTTTTTCCCTGGGAACTCGGCCATTGATAAAGCACTTTCTGACCTCAGGAGCATCCTGGAGCATCGACAGGATCCTTGGTTCATTAGCCACATTCGTAGTCACTCAGGCCTTCCGGGGCCCCTGGCTAATGGCAATAGTATAGTAGACCAAGCGGTCTCAGCTCAGAATACCCAAGCTATGCTAACCCACACGGCAGCCCGTCCGGGGGATGCTGTTAACCAGGCCAAGTTATTGCATTCCAGGTTTCACTTTTCGGCTACGTCGTTACATCATTTATGTGGCCTCCCCCTAGACACCTGTAAACATCTTGTCCGCAATTGCGCAACTTGTGCGCCCTTTGCACCGCTTGGCCCCCTGCAACCTCAGGGAGTCAACCCACGAGGCCTAAAACCCAATTCTAGATGGCAAATGGACGTAACTCACGTTCCGTCCTTTGGACGCCTCAAATATGTGCATGTAATAATTGACACCTTCTCGGCCATGTGTTATGCAGTCCCCCTTGCCGGGGAAACGGCCAAACACTGTATCAAGGCCCTAAGACAAGGAATTCTCTTCATGGGAATTCCCTGGGACCTAAAAACAGACAATGGGCCTGCCTATCGCAGTGCCTCCTTTGCAGCCTTTCTTCAGTTATATAACATTACCCATCATTTCGGCATCCCCTATAATCCACAGGGGCAAGCCATTGTAAAAGCAGTCCATCGCCGCTTAAAAACACAAATTGAAAAAGAAAGGGCAATGCTCCCCCAGGCAACTCCAGGGGACCTTATCATAGCAGCCCTTATTCACCTTAATCTACTCACATTCAATAAGGAAGGGCTTTCGCCCCTACATAAACATTGGGGGCCCTCATATAGGCCCACCCAGGCCCCGATGGTTTACTGGAAGGACCCAGAGACTAATGCCTGGAAGGGTCCCTCCCCACTCCTCGCCCAGGGGCGCGGGTTTGCTTGTGTTTTCCCAGATGATGCAGCACAACCAATCTGGATCCCAGAAAGGGCAATCCGGCCCGCCACCAGCAACCACGCGTCTAACGAGACGAGAATGCTGTCGTCTCCGCAACCTAGTGCACCAGATGACAACAGTACACCTGGGCCTGGACCCCAGTCCAAGTGAACCCCCTTTTTCCACAGCCCTCCAGCCGCACCTCAGCTCCAACCAGCCGCACCTCAGCTGCAAACAACGCATCGCCAACACCACAACCCCAACCGTTTCTGCCCCCCTCTCGTCACTCCTCTCCCCTCCTCGACTTTATCCAAGCAGCCTTCACCTCGGTAAATTCCTCCCACCCCAATCTTACCTCCTCTTGTTGGCTTTGCCTCTCCACTTCTTCCCCCCTGTATGAGCCAGTTGCCTCCAACCTCTCCTTTTCAGAAAACACAGAGGACAGCCCCTCGGAATGCAATTGGAATACCTCTGCCGTCCCCCTAACCTTTCATTCAGTCTCCTTTACAGGAAAGTGTATCCGCCCTTGCTCAAGTAACTCTCCCAACCTCACAGCTTGTGCCAACTATTCATCTCCCAGCAGCTCTGCCAAGTTTCTTATTCCCCACAACTCCTCCCAATGGCTCTGCTCCTCTACAGGACTTACCCCCTGCCTTAACGTGCAAACCCTCAATACAACTAATGAAACTTGCCTCCTAATTGTCCTTATCCCTAGGGTCCTATACCACAGCGAGGAAAACTTCTTCCTCCGCCTGGAAAAAACTGCAGCTCCTGCCCCTCTGCAAAAGCGAGAGCCCATCACCACCCTCACAATTGCCTCCCTCCTAGGTCTTGCAGGCGCTGGCACCGGAATCGCTGCGTTAGCCAGTCAAGTTTCCGCCCTAACTCACCTCCGGGCGGCTGTTAACGAGGACATACGTCACCTACAAAACGCTATTTCCCATCTTAAAAATTCTGTTAACTCCCTCTCTGAGGTAGTGCTCCAAAACCGCCGAGGTCTCGACCTTCTTCTCCTCAAAGAAGGAGGCCTTTGCGCCGCTCTAGGAGAAGAATGCTGTGTCTATGCCAATTCCACAGGTCTCGCCGAAGACAGCCTAAAGAAAGTCCGAGAGGGACTAGAACAGCGCAAAAGGGACCGTGAAGCTGCCAACTATTGGTCCCACATCTTTACCTCCCTCCTCCCTTACCTCCTCCCCCTCATAGGCCCCCTACTAATAATTATTCTAGCTCTCACCCTAGGACCCTGGGTTATCCGCAGACTTCGCCAACTTGCTAAAAGCCAGGCCAATACCAATGCTGTCCTCTCATCATTTGTGCAAGTCCAGTATCAACAACTTGCCTCCACTGAAGAAGCTAACCCTCCTCAGTGTCGCCACCCTCGTCCATCCCGCAAGCAGCAAGGCCCCTGTCGAGCGCCCGGGCGCCACACCAACGCTGAGCTCCAGCCTCGCTGAGCCACCGTCAATCCCTTTTCCCCTCCCCGGCCTCCCCCTTCCCTCATCCCTTAGCGGACCTCTCCAGTAAACTTCTTCCTTTAATTAGAACAGAAGGGGGAAATGCGGGATACTGATTACGTGCTTCGACTTGGCGGGCCTGGGCTGGGGGACCTGATCAGCCCCTGGGGAGGGTGGTGGGCATGGGCGACAGCGCCCTCCACTGCCCCCCAGGCCTGGGAAAGTGAGGCCGGAGGCAGGCCCCATTTCCTCACCCAAAATACCACCGTTAGGGGAGGCTTGCCGGAGGGAACCGCCTTTTCCCCACCCCCTTATCTTGCCCGGACACTCCCCGTTGCCAGTGCAACTCCCATCACCACCAGTGCGCATACATTGTTGCCAGACACCGTTGCCAGAGCAACTCCCGCCCCTTTTCAAACAACCTCCGTGCTCTCTTAGAACCAATCCTAACCTCCGCACCCTCTCAGAACCAATCCTAGCCTTTATCCCCTCAGCATTGACTTGTAACAACCCCCGCCCTCTATGCCAGCCTATATAACCTGTGCTCACCCCTAATAAACTCTCTTGGCTTCTTCACCCTCAAAGAACCGTGTCCTGCCTGTTCCTTCTCGCCGCCCTCCACACCTTGCACGCCTCCGCCGGGGACCGGGCCCAGTCCCCCGCCTCGCCCTCGCCTCCGGGAAAGAGCCCCCGCCGCCGGTACCCTCCGAGCAACGCCGAGAGCCGAGGGTTCAGCAACCGGCCGCCCCCCCCCCAGATAAATCAACTGCAACCGCAGATACAGTTGAGTTTATTCTGAAACTTATATGGAAAGACACAGGCCCTAGAATATCTAAAGCAATCTTGGGGAAACATAAAATGAAGTGACAGGAGTCGCTCAACCTGAGGTTAAGGCCCACCCCAGAGTGACAGTAATCAAGACAGTGTGGCACTGGCAGAGGGACAGACACATGGATCGAAGACATGGATCCAAGAACCCAGAAACAGACCCACACAAATGTACCCAACTGATGTTTGACAAAGAAGAGAAAGCAATTCATTGGAGGAGAGACAGACTTTTCCCAAACTAGTGTTGGGGAAATTGGACATTCATCAGCCAAAACATGAACCTCACACCCTTATAAGAAAAACAGCTCAAAATAGACCATGGGTTTATAGGTAAAACATAAAACCATAAAAATTTTAAAAAAACATAGGAGAAAATCTTCGGGCTCTAAGGCTAGGCAGAGTTCTTGGACTTGGAGTCAAAGAACAATTGAGAAAAGGAAAAAACTTATAAATTAGACTCCATCAAAATTTAAAACTTTTGCTCTGTGTAAGACCCTGCTAAGAGGATGAAAAGATAAGCTATGTATTGGGAAAAAATATTTATAAACCATAAATTCATCAAAAGTCTGTTATCTAGAATATATAAAGAGCTCTCAAAATGCAACAGCATCGGAACAACCAATCAAATTCAAAAATGGGCAAAAGTCATAAACAGACATTTCACCCAAGAGGATCTATAGATAGAAAATAAGCACATGAAAAGATGTTCACCATCATTAGCCATTAGGGAACTGCAAATCGAAACCACAATGAGCTGTTGTTAATAACCTATCAAAATTACTAAAATAAAAAAAGAAAAGAGTGAAAACACCAGATGTGACAAGAACAGAACACAGAGAGACTGGATCGCTACTGAGAGTATGAAGTGCTACAGCCTCCCGGAAAACCAGTTTGGCAGTTTCTAATAAATCTAAACACATGATTAGCAGATGCACAACAATTACACTCTAGCCTTTATCCCAGAAAAATGGGAATTTATGTTCACACAAAAACCTTTGCAGGACTGTTCATAGAGGCTTTATTTGTAATAGCCAAAAACAGGCAGACATCCTTGAATGGGTGACTGGTTAAACAAACTGCGGCACCCCATGCCATGGAACACTACTCAGCAAGGAAAAAGAATGAACTATTGATGCACACAGCAACTTGGATGAATTTCTAGGGAATTTTATTGGGAGAAAAAAAAGCCGTTTACATAACATTCTTGAAAGGACAGCATTATAGAAATGGAGAACAGATTAGTGGTGCCCAGGGCTTAGGGAGGGGGATTCGGAGGGATGGGGGAGGAAAACAAGTGTGGTTATAAAAGGACAACTTGAGGGATCTGTGCAGTGATGGAAAAGTTCTGTGTCTTGACTGGTGGCAGAGACACGAACCTACACACGTGTGATAAAACTACATAGAACTAAACACAGAAACACCCAGAGGAGTACAAGTAAAACTAAGGTGCTTCAATTAAGGTGGGTGGTTGTAACAACGTCAACATGGTGGTTGTGAAACTACTATAGTTTTACTAGATGCTACCATTGAGGGAAGCTGCATAAAAGGTACACGGAATCTCACTGTATTATTTCTTAGAATTTTATGTGGATCTACTGTTACTGTAAAATAGAAAGCTTAATTTTCCTTTAAAAAAAGGCTATTGGGAGAGGGAAGAGATGAAGAGAAAATGAAGAAATAGGCAGCGGGGTTAGAGAAGCAGAGACAGTCTGAGTATTAGATGAGAGGTAATAAAGTCTCTTGGGTCTTAATTGATTTGGACATGGGGTAGAAGGGATGGAGAATAAAGGATGACGCCCGAGTTTTGTCCTCCAGCAGTGCCACTAGCTAAGGTAGAGTGGCATTAGCATGTTGGAAACGGAAACATGCACTCAGGTGGTTACTGTAGTGCAGTCTTTTGAACCCATACCTGCCTATCATGGATGTCATCTCAAAGTCAGCGTATCCATGCCTGCAGCAATGCTGCATCCCTCTTCTTCCACTCCTCTCCCTCCTCCCCCTCCCCTCCCCCATCCGAGCACCTGGTCCTTCGTTCTACCTGCTTATCTCTCCTTCAATCTGTCCACGTCCCTCCAATCACATCATTGACCAGTCTCTCACCCAGATTACTTCAATGGCCCCCTAAAATCAAAAGTTCTTAGGGTAGCCTACAAGGAAAGTACTTGTGGTCACCATTTTTTAATATCTGAGCCCCCTGTATATTCCCCTTCCTAGCAGCACCCTGATTTTCTCTCCTAGGGGATTCCTTCTCTGCCAGTGTGTGCAGTGTTGGTGGGATGTTCATCCGGTGTCTGCTCTCCTGCTGCGGAAGGGAAATGGTCCCAGATTCCCCCCCTCATTGCCCAGGCGCATCAGCGGGATAGGTGCTTAGCGGAGTTAAACCTCGTCAACTGGACTCTCTCTCTTCTAAAATGTAGACTCCACAGAATAAATGCAAGGAAAAAAACAGTGGGCATCTGCTCATTCATTCCATGTGGCAGCCCCCATGGGAGCTACTGAGCAGCTCCCACCCCAGGGCCCTCTGGAGTTGCCGGTTCTCACCTTTCCAAATCCATTTCTTTATTCTTCCTTTCAATCCTGCAAGCTTCCCCATGCACCTCCAATAAAGACTGTGTGTGCTGGTTTGAATGTATTATGTCCCTCAAAATGCCATTATCTTTGATGAAATCTTGTGTGGGCAGAGGTATCAGTGTTGATTAGATTGTAGTTCTTTGAGTGTTTCCATAGAGACGTGACCCACCCAATTGTGGGTGATGACTCTGACTGGATAGTTTCCATGGAGGTGTGGCCCCACCCATTCAGCATGGGCCTTGATTAGTTCACTGGAGCACTATGTAAGTTCAGACAGAAGGAGTGAGCTTGCCACAGCCAAGAAGGACACTTTGAAGAATGCACAGGAGCTGAGAGAGTAGCTACAGATGAGAGACATTTTGAAGAGGGCCATTGAAAGCAGACTCTTGCTCTGGAGAACCGAAGAGAGGAAAAACGCCCCAAGAGCAACTGAGAGTGACATTTTGAAGAGGAGCTGTGGCCTTGAGAAGAACATCCTGGGAGAAAGCCATTTTGAAACCAGAACTTGGAGCAGACGCCAGCCACGTGCCTTCCCAGCTCACAGAGGTTTTCCAGACACCATTGGCCATCCTCCAGTGAAGGTGCCTGATTGTTGATATGTTTTTTTGGACACTTTATGGCCTTAAGACTGTAACTTTGTAACCAATACACCCCTTTTATAAAAGCCAATCCATTTCTGGTGTTTTGCATCCCGGCAGCATTAGCAAACTAGAACACCGTGTTTAATCCAGTTGGGAAGGAGCAGCTGCTATTGCTGGTGACCAGAGAACCTCGTGAAGAGAGCAGAGCCTGCTGCCTCCTTCCCGCCCACTCCCTGTGTTGGCACTCGGTCCCGGCACGGCTCCGGGCCTGCAGCAACCGTGCACTCAGCTCTCTCACCTCCTGGGTTCTGCAGCCTTTCTTCCTTAATCCCCCTCGTTAGACACCCATACCTGACTATCCCCCGCTCCTGAGCCTAAACTGGATTCTGTCTACTTCCCTTCCCATCACATGCACCATCACAGCCACGTGGGACTCTTATGATTTGTTTGCTTTCTTGTCAGTGTCTGGCTGCTAAACGGTCAACCTTGAGGGCAGAGACTGTGTCTTTTTCACTGTGGTTTCTCCAGGGTCTCGTCCCATGCCGGGCACACGGAAGCACTCAGGAAACATTTGTCAGCTCAGCCCATCAGGCCAGGGCGCGGACGGTGGTCGGGGGAGTGTCCCATAGGCGACCTTCGTGTCTAGCTCTGGGTGTCAGGAAAAGGCTCAGATGAGGGAGTCACAGAGACTGACAGTTACCAACATGACTGCAGGTGAAAATACGAAGAAAAAGGGATAGAAAGGAACACTGTGTAGAACAGCAACATGCGGAAAAGGCCTGATGAGTGAGGGAAGCAGACACAGAATGGGAGGAAAGCCAGGGGAGTGCTCCGCAGGTGGACCAGCGAGGGCCAGCAATGCCCATGCCTGGGGAGGCCCATGTCCCTGGGGAGAGGTGACCCACTCCTGGGGAGGCCCATGTCCTCAGGGAGAAGTGACCCACTCCTGGGAGGCCCACGTCCCTGGGGAGAGGTGTCCCACGCCTGGAGAGGCCCCTGTCCTCGGGGAGTGTCCACCGCAGCAGATACGGTGGGTGGGTGGGGCAGTGCAGTGCAGTGAAGGGAGGAGTGCGGTTGGCTGTTCAGGGGATGAGAGAAATAGGGCAGAGGGCAAAGCACTGACAGGAGACTCGACAGGATGAGAGAGACCTGAGGGAACGTGGGCACGGAGAGGCAGGAGCCAGTGGAGGCTGAGAAGTGGAAAATAAAAATAAAACGGGAGACGATTACTGATGGAATCAAACACCCAAGGTGGTGTGGAGGAAATGGTCAAAAGCACAAACAAGAGGGGGTCACTTCACGGTAAAACGGGAGGTGACGAGGCAGGAGGGGCAGGGCCTCAAATATTCGTGTGAAGCGCAGACGGGTGAGGCAGTTCATTCTTCAGGGTGTCTAAAGCTCCGTGTCCTCAGTTATTTCTGGAAAGCCATGGTCTAGGGATGGCGGCCATGTTCAGTGGATTGACCAAGGTTTAGAGTTGTAGGGCGAGTAACAGAAGACATTATCCAGGAGGGGAGAGTTACTGAGCAGCACTGAGGGCTAAGCTGAAGTGGGAGCTCCGCACCCTAGTGATTCTCCCCCGTGGAGCTCCGAGGCCCAGGCCCCCCAGGGGAGAGAAGATGGGGGGCCGGAGCTGGCAGGCTGGGTCCTGGCGAGGACAACCACCTTCTTCCCGATTCCCTTCTGCCCTGCGTGCACCCAGCCTCATGGATGTTGGCCAACGTCCAGCCAGACCCCCGTTTCTCTGTATTTCTGATTCTACACAATCGCCGTTTCCAACAAGGTTTCTATAGCCTATTAACAAAGCGTATTCACTCTCCGAGCAGCAGAAAAGCTTCCAAAATTCATCTTCTCCGTAATTCCAACCCAAGTCTGCAGCGCGGCAGGCTCGGGAAGTTTGGCCAACTTGCCGGCCCCGGCTCGCACACGGTCATCCATCATCATTACGAGCTGCATTCACAGAGCTTCTTTCTTTGGCATAAAGTCCAGAATGCAAAGGATCGTTAGAATGGGGAGAGATGAACCAATGAGATATTGAGACTGAGATACGTGTTTTGTTAGAAACGAAAATGGAAATACGATTCCAAGAGAAAAAGGACGTTCTTGCCACATGGTCACACACTCCTCTCAAAACATGAAAAATAAATTCACCCTCCAGAAAAAGAAGAAAAATGGATCTGACAGAGTCATTCTGTCATATCTTGAGGTTTCTCCTCCAAGCCTGTGCATCAAGGATCAGTGTGAACAAGCAAGGCCACGCCATCGGAAAGAAAGCCATGTGCTCGTTGTCACGGAGCCTGTCCTCTTCTCACCGCACGGTGCTTTTAACTCAAATGTGATTAAGTGGCTTGTCCCAGAGATGAAAAAAAATTCAGCTTCTAGCCCAAACCCAAATAGATTATAGACTCCAAGAGCATCACCATCATCGCCAACACCAGTGCAGACTTGAATTTTCATACCTCCGGCTCTATTTCCAATCCATAGGACAGACAATTGTAAATTCTTTCCTCATCTGCAGTCTGTCGAAGTAGGGCAGAATGACCCACGGCGGACAGCAGCGGAATCAGAGGATGGTGGTTGAGATTCTGCAGATCACCTAATCCAGCCCCTGGGATAAGAAAGTGGCTGACGATCGAGAAAGGAAGGGACGCAGGGCACCCCAGCTATGTTTTTCCACCTCACGATGCCCATCCACTGTAACACACTAAAACACAGTCCCCTCAGTTCAGCAGACACCTGTCTTTCATTACTAATACCAGGTAGATTTTTCACCTACCTAAATGCAGGTAGAGACCAACTGTACCTGGGACAGGAAAGATAATAAATATTTGTCAAATTCTTCCTGAAGTTGATGCAAATGAGAACGCCCTTGGACCTCACTGTGAGTTCCCATTATGTGTGGTTCCTACAGGGCATTAAAACAAGGCATAAGAGGGATCTTAACTCCTCTAAGGATGATAATACAGTTTGTCCATCTGTTATGGAATCATCGTGACCATTTCTGAACAAAATTTTGAAATACTAAAGTCTAACAACAGATTTTTTCCTGATTTGTGAGCTGATTTATATAAATATTTATTTAGAAACATCATTAGACTGTTAATGAATTGCTTTATTGGAAATTTTTTTTAATTAATTGAATTCAGATCTATCTCAAATAACTGTAAGGCAAGATCTAAAGAGCCGATCACAAATTAAACTACTTGAACTACATGAGGTTCATTTTGAGTAGCTCACATCTCAAAGGGATATGATTTGACAAATTGCACAGTCCCCAAGTTTAAATAGAGATAATGATATAATCTCTTGATGGTAAACGTACTATAATTTGACATTAATAAAATCTCTCTCTTACTTTGGGGGGAGGAATATGTTCTATTCACAATGTGTAACAAGGCTTAATTTCTTCTTATTAAATAGTTGTTATTCTATGGATCCATGTCTGAGTGTTTATCTTGCAATCTGCTTAACTCTGCAGACTGTGAGGTTTTTATGATGGACATCGCTGGCAACTTCTGACCTTCAGAAACTCAAGTGTCATGTTCAGCCAGTAACACTGAGTTGGAATAACATAATGACCATAGGAGACCTTACCCATTTTAGACAGATTCCCAAGTTAAGATTAAATGGTGACGTGAAAAGTTTCAAGACGTCTAAAGAAAGAGTGAAATCACAACATTCTTGCTTCTGAAATACCCATATCAGCTAGTTGTTACTATGTTAAAGCAGCTACCTGGGAAGGGTATAGATCATAAAAATAACCATTTATCACTGCAGGGAAGTTAGGGAAAGAGGTGACTGATTGGGTGGAGGGAAATGACAACAACAAAAGACCACTTCAGGCTAATTTTCTGAAAGAACACCAGGAAGAAGCGTTTGGAAGAATCTGGCTCCTCTGAGCTCTGCTGCTGACTTGCGACTAACTAGCTGCATAACATTCAGCAAGTCAGATAACCCCACAAGGTCCCTGGTGAATATAGGGTGATAAACCCAGGAACAAAATGAAATCATTTGGACCTGCTGATTCCAATATGCTATGATTTGCTACATTTCAAATATAACGTGTGACATGAAAACATTTTTGAAAGCAGATTTTGGCAAAGGCGGAATCGTGGCTGGCGAAGAAGGGCTTTGGAGATCTAGTTGTTGAATGAATGACAGGTGTCAGTCAGCTCAAGCACTGTTCAAGCTGTGCTGTCTCGTGTCCTTTTGTGTGTTCCTGGAAGATCCAGAAGGGGCTGTCAGACACGACACACGTGAGCATCCCCACACGTCTTCATTCTTTAGCAGAAATGGATCAGCCGAAACACCACGGGGCCTGCAGGCAGCTTAGGATTTGTGGTTTTTGCACATGTTGTTCTAGGGTTCGGATTTTCCCCTCTCCTCTCCCACCCCCCTTTTTAATTCCACAGAAGGAAATGACATTTAATTTGAGCTCCGCCCCTGATGGGTCCCTCTTGGCCAGCGGATTAGAGGCAGCCTGACTGCCGGGCGACCCAGCCATCCCCCGGGACGACAGCGCTGCGGCAGTGACAGCGTCTGTCAGAGAGCAGGCTGGCACTCTCTCCCTCTGCTCGCCTGCCCTAAGCTACAACTCTGTTATCATAACACTGACCACTCACGTCCGGGGTTGCCTTCCTCCTGCTCGATGAGCCAGCAGGCACCCATGCCCTCCCTTCTGTCTCCCGGGAGCTGGCACGAGCTCAGTTGCTGGGAGAGGTGACGGGAGAGGGTTGGGGTAGGGTGGGTGCGGGACGGGCTCACGTCTGCTCCCTCAGTATCAGAAATCAATTGACAAACCAAGGCAGGGAACATGTTGGCCACCGGCTGGAAAATGTGATCAGGGTCCCAAGAGATGTCCCCATTTTCTTCAGTGAAGGACTCTCCTGGACAGAAATGCCCTAAGAGCAGAAATCAGTGTTTCCCTTTATTTCCTGTCAACAGTGACAACTTGAAAAATGAAATAAAAAATGTGGTGGTGTGAGCTTTGGAATCTACCACTACCAGCCTCAACTAACTGCCCCGCCTTTTAGCCGGTGCTGTGTCTGCGCTAGCTGGCACTGTTTCATGGGCTCCAGCAGAGATCCTGCCCACAAAGAGAAACCTTGTAAAGAAGATTCTGTTGTTCCTGTGAAACTATATTTAATTAGGTCCCCAAAAGGTGTGTTGTCGTGGGGCTGTTTGCAACACAGCCTTCATAGCCAGGGCAATCCCGGAGCCTCCCAGGCTCTGGGATGTGTGCACTTCTTTGATAGCCCAGAAATGGCCTTTTTACAAGGTTGATGGTAGGCCCAGAATTTAAACCTGCATCCCCCTCCAGAACTGTTCATAAATTGCAAACATCTGTTCTCTTCCATGTAAGGGAATTAGAAGCACACAAATGCATGCATACACACACACACTATCAGCCCTTTTCAATCCTTGAAAAAGAGAAATCGTAATTGAAATTATTTTTCACATCAGAAAAGTAACCAAAAACCACAAAAGCTCAAAAGGACCTTATGGCTGATAAACCTGAGGCTCAGGCAGCAACGTGGTTTGCCTCTGGTCAGAGAAAGCAGAGCCACAAACCAAGCTCTCAGGCTAGCCCACTCCTCCTAACAAACCAAGGTCTCAGGCTAGCCCACTCCTAACAAACCATCTCAGGCTAGCCTGCTCCTCCTAAAAAACCAAGGTCTCAGGCTAGCCCACTCCTAACAAACCAAGATCTCAGGCTAGTCTCCTCCTAGCAAACCAAGGTCTCAGGCTAGCCCATTCCTCCTAACAAACCAAGGTCTCAGGCTAGCCTTCTCCTAAAAAAAAAAAAAAGGTCTCAGGCTAGCCCACTCCTAACAAACCAAGGTCTCAGGCTAGCCTGCTCTTCCTAAAAAAACCAAGGTCTCAGGCTAGCCCACTCCTAACAAACCAAGATCTCAGGCTAGTCCCCTCCTAGCAAACCAAGGTCTCAGGCTAGCCCACTCCTCCTAACAAACCAAGGTCTCAGGCTAGCCTTCTCCTAAAAAAAAAACCAAGGTCTCAGGCTAGCCCACTCCTAACAAACCAAGGTCTCAGGCTAGCCCACTCCTCCTAACAAACCAAGGTCTCAGGCTAGCCCGCTCCTAACAAACCAAGGTCTCAGGCTAGCCCACTCCTCCTAACAAACCAAGGTCTCAGGCTAGCCCACTCCTCCTAACAAACCAAGGTCTCAGGCTAGCCCCTCCTAACAAACCAAGGTCTCAGGCTAGCCCACTCCTAGCAAACCAAGGTCTCGGGCTAGCCTGCTCCTCCTAACAAACCCGCTCCCGAAGGAGTCTGAATATACATCGTGACCCAGTTTTAGCCAACAGCGAGTAGCAGCAACAACAGTTGGCAGGCGTGGGATCGCGCCTCTAGGAGTATGACAGGCTTGGGAGCAGCATCCTGCCTCATCCAGCCTCAGGAGCCAGGTACAAAGGGAAATAATCGTCACCAAACCCAGAGGGCCAGGGGCAAGAGGAACAGTCCGTATCTGTCCTGGTGAAGCGGGAGAGTAAGAACAAACTAAAGGAGCAACAGGGAGGAGCTTTCAGGGTCACAGACCACAGCAAAATGCCTTTGTATTTGACCAACTTGCCCACAGCAACACGTCCACTGACTGTAGCAGCCCTGGGTAGGAGCCCTGGCTGAGCCCAGGTACGACATCACAGCATTTGTTTTCCTTCTGGTCTACAAGTACAGGTTTGCAGTCTCTTATCTGCATTTACAAAATCCAGAAAAGATTTGAAACAAAAATATTTTCGTAGTCCATTTTGCAGCACCGTAACTGAGAAGAGACTGTTTCTAGTTATTATTTATCCCAGGCAGAGTGAATTTTCATACATTCTACTTCTAAATATATTCATGGGCTTGATTCTGGAGGGTTTCCACAAATTAGTATTATTTAATATATGATAAATGCACTGTAAGGCCACTCTCAAATTAAAAAGTTTCTGAATTCTAAAACCCACCAGGCGTCTGTGGTTTCATGCCCGGCGTTAAGGAACTTAACAGTCTTCTCCAGCTCAACTCTGAGGTGTTCTGCAGATTTCCTGTCATCCCTGGAGAAGATAAAACAACTATAACAAAATGCATGGTTTGCATTACTGTGTCGACTCCATCGTTTCCGATAACCCCAATGTTGGAACTGTCCATCGATTATTGTTGTCCCTTCTTTTCTAGATAACAAATCAAGGTCTCGGATGATAATAGCCTGCCAGGGACACTGTGTGAATATAAACTCGGAGGGAAAAATCTCCATCTGCAAATGAATTAGCCTCCTAACAACGCAGCCACAGGTTCCTTCCGTGGAAACTCTGGATGAGCTCCTACGACCCAATGGGAAAAGCACCCCTGACGGAGAGGCAAGACTCAGGGTGGACATTAGCTCTACCAGATCTTCGTGCTCCTTGCTCTGATCTGCAAAGTCATTATCACAGTTGCTCTAAGGGGGAAAAATAAAATACAGGCTTTCACCAATTCTAATTCCCAAGAATTTAATCTATATCACACAGGATTAAAATATTGATTTTCCAGTAGTCTACTGGAAGACAAAAGGTGGGTTTTGATATAATAGTCTTACGTGTAAAAGAAAACCAAATTTCACTTCTGGAGGCAACAGTCTCATTTACCGTTACAGGACTTTTCCCCGCCACTTACCCCATCCCCTTTTGTTTCACAGAAATCATTTTCAAAACTTCTCATTTTAAATCAAACACCTGGATGTCTGAGGGGGGTGTTTCCCAATCACAAGGGAGTGATCCTTTCTGAAATACCACCCAGTGTAACATACGGTGCTTCATGTTTTATTTACTTATTAAAGACGTTGGAAATCCACACACAACACATCTTTTAGTTTTAAAGTAAGTTCCTCCTCCCTGTCTCCCCCCCCCCCCATCTTAATTGCCCGGCCTTTACAAACCCAGGCAGTGAAAGAAACACCCGTCTACTGCTCTGTCAAATGTGCCTCACTGGGAAAGCTATTGGGTTTATAGAAGAGACAAACATTTCAGGCATGCCATTCCGGGGTAATGAAGCATGGCAACAAAATATACCTGTGCAACATTTGATAAAGATGAGCTGACACGCCAGTCCAAATAGGCTCTTTTGTGTGTCTGCACGCGCCTGCCATCACTGCTTTCATCTTAGAGCAGGAGGGTAGCAGCAGCTGGCAGGACCACGAGAGGGGAGCCGCTCGCACAATTAAACCTCGTTTACCCCTGGCCTCGATTTCCCTCCCACTCCCCTTAATTTATTATATGTTTTCTCCCTTTCTATACAAAAAAAAAAAAAAGTGGGCTCAATTTTTCTCTCCTTTCTCTTGCTATCTAATTCCTTTTACAGGGGCATTGGGAAAACAATAGGCAAAATCCCTGGGTGTTTAGCATTGGATCTTAAGGTAAAACGCTCCTTAGTGGGGTTTTACTGCTTGTATTGTTGTTTGATTAATGTAAAGCACAATCAAACCCCACAGTTACACATTGGTACATCGGCCAGAGAGAAGGCAGACTGTACTTCCTACTTGGATTTACAGGAAACATCTTTTGTTGCTTAATCTTTAGAGAGAATGAGAGAGGGATAGATGCTTGCAGCACAGCTGAGAAATGGAAGGCACGACTGGAAGACGGAGAAAATCCAGTGTCCCCAGTAAGAGTTGAGAACTGTGTCTGGCCACACACCCCACCTGAAGCTGCCAGCCCTGGTTCTGTCTGGGTGGGATTTTTGGCTTTCCTCTGGCATGTCTCTGTGTTGGTCCACGCCCTTTGGGGCAGCCCCAGGGGCCGTCCCTGGCTGTCCGACACCAGTGCCCAGTGACAGAAGGAGCACCCAGCGTGGCCGTAGGGCTCGGAGACCACGGACGGGGTGGCCATGCCTCTCCGCTGCTCTCTACAAGCCCGATTTCACAAAGGCCTGCACAATATGTCGCTGCTATGCTATTTATAGAGCAGCACATCCTATTTATAAAAGCCACGCAGTGAAACTGAAAGGAGCACAAAGCCACTCTGGATTATAAAGCTCTTGTGCTGAAAGAGCTGGACAGAGTGCCCCGGTGACAGGAGCCCTTCCTTCTTCTGACGGCAGGAACGGTGTTTGGTGCCGCGCGTGACGCCAACAATGAACATTTTGTGGCGTGATGGCCTCCACGCAAACCAAAGACGTACAAGTTTTGCTTTTGCTCACTCATCTAATTGACGCCCCTTCGTGATATCGCCAGACAGTTGACCTTTCAAATCAAATACGATGGATCTCTAATTTGCCTATCTGGGAGTAAGGCTACTCTAAATTGAAATGAATCGTGCAAAATAATTTGGGGTAGGGGCTATTTCTTATTCCCCTCAGACCTTTCTCACGGTTCTGGGCTGTTACAGTCTGAACCCAAAAAAGACTTCCACTGGAGAGAAGGGACAAGCCTGAGAATTGGTAGTAAAAGACTCAGGTTGAAATATTTGTCCCTGCACTTGCTATTGTGGCAAAGTCTCGCTATCTTTGAGCTTGTTTCCTCTTCTATAAAATTAGGGTAAGAAGATCCTAGACATAACACGTTCGCATTTAGAGAAAATCAAGTAGACAACATACATGAAAGCACTTCGTAAACTGCAAAATGTTACGAAGTTCATTCCTATTTTAAAATTTTAAAAATATTTATATAGATATAAGAGAATTCCAGAAACAACAGAATGAAGTGCTAAAATTTAAAAAGTTACTGATAAAAAAGAAAAAAAGCTAATAACTCCATGAATTGGAATGCTTCTGGCCTTACGGAGTCTAAGTTTTATAAAATTCCCAGTTATTTAAGGCTGCTGTCTTGTCAAAGCCATTACGTTTATTTCATTCTTTTAATTTGAAAAGTAATGGTGAAAATATCCCTCCAGGTTTACAGCAACGAGAGTCTTCTCGTGGAAGTCATTCAGCAACTTGAGGAGCGTGTTGTTGGGACTGGGAAACACGTTACTGATGGGGGAGATGTCTTGGGGGAAACTGCACAAACCTATAACAAAACCAGCCCATTTCTTACCCACACACTAATAATAGCATTACAAGAAATTCCTAAGATAAATTAAAAGGCTCCATTTTTTTCTTGGCTTCAGGTTTTAAGTCAAGTTTATTGAGGCATCATTTGATAATCATCAATTTTGATAAAAGCATACAGTCATGTAACTACCACCAGACTCAAGATAAAGAGCATTTCTTTTCTACCCCTTTGTAGTTAATCTCCTCTCAACGTCACTTCCCCACACCCCACTAATCTGTTATATAGTGTGCCAGTTTGAATGTATTATGTCCCCCAGAAAAAGCCATATTCTTTGATGCAATCTTGTGGGGCAGCTGTATCAGTGCTAATTAGATTGAAATCCTTTGAGTGTTTCTATGAAGATGTGACCCACCCAACTGTAGGTGATAACTTTGGTGAGATAATTTCCATGGAGGTGTGGCCCCACCCATTCAGCCTGGGCCTTGATTACTGGAGCAGTATATAAGCTCTGACAGAAGAAGCCAGCTTGGTACAGCTAAGAGGCACACTTTGAAGAATGCACAGAGCTGAGAGGGTAGCTGCAGATGAAAGACAGTTTGAAGACGGCCATTGAAAGCAGACTCTTGCTCCGGAGAAGCTAAGAGAGGACAAACACCCCAAGAACAACTTAGAGTGACAGTTTTGGAGGAACTGCAGCCTAGAGAGGAACGTCCTGGGAGAAAGCCATTTTGAAAACAGAACTTCGGAGCAGACACCAGCCATGTGCCTTCCCAGCTAATGAGGTTTTCCAGACACCATTGGCCATTCTCCAGTGAAGGCACCTGACTGCTGATGTGTTACCCTGGACACTTTATGGCCTTAAGACTGTAACTGTGTAACCAAATAAACCTCCTTTTATAAAAGCCAATCCATTTCTGGTGTTTTGCATTCTGGCAGCATTAGCAAACTAGAACATATAGTTTTGCCTTTTCCAAAATTTCATGTACATGAAATCATACAGTATGCATCCTTTTCAGTTTGGCATCTTTTACTTAGAATAAGGCTAAGAGTCACCCACGGGTTGCATCATTTAGAAGTTCATTTTTATTATTTTTGAGTAATATTCCACTGTGTGCATGTTACACAGTTTGCTTATTCATCAATTGATAGATGCTTCATTTCCAGATTGTGGCAATCACAAGTACACTGATCTGTACATTCATTTAAGACCTGCACATTCAGACCTGCACACTCGTGTGCAGGCTTTACTACGGATGCATTTTCATTTCTGTGAGATTAAACATCTAGGAGTTGGACTGCAGGTAAGATGGCAAGCGTGTGTTTTATAGGAACCTACTAAACTATCTACCATTTTGCATCCCCCCCAGGACAAGAGTTTTCTAGATGCTCCACATAATCACCAGCACTTGATACCGTCATTTGTTTTTGTTTTGTGTCTTCTCAGCAATTTTAATGGGTGTGTATAGTCTCTCATTGTGATTTTAATTTGTACTTCCCTAATGGCTGATGATGTTGGGCATCTTTTCATGGGCTAATTTGCCATCTGCCTATCTTGTTTGGTGAAGGTTCTTTCAAATCTTTTGACCATGTTTTTATCGGAATGTTTATTTTCTTATTTTTGAGCTGTCAAAGTTATACAGTGTAGACAGCAATACATTTTCAGTTGCAGGTTTTGAAGATATTTTCTTCCAGTGTGTGGCTTGTCTTTTCGTTTTTTAACAGTATCTTTTGAAGACCAGAAGTTTTCAATTTTGATCAAGTTCAATTTATCAATTTCATATTTTATGATTCATGCATGCTAAGAATTGTTCAGTGCTCTAGTAATTAGAAATACTCATCCACCAGTGAGCACATCCTCCTCAAATGAACAACAAAAAAAAAACTGATCATGAGAACTGCTCAATGCAACATTCTCCTTCCGTTTAATGCAGATGTGCATTAAATGCCACCTGCGTTTGGAACACGCCCTGTCCAAGCTCCAGCTGGATAACTGGTGCCTTAAGTTCTAGGGTTAAAAAGGCTGACGAGGCTATGCCTCACCACTTTATTAAGTCAAGTGATTGGGATTTGGTGAATTTAAGGATAAAATGACTTCCTAAGATTTAAGGTTTCTTTCTTTTTTTTTTTTTTTGCTTTTTCAGCTCCTGATGAGGTTCCTTAACCGGACTTTGAAAACAAAGGGACTGATTATGAAGAATTAAAACAAATAAAATTCAAAACTCTATGAACAGCAAATAAACATATTTAATGAATAATTAACTTACATAGACAAATAATTAGTATCTGTGATCCGGGTTTCTTTGTGTGTGTAATATTGCTCTTTTTTGGATGAGAATTAAGAAATTAAGGAAATTAAGAAAATGCTCCCAGCATTTCCTTAATTCTGGTATGGATGTTCTTTCGGAAACACAAGTGGCTAGATTCCCAGTCTTAACGTCAGCCTTCGCCGTGGGGGTCCTCTCCGGAACCTTCCGTTCCTTGGATCTCACTCTTACCCTAGCTGGCCTGATGACACCTTCTATTTCTGGAATTTCTAGAACCAGGCTAGCTGGAGAGTCCTGGGCCTTTGGCCTCGTAGGTCCCTCTCCGCCATTGCTATAGCTTCCTCCCTGTGTGACTCTTAACCTTTCCTTCCTGACGCTTCTCATCCGCCTTTAAGTGGACGCTTTCCTCCGACTATTCAGAAAATATATGGAGCTTTTACCTCCACCCACCAGCTCTAATGCACTCGTGGCACCACACAAATCCTTGCTCAACTCAAGAGCACAGGATCAGAGGCCACTGCCCTCCTTTCCCCTCGTGCTCGTTCAGGGCATGGCTGGTTCCCTGAGGGTCTCAAGGCGAGGGTCTCTGCCCGGCGGGGAGCTCGGGACCCTTCTCAGACCTGCCTGGTGCTGGGCCGGCTGGGCGCCCGTCTACTGCCGAGCCCTAGTCCCAGGCATCACTGCACCTCGGGTTTCTTCGCTGGTCCCGTCTCCCCGTAATTCCTCTGCCCTCTGCCCTTGGCACAGGGTGCTGTCGAGGCCGACCCCAGGAAACGGCGCTGTCTCCGCCTCTGAGCCCCCTTCCCTCAGCAGAGGGTCCCAGGGCTCCGTTCCACACCTGCAGCTCTCAGGCGAAAGGCAGCCGTCCCAGGCCTTTTAAGTGTTTCCACCCCTTTCTGTTCCACTATGTGTGGCTGGAAAGTTGAGTCTTACTTGTAAAAGGAAAGAGGACTAAAGCCTGTGCAACTGCTAGGCAGGCACATAGAGGGCCCTGCTAGACCAGTCTGATTCAGCCTGCGTATCCGTTGGATTAAATAATCCGCAGCTTGGCAAGACCTGGCCGCAGCTGCCCCATTGGAGGGGGCTGGGGCACAAAGTGCGATGCTCAGAATGACTTCCCAAAATGGTCTGGAAATCTCTAGATCAAGGGTCATTAATCTGAAAATGGCTCTGAGTCTATTTGATTTCTGTGGGAAGAAAAGACTCCTTTAGAAATGGGAAGTGACAGGCGGGTTCAGAAATAACTGACGGCAACCATGGGACTGGACTTGCAGAAAATCTTCTCCAGCTCTGTTTGAACAGTTTCACTCCACTGACTTTTAACACCATCCTGAGAAGGGATCATATCCCACGTCATCGCAGGCCCTGCTGCTATCTGAGCCCACACAGGCAGGCAGGCCTGCTTCCGGGAACGACGAAAACGGGCACCAAGCAGGCTGGAGGGCCACGGGCAACGCTGGGCAGGACGAGGAGACAAACACTGTGATGTTACACGCACACAACCCAGGGACATAGCGTGGGGGGCCCGCGAGGCCTCAACCAAAACACTACCAGGTGGGGAGCAACCCGAGAGGCCACTCTTCCCCCACCCCTCCTCACGTGCAAAATAAAGAAAACACTGCACCTGCACGAGCAAAGGGCAATGCGGGACCAAGCGTGGAGGGCGAGGAAAAAGGACACATCGACCGGAAGAGGAAGGAAATTTTAGAGAGAGAGAGATTGTGTGTGTGTGTGTGTGTGTGTGTGTGTGTGTGTGTGTTGTGGTGTGGTGTGTGTGAGGCAGAGTGAAAGGGATGTGCAAACACATGTGTGTCCGGCCCCAGATGCACAGACAAGCATCAGAAGGACAACGGGACAAGGTCAAGAGAAATCACTCCTTTGAATCACCCTAGAGCAGCCAGAGGAATTAGGACTGATTTATGAATGTATTTCCACAATTTACTTGAAAATTTGTAATGTCTGTGCAGCCTGGCAAGAAAAAAAGGTGAGAGCACTGTGAGGGAATGCTTCTGTTCCACTTTATTGTAAAATTATCCCATGCTACCTGCTCTAATCCCCTGAAAACAAATTAAACCCTCACTAAGCTGACTTTAAATCAATAGTTTCATTTAAGAATAGTGTGACTTAATAAAAATAAAAAACTAACTGGTCCAGCCAATTTAAGAGGGAAATAAATCATTGCCCAAGGAAAAAAAAGCAGATTTGACTTGTATATGGGCCCCGGCTTGCTGCAGGGGGAGAGTCTGCCATCTAAATTAACTCTGGCTGAGGATAGAGCTCGCAGACCCCATTCAGAAATCCACTCTGTTCTGCAGGTCCCAAGAGCAGGATGCCAGCTACCCCCACAATGGGAAGCAGCATTTCTTTCTGTATTTTTTTAAAAATAATCACTAAAAAAGAGATGATAATACTCTGTGGAATCCGCCTTCAACAGTCCAGAACTCAGTGTCCAGGGGTTGCAGGTGTGTGGACTAAGAAACACATTTTTTATTATGTCCGATGCAGAACGCTTTGTCATGTAGACATGCCTGGGTAAGGAAATAGTTCCCTCAATAAGCAGGGACAAAGGTACAATTAGTGGAAAATTATTAAAATCAGTAATTAGAATGGATGCCTAATCTATTTACGAATCTTCTTTAAAATAAATCAAAGGGTTAAGTACTTTTTTTTTTTTTGCCATATAGAAGAGATGAGGTTGCCATTTTATGACAAAAGAAGTCATCTAAAGAGAGAAGACTAAGAATTTACTCAAGAGGTTACAGAGAGAATTATGCAGTTCCATAATTCTAAACTAGTACTTTATCCCATTTAATGGAGTACTTCTGTATTAATCATATAAATTAGAAATATGCTTATGACCCTATGCTTGCCTACTTAATTTATTATTATTTATTGGTGATACATAAACATTAAAGTGAGTGCCTTCAGACCATGACACATCAGTATGATCCGTGTCACTGTGCCACCAGAACATTTTAAAATTTTCATAATTATAAAATATCAATTCTAGTTACTTACTGATGTTCACTGCCAAAGAGGGTGCTTCTATTTATCATGTTGATGGTAACAAATTAGAAAACATAGCCTTTTTAAGGTAAGATTTAAAGCCAAAAAAGCTAAGCAGGACCACTTGTTTCTTACCATAATCCCTCTCTTGAGAACTAAATTCAATTTAATTTGTTGGCCAGAAAAATATCAGATCCAGTACCTGGAAAAATCAGTTTCATAAGGCAGCTTCATTACATGGGAAACACTCCAGCTGAGAAGGAGTTCATGGGCTCAAGTCCCTCTCCAGTAGTTATAATCTTGTGTTGTCAATCTAGTTACTGACAACAAGTTGTGGCCTCACCTTTGCTATCTGTATAATGGGGTAATATTACCTGCAGAATTGACGGAGCTATTACCAGACCCCAGGCAGGCGATGGTGAGTGCTTTGCAAAGTGTTATTCAACAAGGAATGACCGGGCATCTTTTCTGCCCAAAGGGAAGCATGGTAATTAATTCTAGCATAGAAAACATTGGCTTTTAAGATCAGCATGGTGATATAATTCGCTAGCTCTCCTGTGGTGTCAGCCCCAAGAAAGGGCTTTGCCTTAAGGGTTGTAACTGAAGAGCCTGCTCTTGTCTGATGGAATAAGGGGCATCCACAGCTGTCCCCCTTCTAGGCCAAGCTCACGGTTCAGAACATGGGGTGATTTCCTCAAGGGGTCTGGAAAGAATTTTCCAAACTTCTTAAACTCGAGCATTTGGCGAGATGAATTAGTGGCCATTTCACAGCATCAGTCTTGGCCCAGGGTACAAGCAAGGGACCCGACAAGTACAAACTAACAATGTATTTGTTTCTATTTGTAGTAAATTAGGAGTGTTTTCCCTTTCTGGAAGGTCAATTCTTTGTTTGCAATACCCACTCAAGTGAAAATGTTCATCGTTATGAAGCGGTCTCTCCTTGAGGACTGGTTCAAAGTCGTTTTGTGAACGAGCCCCTCCATTACCCCGGCGGGTGCATGCCCATGTCACGGGTCAATTTGCTCACACGGAGGAGAGAATGGCTCATCACCCCTTTCCCCGCTTCCAAAACCTCCAGCCTCCAACTGAAAGTCTCTGCATTTAAACAGCACCCCTGAGCCAGAACCAGCCAGAAGAATCCATGCAAAGACAATTGTCTGGAAAATGTACCACCTGATGTGTACGTAAAACTCCATTAAACTTCTTCCAAGACAGGAACAGTTGTTAGACCATTCCCCACTGTCCTTTGAGAAGTCATGGCCCGGTTCTGAGCCTATTAACACAACAGAAAGACTTAGAAAACAGCCAGTCAGATCAGTTGGCACCCATCTGGTCAACCTTGTCCTACTCGAGAAGTGAGCTGACATCTGTGGTTGCGCCACGTCTAAGAGGACAGTGAGCTGGTTCTGAGACCTCTGGTGCAAACACCTGACCTTCAACTCATCCACTCCCAAGGCCAAGGGCTTGGCACAGGCTCCAGGTGCTTCTGCTCCTCCCACAACTGGAGGACAGCTGGTCTCTGGAGCAGTCGGAGCCCTGGCAAGCTGGTTCCAGGTTTCCCAAACATCCCCAGCAAGGAGAATTCGGGGGTGCTTGCTAAGCATTCAGCTTTCCAGGTCCTTCCCCGGAAATTTGGTTTGAGTCCTTCCAAGGTGATGCTCAGGCATCTATCTGTTAAACTGGCATCCAGGTGATTTTCTCATTGGAAAAGTTTGGGAAAAACTCATTCAAAGAAACCGACTTGAAGCCAGTGCTTTGCCTTGGGCTTGGAGGCGGCACATCGCCAGGGCTGACTGCACAATTCAGGGTGATTTCTGTTGAATTTGGTTCAGGACTCACATGCCAATCCTTAAACATGACGCAAAAACATTACCCCAGGCCAGGCACACCAGAATCAATGATTTCATCCCGAACACGCTGGTCAGCCAGCTCTGTGAGGTGACGATGCTTTTCGACGTCCAGTGGGGAGAAGCTTCCCAAGCCTGGGAAAGGAGCATGTAACAGGGGGAAGAACCAGAAGACTCCATCCCAAAGTCCCAAACAGGGATGCCCAAGAGGCAACCACTTAAAGGAATCAACTGCCGCTCACCAGAATCCCAACCCTCCCAGACCACAAGGCAGAATCTGATGGAAGGACACAGCGCGTCTCTGAAGTGATGCAAACCGAGAAATTTCCAACCAAGTTCATTAGAGCTTCCCCCAGAGCTCCCACATCTGGGCCTTTACTTAATGTCTGGGGGTGGACCCATTGCCGCTTCCAACATTACTGACCTCACTTCCTTTGCTGTTCATTTCTCTGAAAAATCCAGAGCAGAAAGCATGCGCGTGGACCTGTGGCCCGTCCTCCCCGCCCCAGTCCTCCCCGCTGTGGACCTGTGGCCGGTCCTCCCCGCCCGGGCTCTCTCGTAGCTGTGTCCTGCAGCCCCGGCCCAGCTCCTCGTCCCACCTGCTCCCCGGCTCTAACTCGGGTGTCCCCCCTCTGCGGCTGGCTTCTCCTTCCAGCAGGAGGGCATCAAGTCCAGCGAGAGAATCTGCTGTTAGACATCGGTTCTCAAATGCCTCTGGTATAAAGGGAGCTGGTTGGGGGAGTCAACTTTTGTTTCCCTTCTTTTCCTCTGCCCTCCTGGGCCCCCACGCTCCCCCCGGCTGCTAAGAAAATTGCTTTCCGGCCAATAAAGAGATTCAGAGGAAACGGTCCGAGGCCTCAGGAGCGCAGGGGAGAACACGCTGCCCGTCCTCGGTGCCTTCTCCCGGCGCCCGGGGAGGAGGGCAGGAGGAAGCCGGGCCCCCCGGTTCCACAGCCCGAAGGAGCCAGGGCAGCCAGGCCCCGGGCTTCCACCTGTCGGAACACGGTCAGCCCACATTTTGTGAATTCGTTTGTTCCGTGTTCAGAGCACACACACTCTTTGCAAAATAATGTTAACGGCCTCAGGATACATTGCATAAAAAGCCAAATGATTATGATATTTTATAAAACACAAAGCAGCAGCAGAAACCCATAAAAACGCCATATGGGCTTTCATATCTCCTCCAGGGCCCCTAAAATGGTCCAAATTGCTGGAGGCGCATGAGCTGCGGATCTTCTCAGGCTGTTTGTCAAGGCCCAAGCCCCCTTCCGATGGCCACGTCCCCACGGGGACCAGGGGCTCGGGGCCCCTTCACCCTGGGCGCGCCCCACTCCCGTCTAGCAGCCCCGAGCCCTGAGGGTCTCTCTCATGTTGAGGAGGGGCTGCTCTGCCCTCCTGGGCCCCCATGCTCCCCCTGGCCACACACCTCAGGGATCCTGGGGCTCACCCCCATCAGCCCTCACTTTAAACCTGCAATGGGACCCACAGGGAGCCGGTGATGTGCCCGAGAGCCGGCAGGAGTTCATGGCAACGCAGAGACCTGAGCCAGGGATCCTGACCCTGAGCTGAAGTTCTTCCCATCGCCTGTCCCAGGGGCTGCAGGAGCAAGTGGGAAAGACAGGGTGGTGGGGTGGCGGGGGTCCTCCCGGGGATGAGGGCCCTTGGCGAGCTCCCCACAGCAGCCCTCTCGGCCAGCAGGCCCACAGGTCAGGCGAGGGGCTCGCGGCGGGCTCTGCAGGGCACCCAGCTCCTGAGGTCTAAGGGATCTTTCCTCCTATACCCATTCCCCCTACACCGTCCCTGGGCCGGCCCTTCTCAGGGGAGCAGGCGAAGGAGACGCAGGTGGCCACTGGTGCCCAGCAAGCCCGCAAGGAGGGCTGCCCCGCTGCTGTGTGGTGGACGCTGGGAGAGGCCGGAGCTGGGAACCCCAGAGGTGCCCAGAGCCAACCAGGGGGAGTCAAGGGTGGTCTCACAGGCCCCCCAGGCACCTACGTTACCACAGACACCCCACAGGCCCCCATAGACACCCCACAGGCCCCCACAGGCATCCCACAGATACCTCATAAGACCTCTCAGGCCCCCACAGGCACCCACAGACACCCACAGATACCCACAGGCCCTCACAGAAACCCACAGACACCTACAGGCACCTCACAGGCCCCCAGAAACCCACAGGCTCCCACAGACACCCACAGACACCCAAAGAAACCCACAGGCCCACACAGGCCCCTACAGACACCCCAGAGTAGAGGAGGGTAGAGAAGGGGAGGGAGAGGAGGGGTAGAAAAGGAAATGCAGGGGAAACACAAGAGCCCTCACATCTGGGAGGTTGCAGCAACAACAAAGACTTACTCTCAGTAACAATTTTCATAAATTATTTTGAATATTCAGGACTTTGAAAGGTGCATCTAGAACAGCATTTCATTTTGCCCCCCTGTCCTCCCCACACACATTTTAGTGATAAAGGGCAAACCCCACCTTTCTTTTAAAGACCCAGAAGCCAGTGGTGGGCGAAGAGCAGGGGTGGTGCTTGTGCATCCGCCATCCCACGGCCTGCAGGAGGCCCGTGGCTTCCCTGGAGTGGAGGGAGCAGGGGGCTCCCCTGGGCCCACAGATGCTCACGGCCCCTCCCTTGGGCCCCTTCACCAGCATGAAGCCCATGCCCGGCTCCCACACTGCAGCTGCCTGTCCAGGCCTGCTGCTGACATGGCCTGTCCATCCACGGGCAGCCCTCGGGGGAGGTTCTCGCTAGGGCACCCCCAGGTTGACCTCCCCTGTCACCCCCCTTTCACGGCTCTGCCAGAGTCTCTCACACACAGCCCTCCCCACAGCGCAGCCTCTGGGCCAAGCTCGCCCCACGCCAGTCCACGGGGGCCCACCCGGCCGTCTGGGACAGCGGGAAGCACCCCCTCCCCTGTTGATTTGGAAAGTCACCCCCCCACCCCAATTCCTCTCTGCCTGTCAAACCTGTGGCCAGCTGCGGAGCTCAAAGCCAGGCTGCAAGCCCTTCCTTGGCAAGTCTGGGGGGCACCGGCCTCTGTGCTCTGGGGTTCTCCAAAAGGAGACGTGGCAACACTCTCCAGCCAGCTCTGCAGGAGTTTGTTGTATTGTTGCAGGGGAGGACACACACCACCAGAAGGGACTGGGCCCTGTGAGGGGAGTCAGGGGTTCAAGAAAGCAGGGCTTTGCTCAAAATTCAGAGGCAACTCCGTGACCGGATGCCTTAGAGAACCCGGCTGCCCGGCGGGAGGGATGAAGCGAGGCTAAAGCCGACGCTGGTCAAGAGGCAGCAGTCACACTTTCACCAGGAGGACTGGGTGTTTGTTTGGTATTTCGTAGCAGGGCCATGCTCGTATTTGGGAGTTTGGGCACAATTACATGGCTGTCTTGTCTTTGCCTGGCCCCGTGGCAGCTGCAGAGAGGCCTTGCATGATCGTGATCTCGCTTTCTATGAAACTGTTTGTGTTAAAGGTGAGGGCCCAGCTGGGAGGGCCAGGCCAGCTCCCAGCCCAGGGTGCTGTCTCTTTCTCAGAAATGCTCCCTCTCGATACCCTCGCACAGCTCAGGCTCAGCACACATCAGGCTCTCACGACCTTCCACGTGGCCTGCTGGACTCCGGGATGTCCACAGAATTCCCAGCCCCTGGCTCGGGGAGCACCCAGCTCATGGTGGAGACCGACCACTGAGAAAGCAAGATGGGCTCACACCCCAAACCGAGCAGGGTCCACTCACCGGCCAAAGACCCCACAGGCAGGCGTCCTGCAGTCCATCCAGCGAGGCGGTCAAAAACCGCTTCCTGGAGGAGGTAACACCTCAACCAGAAGTAAACGACAATGGGAGACGGTCTGGCAAGGATGGGACATCTCGTGGGGGTGGGGGAGAAGGGGGCAGAACAGAAGAGGAAAACGGCGAAGGGAGGAGGGCAGGGAAAAGGGGGAAGGAAAGCAACTCAGTCATACCCAGGACAGTCCTGGGAGCACAGAGGTGCCTGTCCTGGGGGTGCCGCCCTCCTGGCTGGGAAAGGTCACCCCGCGGCCCCTGGGGTGGCTCTTCCAGGCCTTGGGAGCAGCACAATCCGCTCAGGGCAGCGCCTGGGGCCGGACGGCTGAATCCTGCAAAACCTGCAGTCGGAAGCAGCACGCTGCACAAGCTCAGGCCTGCGAATCCCGCAAATCTGGTGCTTTACTCACGTTCCATGGCCGAGCCAGATGGCCCAGGGCAGGTTGTGAATTGCCCGTGCCTCAGTTTCCCTACCTGTAAGAGGGGGCGATAACACCTACCCCCCGGAGACTGGGAGGAGGGAGGACTGCATAAGGTGCATGCACATGCGATGCATTTAATGGATGTGTGAGCCCACTTTCATTTTAATAGTTACAGTAAGTGTCTACTTCAGGATTCGGTTTTCTTTCATCTTCACACACACACACACACACACACACACACACACACACACACACAGACTCATCCCTGTTTTTCTGATGATAAACCCAGGCTTGAGGAGTTCAGCCCTTCTCCCCGAGGTGGAGGCCTGAGTCGAGCCTGAGGCGGCGTCTGACTCGGACGCGCCCGTCTCCACACCGTCTCCCGTCTCCCCCTGGACCAGGTCCGTGGGCTTCGGCCGCTTCCGACGCGGCATCGCAGGCACTTTCCCGGAGAAATGGTTCCATCCCATTCTCAGAAAAGGGCCCTGACATCAAGGAGGAACCCGGGATTACCAACCTTTGCTAACTTCCCCACTGCAGGGGCTTCCGAACGATTTCCCAGCATCAAAATCATTCCGCAAATAAAACTTATTCAAAATGTTACATAAAACACAACAAAATAGAGTTGCTTTGAGCGTGGGTCTGTGGGTGGAGGGGCGCGTGGGGAGAGAAAGGTCAAGGGCCCAGGCTTTCACCCCCTCGGCCTCCTCCGCCCAGCCTTGCCCGGGTCCCGGTTGGAAATCCAGAGCCCTGACGAGCAGAATTATCTCAGGAACTTGCCGTTATGTCAGCATCACAGGAGCCACCGACAAGTCAGCCAAGAGGCATTGCAAGCAGAAGCCATAACTCTCTCTGAGATACCGCGTGGGACTGCAGCACCGATAAATTCCCCAACACAACGGCCCCGTGGACTCCGTGGCGGGCAGGACCAGGGGCCGGGCATGAGCAGGTTCCCTGGGCAGATGGCGCGGTGAGTGACAGGCCAGCCTCAGGGGCCCTCCCTTGGCCCTCACCCTGGGCACGTGAGGACTCAGTCTCGGTGTAGAAGACCCTGGGATCTGGGAGGAGGACACAGGAAAGCAGGGCCGAGAGGGTCCTCCAAGGGCGCACCTGGACGGGACCTCCCAGAATGATTCCAGAGATGCTGGGAGGGCCCCAGGACGTCTGAAGTGACTCCCAGGTTGCACGCCCCCACAAGCCTTGCCCAAGCAGCAGCAGCCTGGAAGGAGGAGAAGCGCCTCAGCCGCCAGCACCACAACGTTGCCACCACAACCCTGGAGACAGCAAAGCTCTCCAAAGCTTTGCCTTATCCGCTCCTCCCACCTACCCGTGAGATGGACACAGTGGATGGCACGATGCCCGTTTCACAACTCGGCAGCAGATGGCGGTGGAGGGAGGCACCCAGAAGCGGATAGGCTCAGTCTGCGAGAGGCTCAGCAAACCCACTCACCACGAGACCTCCAGAGGGAGAAGGCTGCAGAGCAGAGACGGGAGGGTGCCAAGGGCAAACGTTAGCCGTTTCTCAGAAGTCGCGGTCTGGCCTTGGTGTTGGTGAGGAACCAGTGAAAACCTGAAGTGTGCTGCCCTTGGTAGAGAATTGACTGATGCAAGTGACTGTCCCAGGAAGAGACTCTTTCACTGTCTTCCGAGAGCTGTAAAAATGCTGCTGGGTCACGATTGAAACAGGTTTCCTAGAATCCGGTCTTGCAGGAGGAGCTGTGGTCCTGCCTCAGGCGGTGGCTTCCGTGGACTGTATTTTTATGAAGCTGCACCTCAGAGGACGTCTTTGGAAGACAGCTAAGGTACAGGACTGGGCAATGGAATGGAGAGTGGGTGGGTGGGCAAATGGCAGCTGCCCCTCCACGTCCTGTCAGAGCATGGGCTTAGCCCTCAGTATTTGTGATGAATTTCTGTGTCTCTGTGTTCTTTAAGGGTGAAGATGCTGTTTTTCTGGGTCTTTCACAGCATCTGGCACATTGTAGATGTCCATAAACATGTTTTGTTTGAACAAAAGATTGTGTTATATGGCAACATGTATGTTTGCCCAGTTGAGGAAGTTTATGAGAAGGGGGACTTCATTGTAAAGATTTTCATTTTTGGCTTTCCATTCTTGGCGTATAATATAGACACCCCAGAAAGTGTTGGATTTCAACATCAGTAAAGGTTTACGTGCCACGTCAGCTCCTCCATCTCCTGCTTCATGACATCGTAGTTACATTAATTTCCCGTCCTGTGCTCCACCCTATCCCTGGACTTCGCCCAAACACGGAAACCATCCCGAAACGGCAGGATATCTAAAGACCTTTAGGAAAAGATGCCAAGACGAACAAAAACAGAGAAACATGTAAGGTGAAAAGGGAACCTGGCAATGAGGAAACAGCCCAGGCATCTCGGACAGCGTGTGGTGGCCCCGGCTGGGGGAGCAGGCACGGCCTGGAAGCCACCTTCGGAACGCTGCACCTGCACCCGGCTCAGAAGCAGAAGTGGGGGGTGGGGTGGGGGGAGAGGCGCTCGTTTCTGGAACAGAGATCAGCTCTAGAAGCTGACAGTATCTAGTGCCCAGATGATATTCCCACCAAAGCAGTGAAGTCACAGGAACAAAGCTCACGTATGAAGAGAGCATAGATGATTAAAGTCTAAGAATTGGTGGGTAATTCTGAAAGAATGCTAACGTGTCACTTTTTAGTGTACACTTTATCTACTTTCAGAAATATTTTGTTGAACCTTACAATTGATAAAATATATTACATAAACCTGAAAATTTTTGAAAGAAAATTTCTAAGAAAGAAGTCAGTAAAACTTTAAAATAGAAAGTGAGTAGATAAATTTACAAGAAGCCAGGGACTAGATACTTATAATTGATTCTGAATTTGGGTGTGAGCTTCCTGGCAGTCAAGTCAAAAAGAGAAATCTACTCTCTTCTGAGGACATGCCAGTTCTCAAGGAAGACAAACTTTTTCCTAATGCAAAGTTCTATAATTAATTTATTAGGAAAATCCTTAACATAAAAAGCATGAATGCAATCATTTAAGAGGAATTTTGTAGAACATAGAAAAATGTTGATTATTTGGCCATTTCCATTAAGAGAAAATCCAAAGCCTAATTGCATTGTTTTTATAAATTCCAAAATTCATACATGTTGTGGTGGTTTAAAGCTGTATGTACCCCAGAAATACATGTTCCTAAACTTAACCCATTCCTATGGGTGTGATCCCATTGTAAGTAGGATTTTTTGATGAGGTTACTTCAGTTAAGGTGGGACCCACCTCAACCAGGATGGGTCTTAACCCTATTACTGGAGTCCTTTATACCAGAGTGAAATTTGGACAGAAAGAGAGAGAGAGAGACAGCCACAGGAAGTAAGAAGCTGAAATCAATATAACCCAAAAGAGAACAGAGAGGCCTGGAAAGGCCACCGTGTGCCTTGCCATGTGTTTTGGTTTGCTAAAGCTGCTGAAATGCAGTATACCAGAAATACACAGGCTTTTAACAATGGGGATTCATTAACTTACAAATTTACAGTTTTAAGACTGTGAAGATGTCCAAAGTAAGCCATCAAGAGGAAGAAACCCTCTCTGAAGAAAAGCTGCTGGCATCCGGGACTCCTCTGTCACATGGAAGGCACACAGCGGCATCTGCTGGTCCTTCTCTCCCAAGTTTTGTTGCTTTCAGCTCCTGGTTCCAGTGACCTCCTCTCTGAACCTCTGTGGATCTTTGCTTCATTCTACAAGGCTTTTTCTCTCTAGGCTCTCTGCTTTTCCTGTCTTTTATTCCCTCATAAAGGACTGCAGTAAAAGGACTAAGAACACCTTGAATGGGGTGGGTCACATCTCATTAGAAATAATGTAACCAAAACTTCCCACCTATAACAGGACTTCACTCACAAGAACAGATTAAAAGGACATAGCCTTTTTCTGGGGGTACATAACAGCTTCAAACCAGAATACCATGTGATAGGCTAAGGACCAAGGATCGCCAGCAGCCAGGCCCAGAATGCCACAGTCTTCAGGAAGAAAGCATTGTGTTGATGATGCCTTCAATTGGGCTTTCTTTTAGCCTCAAACTGTAAACAAATAAATTCCCATCGTTTAACCCTACACATTTTGTAGTATCTGTTCAAGCAGCCCAGGAAACTAAAACAGAAGCTTATTGTAAAATATTCATGCAATGCAGAAACTTATAAAGAATAAAGAAGAATAAAGCATTTTTTTTTCTTTTCTAAGACAGAATTTTAAGTTCTAGTTCATCAAACATATTTTTATTGAGTCTTGCTTCTCAAACACCATAGAAAGTGAGAAGAAGGGGTGTTGCCAAGTCCATTAGCCTTTCTCTCTCATGGTCAATGACCTGGTCAGTTTGTGATGAGTTCTAAGTAGGAGTCACCTCAGGGTGGGGTTCTGGAGCAGTGCTGTCTGACAGAACTGGCTGCACTGATGGGAAGGTCCTGTATTTCCTTCTGTCCAGTCCTGTGGCCACCAGCCACATGTGCCTACTGAGCCCTTGAAATGTGACCAGTGCAAGCAAGGACCTGAAATTTTAATTTTCTTTTATTTTAACTACTTCAAATTTGAATTTTAAAAGCCCCGAGTAGCTGGGAGTACTGAATTGGACAGCTCAGCTCAACTGAGTCCGTGTCATGAGCAGTGGCAGCCAGGTCCTCAGGCAATGGGTCGGGTTTGCTGTTGCAAATATTATTAAACCTATCATTAGCCAGTGTAGAAGTTCATCAAAACCACAATGAGATACCACCTCACAGTGAAACACCCACTAGGATAGCCATGATTAAAAAAAAAACAAACAGAAAATTACAAGTGCAGACAACGATGCAGAGCAATTGGGTGCATTGCTGGTGGGAATGTAAAATGGCACATCTGCTGTGGAGAACAGTTTGATGGGCCTTCAAAAAGTTAAACACAGAATGACCATATGACCCGGCAATTCCACACCCAGGTATATATACTGTAGAGAACTGAAAACAGGTGTTGAAACAAAAACATGTACATCAATGTTCATAGCAGCCTTAATCACAGTAGTCAAGAGGTGGAAACACCCCAAGTGTCCATCAAGAGAAGAATGGACAAACAAAACGTGCTCTATGCACACAGTGGAGTATTCTCCACCATAAAAAGGAATGGAGTTCTGATACGTGCTATGACAGGATGAACCTTGATGACATTAGGCTAAGTGGAATAAGCCAGGCACAAAACGAGAGATAGCGTATGGCTCCACTTACACTGGAAATATGCAGTACAGGTAAATCCGTAGAGAAGGGAAGTAGGTTAGTGCCCTACAGGGGTGGGGGAAGGAGACAGGGGAGTGGAGAATATTTGCTTATGAGGATAGAGTTTCCTTTTGGGGTGATGGAGAGTTCTGGAACTCAGTTGCCAAACATTATGAATGTACTTAATGCCACTGAATGGTACACTTAAAAATGGTTAAAATCTTTGTTATGTGTATTCTACCACACTGAAAAAAAAAAACCTGAGCTGATATAGAAAGCTGTGGAAGACTCAAGAATGACAATCTGGAAAGAAAAACAAATTTCTGTTAAAATTTTGACAAATCTGACTCAGTGTTGATGGGTTTATTCATAAGATTTTCAAAAAAATTTGGATTCCTTTAGAATCAAATAGTAAACTCATGCAAGCCTAGAATTTGGTTTCCTCTGTGAAAATGGCAACATTTCTGTGGAGTGAGGCGCATTGTGGGAACACAGGTTCAGGGCCCAACAGCAACTTTCAGCAAATGATCCCTTTATTGCTCACACAGAATATAGACTCTCCTTGTCGCTTACACAGCACAAAGGGTCCAAAAGAGCAGGGGAAGGCACCCCATCCCGGCCAGCCTCCAGTGTGGCCCAAACCTCCATGGTGGGGTCTGGTGGACGGCAGCTCCGCACGCCCGCGTCCTGTCGGGGACGAGAGACCAGGGTGTACCCTCCGGCTGCGGTTTTCAGTCACCGTGGGGGGAGGGCCCTGCCACCGAGAATTCCTGTGCTGACAAGCATCTTGGCTGCTGGTTCCCAGTTTCTGGTTGAAGGTCGGGCCAGGCCTTCTCGTTCGACTTAACATCTCCCCCAGTTCATGGAGCAGCACACAATAGAGAAGCAGGCAGTGGCCACTTGGTGTGCGTTGGTGACCTCCCCAGAGAAGAGGGGTGGGGGTGAGGTACCGACGATGGCTGTGACTCCCCTAACAGTTTCCCTGAAGGTCTGTCTTGCTCTCAGTGAGAGGCTCTACAAGTTTGCCCTTCGCCTTGTAGGATAATCTGCCCAAATGGCAATGATTCCATATCACACCAGAATGACTGTACTTTGCTTCTGTTCATGCCTTGCCCTTGATTCGTCTCCTTAAAATAAATGATGAAAGTAATATACATAACCAAACTTAATTTATATCCTGACCAAAGCTTCAGCTCACCTTTGACATGGAAATACATGCAAATTAGTACAGTGACCCAGAGTGGCAAACACACAACCAAGCCTAAAAGATTTCGGGTCGCCAAGCATTTTAATAGAAATGTAAAGTAAAATTCATATTGGGTGTGGCTTTTCCTACTTGTATGGCTTTGAGACAAGTGTTCTAGGTACAAGTTAAAAAGACAGATCTGCATATGATACATTATTTAAAACTTTCTTTTTATGATCAAGCCAGCTGATGCAACTGCCTCAGTGTCCTGGAGACAGGAAATCAAGAGCTTGGCTTTGCAAGTTACCACAAAGCCGTCACAGGTCTTCCACGCATCATATACCATAGGTCCAAATAGCGTATTTTGCAATGACAGGATGTTAGTTTTTGAAATATTGTCCTATTTATTTTTTCTAGCCATTTCTTCTCTTCTTTTGTTCTTACCACACTCAAACACCTATGTTGTTCTGAGTTATTGCTTTAGGGGAAGAATTCAGCAAAGGAGGAAGCAAAGGACCTGTGAACCTCTTCCTGCCTTGTGTGTTCCCAAAATGAAGACCCAAATTGAAGAAACAGGCAAGCCAAGATAAGTGAAAGGCTTTGAAGGGAGACGGGCCTCTCTCCCCAGTCATACACTCCAAACAAACCCCCAGACTAGATGAAAAGGCGCTGTCTTGTAAGGAGAGAAGAAAGATGCACAAGAAAAGATGGGAGTGGGTTCAGGTGGGTTCCTGGGGAGGCTGCAAAATCTGAAATAAGTTTTGTGAGATCCAGAGTTTCCCATCTCCTAAGGTAGAGCATCTGGGCAAGACCCAAGAGTGAGTCTTGGCCTATGAGTCCATGAGTAGCCTCACAGAGAATCTAGGCTCCAGAGTGTGGTGAAGTGGGGGAGAAGATCTAGTGCCATGGGAGGAGCGGCAGGAGCTACTGGGGATCACATAGTCGAGGGAGATCCTCCAAGGCGCCAGGCCTCAACATCTTGGCAACGCTGGGGAGGAAGGTCGTGGGATATTTGAGGGGCCGACTGGCTTTTATGACGTTTCTGCCATCCCTGAGAAAGGGAAGCTTGAATTGGAAATTAAACCCAAGTTACCAAATAATAAATTTATATTTCTTTCCAAGAGTTTGGGAACCAAGAGTTGTACTTCCTATAAGGAAATTGAAATCATGAGAATTAAAACTTATGACATCAACTCATTCTTACAAGTTGGTTTTACATTTTTATTTCTGGGCAGAACAATCCACAAAATAAAAATGTGCCTTGGCTGAGAAAACCAAAGCTTTCGGACCAGAACGTCCTGTTCTGCGCAGTTTCACCTCCAGACCAACACCACTTATCTGTTATTTGTGGTCAAAGCCCTAAAGCTGGAAGCAGAGTGAGGGCAGGGGTCACACCTGCTCCAGAGCTGGCCCGGACCGGCAGTGTCCCTCAGACTCTGCTTTAATCCTTCCTCGGGGTTCATTTCCCCTTCACAAGTGGTTTTATTAACAGTTACCTCAAAGACCTAACTAGAGGATTAAACAATATTACCAAGATATCTCTGGGGAAGTCTAGCATTCCAAAGATCTCTTTCTGAGCCAAAAATTCTTGGAGCCAGAAAGGGCAGCTTTTCCTCTCTTCCAGAGGTGCCATCTCTTCCGGCTGGGAGACAGAGACTTCCTAAGAACGTGCAAGCACAGTTGTTAGATGGCGAGATCACCCCCAAAGGACAGACTGAGAGTTCTAAGTCAGCTTGGTCTCTTAATCTACCTGCTGAAAACTGCTTGCCTCCTCTTTTGGAAATGGCATGCAGTATATCCCTAGGAGCACTAAGAAGGGGGACTAGATAAGGAAGACCTCTGGAATAACCCTTGTCCCAAACAAATTCATGCCTACTGGTCCTCTCCGGTGGGTTCTTCAGAAAATTATCCACATTAATCGGGAGGCTGGAACATATGGACCGATACTGCTGTTTGTTGTAGCTTTCTTTTCCTGTACGTTGCTGTCCTTCAAGTAATCATCTATCTGCCTATTCATTTTCTTTACAATAGATAATAATTATTGGCATTGCATTGATTGGAAGTGAAGATTATTGCCTTCTGATTAGTCCATCCACTCCCAATGTGAGCAGGCCTTGCCGACTCCATGTGTCCCCTTCTTTCCATTCTCAGTTCTATTTGACCAAAGTGGCCATCGTCTCAAACTTAGATTGCAGCATTAATTCATTTGCCCACCTCCAGCCCCAACTAATTCCAATCTGCTCAGCTTTCACCCACCAGGTGCCTCTTCTCCATTCACACTTGATTGCCTACCATATATGAATCAAATTTCACACACCCTTTTGTAAACTTTCTGCTCCGACCAAACTAGTCAATTTGCTGCCCCGGCACAGGGTGGTAGAAGGAGCCCTGGCCAGGCACAGAGCCTCCGATGTCACTCACCAGTGAGCACCATGGGTGGGGAGGCAAGTGGCTGATCTTCTTTGGGCCTCAGTGTCATCAGGGGTTAAACTGAATGTTCTCTAAGGTCCCTTTCACCTCCAAAAGCTGCACATCCTCCAAGATGCCTCTGCTTCTCCTCTGTCTGCTCTTCCTTCTCACCTCCACTGGCCAGTTTTTCCTCTTATGTCAAATGAGTATCAGAATAGTTTCCACCTCAAAGGGGTGATGAGGCTGAAATTAAACAAGCATTTAGAATGGCACCTGGCCATCGTAGGAGCTCAGTAAATAATAGCCTTGTCGTCATAATCACTGTTATTATTATCATCACACTCCTACTGTCTTCAAGGACCAGCACATGTCACCCACTTCCAAGAAGCCTCCCTGGCAACTGTGATTCTAAAATAATCTCAGCCTCTTACACATTAATAGCAATTTTTTAATCTTCCCTTCATTTGAGACACAAGCATATACTCTCTTTAAACGCATTTCTTGTATTTGTCTGTTACCTATCTGCGACGCTCTCCCTGACCAGCCTTACGGGGGGTGGCCTGAGCTGTGCTTCTTTGTAAACACCCTGTGCTTTCCACAAGGCTTTGCTTATTGCTGAAAGTCTGAAGTTACCAAATAGGAAATCCCCGAGGGAATGCTGGTGCACCCTGGAACGGGCACGTCAGGTGACCTGCGAGCCAGCCAGCTCCCGGGGCCAAGGAGCTCCCTCCCAAGTGGGTAGGAGTGTCGACCTTCCAGAGGGACCCTTGTCAGATGCATTGGTGATTAGGAGGGTCCTCTTGGCTGCTTGATCCACTCGTGGTCCCGAGGAAGGAGATTTGGGGCACCTTCCAGGGTGGGAACCACTTTTACCATCTGCGTGCTGTCAGTGTCTCTCACCTGCTCTCACTGACAAATACCATATCACTTGCCAATAACAATCCATCTCAATCTAGAATCTGCCTGAAAGTAAAAAGGAGAGAGAGAGACCAGGGGACTGAGGTGGTGAGAGTTCATGGGGTTTAATACAACCCAAACACAAAGTGCTCAGCGTGTCATGATGGAAACATCAATCTTGAAAGAATTACATCAGTCTCAGAAGATCCATTGCCAGGAACCCACCACGCCATGGCAGCCGTCCGCCAGGCTGCTTCTACTTGTCTCAAAAGATCAAATGCACAGGCACACATGAGTCACCCACAGATTGCCTCTAATGAGGGGGCACTGCATGAAGATTGACAAACCTGACGCCCGAAGTTCTTTGTCGATAAAAGTTGAACAAGAACAGACAGCTCCTGCTTTGCTTAACCTTAATTCTGCTTTAGCAGAAACAGCTTCACAGGGAAACATACCTGACACTAATATTTTCCATAAGGAGCCAGAAGTCATTCGCAAAGATGCTGCACAATGTGAAAGAAACCCTTTGCCTCCTGGGACTTCCATGGGGGAAATACTTTTAGGAAGACACATTGACGGGTGCCCACAGAGCAGACATTATCTAGGAGAAAGGTCACTTCTTAAGAGGGCCTTCATTTGGTAGATATTCTTATAGATTTTTCCAAATTATCATGTCTTCACAGTGATCTGACAAAGTTGGAAACCTTGATACTTTAAAAAAGAAAGAACTTACAGTCCTAAGAATGATATTAGTATCACAATCGGTCAGCGATTATGGTCATAATTCAGCATGTGTTGAGTAGAAAAAAATGACTCTGCTTTTTCACTCGTGGGGTTGGATTTTCCAAAGCCCATCAGGACACACAGTAAAGCATGTGATGTCACTTTTGGGGGTAAAAGCCTTTGGCCATGGAGCAAGAGTCTTTTTGTGCTAAAGCAACTCATGTAAGATTGTCACCTGTTTGGCTAGACTGGTCACCTGGGCCAACCAAGACCATTCCAAAGAGACAACATACATATTTCAAAAACAGAATGTTCCCAATGGTCCTGAAAGACTAACCCTTTGGCAACATGATCGATGACTTGCAAAGGAGCCCCAAGTCAGGGCCTCTGCGCCCTGGCATTCCTCACCCCCAGGGCCCGATCACTCCTGGCCATGGGGGCCTCCCCGGCACCACAGGAGGTCTAGCAGCACCCCAGATGCCGGGAGCAGCCCCTCCCTGTTGTGAAAGCCAAGAATGCCTTCAGGCATTGCCAAATGTCCCCTGCAAGGGGCGGGGGTGGAGAAGGAGCCCCCTGTTGAGAGCTCCTGCCCTAAATTAATAGAAAAGCCTCCTTCATTTGTGACATCAGACTTTGACTGATGCCTGTCGCCTGACTAATGAACCAGAGACGTTTCCCATATCACACTTCAGCTCCAGGGAAAGAGGGTGCCAAAGGCATCCCCTCGCATTCTTCCAAGAAATTTTCCAATAGAAGAACTTCCAGAATGGACCCAGGTGATCCCAGCGGCTTCAGGGCATCCTCATGTTTCATGCATGGGACGCATTGCCCAGTGGTGGTCAAGTGCTGTCTTATGAATAACTGTTTTATCCTCCTTAGGGAACAAATCCTTCTGGCTTTGGAAGGACACTCAGACAGGTTGCTTAATGATCATTGGGACACTGTGGCACCGATCTTTAAAATGAAATTCACATAAATATCCTGAGCCTGGGGGGTTATTTCTCCCTCATCTTGATGGCCTCTCATCTTAAAATAATTTACAGGAATTCTGCAATTATAGTAGGCCCAGGGTTGTTTTTCCTTGCACCGCTGTACAGAGATGCTTATCGAAAGCCCAAACCAGGCCCTATAAATCGCTTGCCTCCGTGGTTGGCTCCTGTCGTTCTGGGTCCCCTGCGGTCCGGGTCACTTGGTGAGAGGCCAAGCTGCCAGAAGTCCCCCTCGTTGCTTTTTTAATTTCCTCCTTCCTTCCCTCCTTTATTCTCAGAGATACTACATCTTTAAATAAAAGGCGATGCACAACTTTATGGGGAATTTCATTTTAAATAAAATGTTATTGAATTTAAAAGAAGGGAAGAAAAAGAACCAGAAAAGGGGGGGAGGGGGGAGAAGCCTATGAAAGCCTTTTCTTGATAACTCGCCTGGAGTTCTTGGCACTGGGGCTTGGCCCGTTTCCCACTTTGTTCTGTGCTGCACACTCGGTTACTTTCAACCAGTCAATGGAAGCAAAGCCAAACAAAAGGGAATGGGCTCATTGACCATCTTCCTGGCCCTGCTATTTCTAGGCGATGAGCTTTGCCTGCCTCTGCTCGTGGATCTTTCTCGGGCCGATGGCCGGCGTCTCTGGTGCGGGGACAGCCCCTGAGCCCAGCTCCTGCAGGTGGCCAGTCTCAAGTCCCACTGCTGCTCCCCCTTTCTCTTCAGTGGGGCTCACTCCAGCACGCGCCACAGCCAGAGGACGCCGAAGTTTGGGTGCTGCCCTGCACTGCTGGAGATTCATTTCTTTTGCCATTAACACCCAAAGCCCCATCAATAGGAGTCAAAGCATTCTGCCCGACAGATGATGGAGCGACGCTTTGTCTCCTTTTTTGATTTATGAGGAATCGTGTGCCCCATGCTTTAATATGAAGGCAGCCAAGAGAGAGATTTCTCCTCCTTTTGACGAACATTATTAGAACAGGAACTCTCTGGTCCTCTCAGTTTTATGTCCTTTGATGTTTTGAACCGGATGGATGGATGACTCAATGAATAGTGGTAACGTAATTCTGCACGAGGAAATTTTATTTCAAAACACAAATTGATAGCACATGTGTGCTTCGGTTTTGTTTTCATTAGCGTTCGATTTCTCTGAGGACAAGTATTTGCATGGAGCTCTTTATCCTTTGTAACACGTTATCGTAGACTATCACGGTATTTTCTTTCTTAACTTGGAATGGGGGTGTTAGTGGGCTCCGTTCACAGTCGGCCCTACTGGCTCCAACCCTGCAGGGAGGAGGAGCTTCCCACAGGCAGGGGAGGGTCACTGCCGGCCCCAGCCCCTGGCCACAGCTGACCTCACTGGGGTGAGAATGCATCCAGGTCCTGGAGCACATGGACACTTCCCAGCTGCTTGCCAACGTGCCTTGAATAGTGCACATGTGGGCTAGAGAGGAGATACTGATTCAACGTAGAATTAAAATGTAAGAAAGTAATTCTGAAGTCACCAGACATTTGACAGAAGGAAAGATGTTCCACAAAGCCAGACGAAGGGAGGGAAAGCAAAAGATGTCATATTAAAATTCAGCCTGTTCTAATCTTGCTTTTTACCAGCTCTGCTTTCAGAGATAAATTTAATGCTAAGGCAACGTGCTGTGTCACTACACTTACGTTATTCCAGGGATGAAACAAAGCAGGAATTCCCCCTAAAAATGCCTCGTTGCCTCTCAGGCAGGAAGGTGTGAGACAGGTGGGGACGATGGTCGCTGAAGGAGGACGCTGAGTGGAGGGGGAGGTGGTGATGAGAGACAACACGGCAAATAAAACTACTGAGATTTTAACGAAGAAATAGAGTTGAAGTCGATCAATCATCATCAAAAACAACAATAACAAATGATTCCTTGGTTTAGAAGATTATCATGTAATTAGATTTTTTCCCTCTTCCTTTATTTAAAACTCTCTAGCCTCAGGCTAAGAAAGTGCCATGCATATGTGGAATTTTCTGGACTATGGGGAATAACAGGGATAAGAATTTTTCACACGATTTAGAAAAGCACATCTCTTACCTCTGGAAAAAAATGTTTAACAATAGTTTTATTAGTATGTTTTGTTCTTGCTGGTTCTAAGTTCTTTTAGAAGAGAAGACACAAAGGAAGCAGGGGAACAAAGGAAAGTGGGTGAAGATGAAGCAGAAACAAAGAGGAGGAGGAAGTTAGGTAATAAGAAGGAAGACAGGAAAGAAGAAGGAAAGGATCTTACAAGGATAGGTTTTGCATTGACCTGGTCGTATTGACATAATCAGCAGATAACTCTTACAAAAATTATTCTAGAGATTTCTGCTTCCAGAAAGCACAGCTAAAAATGCTGCTCATTGTGTATAATAACAAATATAAGAAGACCCTGAAGGGTGGAGAGAAGAAAACCGAGCAGTCAGTGATCTCTGCACTCAAGGACATCTTGGGGTCACTTCCTTTTGCCTAGTATATTCTAGACCGAGTGCTAAAGAAGCCAGAAACTCATAAATATGAATGGTAACAGACAAAAAAGCCACCAGAAAAGCCTCCTCTCTCTAACCAAAGGACCAGACAAGAGGCAGCTTAATAAGAGAAAACTTTCAGACACTGACCGCTCTATGCCGAACACCACAGAAAAACTGCAGCCCACGCACACCCCACCAGAAAAGGCAGACTGGGGGCCCTGGACGTCCACCGCACCGGGCTGCAGGGAGACACCTCGGTCCCCTCCCACCGTGTGGTCAAAGCAGGCGGAGGGAGCAGCCTGGGGGCAGGGCAGCACCCCTCCCTGCTGGGCAGGTGCCCGGGGCCATTGAGAGTGGGGACTTTCCCACAGCCACGTCATTGAAAATGACAAACTATCAGATTTAAGAAGCAGAGAGAACACCAAACTAGGTAAGTCCAAGGAAATCCATGACGAGACATATCATAATCAAATTCTGAAAACTGAAGACAAAGGAAAAAGTCTTTAAGCAGCTGGAGTGAAATGACATCTTACCTGCTGGGGAAAACAACTCAAATGACAGTAGATCTGTTTTCATGTTGGCTGGAAGTTGGTGGAATAGTGTGTTTCAAGTGCCAAAGATTGGAGCCATCAACCCATAATTCTTCATCCAGGAAAGGCATCCTTCAGGAATGAAAGGAAACCAAACATTCTCAGATGAAGAAAAACTAAGAGAATTTTCTCTAGAAGACTTCTCTGAAAAGAACAGCTAAAGAAAGTTATCTAAACAGAACATAAATGCTAAAAGAAGTAAGAAAAAATAATTGAAAGAGCAAAAGTGGGAATAAACACAACAGACTTTCCTTCTCTTGTTTTCCTAATTATGTTTGACAGTTGAAATAAAAATAACAACATGTTATGATGTTCTTAATGTATACAGAGGAATCATTCAAGACTAATATTATAAATGAGGGAAATAAAAGAACATAAAAGGTGGTAACATTTCTACATTTCTCTCAAGCCTGTAAAATGACACTAGTAGACTATGATGTTCTGTACATACAATGTAATACATAAAGCAATCACTAAAAAAAGCTATACAATGAGATACATTAAAAAACACTATACTATGTCCAATTAACCCATGGAAAGATAGGTAAAAGAAGAGAGAGAAACAAAAAAAAAAATGGAGAGGACAAAAAATAAAATAAAATAAAACAAAACAAAGCAAAATAAAATAAAATAAAAGGCAGACTTAACCCAACACATCAATAATTGCATTAAATGTAAATGGTCTGAGTAGAGACTGGAAGAATGGATTAAATAACATAACCCAACTATATTCTGTCTACAAGAAACTCACATTAAATATAATGCTGGTAGTTGACAGTAAAAGAATGAAAAAATATATGTCATATAACTATCAATTAAAAGAAAGTAGGAGTGACTATATTAATATTACATAAAGTAAACTTAAAAAACGAAGAACATCACCATGGAGAGAGGGAGACCATATATTAATAAAAGAGACAATCCATTAAAAAGACATAGTAATCCTTAAAGTGTATGAACCAAATTATAGACCAAAAAATACGTGAGCAAAAATTCACAGCATTGAAAGGAGAAATAGACAAGTCCAAATTATAGCTTTAGACTTCAATACTCTGCGCACAATGATTGGTGCAACAATTAGACAGATAATCAGCAGGGCTACAGGCAAACTCAACAACACCATCAACGAACAGGCTCTAACCAATATTTATAGAACTCTCCACCCAAAAGCAGCATACTACATATTCTTTTCAAGTGACCATAGGACACGTAGCAAGATGTACCATATTCTTGGCCATAAAAGAAATCTCACCAAACTTAAAAGAATTGAAATAATACAGAATATTTCTCAAACTGGAAACTAGAGTCAAATTAAATATCAATAACAGAACAAGAACAGAAACACTTGGAAACTAGTCAACAAAATTCTAAATAACCCGGGGTTAAAGAGATGTCTCAAGAAAATTTTTTGATTACATTGAACTGAATAAAAGTAAAAATTCAACACATCAAAATGTGTGAGCTGCAGTTAAAGCAAGGAAAAGAGGGAAATGTTTAGCACTAAATGCTCACATTAGAAAAGAAGAAAATTCTCAGATCGATCATCTAAGCTCCCATATCAGGAAACGAGAAAACCAAAGAGCAAAACAAGCCCAATGCAGACAGAAGGAAGGAAATAATAAAAACAAAAGCAGATACAAAACAGAAAAACAATAGAAAAAATCAGTGAAACACCGGACTGATTCTTTGAATATATCAAGGAAAATGACAATTTTCTAGCAATCCTGACTAAGAAAAACAAAAGAGAAATTGCTAATAACCAATTACCCATATCAGGAATGAAACACAATATCTCTACAGACCTTGAAGGCATAAAAATCATAATAATGGACTACCACAAACAGGCTGACAAACATACATTTGACACTTAAATTAAAAATGCCAAGGCACTGAAAAATACAAACAATCACAACTCACTCAATATGAAACAGATTACTTTAATAGTGCAATAGCCATTAAATAAATTGAATTTCTTATTCAAAAACTCTTAAAATAGATCTGTCTCTGGGCCCAGATGGTTTCACTGCAGAAGTCTACCAAATGTTTAAAAAATTAACACCAATTCTACACAATCTCTTCCAGGAAATAAAAGAGGAGTAAAAACTTCCCAATTTACGTTTTGAAGCTCTCGTTAGCCTAATACAAAAATGAGTCAAAGACAATAAAAAGAGGAAACAAGAAGCCAATATCCCTCATGACTATAGACACCAAAATCCTTAACAAAGTTTTAGCAAGTAGAATTCAGCAATATATAAAAAATAATTGTATGTCATGACCAAGTGAGGTTTATTCCAGAGATGCAGAGATATTTCATTATTGAAAAATCAAACCATGTAATCTACTGAATCAACAGCGTAAAGAAGAAAAATCAAATGATCATATCAATTGATGCAGAAAAAGTATTTGACAAAATTCACCACCCATTCATGATAAAAACTCTCGTAGAACCAGGAATGGAGGGGCATTTCCTCAACTTGAGAAAGAACATCTACCAAAAAATAAAAACTACAGCTAGCATCACAATTAATGGGGAAACACTGAATGCTTTCCCTCATCTGGGAACAAGGCACAGAAGGCTGCCTTCACCACTGCTATTCAACACACTATTGGAAATTCTAGCCAGTGCAGGCAGACAAGAAAAGGAAATAACAAGACTACAGATCAGAAAGGAAGAAGTAAAACTGTCCCTATTTGCAAATTTTCCATGTTGAAAATTCCATGGTGTCTACAAAATTGTCCCTACAACTAATAAGTTCAATAAGGTCACAGGATGCAAAATCAATGAACAAAAATTAATTATATTTCTATATACCAGCAATGAACATGTGGAAGCAGAAATTAAAATGCAATGCCATTTACAATGGCTCAGAGAAACAAAATCCTTCACTGTAAATAGGACAAAATGTGCAGAACTGGTACGCTGAAAACTACAAAATGCTATTGAAAGAATTCAATGACATATGCTATTCACAGATTGGAAGACAATGTAGTAAAGATGTCAATTCTCCCCAAATCAATACACACATTTAACACAAGTCCTATCAAAATTCCAGTAAGATGTTTTGTAAATATAGATAAGCTTATACTCAAATTTATATGGAAAGGCATGGACCCTAGAATATCTAAAACAATCTTGGAAAAAAATAAAGATGAAGTAAGAGAAATCACTCTATCGTGATTTCAAAAAGGCTTACAAAGCTACAGTAATCAAGATTGTAAACATCAGTCAATAAAACATAAAAGTGAACCCAGAGTTATCCCTCATAAGTATGGCCAAAAGATTTTTGACAAAGGTGCAACAGCAATTCCACTGCGGAAGAATAGTCTTTTCAATAAATTATGCTGGAACAATTGTATATCCATGAAAAAATGAAATTCAACCTAAACCTCCCACTTCATACAAAAATTAACTCAAAATGGATCATAGAACTAAATGTAAAACATAAAACTATAAAACTTCTAGAAGAAAACATAAAAGGAAATCTTTGAGGCCTGGGACTTCATGAAGAATTCCTAGATGGGATACCTGCACCACAAAAGAAAAATGAACTCTCAAAACACAATCCTAAGAAAAGCAATTCAGTTAGAACTTGTGCAAAACACATGAAGAGACATCACCAAACAGGAGATTCAAATGGCAACTAAGACCCAAAAAGTTGTTCAGCATCAAAAACCACTAGAAAAATGCAAGTTAAGACCATAATGGGAGATTACTACTCATCTATTAGAACAGCTAAAATAAAAATTAGTGACACCACCAAATGCGGGAAAGATGGGGAGAAACTGGTGCTTGCACATACTGTTGGTGGGAATGGAAAGCTGGGCAGCTCCTCTGGAAAACAGTTTGCAGCGTCCTAAAAAGGTAACTGCTGGACCCAGCAATCACACTCCCAGTTGAAAACTTGTGTCCACATGAAATCCTGTACTTGATTGCTCACAGCAGGTTCGTTTGTAAATAGCCAAAAGCCAAAAACAACCAAAATGCCCCTCATCAGGCGAATGGTTAAAAACCAGTGGCACGCCCGTGCCGTGGATACCACCCAGCAAGAACAAGGAAGAGGCTCACCACCTGGCTGGATGTCGAGGGCGTTACTCTAAGTGAAAAGAGACGATCTCCAAAGGCCACGTGCTCTAGGATTCCATTAATACAATGTTCTGCAAATGGCAGAGTGATACAGGTGGAAAGGAGAGTCGTGGCTGCCTGTGCTAGGGATGGCGGGAGGGCTGTATGATGACACAGGTGGAGCACAGGGGTGTGCTATGTTGGGTGGGGGTGGGTCTGTTCTGTGTCTCAAGTGCGGGGGGGTTCCGTGAATCCACAGGTGATGAAAATGACACAGAACCATAGTTGTGCACTGCACCCAAACCGAGTTCCTGGCTGTGATACTGCACTGCGCTTACGTAAGATGCAACCATTGGGGGAAACTGGGGAAGAGTACACCAGACCTTTCTGTATCATCTTTCCATCTTCCTGTGAATCCACCACTGTTCCAAAAGAAACTGTTTTAAAAAAAATTCTAGTTTTTAATTATAAAAGCAGTGCTTCCGTAAAGTCAAAAACTGAAACAGTACATGAAAGTATAAAATGAAAATTAAAGTTTCTCCCCCTTTCCACCTTGTCCCCAGACCCACTTCCAAGTGATAACCAGTGGAAACAGGCTCTTTCACTTTCTTCCAGAAAAAGATTTTATGAATGTGAAATATGCACCTTTGCTGGTATATTTAAATTTTTAATGCAAATGAAGCCATATTTTACTTATTGTCTTGCACCTTCCTTTCTTTTTCTTAGCCATGTTTCTTGAGCCCTTTCCTTGTCATCACCCCAGCCTTTTCTTTCAGGTCTGCACCTTTTCCTGTCCTGGGGGTGCTCCATAACTCGGTTCACCTGTCTCCTGCTGGGGAGGTTCGGCTGCCCCTGGCTTTGTTTGGTACCTTGCTGTGTTTTCTTTCACTGTTTCCAACAACACTGCTGTCAGCATATGAGCATCTTATTCCTATTTCTTTGCACCTGCACTGGTATGGGAGACGCACTTCACCAGTATCTAACCCACACTGGGTTTTATTGATTTTCTTTTAATTTTCTGCAATATGCTATTTGAAAAATTCCCCTCTCCTACTTGCGGATACGCTGTCTTCCCTTGGCCTCGGCATCACCATCCTCCTGTCTGGGTCTCCTGGGGCTGCTGAACACAAGACCACAGTCCAGGTGACATCAAACAGGAGAAAAAAGTCTCTCTCAGCTCTGGACGCCAGAAGGTGGACATCCAGGTGTGGGCGGGGCCAGCTCCCTCTGGAGGCTCCAGGTGCTCCCAGCGTCCCTGGCGCGAACTGTGACAGCACCACCCCAAGTTACCTCCTTTCCTACATGCTGCGTTCTCCTCTGCATCACTGTGTCTTTGGCTTCCATATAAGGTCCCCACTCACTGTATTCAAGGCCCACCCTAACCCAGTATGACCTCTTCTTAGCTATTTACATCTGCAAGCCCCTATTTCCAATGAGGTCAAACCCCACGGTTCCAGGTAGACTTGAACTTTGGAGGACCGTGGTCCGTCCAGGGCTCCACCCTTTCCTGGCTCTCCTCCCCCCAGGCCTCCCCTTCTCGCTGCCCCTTCCAGACCCTCCCACTTTACCCAAACCCAAACACTGGATTCCTAAGGCCTTGGTCCTGGGGTCTCTTTCTGATCTGTACTTGCTCCTTGGAGATACTGCATCCATTTCCTAGAATTTAAACACCTTCCTAATGCACACAATTCCCAAATTTGTATCTCAATGCCAGAGCTCTGGTCTGAGCTCCAGATTTATCTATACAACTACTTACCTGTGATGACCACTGAGATATCTCACGGACGTCTTTCTCAAAGTTCATAAATCCAAGGCAGAAGTCCTGGTTTTCCTCTTACCTGAAATCATTCCCTCTCGGGGAAAGCCTTCCACCCAACAACTCAAGAAAAACAAGGCTGCACAAATATATCTCATACTTGCCCAGTTCTCGTCATCCCCACTGTTTCCACCTAAATAAAAACCATCACCTCTTATCTAGATTATACAAAAGTCTAACTATTGTAAAGCTAACCACCTGCTTCAACCCACTCCCTACCCAGCCATGAAAGTTATCTTTTTAAAACAAAAACTCATAAATTGGATCAAACACCTTTTTCACCGAAATCCTTCAAGGACTCCCCATGGCATCCAGCTCCTCCTGGTCCCATGGTTTGCCACCCGCCCTGCTTCTCCTGATACTGCCCCCTCCTCGCTCTCTGGCTCCAGCTCCCGGTGTACTTGCAGCTCCTCCCACACCTGTGCTCCCCTGCGGACAGGTGAGACATCCTTCGCTCTCACCTGGAGCGTACTTTCACCCTCCCGGTCCAGGAGCTCTCTCTTCCTTTTCGGCCTCAACTTAAACACCATCTCCTCCTTCCCACCCTAAACAAGTAGGACCCTCCGATACTTCCTGCCTCAGCTCTTCTCAGTCTTTGACATTGCACTTTTCATATCTTGCAGCCATTTACATTTCTTTTCTACTTGCCGGTTTTCTCCCCCTCTGGATCAAAGCCAGCCAGCAGAACTGTCTGTGATGATGGAAACACTTAGCAGCTGCCGTCCAACGTGGCACCTGCCAGCCAGATGTGGCCAGATGTGGCCCTGCACATGTAGGATGTGGCCAGTGCACCCAAGCAACCAATTCTTTTATTTTATTCCATTTATATTATTTAAAATTTAAATTTCATCACCACATGGGCCAGGGGCTGTTGTGTACAGGACACCAGCACTCTGGGATCTGAGCTTTGTGCCAGCAAACACAGCTTCTGTTTTATTGACATCTGAGTACCCAGCAGTCAGCACTGTGCAAGATACAAAATAGTTACTCAATAAACATTTTCTTCTGTTTTTTTTTTTAATTAGAGAAGTTGTAGATTTAACACCTTGCATTAGTGTGGTATATTTGTTACGATTGATGAAAGAATGTTATAATTGTACTATTAACTACAGTCCATAGATTACATTTGGGTTCCCTGTTTGTGTTGCACAATTCTAGGTTTTTTAAAATATTCCAGTAACATATTTATAACCTAAAATTCCAACTTTTAACCACATTCAGATATATAATTCAGGGCTGTTAATTATGTTCACAATGTTGTCAATAAATAATTTGAATGAATGAAAATAGCATTTCACTTTTCACAATTTTTATTTGCACTTATTTAGTTATAAATGAAGTGGAGCATCTTTTCGTACATTCATTGACCATTGTTTTTCTTTCTTTTTTTCCAAGGACAGCCCATTTTTCTTAGGCAGGTCTTATTTTTATTAAACATATTTTTCATATTAGGAAATTAGCTCTTTGACTATCATTTATGTTGTAAATAATATTTTCAGATTGTAATTTGTCTTTTATTGTGGATCTGATGCTTTTGCCATATGGAGGTTTTAAATTTACATGTATCCAGTGTTATCAGTCTATTCCTTTATGGTTTCTGGACATAAGCTCTTCTTAAAATGCGTTTATATATGACACTTAAGTTAATTTATTTCTACTTACCCTGGTATCTTTCAAAAGAAGAGAAAACCCCAACTATAGGTTAGTGTTTCTAGTTGCATCATGTTATTTTCCTTCAGAAGAGTAATAAATTTCCAGGAACCAAATGGCTGGTAACAAGTCCTAGAAGAGGTAGCAGAAAATTAACGTGCACCACAAATTTTTAAAAAGAAAAGTTTCTTATGCACGGAATGAAAATTTCATCAGAGGGTTGATTGGTTTGATTTGTAATTAAAAAGGGAAATAGCTCCTGAAGGCCCATATACCAGTGTCGTTGTTCACGGAGGTGGGCAAACCAGGGAGCTAGAAGGCAGGGCGTTCGAGGAGGAAACCCCCCCACACACCCACTACCAACACCCCCACCCACACACACCCAGCGATGGCCAAGAAAACACCATGCCCTCTTCAGAAGCAAGATAAAAGCCCATTGGGTGGTCCGGCACTTACCCCTATGTGCTTCGATCTCTTTCTTTAAGCCAAGGAGATGCCCCCCAGGCCCCTCCCCATGGCCCAAGCATGCCTCACCCAACGGCCCGATTATAAAGCCCTCAAGAAACGTGGAAGAATGAATTGGTCAGAGCAGAACCATCTCAGGGTCTCTGTACCCCAGACCCCGGAGTGTTCCTGAAGCCAAGCAGGCTTTCCTCATGAGCGAACGTCAGGCAACTCCCGAGCCCTACCCACAGTGCTCCAAATTATTGTATTTCTCACAGTCATTTCCTAAGTTTTCACACTGTTGTGACATGTGACAGGCACGGCCTCTCTTGGTGGATGAGCCAAATTTTGAGCAATTCATTGTTGACTGTAACAAATACCTGTCAAATTTAGACTGACAATTTTTACTTATGTTCAATTGCAGAAAAGAAAGGTAAAACACCCTCTACTATAGTGTTATGAAAAGAATAAGGAAATATTTGATGTGTGCTTTTACAGGTTTGAACAAAACCTAAAACTCTAGCTTTAAAATTTTCAAAAAAAATTAAAAGAATGACTAGAGCAGAGTTAGTTTTAGATCAGATTGATGATGATGTCACAGACTTCCTCTTCATATCGATGCTTACAGGTCTACATATTCTCTTACATGCGTATACTTGAATTTCAAACCCATCACATTGAAGTGAAAAAAACTATATCCTGTTACCAATAAAGTGAATTAGGAAAACGTTTCTGTCCCCCAAATCCGCTGCTTCTTAAAGCAAACAGGCCCAATTATAAGGGCTATAAGCATTTTCTCATTTCCTTGAACATGTGCGTGCGCATATCCGGTGAGCCTCTTCCACAGAAACCTCGGCCCTTTCCCTAATGGCGCATTTTCTTAATGGCTTTGCTGTTCCTGAGTTTATTTAATTGCCCTGTTACTTGCTATGTCCAACATGAGTTAATATCGCACTTAAAGATATTGAAAGGCATTTCTCTACCACGTCAGCTCTCCCCACCTGCAGACGAAGGGAGGGAGACCGAGAACTTTCCAATGAGAAGGAAACCCCTTGGAACCGAATCTAGCAGGAGCACATTTAAAACTGCTGTTGGACAAGGAAGACGACATGAAACAGGATGCTAGAACGAATCACTCTTCAAAGAGAAATGAAAAATAGGCCCCACTAGAAAAAATCCCCTTAAAGGGAAATAGAGAAGGTGATGCCCAGAGAGCCAGGCTGTAGGACAAACGGCCAGGTGTCTGGAGGTGGGCACTGGGGCAGCGCCAGCGAGAGGGCGTGACAGAGGCCGCCGGGCCTTGCTGAGCCGAAGCCCCGTCCCAAGAAGCACAGCAAGCCTCTAAAGGCTCCACAAACAAGCGTTTTTATTTTTCACTAATAATCTGGGCTTGGTTGTCCGTCACATGTTCGCTAATCACACGTCCACTCACGTAACTTGTTGCTGGACGCCTGACCCCACCCAAATCCACAGACCAAAACCAAGGTCCAGAAAAGTCGAGTAAATTCTCCCAGGCACTGAGTCAGTCCACGTTAGCACCGAAACCCAGGCCTGGACCGCCAGTCCCCTCGCCGCCCGTCCAGCACACCACCGTTCTCCTCGGACGGAAAACAGCAACAGTTAGGAGGTCCCCGGAGGGTCTTAATTCTTGAATGGAAAGTGAAGACTTGGCGTTCTTTAAGCCTGCTGGGCACCTCCAGACAGGCCGTATTGACTAAAGCACCGGGAACAGGGACCCTGAAAAAACCTAAGGGTGGGGGGGAAAGGGGACTTTTTTTTTTTTTTTAACAAATTACTTTAAATTTCAAAGCACTTAGAATTATTATTTTCCTTTCATATCCTTGACTCCTTCTTGGTTTCTGAGTCATGTTCAAATGTTAGTTTTACTGGAGTGTTTTATGGAGGCCAAATTAACATCCAAACTAGAATTAATGCTCACCTTTGGTCTGCAAATCCAGACTTCCAGATGTCAGTTAGGTGTTGAACACATTTTAGCAGTCAGGAACACCTCACACCAGAAAAACACATCAATTTACCAAGCGCTGTGGACCTCAGACTTCTACAACCCAATCCGTATCAGCTGCGGGAGCTCCCCTCCACCGCTCTCGTCTTCCTTCTCCTCTCTCCCCCACCCTGCTCGGGTTTTCCTCAGCCTGGATCATCCTCCACACTGTGGAAACGTCTCAGGAGGGCAGCCCTGTGTCCAACACTGCAGCTCCTCAGCGGGGCCCGTCTCTTTGTAGTTAGCCCCTCTGCAGGGAAAGAGAGAGAAATCTCTTTCCCTGTGGGTAGTGACATCTCATGGCGTCCTGGGGCCTCCGAGGAGAGGACTCCAAGCAGGAGATGCCAAGGCTCAACAGGGCTGAATTCAGGGTTCTACTCCGTCTTGGCAGAGGCACGGATTTGCCACAGACAAATTAACATTGTGTCATTTCGTCTTGACACCGTAATGTCTTTTCCATAAACCCGCTCTGGCATTTTCATGAAATCATGGCGTCCCAATCAACCAAGGAGGGAGTTAGCATTATTACAGCAAACACACTGAACAGAGGCAGCTATTTTTCATATCTAAATATTTCCTCCATGTAGCATATGCCGCTTTGGGAGAGAAATTCAAGAGCTAGCACCCCGCAAATCTAAAATTCTAAAATATGCATATTTGATTTTCCAATCCCTCTGTTTACAATGCGTGCCATACATAGTTGGATTCATATTTGGGCAAATGCTTAACATTTAGAGGCAGTGAAATTTAAGATTTTCATAGAAAATGCAACCCCATTTTTCCATGTTTCAGCATTTTGAAATTAAGAAATACTGCTGGATTGACACTCCTGAAATTTCAAATAATAGTAATTATTGTTGTGATCAATGTTAATGATAATATTCTCTGTTTTTGAAATGCTCTCACATTCCTCCTGTCATTTGTGGTACAATAAAGTCTGTTATGTTTAGTTTCTTATTTACAGGCTGAAAGACGCCGTGTGTGGTTTAAAGCACCAGCTTTCATTGGTGGGGGGAAAGGGTTGAAAACTTCGGTCTTGTGACTTCCAGACAACCATACTGTGAAGGACGTTGTGAGAGAACACCATTCTTAGTGGCTTAGCCACTATTTCTAACCGTTGCTAAGATTAATTTCTAAGTCAATGAGTTTTGTTTCATTTTTTAATCAGTGACATTTTGTGATCCAAGAAATAGCCTCCCTAAATCATCCGTCTGTGGGCCACTTGCAGTTAACTAAAGGGTGAGTGAGGCCCACCCTGGAGAGTTTTGAGGCAAACAGTGTCACTACCCGACAGGAGGGAGCAGAAAAGCTTTGTAAGTGAATTCTCCCTCTGTAGTGCCCCCTGTGTGCTGAGCAGGAAACTTCTGTGGTTTGCTGCTACATAAAAATCACAGCCAACAGAAGGAAAATGGTTCCCATAAAATTGCAGAAATAGTTCTTCAGTTTGCCAGTGCAAAAATGTGCATTTAACAAATTTGAAACCAGTATTCCTCTGTCTGAAATGCCTGATGACTTTCCAGCCCCTCCTTACCTGCCTCGAATATTCTGCTCTTTCTACAAACCCTGGGCCAAATGCCATTTCTTCTACCAATTCTTCCAGGTAGAGCAAATAATCAATACCTTTTATGCATCCATTTTCACCAAACACATTAATCTATCCCATGACACTTAACACAATTAATTGATTCTTTGTTTTCATGCTAATTTCTTATCCTCTCCATTCCTAAAATCTAGCCTGTAAAATCCTCAAGCGTAGGGATAGTATGTTAGAGTTTTCAAATCTCCAGCAATGAGCACATAGAAAGGTGGTTAAATGAACAAATTTTATAGCAGCCTTCCAAAAGGAAACATCACCCTCTCCCTTCCAAGTGAATTCCCTAGCTATATACCATGCAGGTAGAAAAATTATTAAATCAATATGTATTCAAATCGATTCAACAAATATTGATTTCTATGTCTGGTTTAGAGATGCAACATAACGCACACCACCTGTCATTTCCCGCCATCGTTTTCCCAGCAAGGCAATCTCTTTTACGCAACTTAGAGAACATTTTAACGTATTTACCTGCCTTGAAAACAAGCTTATATGGGTACATCTGCAATTTGAACATAAATTCTGTAAAGAATACAGGAACGGGAAGTGAATTTATTCTTCAAATGCGGGACACTGATTACGTGCTTCAACTTGGCGGGCCTGGGCTGGGGGACCGGATCCACCCCTGGGGAGGGTAGTGGGCACGGGCGACAGCGCCCTCCACAGCCCCCCGGGCCTGGGAAAGTGAGGCCGGAGGCAGGCCCCATTTCCTCACCCAAAATACACCACTGTTAGGGGAGGCTTGCCGGAGGGAACCGCCTTTTCCCCACCCCCTTATCTTGCCCGGACACTCCCCGTCGCCAGTGCAACTCCCATCACCACCGGTGCGCATACATTGTTGCCAGACACCATTACGGGAGCAACTCTCGCCCCTTTTCAATCAACCTCCGCGCCCTCTCAGAACCAATCCAAGCCTTTAACCTCTACAGCTACCCCGCCCTCTAAACCGCCCGATATAAGCTTGTACTCTCCCCTAATAAGCTCTCTTGGTTTTCTTCACCCTAAAAGAACCGTGTCCCGCCTGTTCCTTTCTCGCCGCCCTCCATACTTTGCACGCCTCCCGCCGGGGACCTGGCCAAGTCCCCTGCCTCGCCCTCGCCTCCGGGAAAGAGCCCCCGCCGCCGGTACCCTCGGAGCAATCCTGGGAGCCTAGGATTTAGCAACCGGCCGCCACCCTCCCCCAGACGAGTCAACTGCGACCGCATTCAAACATCATTCTAACACTACTAGTTTCTTCTCCAAGACCAATTAGTAGCATTTTATGGCCCTTAGGGCATGAACACTCAAAAGAAGGCACACAGGGAATTCTCCTTCATTCTGCGTATAACCCCACGTGGGTCTTTTTGTTTACTGAACTGTTGACTCCTCACACCTCTGGGAATTCTAATGGGAGCAAACTTTTTAGACATAAATATATTTTTGTGATGATTGTAAATGGATTGTAAATAGCCATGTGCTGAAGAAAGCGTGACTTTTTCTTTAGGTGCTGCACATTTTTTTTTTAATGTCTGGATTTTAGGAAAGGAGCACTCACATCACCAAGTACCCAGCACCATCAATTATCGTACGCCCAATTCCAGTGAGATCATTTTCTGATTCTGGTGTAGATAATGGGTTTGGGTTTAGGAAATCACCTCGGGACCTTCTTCCTAAGCTACATATCCATGGACTGCTGGCAGGAGTTTCCTGTTTGGCATATTCAGAATCCTATGCTTGTCCTGACCCCTAGTGACATCAGGTGGCACATTGTTGGTAAAAGTCTTGGTTCTGCCAAGGCCAACCCGAGGTCTGGGCACAGACGAGTTGTCTGAGGGTGACTCTAGGGGTATTGGCTATATTCTGATATATTAGGAGGGAAAATAGTGTCTCCACATACACTCAACAAATCATAATTATCCCACAGAGTAAAGCCATGGTGGCACTGATCAACAGAGGGGTCTTTTTCCAAGTTTTGGGTCCCTTGCATCCCCAGAAGATCCGTTTCTGCCAGCAGCGAGCCTGCTGAACAGGGAGAGATCTGTCTTCATCTTCAAATTCTGGAGCCCTGTGGTTGAAGGGGTTGTGACTGCTCTGGCACGATGCGGACCCCAATAAAAGCCCTGGAGCAAGGGCAGCAGTGGGTGACCGTCGGGCTGGTGCCCTAATGGATGAAGCCTCAGCCTGACGGGGAATTCGGCCGCAGAGCATGGCCAGCCCCTTCTTCTACGTGCGTTTCCATCTCCACATGTCTGAGCAGCAATTTAGGTTTTAAAGTTCCAGCGGGCTGGCAGGGGATGACTTTTGGCTTTTCAGCAACAAAAGCTCCTCTGCATGCCTGCACAAAAACATTACATGAGAAATAGGCGTGTATAGAAAGACGGAGTTTGAAGCTGGAAACTAACCGCCAAATGCCAACATTCCCTACGCCGCTGACGAGACCCTCTTGAATAAGTTTTTCCTGTGCACACCTCACTTCTAGTCCTGCACACACACCCCAAACCACACACAGGCACACCCCTTCTCCATTCCACAGGGCTAGGCTTCACTAGCCAATATTTAATGAAAAAAATCCAATAAAAAGAGGATGAAGCATGAACAGCTTTAATCACCGTTGTTCTGCCCTCACTTAGCAGGATGGATGCCTTACAAATTCCCATCTGGCCCAACTGTGGACTGACTTCCTCTCGGGCATCCGGGAGAGAATAGATGTGTCCTTCTCTCTGGCTTCCTGTTAGCTACAATCTCCTTAGCCTATTTATCTGGAATTCTGCATGTGAAACGGGCTCCATGGCAGGTAGACTCTGGATTGCTATCCCTGTGCTGCACTCCTTGTAAACGGAGGTGACGTTTACTTCTCAGGATCCCCCCAGACCACAGCTTCCTCTCGGGTACCCGACGGCCAGGCGAGGGCCGTGAGCAGCTGGCGTCCCCCTCTGCCCCGGCTGATTCGTGAACGGAACGTGCCGGGGGATCGGCGGCTTCTGGAGATTATTAATGAGGACGCCCGTAGAACAACGCTGCTCCCCGCCGCGGTCCCCTCGTCTTAAAAACTGACACCGGTCGCTGCACTGTCATAACCAGCTCCTCCGGAAACGGGCTCTTGTCTGTTGTTCAGATTCCTTGTTGTCTGCTGTTGTTTGGCCAAGAGCCTAACTGTGTAGGGAACCCGCATGAGAGACGGAGAGGGAGATGGAGGGAGAGAGGAAGGAGGAGAGGGGGAGAGGGGGAGAGGGGGAGGGGGGAGAGGGGGAGGGAGGGGAAGGGAGGAGGGGGAGGGGGGAGAGGAAAGAGACAGATCTGGGAAGCGTCTCACACCCTAAATGCGAACAGGTTTGAGGAGAGATATCTTGGAACTCTCCGAGGTAAACATGGTCTAAATCACCTGCTTTGGGAAGATAAGTACTTGGAGTTCTGGAAGCTAAATGCACACTGCTGAAATTTGATTGAAAACTTTGTGATGTGAACACTGAAAATCACCAGAAGGAGGCAGGCAGCGTTTAATCGGCTGCTAGATGACAATTCAAGATAGACTGATACAGATACCCGCTACCTGATCACCCAGTCAATACTGTAGATGGTAGATATTCGCAGGAAGCAGACACTGGCAGGGGTGGGGGCACCAAAGCATTCGAGCGTTGTCATTCTGCTCTCAGCTCCTGGCTGAGGACGGTGAGACCTGTATTTGGCTGGATTATGTTCTCATTCTACGGATGCCGGAAAGCACCCAGATCCTCCCAAGGAGACAGTTACGGTCACGTCCGTGTGCATTCACAGCCTCGCATGCAGCACACATCCATCTGCCCTAAAATTAAAAGGGGAGGGGAGTCTTCGAGAGAAATTTCTCTACCTCAAGAAAATCTACATTTTCAGGAAGAGGGTTTTCTGGTTAGTCTGTGCTTAGCACCCTTGGTTTTTTAAAAATATAGAGACAGGAGCACATGCACAAAAGAACAGGAAAAAGCACTGGTTTTAGCCAAATGAAATGAATACAAACACCTGCAGTGAATAAAACAAGATAAGAATGTGTCTGGGCTTTTGTGGTATGTGTGTGTGTGTGTGTGTGTGTGTGTGTGTGTGTGTGTATGTGCATGTAAGCACTGTCTCCTCCCGGTGCATTTGCTGCTGGACTTATTTGGAGGAAATCTGAACACGGTTTTCTTATTGGATTTTATTTATTAAATAATTCACTAGGCTTTTCTGCTGGAAAAATTTCCTGCTGTAACAGAAAGGAAGCCAAGAGAGACGGCTGCTGAGAGCAATGAGGGGCTGTGAAATACCCATGCTCTGCATTTCTTGACTAGGTAAAACTATGTCACACCGCCATTCATGTTGCAAACTATTCATTTAATTTCCCTCCTTTGTAGATATTTTGTTTTCCCCCAAATGTCAATGTTTGCTGAAAAAAAAATATTTTTGGTTGTTTCTTTTGGAGCTCCTTGCTGTATGCCTCCACCTGCTGGGAAGAGTCAGCATATGACGTGCAGCTACAGTGCTGTATATTCAGGAAGGTCTATTTTCACTTTACAAAAGAAAATAGAGATCATAATATAGAGAATGAATGTTTACTTATAAACATTACGTATAAATTAAATATTATGCGATAATATAATGCAAAATAGTGTAATAAAGATATTTTTTAATATAATTTCAATGAAAATAACTTCATTTGGGGGAAAACAGAATTCAGTTGAAGCAAGTTATCCAGAATAGTTATCAAAATATAGTCAATTAAAGGTGAAATATAAATTGTGGCATTAGACTTGCGAATGCTGACAAATATCTCAATTTCCAGAGCTGCAGTTTATCATTTTTATCAGCAATGGGGAATAAAGCTGCATGTTGGTCTCTAGGGGAGGCCTGTTTTACCCAGTGGAACATTCTGATAGGATCTGAGCACTATGGCACATCCATAAATTCTAAGAATTCATATAATTTACCTGACAGATCAGGAGCCATTATGGCCTGCTGTGTAAATTCATTCTTTGGCACTCTTTAAAAAGTGGGTTATTATTGACCCAGTAGACCATAACAGTTCCAAGAAGCCATCCCTGCCCATGGTGTAAACCCGGCGTGGCCTGTGTTTTATTGGCCTCTGGCGCCATTGCAGTCTTGTCAACCCAGCTGCCACGTGTGTGGACCAAATGCAGGCACTAAAAAGCCAAGGAGATTGGAGCTGTAGGCAAATGACCCTTCTCGTCCCATCAGCCACAGCAGAAAATTGGCTATTTCCACCCCAGTTTATTTCTCCTCCTCCAGCATTCTATTTGCCTGTGTTTAGAAAGAGGTTGGAAATTTGAAATGTGAATAAGGAAGTGGTCATTTCTTTTCCAAGTCAAAAAAAAAAAAAAAAAAAAATGCTTGGAGAAGCCTAAGACAGTTTAAGCTTTGCATGAAAAAACATCTGAAAGAATTTGTGAATTCATTGGCTTCCAGGAGGTTGGCAGCAGACCCACTGAGATTTCTCTACTTTGGGCTTTTTTGGAACACAAACAAGATTTCTTTTAATTGTCTGCATGTTTATTTTGTGCTTCTCTACCTGCCTGTTCTCTCCTTACATTTAAAAAAAAAAAAAAAAAATGAATGTTGGAATCTTTTGCAGGAAAAACTCCTTGTTATTTGTACCTTCATTAAACATGAGGTAGGATACTTTGAGCCCTCCAGCTGTAGGGTGAGAGTGTTCAGCGTTTTCCATGGGCCGGTGACAGATGTGTCCCCAGAAGTGTTGCAGCTGCTTGACCACAAACCAGCACATTAGAAACACGTTGAAGCTGTTTGTTCTCTGCTCCCTGATAGTGTTGAAACTGCGCAAACCAGCGTGCACTCCCCAGCCTCAAAATCAGGATATATTCTAGAAATCGAGCTATGAACAAAAGAACAAGGCTGGTATTACCCCCAGGAGACTGACACTCCTCGGCCTTACTCTCTGGCTTGGACTAAATGGTTGGTGAGTTCTTGAAGCAAGGGAGAAAAATGGTTATGGAATGATAGTTTTAAAACATACAGTCAGCAAAACCTAGCTGCTTAAAGAGACCAGTACTCCCTGAAATCATGAAAGAAAAAACGGAATGGTTGAAATTAAGTGCTGTAAAACGTTATTCTTTCCCCTAAAAATATTCAAAAGACACATTTTGCACTGTTCGATCTATCATCCTTATAACTGACAGCTTAGCACCCCCAAGTTCACTAGCCACGTGAAAAACGGAAGCTGGAGGGTAGCTTCAGTGAGATGGGTTTTCGTTCTGTACCAAGTGAGATAAGTAGAGAACAGTTAAGAATTGCACATCTCTAAGGAGTCGCCTGTGTAACTTCTCTTGGGAAAATCTCACTCATTTTTCACGTGCAAATATGTGCTAATCACTCCTGGCCCCTCAAGGGCAGGGGCAGAGCTGCCTTCCCAAGGCTGGAGAGGAGAGCCTGGGACACCGGCTCGCAGAACCAGGGCCTAACGGAAAAGGAGCCCCCAGCGCTGGCTTCCTCGCCCCGTCCCGCAGGCTGTGACTCCACGGGCCGCCACCGCAGAGCCGCCCGCTGGGCACGACGCACGTCCTGCGCGGGAGCCCCACGCCCCGCCGGCCCGCGCGGCCCGGAGAGGGTTCCGGCGCGCACTGCACACTGCCGGCCCGCGCCCCGCGGAGCGGATCCGCGCGGGGCCCCCGGAGGCTCGGGCCGCGTCAGCCCTCGGTGACAATCCCCAGAGCCCAGGCGGAGGCCGGCCTGCCCACCGCGGCGGGGATTCAGCGCTCCCAGGTCGCGCTCTGCTGAGAACCGGAATCCTACTTCCAGAGACAGGGTTTTCCAGCCTGGCTGTGTCACAGACTATGCCGCATCGCTGCCTTTACACAATTACATGTACGTGCACACAACGCACATGCACGCAAGAATCCACACACACGTGCGTGCACATGCACACATATGCACACATGCACACACGCACGCGAGTGCACATGCATACATGCACAAAATGTACACTCGTGCACACTGCACACACGTGCACACGCGCATCCAACGTGCACACGCGTATATGCACACGCGCGCACGCACACACACTGAGGCGAAGCTCTCAAGAGCAGAGGACCCTGCTGGTGCCTTTGGAATCCCGGGGAAACCCCGCTGAGAAGGAGAAAGACCCCGCAGGTGGGCAGGGCCAGCCCGGCCAGGGCGAGACGCGGTGGGCACAGGCCCCGGAGGTCAGCCCCCGCCGCGGCGCCACGCCCAGTCCTTCCACCGGGGTCCTAGTGGACCCCACTATTTACCAACTGGCAAACAGAACTTCCAAAGAAAAGGCAGAAATGGGAAATTCATGATTTGGAATAAAATGGAACTTGAGGATGAACTTCTCAAGTGAGCCCTTCCTCTCTGTTTTGGATGTGAATCGGGGTTGGTCCACCTGGGAGCAACCCGGCGCTCCCTCACCCACCAACCCCGGGGTGACTGGCAGAAGTTGCACTTTGGGCTCCACACGCGCCAGCAGAATAAATGAGCTACAGGCTCAGAAGAAAGGGCGAGGGGTGGTGAGGGCCGTGTCACAGGCCGCGCCCCCCGGCTTCCCGTGCCCCCCGGTGTCCCAGTGCGTCCCCACACAGTACAGGAGGACGGTGCACAGAATGACAAGTCCACGCCTTTTTCTCGGCAGACGCTGCCTCTAGGGTTTGCTGGGCTCCCTCCGCTTTCAGATTATGAATGCCCCTTTAATGTCAAGCACAGGGGCAAATCTTAATCCAAGAGGGAGCATCCTGTCAAGTCAATTCTGGTAGATTCAACTTTTCTCCTTTCAGTTTTACTGGACACTATTTCAGGGACAAGGAAGGGTCAGAGCCAGAGAAACTGGAACTCGTATGGGGAAAGCATTTGGTGGCGGCCCCTCTCCTGCCGGGAAAGGAAGCCCCGATGAGAGGCTCCTCAGGGCAGGCTCGCTGGAGGAGAAGACGAGCCTGCGCCCCGCGCCTACCGGGGGAAACCTGCCTCCCCACGCGCGCCGCAGGCCTTGGCCACACCCGCGGGTGACGCGTTCGCCGGGATCCACCGCCCGGGCCGGGTCAGCACCCTCCTCTCCCCCTCCTGCCTTTCCGCTTAGTTTTGGAGGGCGCTCTGGGGGTGACGCCTATGGACAGCCAGAACTTCTGTTTAAAAGGCATTTGAAAAAGGGAAAAGAACCGAGATCTCAGAATGAGTCTTTATTTTTGGCTTTTATAGACATCTGCAAGTCTATCAAAGCTTTTCAGAGCCAGCAGAGGGTTCAGTCCTTGTTGAGAGCAGAGAGAGTAAAAAATAATAACAATCCGTGCCTTCCTTATGACCCTATCATCTCAGCTCCAACAGCGGCCGACCCCCCAGACAGATCACAAGGGGGAGAAGACACTGGAAGCATTTGCTCTCTGATTTTTGAGTCCAGGAAAGGAGCAAGCAGCTGTGAGCAGGATGGAGACTTACACACACCGGTCGCTGCATCGCCGTGGCACGAGGCTCTGGGAGCCGGTCAGTGTGGGGAGGGGAAGACAAGCAGGCCCCTGGGATCCTGCACTTCATAGTGCGGTGGGAGTGATGGGAGACGGGGAAGCAGAGCCAGCCGTGCATCACCGAACAGTGGGGAATCACCTCCCCACACACTGATGTCCCCCATACTTACTGCTGCTGCTCACATCGGAAAAACTGCACCCCACGCACAGCACAAGTAGGACGAAGGGTCGGGGAGTTGGCCCCCACCTGGGGTGACCTTGTTAGGCAAGTGGGAGTGGAGTGGGCCACGTGTGGAGCTCACAAGCGGAGCCATGAGGGATTTGCTCCATGCTCCCGATTGTCTGTACAGCTGTAATATTCCCGGAGTTCATTATATTGCATGTGAAAAGTAAAGAATCGAGCCACAAGCTTCCATCTTTTATTTATTGCCATGCAGGAATAAAAAGAGGGAAAGAACTTTTAAAATAACTTGCTCTGGGAAAGACAAGATTTCTATCCATTCTGAGGTTGACGGAATTTTTAAGAATGCAGGAACGTGAAACAAGGCAGGATATGCTGGCTTTGCAGGTGTGGGGGCCTCTGGGGGACGGGAACCGGATGACTGGAAAGCGTGCGTTCTGTCTGGAGACTCCCGGTTGCAGCCCTCGGAACTCTCCCCACAGAGGCGGCCCGCAAGCAAGCCCGTGAGGACTTCCTGTTCTCCGTGACAGACAGCATCACTTAGGACCCATTATGCAGTGACACCAGAGCCGTAAACTGAAAAAAGTCAGGCAAAATATTGCAAATAAACATTTCTGGAAAACAAACGGAAGACAGAACTCAGGGCCTTCAGTTTTCTTGCTTCCAACTCATGGTGAAACGCATCCAGGAGCGGTTGTTTTTCCTGGTTCTAAGTTGCTTTCTTTTCACAATTATATGGACAATATTCCCTGATTCTCAGAAACAGAGAGAGAGAGGGCAAAGCAATGGGGAAAAAGGAAAGCAGGGGTGGCTGGGGAAAGGTGAGCCCCCCCACCAGTGCAGCTGGCAGCTCATCGGTCTGCTGGGCTGCAGGGGACAGAGAGCAAATATCCTCCACGGTTCTACCCCAGACGTTCAAAACTCTTTAATTATCGGCTATATCGCTTCCTTAAATGAAGATTTCAAATACCTCCTTGTCGTGTCTGTGGACTTATAAATGAAGCCAGCAGTCAAACGATGCAATTTATAGCGTCTGTTCTCCTGGCCTATGTGACTTCCTCTCCCCCCTTTTAACCTGAATCTCTAACCTATTTTAAACATGCCATTTTCCCCCCACATTAGGAGAAGGGGTCCTTTTTTCTCTTTCTGTCTTTTTTTGCCTTCAGTAGATGAACTTTAAATGCAATCGTGTGCTCATCTGGCTGACCCCACCTGCTGTGAGTAATTGTCTAGAGGAGAATAGGAGAATCTAAGAGCTTTTGTGAAAGGGTATAGAGAAGACAGACGTTATTATGATTTTGAATCCGAAGCTCTCTTCTTTTCTTTCTTTCCTTTTATTATTTTTTTTTTTCTGGATCTAACAGCTGTTTCCCATCACAACTGGTGTTTGAAAGACATTGCAAAAATGAGTGTATCAGTATCACAGTTAGTTTCACAGGAGGCTAGTAACTTACTTGCCAGCCAGGCCTGATTTAATCAGGCAGCCCTGATTTACAGCTGTTTGTCCCAGTGTCCGATTGTCCCTGCCAGCCCCTCTCAGGGAGGCTGCACTGCCTGCTCCACACTTCCTCTGGGGGTGCCGGACAGAGGAAAGAAAACACCCCGAGGGGCCGCCAGCATCTGAAGCAAAGGCAAGGGACAGCAGGACCAGTGGGCTCCCCCCCAGACCTGAGAACCCGACACCAGACCGACAGGAGGGAGTGGACAGGGCAACATCCTCGCCCCTGCCCCTCCCCGCTCAGCAAAGGGCCACCCCTCACTCGAGGCCAGAGACAGGTCCCCACCTGGCATTTGTTCCACGCCGAAGCCCCAGCCTCTGCTGGCGAAGCTGCCGTCCACGGTGCCGGACCATGTGCGTCTCGTTTGGGGACGTGATCTGGTTCTGTTCCTCAGGAACCAACCCCAGACCATCCGGCTCTGTGTTCTCAGGGCCGGGAGCAGGTCTGCAGGAGGCCGAGCACGGAGAGGCCAATCTACTTCCCGCCGGCTCAGCAATTTTGTTCTTTCGGTGGTTTTTTTTTTTTTTTTTTTTCTTTCCAATGAAAATTTTTCATGCAAAATGGAGGCACAAAGCTTTCGAGTGTAAGTTACTAGATCTGTTGTTGTACTAGTCAGGCATGGGAAGATAGTGGAAGCAATGGCGATGCTGAACCATTGTTAAATGTCTAGTCTGGAAGAACAATTAGGATTCCAATTCAAAATGCAACTGCTGGGCCTTAATTACAAATCTAAAAACCAGCCGGGGGCACGCCACACTGGTATTGTAGAAATTCATGGTGAGTTGTTCACAGAGCCCCAAAAAGTCTCTGTGGAGTAGAATGACGCGCCAGGACGTCTGTCTCTGGCAAACTGTTGCAGGATCTGCATGAAGAGGAAAGGAATTTGCAGGCACCAATCTAAAGCCAAGCTGTGTGTTGGGTACTCCAGCAGACCAGTTAAATATCCCGCCATGTGAGAGCAAGGAGGGGCGAGGCCTGGTGCGGCCCCCATCCTCCAGCCCCTGTGAGCCATCTTGGCAGCCCCTGGTGGCCAAGACCCCGAACCGTCAGAATGGGAACCCGGGATGACCCTGGGAGTCCTGGGCACGGCACAGGCAGTGGTGTGGACAGGCTGCACCATGATTTGCATGTCGCCCCGGTGAGATGACCGTTGGAGGCTTCAGCTCCTGGGAGCAAACGTCCTATCCAGGATTCTGAAAGACAGGACGCTGGAGGTCACCAGCCAGACCTGGACCAAAACAGGTCAAGTTTCCCCGAGCTCCTGGAAAAGAGAGAAACCAGAGCCGCCATCCTCCAGCAAAGCTCCTGATCATAGAACCAGCCCCCACCCGTTTACCAGGGGCTGAAACAAAGGTGGGCTCCACGTCAGCCTCTAGGGCCCTGCATGTGTCAGGAGCCAGTTCACCCAAACCCAATGAGCTGGGTGCATGTCCACAGATCTAGCAGCCCCCCTGGGGCGTCCTGCATGCTGGCAACCCTGCACCCATCCACGCTGAACTCCCAGGCCCTCGATGCCCACAGTCACGGCTCAGGTCCAATGGCACACAGCCCTGAGCGCCTGTGAGGGCAAAACCTGCCACCAGCAGTCATCAGAAGCTGCCAGCAATTACCAAAAAAAGGAAAAAGGTCTGTCCTCACGGTGTTAAACGGTGCTCTTTGGTTTTATATCTGTGTTGCCAGTTATCCCACATCTTTTGGAGAAAGTGTAATAGCATCACTCACAAGGACTTAAATTCTCTCTTACACTTTTGTTTGGGATTTTTGTTTGCTGGGAGTTTTCTTTTATGCAGAGTTCAGCAACTGGGGCAGTTACTCATTTGCTTCTTTGTTAAGAGGGGCACTGAGCAAAAATAAGTTTTATACAGACTTTACAGAAAGTGAAAATTACTAAGATTGCCATCAAATGCCCAAGAATCCGGAGGTTGAAGGTGGTGACCAGTCTCCGGTTTGTCTTTGGCATTATATTTGCCATATTTATTTTTTTCCACACATTCAAAAAAAAGCCAAGTTTAGCTGTTTCAGGGAAAGGAGAAAATGAAAAAGAAAAGTGACAGCCTATCCATCGCACTTGGCCTGTTTATATATTCTATTTAATACCCACCCCCTTAAAAAAAAAGCCTGTTTACAAAATGGAGTGTTGGGAACGTTGTGTAAAAGACTTATCTGGGAAACACTGATCTTTCTCTGAAGCACCACTTCGTGCAGACAGAAAGGATCCCAGTCCTCCAAGGGGCCGGAGGACAGGGGTGGGGTTTCCCAAGAAACAAAGTTTGTGCTATCTCACGGCTGCATGTAGAAAAAATTGCACGAAACCCCATGGAACAAGCTGTAGCCTGGCTGCTGGCAGGTCACCCACCAATGTGCCCCCCGGGAAATGGAAGTGGGGGCTGCCTGCAGAGGTTCCCCCCACATTGTGCCGATGGATGCGTGAATGTGGTAGAAGTGAGCCCATCCCAGGGCAATCCACTCCAATCCATCCGTCTTCAGCTTTGCAACACCTCGTGATTATTCTTATTCCTGAGCTCAAGAAATTAGAGCCTTGCAGCATTTCCAGCTCTTTTCTATTTCGTCTAGGTCTGACAAAACAAGGAGCGGGAGGAGGGGGGGAGGGAGGAAGGAAGGAAAGAAGGGAAAAGACAGAGAGAGAGGGGAGGGAAGGAGGGGGAAGGAAGGAGGGAGAGAGGAAAGGGTCACTCATATCATTAATATTTCTGTATCCTGTTTGATTCTTTACTTTTTTAGCTGCAAAGGAACAAACAAAACCTGTGTCTGGAAAAGAAATTTTAGTTTGCACTATGCATGTTCAAACTGAAAAAGTTCAGGGAAGAACAAGGAAAGTAATTAGGGAACTAGATGAAGCGACTGGTGGGAAGGTTGGGGCCAGTTTAGGCGACCTGGCCGCTCTCGGTGGGCGCACCGAGCCTCCCTAGGAAGTTTATCGTTCATAAGACGGTGCAGGTGACACTCGCTGCGCACCCAGTTTGGCTCCTGAAGGTGACCTTCGAGGCCACCCGGAATTCACTCTTGGATCAGAGTTCGTCAAATGTTGCTGATGTCGCCGCCTGGCAAGCAAGCTTGACTTCCGTGGAACTGGTGCCATTGCGTCCACAGCCATTCGTTAGGTCCGGGCTCATCCACTATCTTCCCGGAGCCCCCAGATTTCTCATGAAACCTCCCACCTCCCTGGGATAGCCCAGCACACCGGGCAAGGTGGAAGCTGCAGTGTGAGTTCTATCTGTTTCTCAGTCGGAAAGTGTCTACTCAGCACCTGTTAGAGGAGGTTTAACCTATAACAACCTTTGCCCTGCCCCCCCCCAAAAAAAAAAAACAAAAAAAAACCAGAAGGACAATCCAGATAGAGACAAGACCACCCACCGGAAACGTCAGTGGAATACACAGTGCTTACAACAAGCGGTCACACAGGTGGCAGGTACCGTAAAAGTGAGGGCACAGCCCGAGGGTGCCAGGAGGAGGCACTGATCACAAAGGCGCATAGAGAAGGGAGGCCCCGGGCTGGCCACCGCGGAGGGCTCCGGCGAATGGAAAACCAGATCCAACGTGAGCCTCGCACGCCCAGGCTCCCAACCAACCTGCTTGTCCACACTTACGTATCACAGGCGTGAAACACCGTAAGTCAAAGTAAATAAAAAGCCCAGGAAACAAAGAAATCCAGAAAACTACTAGAAACAATAAAAGAGGGACAGCCACTCACCTGTTAGGCAATGTGGGGAAAGCAGGCGGGTTTCTCTGAGCCTCTACTATCTTGACTGCAAAATGGGAATGCTAATGTCCGTCCCACTTACCTCAAAGGGATGTTACGTGAAGGGGCGACGCAGACCAGAGGGCAGCAAGCAGCTGTTATTTGTTAGCTTCTGCTTTAGTACCACTGAGAGCCTCCTTCCCTCTTCCTTGTTAGGCCAACCAAGCCAGCTGGCCAGTCCAGCACACGTTAGGAGAGTAAACACATCACCCGCGGTCTCCAGGATAGAATTTGACCTTTGTCTCCAAATTCTATATTCTTCCTGCTACATTATTTTATGAAAGATTCTAAGATGGACTGCGACAAGAGTTCAAGACAATTCCAAGTTCTCCATTGTTCCTTTTGAGTAATAATTGACTGAGCACCCACTCAGAAGCAATCACTACCATTGGCACCCCCTCGGCTTTATTTTGTTTCATCTTTGCAACAAGACTGTGAGGTAGGCGATGATGAAACGAAAGTTCAGAATTTATAGCAAGTCACCCAACATTGCACAACCAGGAGTGAGCCAGAATTTGAAAGCAGTTCTGTCTGCCTCCAGAGCCTGTGCCCCCGACTCTGCTGGGAAGATGCCATGGACTGTGGGTCACCTGCACACAGGTGTGCCGTGGGGACTGGGGCCCAGAGCTCACTGCGAACGGGCTGGGTGGCCTGGGGCAAGACCTGCCACCTCTCCGAGATCCATCACCTATAACTTGGAGATGCAGATAGTTACTCTACCTCCTAAAATAGTTGCAAGAATTAAATACACACTATAAGAAAATTGTGTGCAGGGTGCCTGGCACATTCAAGCACCTTATAAATGTGTGCTATGCTCATTAGTAGTTATCACTGTCAACTTCATTGTCATCGTCATTACCATTTTGGTGGTGGCCAGGAGAGTTGATTCAGGTTCACACTTTTGGTCTAAAGAAGCATGTTCTGTATAGGATTTTAGGCAGCAGGCAAAAGAATTTGATTTTGAAATAATTTCTTACAATGCTCTATAAATCATACCTACATCTTACATATGAGAATATTTAGAAAAATAATAAAAGCTTATCGTCTGCCCTCAGAAGTGCTAATAGTCTTTTATCTCTGACAGCTCAACCCATTTTTGAAGGTCACCATGTCTCCTGATCAGCTATTCACATGCTCACCTGTGGATTTAACCCAGAACCACCTCCCCTCACCCCCACCAACCACCTTCTTTAAAACTCCAGCTCAAACCAGGGACTAATCGACCAAATTCAAGCAAATATACTAAAGGCTCCCATCCTTGCTGCTTTCAGGTCTGTAGCTACTCTAGAAAATGCCCAAGCATGGTCTTGCATGTCTTCTCGATGCTCTCTCCTTCGGCATCCTTAAAACCCAGCTCTCCTGCCCCTCCCCGTTGGCTCGTTTGCTGTTATTCTTGCTGAGAATTTCCTGTACACCCTGACATTCCACTTCAGCCTGTTTACACCTGGTTGGGGTGACTTCATTCACCCTGTATGCTAAAGACCCCAAGTTTCCCTTCCCTTGAACTTCTGGACCTGTCTGCTAGATGACGGCACATTGTTAAAACTGAACTTTCCATCTTTCCATCACATCAACCACTCGATATCCAACCAACCTCCATTTCTAAGGTGGTAACTCTCAAGCGTTGCTGGTTTTTGGCCTCTTCTCTCCCTCCAGACACTGGTAACCCAATTCACATGCATTGTCTTTCCTCTGGGCTATGGTGATGGCCTCATAGGTGGTCTCCCCGACCCAAGGGCTGCCTCTTTGCGTCCCCCCAAGCACCCACACACTCCCAGAGATGGATCTAAAATGTTGATCTGATTGCGCCAGGCCCTGTCAAAGCCTTGCTGAGGCCCGGACCCCTGGGAGAAGGGCTCCCACCCTTCCACGTGTCACAGAAGCTCACCAGCTCCTGGTCTCCACATGTCCAGCCTCACCCATCACTCTGCCTTGAGCTTTGAGCTTTGGGAGCCAGAACATGCGTATACTTCCCTGCACATACTTTGCTGAATCAAGTTTCCTCAGTCTAGACTGCACTGTTCAATATGGCGGCCACAGGCTACAGGCGGAATATGCACATCGGATATGGAAAAAAAAAGAATATAAAATATGTCATTAAGGTTTTTATATTTATATGTTGAAATAATATTTTTTATTTATTTGTGTTAAATAAAATAGATTATTAAAAAGAATTTCCCCTGTTTGTTTTTACAATTTTAATGTGATAACTAGACAACTTTGCCTATGTAGCTCACACTATATTTTTTCTGGATATTGCTGGTCTAGACCATCTTCCCTTCCTTCCAGGCCTCTGTCTCCCACCTCATTTCTTCACCTGGAAGCCGCCTTCATTCCTCTCATGACTCAGCTTTGGAATCAGTTCTTTCAAGGAGCACCTGTGCGTTCCACAGGGCACAGCCACGTGCTCTGACTGTTGCCGACGCCCTTGCACATTTCTCACTGCATGTTTCACACTATATTGGAATAATCCATTTACTTCTGCTTGACTTATGCCTTACAGACTGCAGACTCCTGGAGGGTGGGAATTATCTCTCAGCCATATTAGCACAAATGCATTCACACATATGACACAAATTCAGTAGATATCTACTCTGCTAGATAACACATCCCTAATGCTTAAAGCTGTGCTAGCCAAGGAGAAGGAGAGCCTAGCTTAAAGAATCTTAGGAGTTCATCATTTCTAAGTAGCCAATCAATCTAGAATTAAATCACTTTATTCAACTTAACAAACATGTTTGATGCGCTCCTGTGGGCAAGCTACGTTATGTGCCTCAGCGAAGCCAAAATGGAAAATTCACACACTCTGCCCTCGGAGATTTAAATCTAGTAGATGCAAGATGTGGAGATAAATAAGATAGAATATTGAACAGAATGCCATGAGAAAAGTGCAATGTCGATGAAAATTCAGAGAAGAGAAATTCTTTATTTGGAATTTGGAAGGTCAAAAGGACTTCGTAGAGTAGGTTCACCTAAGGGGAGCTTCAACGATGAAAGGGATTTTGGCAGGGAGGGGGCGGGCAGCGGGGGCAGAAGGAGGAGTCGGGGAAGGTGGGCGGGTGCGAGGGCCTGCGGGGCTCCACGTGTGCCCGAGCTCGGTGAGAGCAGAGCTGATGGACAGAGGATTGTCCTCGTTGCCTGCTGTAAGTAAGTACCAAAAACCAGGGAGCGTAAAACAATAGAAATTTATTGTCTCACAGTTCCGGATGCCAGAAGTCCAAAATTAAGGGGTCAGCTGGGCCATGCTCCCCTGAAAGCTCTAGGGGAGAATCCCCCTGGCTTCCCCCAGCTCCCGGTGGTGGCAGCCCCCCTAGCTTTCCTTGCCTTGGGGCAGCATTGCTCCGATCCCTGCCTGTGGCATCACACGGTCCCCTCCAGCTGTGCCTCTGCATCCCTGCATCTCTACATGCCCTTCCCTCTGTGTGTCCAAATTTCCCTCTTCTTATAAGGACCCCCTTGTAAGTCCATCACGACCTCTTCTTAATTTGATTACAACTGCAAAGACCTATTTTCAAACAAGTTCAGATTTATAGGTACCAGGGTCCAAGAATGCAATGTATCTTTTTGGGGAACACAATTCAGCCTGCAACAAGGAGTACCAGGAAACGGGACTAAAACGGGAGGTCTGGGGTCATGCCGTGTGGGTCCCATTACAGGCAAACTGCCATCTCTGTGACCCGGCAAGAATGAGCCTCCCCGTCAAGTGTGGAAGGCGCAATTCCCTGCCGTCGTTCCCTGTCGCCCTTGGGGACTGACGGGCCTGGAGACTTTGCAGCACTGCTGCCGAGCAATGATTCTCCTGATTCCCACACCGTCTCCTGGTTGTACTTCAGGTTCACTCGGAAAAGCTCTGAGGCCCCTAGAGGACCTCTTCACTCTCCGAAGTTGGAACTTGTAGAACAAGTCAGGGTGGCCTGCGAGAGCCCTGCCGTCCATGCGAGGGTCAGCGGGAGGTGAGGACTCTGGACAACGCAGCCTCACGAGATGCCAGAGGAGGCGCGGCCCATGCCCTCGACACCCCCCGGATATTTATGGGGTGTCTTAAAGAATAATTCCTTATACAGCAAATAAAAGCCAAATACACTGTTACAGAATCAAACTTCCTTGTGCTTCTACCACACAGTCACCAACTGACAGTTTTCCCACCAAAGTCTATGTACATTAGGTCTAAAAATATGAGGGCTTTAAAAAGTGGCACAACTTTCCATGCAAAATGAATCCCAATCCATTTTCTAATCAGGGTCAAATCAGTACCTCTTGGGCAATCAGACCTTGGTGTGGTCCACTAAGCAATTATCAGTCCAGGATGCATTAAAATTTTCAGAAGAGAAAGAAACTTAAGTATATAAAAACGTATTCCATACCACCGATGGTTCAGTAAATTTTAATAAGAATACACTGCTTAAAAATTGGACCCACAAAAGGTATCACTGTCTGATGTCCACTAATCTTTGTACCCTACACGGTCTCCCATTGTGCTCTGCCCTGCCTGCCCCCTCTGCATCCTCTTGGGAGGACGGTACTTTGCTCTGACTCAGCTCTGCTGTGCCCTACGCCTTGCCCACCTGCATATTAAGATGAAGCCCCCGCAAGCCCTTTCCCAAAGAGATATACGGGTAAGGGTGCAGCCATTTTTCTCAAAAGTTTATCTGTTCTGTCAAGGTGATCCATTGGAAAGACGGACTTGAAAGTGTGGGTTGGTCATAAGCACGAGAGAAGATGTAGCTACTCCCGGAGGACCTGACTGATGACCCAGAGAAGGAACCATGAGAAGACGCATCTGTAGCCACCCAGGTTTCCATCACACACTGGGCGGCTGGCCCGCCATGGGGAAGGTGCCACTGGCCCAGGACTGCGAGACGAGCCTTACACTCAGGTCCTCCTAAACGCTCAACTGGGAAGCCAAAAACCATTCCTGTGCACTTTCCATGAAAGCTGAGCTCGGATGATTGCATTCCTCGTGTGCAATAAATGGAAAGGCCTCTCGTTGCTGCAGCCAGAGGATCCTGGCAGAGGGCAGGGGTGCCAAGGCGTGGGGGGCAGCAGAAGGGAGGGCAGGGAGGAGGGCCGAAGGGGCAAGAGGCTGAACGGGTGCTAGTGGCCATTCCCTGGGTCATCCTGGGACCCTTTACAATGGAGTTTTGTCCTGTGTTTAATGGAGATTTCATACTTCCAGAGTAACAATCCCAAATTTGCAAATCTCTAGAGGGACAAAACACCCAACGCTCTCTTAAACACACTAATCACTTAACCAGCCATAACATGTGGAGATGAAGAGGGAAGAGAAGCGTGCCTAGATTTCATTAGCCAAACTATGATGCAAGACCAGCCCCTGTACAAGCACATGTATCAGCTCCATCTTCCTGCAAGCCCCCATTTGCTACTTCTCATTCTGATCGCTTGCCTGCCTTCCAGGCATCAAGGAGAATTTAGATGCTATTGTGATTTTCATGAATTTAGACAAGGAAAGGGGCCCTCCCCACCCTGTAACGTCACCGCCAATAAAGATGCTGCAGAACTACGCGTAAGGAAATTAAAGGCAACTCTGCTAATGACAGGAGCGAGACGCGCTGTCAGTGCGCGCTGGTGACACCTGGTGGCTGAGCCGGGGAGCGCAGGCTGCCCGCGCGCATCAGCCCGTCCCTGCTCCTTCCTCCACCAGCAGGGAGGCGTCTGGCACCCGGGTAACCGCGGGCACACCCGCTCGTGCACCCACCCGGCTTCCGCTCCCTCCTCCTGGGCTGCAGCTCACGTTTCACAGACGTGCCAGCTCCTCTCGCTTCTCTCCCATGACTGATGGACCTGGGATCTCGGCAGGCTGGGGGCCCGGAAGGCAGCTCTGAGGCCTGAGCGGTCGCAGCACGTGGAGATTAGCTTTGAACGGCGACTTCAGATGCTTTGGTACATTTGGCAGACCCTGAAGTTAGATGGTGATTTAATTTCTTCTCCCTAGATGGAAATTCTCTAATAACCTTGGATAAAGGGACCCTTTAGAATGCATGCTGTGGCTCCCTCCCGGGCAGCACCCTAAGTGGCATCCACAGTGCCTGACAGGCCCTGCCCAGCGTGGAGCGCGAGGTCTGCGGGTGACTGGGCAGCCGAGGAGCCCTCTGGGAGAAACCCATGGTGCCATTTATTTTCTAACTGAAAGGATTCAGTTAGCATGTCAGCTAATAGGTAACTATTCAAACATGACAGAGAAAAAAGTTTTTAGTAAATAATTTAAATTTCTCTGTTCTGCTGTCAGTTCCAATAAAGACAGCAACTCAAAAAAGATTTTAATTTTCATGAATCAAAACTCTGTTTTATTCTCAATTCAATGTTATTGTTGATTAAACCCCTCGCTCTATGCCAAATGCTGTACTAGACGCAAAAATACTGACCAAAATTGAGATGATACAGTCGTGGCTTCTGAGCAGTTTACAGTCAAGAGGAAGACAAGAAACACATGAACATTTAAACCACGGCTGACAGGGGGACGTGGGTGTACGCTCAAAGCATAACAACAGAAAACAGCAACGCGACCGAATACAGAACAACACAGCACGTCAAGGAACTGACGATCTAGACCCACCTCCCTCCCCGCTACCACCTGGAAGATTCCAGCTTCTCTCCAAGTGGGATGAGGGAGGGATGAGCAAATCTAACCAACTTCTCGTCTGCACATTTTAAATGTTTTCTTTCTCACCAAGATGCAGGTGGACAGAAGTGATTCCTGGAGTCGGGGGCTGACCTACCCGTTCCCGTGTGGCTTCGTCTCCACGGTGCTTCATGTCAGGAGCAAGGCAAACCGGATGATAGATGGGCAAGTCACTTGGGAAGGAGCCAGGAGCTCTCTCCTTCTGTTCTGAGGCCTGCATCCAAATTTGAGCCTGTGAAATGGCTTGGGTGATCTTAATTTGACAGTTGTCAACATTTCAAAATCATTGCCAAGTTCAACCAAATGGAAGTCTTTGATCAGGCCCAGCTCTCTGCATATGTGTGTGTGTGTGTGTGCACGCGCACGCGTGTGTGTATCAGAGTATTGCCAATCTGAGCCTGTAAAATACACCTGTGCATCTTCCCCAGTCTTGTTTCATTAGCATCTTTCTACATGACAAATTCAGTGGCAGGGTGAGAAAAATGGCACTTCAACTGCAGTAAGTTTCATCCAAGAAGAAGCAAAATTTTGCAGATAAAAACTCATGGATAGTGGATTAAACTCATTAAACATTAAAATCCAAAAGTAAGAAAGTTATTGCATAAACTATAAACTTTTCATAGGAAAAAAACAGGACACGATCACAAATAAAACCATTCATATTAAGTATTATTTATTTAGTGCATGTATTTTTCAGCACTAACATCTTACTATAAGCTTAATTTAAGGACAATTTAACCAATTCAACATCAGTAGGTAAAAAGCAATAATAAAAGTAATCATAATAATTATGAAAACAAGAAGACTTTCTTGAGATTTACCATGTACCATATCAGATATCCTGCTTCAAACTGAAACCACTGTTAGAGCAAATAGGAGATGTCCATAAAGAAGTTATCAAAATAAAAATGTGAAAAAATCCAAGTTCTCCATGTAAGGAACAAAGATGTGGGTTTAGGAATCTTTCCCTTTATTCTATAACGTAAGATCACACAGAATCTAAAATTCATCTATTAGTGACAAATATCAAAGAAGTACGAAAAGAAGTTAAAAGAAATGTATATGAGACTTTCTTTCCATTACATCTTGTGCATTTGACATGTTGGGATGATTCCCAAAAATTAATGCCCTGCATAAAAGTGTAGATTTATAAATATAACTCTCTCTTTAATAATGATAGGTTAGAACAGCATATTGTAAGTATCTAATAAATGCTTGTGGAATAAAAATATGGATGACAAATGAGCATTAAAAAATCCTCAGTTCCACAAAGCAAGAAAAGTATTGTTTTTAGATGCTGATATGATTTATAGTTAATACTATGCTGTAAGTATTTCCAAAACTCTCACCAGAAAACTTTTGCAGAGTCCCTAAGTCCATGGAGAGATTGCAAATTGATTTCAATATTCTCTTATCAGCTCATTGGAACAATAACTAACCAAGTCCATGAAAGGTTCTTGGATCCTGTTAAATAATCGTCACCGGAACCTCTGAGGAGCTGAGCCCCCAGAGACACACTTAGCCCTGCCTGGTCGTGGGCTTCTCCCCACAGTGGGGCCTTGACCCCCGTTAGGGGTCAGCTGTTGGAGAGGGGCCCGTCACACGTGGTCTCGGAGAGGCAAACTTAGGGAGACGGGGAGATTGTCAGAATCCTTCCGTCCTGGCTGTGCGTCCTTCCTGTGCTTCTGTTTCAAAGATCAAATTAGGACTTGTGGAGGAAAGAGAACTCCTGGGAGCGTTTCAATCACTTGATGGATACCTAGAGATTTCTGCATGGCCACTGTCCACATTTCATAATGATGATAAGCATCCACTTGAGGACCTGAAATGATAACAGGGTTTCAAGATTTTCAGTTTACTCTTCCCATCAGCAACAAGAAAGGATGGCTCCCAAAGAGCCAATGTAGAAACTGCCTCCCTGTGCTAGAAGCTTTGCTCAGAGAATTAGAAGGAACCCAAGAGACCTTCCATTACTAAGGCTACAAATGCATGTACTAGTATTGTGGTAGTTATTGTTTTTTAACCAAACTTGTTATTTTGAGATCATTGTAGATTCACATGTTGTCATAAGAAAAATAGAGGGGCATCCCTTGTATGGCTTTTCCCAGTTCCCCCTAAGGGAACATCTGGAAAAACCATTGTACAATATCCCTTCAGGATACTGACTTTGATGCAGTCAACGTCAGAACATTTCCATCCCCACAGGGCTCCTTCTTAGAGCCCATTGACAGCCTCTCGCATGACCCTCCCACCTCCACCCCATCTGTCCTCCATTTCTATAGTTTCATAATTTCAAGAATGTTTCATAAACAAAGTCAAATGGTGCATAACTTTTGGAGATTGGCTTTATTCACTGTGGGAGCCCCCGGGGGCCCGGGGCCTTCCAAGTGTCTTGAAGACTCCACACAGCAGTTTGCTTGACCTAGGACAGCTAATGTTTGACCTACTCTCCTTGTAATACCAGGTGCTAACTGTAACCTACACCTGAAACTACCTCCTCCCTGAGACTCCCTGAGGCTACAAGGTAATCTATAATCCTCCCCTCTTCCCTGTTGACTACAATCATCCCTTCCTACCTCACAAGCCCCCACCCCACCCCGCTCCCCTCATACCCATTTGAATGTCTTTGTCCTAACCCTTATAAACCACTCCCTGGCACCCCCTGCTTTTGCAGCGTATCTTCATGTTAAACTCTGAACCCACCGCCATTCAGAGCAGCTCCTGAATCCATTCAGAGAAGCTCCTGATTTCAGGGCAACGTGACTCGACTTCCCACCCTGCAGGTAAGCCCCAGAATAAAAGCTCATGTCTCAGAATGTGTCCAGTGCTTTCTTTAGTCCTTTGGCTACAAAAGCCCTCTTGGGCCATGACATTCATTCAGCATAATCTAAAGATTCATCCATTTCATTGCCAAGAAGTAGTCTGTGATGTGGATGAACCACAACTTGTTTTATCCTTCACCCGCTGAAGGATTTCTGGGTTGTTTCCAGTTTGGGGCTACTGTGAATGGTAACAGCCACCCATGTACACTTGTTCCGTGAAAATAAGTTTTCATCCTCTGGGATAAATGCCCAGTAGTGCAATTGCTGGAAGGTATGGTGAGTGCACATTTAGCTTTTACAGAAACTGTCAAACTCTTTTCCAGAGTGGCAGTGACATGTGACATTCTATCCAGCGATGGGGGAGTGATCCAGTCCCCCCTCATCTTCACCAGAATCTGTTGTCATCCCTATTTTTTATTTTACCCAAGATAATTGTGAAGTGGTATCTCATCATAGTTTCATTTGCATTTCCCTAATGGCTAATGATGTTGAACATCTTTTCATGTGCTTATTTGCCATCTGTACATCCTCTTTGATGAAAATTCTCTCCATATATATCACCTCTTTTATAATTGGATTTTTTTACTGTTGAATTGTGACAGTTCTTCATATATTCTAGGTATGAGTCCTTTGTCATATATATAGTTTCCAAATATTTTTTCCCAGTCTAGCATTTCTTTTCATTCTCTCCTCAGGGTCTTTTGCAGAGCAAAAGATTTTAATTTTGCAGAACTCCAATTTACCAATTTTTTCCATTTATGGATCATGCTTCTGGTATCAAGTCTAGGAACTCTTTGCCTAGTCCTGGATCCTGAAGATTTCCTTCTGTATTTTTTTCTAAAAGTTTTATAATTGTACATTTTACATCTAAGTCCATGGTCCATTTTGAGTTAATTTTTGTATAAAGTATGAGACTTAAGTCAACATTCATTTTTTTGCTTATGGATGCCTAATAGCTCCAGTACCATTTGTTGAGAAGACTGTCTTTCATCCATCGAATTGCTTCTACACGTTTGCCAACAATCGGTTGGGCAATTTGTGAGATTCTATTTCTGGGTTCTCTATTCTGCTCCATTTTACTATGTGTCTAGTCTTGATTGCTGTAATTATATAACAGGTCTTGAAATAAGGTAGACTTTTTCATACCATTTTACATTTCTTTTTCAAAGTGTTTTAGCCATTCTAGCTCCTTTGTCTGTTGGATTAGAAAGATGCATCATTATTATTCATGGCTTTCAATATACAGTTAGCTATAGATGGATGGATAGATGGATAGATGTAGGTGGAGATGCATCACTCAGCACTGAGAGGATCCAGAAGCGGTAGCATGCCCATAGCAAGGAACACACCTAAATGCCTAGATCTTGGCTTCTAAATTTTATAGTTACTAAAAGGAACCAGGGTTCCCTAGAACAAAAGCTGATTCCAGGGCTGAGACAGGGAAAGTAAAGGCAAAATATGGAACAACTTGTAGTGACAGAAAGAAGGAAGTGTTCAGAGAATGATGGAGTCATATAAAAGGACCCAGGAGCCAAGGAGAAGGAATCCCCACTTCTCCAATATGGGGCAGATTGACCATCAAAAGAAATACTGGTAACAATGGCTTAAACCCATCAAATAAAATAAGAATCCATAAATTCATACTGCTATAGATAAGTAAATAGAGAATAGAGCTCTCTTCCTTATAGTACAATGCAAACTGATAAATAGGAAGTTATAAAATTGCCGATGGATGTGAGTTTGATGAGGAACAGGGTGTTTACACAGTCTCAAAGTATTTCCCTACAAATTACAAAAGGAAAACAAGGGATTTCACAGTGAACAAACCAAGTAGACCCTGCTTTGGCCAAATACTCAAAAACAACAAATGAGTATTGGGACAAACTAATATCATATGCCTTCTGATATGATGCCCCAAGGTGGGCCCACCTTTTTTGTGGTCTTTCTGCCAAAAATGAAGAGAAAAAGAAAAGAAACAAAAACGGAACATGTTTCATCTCAAAGTAAGTTGGAAAAGTAAAATAAAGGCTACTGTATATTAAACAGCAACAAACAATGAATCCAGACTGGAGAAGACAGAAACATACTGACTCCTCAGCGTTTCTCCTAGGAAGGTCTTCTCCCCATTCTTTTTTTTTTTTTTTAACTCACAGTTTTCTTGAGATAATTTTTGTCTCATAAAATTGACCCATTTCATCTGTACAAGTCAATAAGTTTTTAGTAACTTTCTGGAGTGGTGCAATCATCAACATAAATTATTTTAGAATATTTTCATGCCCATTATAGTTAATTGCTATTTCCACTCCCAGCCTCAGCAGCCACTGATCTAAGTTCTGCTAGTACAGGTTCACCTTTTCTAGACACCTCACATAAACAGAATCCTACAATGTGTGGTCTCTTAGGTCTGGCTTCTTTCCCTTAACTTAACCTTGGCTGTGTACACTGAGGACTCCTTGAACAAGATGAGTCATTATTCTCTTGCCTCTTTGTCTTACCTTCTGACAGTTTGTCTATGGTGTGTCTGGGTGTGGCTCTTTGGCTGTGTGCATTAATGTTTTCATCAGATTTGGAAAGCTTTCATCCATTATCTCTTCAACAATTCTTTCTGCCCCCTTCCCTCTCTCCTCCCCTCCCGGTGCTCCCACTGTATGTGTTAGTGCATGTGATGGGGTCCCAGGGGGCCCTGAGGCTCTGCTTATTTGTCTTCGTTCTTGTTTTTCTGTTCCTCAGGCTGTGTCATCTCAGTTGACTGTCTTCCAGTTCACTGAGTCTTTCTTCTACAAGCTCAAATCTGTGATTGAGCCCCACTAGTGACACTTTCATTTCACACATAGTCTTTAACTCCAGAATTTCTATTTGATCCTTTCATAACTGCTAACTCTTTATTGATATTCTCCACTTTGTGAGACGTCACTCTCATGCTTTCCTTTAATTCTTTAGACATGGTTTCCTTTTGTTCTTTGAACATATTTAAAACAGCAAATGTAAGGTATTTGTCTATGAAGTCTAACATCTGGGCTTCTTCACTGATCGCTTCCATTGGCTGATATTTTTTCCATTGTATGAAACACACTTTCCTTTAGCTTTGCTTGCCTTGTAATGTTAGTTGGAAACTCAACATTTCAGGTATTTTAATGTGGCAACTGTGGAAATCAGAATTCTCCCATCCCAAAGGTTTATTGTTGTTGCTATTTCTTTGTTGTTGCTCCTGCAGTTTGTTTGACTAGTGACCTGCTGGACTAGTTCTGACATCCCTATTCCCTGAAGTGTGCGGCCAGGGAAGTCCTGCTTGGTGGCATGGTGGACCGCTAACGAGAGATTCCTTAAATGCCGTGACCCTGTTAATGAGGGTCAGTGTTTGTCTCTGCTTTCACTCTGACTTCGGTGTGGCCCCTGGATCATTTGCAGGGTGTCACTAGGGCCTCCCAGGTCTGTCCTGAGCAAGTACACAGCCCTGCCCAGATGAGTGACCTTCCAGGTTACCAAGAAGATGTCCAACAAGCGCCCTTTGGACATCTTGCTCCTGAGATCGTCCTTTAAAATTTTTAGACCAAGCCCTTGTTTCCCCAGTGCGTATGGCAGCCTTAGGCAGCTGTGATGATAAACAACTGCAGCTGACTGTTCTGCCAAATACCCTGGGGACAGAGCTTTTCCTGCAGAGCTCTGAGTAAAGCCAACTAACAAGAAGACCCTGTGAGTCGGGCTTTTCTGGGGAGTGGTGAGGCAGGTCCCACAGGGCAGTGCTCTGGGTGTGGAGCAGGCCGCTCCGGCAGCTGCAGACCTGCTGGTCTTCACAGCCCCCTGGCTGCAAGGCTCTGGCTTTCAAGGCTACAGTGCAGCTTATGAGACCTGTGGGGGCAGGCCAGGTTAAAACGCTGCAGACCCCACAGTCCCTCCCAAGACGCAGCCGTGTTTCATGAATAAGTGCTTCTCACATTGTTGCCAGCCTTTGGTTAATTTCCCGCATTCTGAAAAAAAGTGATTTTGATTTTTTTTGTTTTTGATTTTTTTGATTTTTAATTGTTTTTATGGAGAAGGAATGTATTAATTTCCTACTGCTGCTATGAAAAATGACCACAAATTTAATGGCTTAAAACAACACAACTTTATTATCTTCCAGTTCTAGAGGTCAGGAGTCAGACACAGGTTTCTTTGGACTAAGATCAAGTATTGGTGTCACTGTTTTCCTGCTGAGGGCTCCAGGGAGGAATCTGTTCCTGGATTTTCTAAAGGCTGCCCACGTTCCTCGGTTCACAGTCCCTTCTGTCTACAAAGCCAGAAATCCATCTCTCCCTCCTCTGCTTCCATCCCTGCATCTACTGCTCTGACCTTCCCCTCCTGCTCCCTCATTCAGTGATAAGAACCCTGGTGATGATGTCATACCTGCCTGAGTAATCCCAGAAAAGCTCTGCATTTCAACGTCCCTGAATTTATCACATCTACCAAGTCCCTTTTGCTGCGTGAGGTAATACGTTTACAGGTCTCCAGGGTGTTATCCTGCTAACACAAGCGGATTTGTGGACGTCTTCACCCTAACACGGCAGGTGCCCTGCCCCACTCCGTGCCCGTTCTGAACTTTGTAACTGTTGGAGCCGCACCATCCCTGGACTCACGGAGAGAATGTGTGGCTCAGGCCTGTGCTCGCCAAGCTCAGCAGTCAGCTTTTGCTAAGTTACTCCTCATACCGCTCTGAAACTCAGTGGATTTCCACAGCAGTGGTTTGTCTGCTGCTCATCTTACATGTCCCTGTGGCTACACTGTGTCTCTGCTCAATGATTTTCTTTATTCTGGAATCCAAGCTAAAAAAAAACCCTCACATGGGCTATGTCAGTGTTCCTTCACGTAAGTCTGTATTTCTGAACCAGGGGACATTTGCTCCCCAGGGGTCTTTGGCGATGCCTGGGAACCGTTCTGATTGTCACAACTGGGTGGTGCAAATTGCACGTGGTTGGAGGAGGCCAGGGCTGCTGCCCAACACCCTGAGTGCCCAGGACAGCTTCCCACAACACCCTGAGTGCCCAGGACAGCTTCCCACAACACCCTGAGTGCCCAGGACAGCTTCCCACAACACAGAACTTTCTGGACTCAAACCTCAATAGTGCCAAGGCGGATGTTCCCGTTGGCTAATGCTGCCCATTATGCAAAATACCAGAAATGGATTGGCTTTTATAAAGGGGGTTTTTTGCTTACAAAGTTACAGTCTTAAGGCCATAAAGTGTCCAAGGTAAGGGAGTACCTTCACTGGAGGATGGCCATTGGTGTCCGGAAAACCTCTGTCAGCTCAGGAGGCTCGTGGCTGGCGTCCACTTGCTCCCAGGTTACATTTCAAAATGGCATTCTCCAAAATGTTGCTCTTTGGGCATTTTGTCCTCTCTTAGCTGCAGCTCCTCTTCAAAATGTCACTCTCAGTTGCTCTGAGTTCCTTGTGTTTGGCAGCTTTTTATTTGGCTCCAGTGATTTAATTCAGACCCACCCTGAATGGGTGGGGTAACACCTCCATGGAAATTATCCAATCAGAGATCTTGCTCACAGCTGATTGAGTCATATCTCCATGGAAACAATCAAAGAATTACAATCTAATTGTTCTAGTCTGCTAATGCTTCTAGAATACAAAACACCAGAGATGGATTGGCTTTTATAAAAGGGGGTTTATTTGGTTACACAGTTACAGTCTTAAGGCCATAAAGTGTCCAAGGCAACACATCAGCAATCGGGTACCTTCACTGGAGGATGGCCAATGGTGTCTGGAAAACCTCTGTTGGCTGGGAAGGCACGTGGCTGGCGTCTGCTCCAAAGTTCTGGTTTCAAAATGGCTTTCTCCCAGGATGTTCCTCTCTAGGCTGCCGTTCCTCAAAATTGTCACTCTTAGTTGCACTTGGGATATTTGTCCTCTCTCAGCTTCTCTGGAGCAAGAGTCTGCTTTCAATGGCCGTCTTCAAACTGTCTCTCATCTGCAGCTCCTGTGCTTTCTTCAAAGTGTCCCTCTTGGCTGTAGCACCTTGCCCCTTCTGTCTGATCTTGTATAGTGCTCCAGTAATTTAATTCAGACCCACCCAATGGACAGGGCCACACCTCCATGGAAATAATCCAATCAGAGTCACCACCCACAGTTGGGTGGGGCACATCTCCATGGAAACACTCAAAGAATTACAATCTAATTAACACTGATTGGTCTGCCCACACAAGATTACATCAAAGATAAAGGCGTTTGGGGGGACATAATACATTCAAACTGGCACACTAATCAACACTGATACATCTGCCCCCACAAAGATTGCATCAAAGAACATGCGGTTTTGGAGGACATAATACATCCCAACTGGCACAGTGAAGAAACCCTGATCTCAAATAAGCCATTCCCATGGCAGAAGAAAAAGACAAGGAGAGTTGGCAGAGCATGCCATGATTCTTAAAGCTTCTACTGAATATGGCATATATCAAATTTCTTGGCTCCACTGTTCAAATATGTCACATGGCTAAGCCCGGTGTCAGCAAGGCAGGGAGTCAGACCCCCTGCAAGCCATGCAGCAGTGAGCAGGAATGCAGGATCTTCCAGGGAAGGGGGCATGGTAAGTATTGAGTTAAAAATAGTACAGTTGCTGGAGTCCAACCCCTGGTCCCAAATATTTGTTTCCTTCCCTCTGCACCCAAAACACACTTCCCCTCTCTCAAGTGCCCCAATGTTCCAACCCAGTCATGATATGGGGTTCATACTCCACAACTTCATGGGAATCCCTACATCAAGTCCACCCGTGGCTCCCCTTGATCAGGAGAGCTATGAGCTAAAAGAGGGTTATCAGTTCCCAGCGCCCAAAGTGCAGTAATGGGACAGAAGAGCCACTAGATGCACCCCACGTGGAAAGGAGAATGGGGAGCAGCAGTCATGGTGCTTGGTCAGCAATTCTGAACCCCTAATGGGCAAGCGTTGGGGAGGCTGTGGTCCTCAATTAGACACTGTGCTCCGCGACAGCAGCAACCTGCTTGAGGCTGTTGTCCCCCAAGGCTCTTGGCCACTGCCTGCAGGGGGTCCTTCCTTTTCAATTATCCTCTCCTTGGCTATCTCAAGGACCAAAATCACGTGGTGCCTGAACAACCATCTCAGCCACTTTCCTCCCACGGAAAGTTGGGGCCCAGAGGTCATTTTACAGTTCCATTGTCCTCTAGCCCAGCTGGCAGCTCTTTGGACAGGACAACTCTCTCAAAAGCATTGTCAGCTTTTCCCAGATTTTAATGCATCAGCCCACGTGACAACAGCTGCAGGAACAATTCTTTTAGAGTCAGGGGTCTCTCTTCAGAGCTCCTCATAGTTGCTTCATGCGCTCTGTGCTTCTCAAGTTTCCATGGGCTCATGCCCTTGAGCTCTTTTCCTTGAGGGATTTCACTCAACCAAAAGTATTTTCTGGTGCCACCTTCATCCGAACAGAAGTCTTAGCAAAGAGCAGGAGAACTACACCTTGATTTGGGCATTGCCCTGAGGCTGTCAATCAGCCCAGGTGCTCATGCTGGTCTTAATGTTATCTGCCTTCAGTCGGATAAGAAAAATAATTACCTCTTTTCTTTCAATTTGACTGGAAACCTGACTAGATCTTTTCAGATCATTGCCTTCTTCTAGTACCTAGTCAAATACAGTCAATAGCAACCGATTCACCCAATGATATTCTGGATTCCCACGTTTTCACCTAAAGTTGCAAGCTCATTAACTAAACTATCTGCATTTCCAGTTATGCCAGGTGACATATTTACCAAATGTTTTGGCACTGCTGAAAATGGGTCGGCAGCCTTCCAGTCTCCAATAATAGTTTCTTTGCCACTTGCCACCCACATATTTTAGATTTTATTTTCACTATGACATCACCCCACTTCTAGTCCTAATTTCTGTAATCAGTTAATTTTCATTAGCTTATGCTGCATAAAAGCAACTCAACTCCAAACAAAGGCTTAGGAAACCCAGGCTTGTCAGTGCAGCAAATATCTGGTCCAGGACTTGGCTCAGCTCTCCTCTGCATCTCTTCTTCAGAGGACTCCATTTCTGTTACCGATTTGTGAATCCACCGGGTTTCCCTGAGTTAACCTGTTGACAAAGAACCCCTGAAACCAGGACCCACCCTAGACTTTTTTGTAGATATATTGTCCAGTAAGTTATCTTTTTATTTCAGTTCATGTTTGTTAGGACCCAATTTGGGTGGGGATGCCTATGAGTTGGGATGACTTTTTGTCTCTCTGAATGCAATTACAGTTTGCTTCTCATTCTGGAGAAAACGTCTGGCAGACCATTAACAGCCAAGATAAATTTTCCTTCCAATTGATTCATTCAGGATCTTGTATAAATGACTGAGAACTTTCAGTAGCCGCGATGTGCAGAAGGGAAAGCACAAATCCGAAATGTCTGCTCTTTCCAGTTACTTGTTGAGTTAAAAGAACATAAACTCTCAGTTTTTGAATTGGGGAAGAACAAGGAGGAATATCATAAAACAAAGACTAGCACAGGCAAATAAAGAGATTCTTCCAACAGAGAAGCCTAAAATTTCTTATGCAGAAGAATGCACCAAGCCCACATATTTCATCAATTCATGGACTATTCAAATCGTTAAGAAGTTCCATACACACAATCCTTAAATACTTGTCCTGGGATTGTGCTATACTGGTTTTATAGCAGATTTACCATCAAAATTAAGTTTTTCTCAAGCTAATGGTAAAGTTGCCTTGCATTATTCTGAATCAAAGGCCCCAAAGTATGCCAGACGACAAAACATCAGGCTGGGGTTAACATTATGCTATATGTAATCCACAGAATGTTCATCCATGTGCAGATGGAGAAATTGATTGATTATATTCTATTTTATCAAAACAAAGAGTCTCAGGTTGAAACTTTTAACTGTAGCAAATATATAGGTTTAGGATATTGTGTTGTGATACTCCACCAATAAATTCAAGTAGGCTAAAAAAGAACAAGGATTTAATTTATTCTGAAAGACTGGGGTTAAATCAAAGTGTACACAATTTCTTAGCATGGTTTTTATGAAATGACTACTTTTCTCTACCCACAGTATCGCTTCAGGAGAACAAGAAGTTTGTCCCAAATGGCACATAAGGTCTAGTGCCAGGCAGACTAGAGTCACGTGACGAATGTCCGCTGAGTCTAAAAAGAAGTTCTGAATTCACACACTCGACCGAATGTGCACGTCTGTCTCCCTGAGGACTCGATCGGGAATGATGAAAGCCATCCTGGCTGCTGTGTTTTCATCCAAACGTCCGAAAGAGAAGTCTTGTCATTGGAATATGGAAATGACGACATAAAGACCCTTCTGTTACTCACCTCTAATCAGACCAAAGGAAATCCCTCCCCTTTCACTCTGTACCTGTATTTAAATCAATTGGTCCAAAGAGGGAAAAATAAGGTTTTGGCTTCAGGCTTTAAAATGAGTAAAGTCTAGCTAAATATTTAAACAGCAATATCTTAGTCCATGTAGGGTGAGAGGATAATAGAACCTGCAACCTATGTATTTGCATTTGATATTTATGTTCTGTCCCACTCCACCAGCTTGTGTTGGAAAATGTTGCAGAGGTCTGAGAATCAAAAACTGAAATTCAAATAAATGAGAAAATTTTGTTTTCATTTTTTGGGGGAGAGCTGATCTAGTTGCCGAGAAAAATAAGTAGTGAGAAAACCCACCAAAATTTGCTTTGGAAGATAGGAGTATATCAAGCCATCTCCCAGTCAAGAAAATGTAACCTGATCCCCAAAGCAAAGAACAATTGGGGTGAGCCTAAGAATACAGCAGGATACGTAGCAACAAACAGATGGTCAACCCCAAGGAAATGGGATGTGCTCCTGACCTTAGATGGGCTCACATGCGATTCATTCTCGTGGAGCTCTGGGTTCCTCGAACACTTGCACCTTTTGAGTGTCTTATCTCGGGGCAGAGTTGTCAGCTCACTGGCTGGTCAGAGAAGGGTGGGGAGGGACAGGTCCTGGAATGAGACGCGGCCCTGGAAGGGGCAGGGGTTGAGGAGCAAACCCAGCTGCCACTCAGAGCAAGGTATCCAGGGCTGAAGATACTAGAAGTCATCAGCCCAGAGCCCCGAACCACAGCGTCTTCCCAGCACATAAGAGCATCCTTAGCGAGGCTCCGTGGCCCGTCCGGGCAGCTGACACGGATGGCCCTGGCTGCCCACGCTGCAGCCGCAGTGGCGCCGGCTCCCTCTCTGGCTCCGAGAACTTCGGCGGCCTCCCCTCTCCCCCTCAGCCCTCGGGTGCTGCAAAGCTGGAGCCCCTCTTACTCGGATCTGCCGCGCGGCCCAGGCGCCATCTCAAAGTCAGTACCTAGAGGACAGCCAGGGCAAGAGGGACATTCAGCGGCCTTTCACCCTCAAGCATGGAGGCGCCAGCAGTTTTCACCCACAAGATCAGGCTGTAATTCCTGATGGGCTTTCCCTCCCTGACCCACCCACCCGCCCCTGACTTCCACGAGCCACAGCGTCCTGAGCTTCCTGGACAGCTCGATCGCCGACAGCATCCCCCAGGGAGCCGCTTCTCACCAAGGCGACCCCTCTCACGCTCGGCCAGCTGACGGCTCAGGGACGCCAGAAACCACGTCCTCCTGCGTTGGGGTGTTTCCTCTCAGGGTACAGACTGAGTCCAAAACAGAGGCCAGAACTCAGGGCATTTTCTCCCCTCCGTGGACTCTTGAGTCTCAGACCCACCTGGTGGACGGCGGAGGGGCTCCCCTCACGGCTTCACCCCACGCAGGGTCTGCTCCCTGTCCACCCGCCTTTGCAGGAAGGTCCCACCACGACATGACCGTGATGTCACAGAACTGCAGTTTGGGGAGCTGCCTGACCATCAGCGCCACTTCTGTCCCCAGACCAGCAGACGAGAGGGAAGTTCAGCGCTGCCTGAGGTATTTGACCCGGAATTCAGGGGGATTAGCACTGCTGCTGCAGTGAGCCCAGGGGCAGCCTGGGTGGCCCTGGGGGCGCGGCTGGTCCTGCCAAGCACAGGCTGAAGATAAGGAAGATCAGCCCCACCCACAGCCTCCGCGGGACCTGGAGGAGCGACAGCGGAGCTGCTGGTCCAGGAGAGGGGGAAGCTGGAAACCTGACGGAGCAGGAAATGCCTTCTGGGCTCTGGTCTAGAGAGCAGCCATACCCAGTCTTTTCTTCTTTGTATTTGAGCAAATTTCCTCATGTTTTCCTTTCTCTTTTCCTTCCGGCTGTGATTTTGCATGTGCACGATGGATGGCGGTTGTCATAATTTTGTCCAGAAGCTACGGGCTTTCCAACAGGCGACTGACCCAGAAGTGGGGTGGCTGTCTCCTGGCAACAGAGGCAGTGGCTGAAGGGGGTGCACACAAAGGAGACGCCCTTTTCCTTCACGACAGGGGCAGGTGCACGAGCCCTGGCTTTCACTGTGCTCATGCTACTTAGAGTTCAAGTCCAGGATGCTCAGCGGTACACGGTATTGGTTTCCCACGGCTGCTAACAAACTGTCATAAACTGGGTGGCTTAAAAGACAGAAATTGGTTCTCTGGCATCTCTGCAGGCCAGAAGATCAAAATCAACATGCGTAGCAGAGCATCCCTGCCCCGGAGGGGCTGGGGAGGGGCCTTTCCCGCCTCCTCTGGCTGCTGGGAGCCCAGGGCCCCTCCTCTAGCTGCATACCCCCACCTCTGTCTCCACCAACATGCAACCCCTCCCCCACCCCAGGCCTGTCTGGGTCCAAAGCCCCCTCTTCTACCAGGGCCAGTCACTGGACTTAGGCACAGCCCTCTAACTTGATGATCTCTGCAGACCCTGTTTCCAAATAAGGCACATCCATAGCTTCTGGTGGACTGAATTTTGGAAGGGCACTGTTCACCCCACAACACAAACACCATGAGTTCACCTGCCCAGCCTCTGCTCCCACCTCCATCGGCATCCAAGAGGCCAGAGAACCCAAAACCGTGTTCCCAGACTCAGGTGCACCCAGGCTTTTGGGCGACTGGGTTCCTGTGTCAGCCTCGGTGGGAGGTTCCCGGTGGGCCCGGAGCAGGGTTCCAGGGAGGGGGTGAGAAACCCCACATGGCGGGCAGGGGGTGGGGTGGGGCATGTGTCCAGCGGCACTTCCTGCTCCTGCTCTCAAAGCCCAAGCAGTGTGGCCTCCTGAGTCCGCGCCTTCCTGATGGTTCCGCGGGGTCCAGCCCTGCAGAGCGGCTCTGGGAGGCCTTTCGGAGGCCAATCCGGATCCTGCGCCCCAGGCCCTGCAGCCAATGCTGTAAAACAGATTCTTCGTGTTGAGTTTGCTCAGAGGCGCTCCAGCCTTCTCCATCACCTCCATCTGACCCAAAAGTGAAGGTCAGGCGGTGGGGAAGGGCAGCGGGCTCTGCTGAGGAACCAGGAAGGGCACCGAGAAGAAGCCCCCTGGGGACCATCTGTGCAGGCGGGAACGCCCCGGCCCTCAGGCAGCCCCCCAGAGTGGGGAGGACGCAGGTGGGTGTGGGTGGCACCGTGGGGAAAGGCAGGTGTCTCGGGGTTGGGAGCCAGAGTGAGGCTGGGGTCGGGGCTGGAGTTAGGCTTGGTTTTGGAGACAGGGATCAGCTGGCAGTATCCTAGAAGGCTTTCAAACAGGGCAGTGCTTGCTCTGGCTTTTGAAAACCAGCACGGGGGTCCTTTTGGTGGGTGGAAAAGGGCACAAGCACCTGTCAAGGGAATGATGTCCTTGGAGACAGCACAGAGTTGGATCCAGCGGGCTCATGCATTTCACTGGGAAGGTCAGAGGGAGATTGGTCTAGAAAAGCAGGTTCCGAGCGTCTGGTTAGCGGCTTTTTTGCCTGTGAAGGAGTTGGGAGTCCTGTGGTGACACGGAGCTGGGAGTGCCACCGGGGAGCAGCCTGGGAAGGCCGGAGCCGGGCTGCGTGCGGGGAGAGCGGGCAGCGGTGGGGAGCCGGCGAGGGCAGCTGATTCCAGGGTGCTCAGGCGACAAGCAGGGCCCTGGGGCTGGAGAGGGGACCAGCTCTGCCAAGTGTCCCTGGCTTCTGAGGACGAGCCCGTGGGCACGACGGCCGGTGGCGTCTTCCCACCTCGCCTGGCCCAGGATCTAGGTCACGGCTGAAATCTAAGGCCTTGAGCTCTTACCCAGAAGCCCGAGGCGCCGCCGCTGCCATCTTCAATATATTCCCAGACCCAAGCCTGGAGGGAAAGTTGCAGGCAAGGAAAAACCCACAGGATGTTTTCCTAATACATAAAAGAAGGCCGTTTAATTCCAAAGGGTAACATTTTCACAAGAACAAGGACCTCCAAAAGAGAACCAGAAGCATGTAGGGGAGAAGCCTGCGGATAAATCTCCACCTCAGCAAGAGTAAAGCCGAGGAAGACTCAATGTGCGGCCGAAAAGGAATCATTTATGAGGGGAGAAAGCAAAAACATGCAGACAAACAAGCACCCACAAATATTAGAAGAGCATAAACAGGATATTTTGAGAGAAATCATGAAATAAAATTCAAAGGGATATGGTCGGTCGTGGTCAGATTTAAATTTTGTAAGGAAAAATGTAGGCCACAGAGCACAAATGTTTCCTCAGAAACCTCCAAACATGATCTTGACCCACAAGTCTCCCAGCCTTACATCTGTGAGACCAGAGAAAGCACTGAGAAATAATTTGAACAAAAAGGGGAAATAAAATGGATTCTTTTGATCCAGCTAAAATCTGGGAAAATAACAGAACTTTCTGTGCATGAGAAGCAGCCCAGAGGAAAACACCATCTGAAGAACCTAATTCTGACAGGTTGACAGTCTTGGGCTCTCTGAGCAAGAAAGACTGTCTCAGCGTTTCAAGAGATTTCACACACACCCTCCCTACTGAAGCCCTAAAATGAAAACAAAATTGTCTTCTGAGATAAATTCTCTGCTCTTTCATCTTTCTGAATGGAAACAACACTCAGGCAAACTCTCCTCTGTTCAGGGGTAAATAACACTTGACGCATAGGAAGCTCCCCTTTCACACTCATTACTGTCATTGATTTGAAAGGAAAAAGGCAGAGGGCATTTATTAGAGATTGTTTTTCATGCGAAATAGCCCATGGTAGCCGTCATTCCAAAGGGCTGGGCCTTCACCCCAGTCATACACTAAAAGGGCTTCAGGTCATGACCTTTCACAGCACTTGGAATTCCAGAACCTGTGATTAGTGCAGATCTACATGTCCTTAGTGAAATTGTTCCTCTGAAGAAATGCATCAAGTGTTGCAAACCCAGTTGGCCCCTAGTCTAGACGATACATGAACTCTGAATTCAAGCAGTGTGCATTAAACTGCATTACTGGGTCTTGCAATCGTGTTTCCATCAATGGGGCACCAGTTAACCCTTTAAAGATGGACTAATGCTTCAAAGCAAGGGCATCCATTGAGGGAGGGCCTTGCTACAAAATTAATAGATGCCACTTATCCGAACTACCTTGACCAGTTGTTCCCATTTGCATTTTTCTGTATGAGAGAGATATTCATGTCCAAGTTGGCCTTGATTAAATGGCTTCAGTAGGATTTGAAATGATGAAATTTTACTGGAAGTTTAAGAACATAATTGAAGTACTGCAGCATCTCATTATAGGAAGACATCACTAAACATGTGTGTGTTTTCATCTCCAATAATAAAGGAATATCTTTTGTTTGCATTTCATGATCAATATATGCTGCTTTTTAAATTTGTCAAATTACATTGTTCTGCCAACTGAGATAGCTCTACCAAGTCTTCACATGACTTGTTGACTCAGCCAATGGGAAGGTTGTTGAAAGCTTCCAGACTTCAGTATTAAAACGGCTACCCAACACATCTATCAAGTCAATGTCACTTTTCAGAGTGATTTTTAAAAAGTAAAATGTAAGCTAGAAAAGACATCCATCGGCTCTATCAGAATCTGCCAGGAAACACACTTCCACTTTCTGTTGGCCTTCCTACACCCGAAAACCAAGAGACGTATGGCACTTTTTCAGAAAGGCGTTCACAAATCTCCCATAATCCAGTGCTAGAGCTGCACTGTGCTTTTGGAAAGACAGATGTGTTATTGCTATCTTCTTCCAAAACACGGCCTCCCCCCTGGGAAGTTGCACGTGTAATGTGAAATTTCAAAAAGGACTTCCTCTCAGAGCTACCAATTTCCATCCGAAACTTTTGAGCAGCTTTTAAAATATGTTTGCCTAAGAGGGGTGTTCAGTAAAGAAATGGCCGTATTTTTTAATTTATGTTTTTAAAGTGCCCTCTCTGCCGTCAGTCATGAATGGATGAATCCATCTTCCACATGTAAAAATGATGGTGCTGATGAAGGCACGGTGGTGAGATGCAGGAAAGGGGTGAGAAGATGAGGGTGGGTATTTACAGCACTCAGCCCCGTTTCCACCTCCTCCAACAGGCAAGGCTAACTGTATCCCACTCACGTCCTGCCTCAGCTCGTTGACTCACTGGCTGCTTCTGCTCTCTCATGTGACATTCCTTTCTCGCCATCTTCCAGCCCTTTCCCCTTCTCTCCAAGCCCCTTCCCGTCTCCCTGACTAGCCACCCATCTAGAACACTGTAAACTAATGCTAAGTATCCACCAGAGCCACCATTTCAAAACACCTTCCTGCAACAACAAATAACAGTATCATACTATACTGCATACTTCAAGCCATAAAAACAGAAAGAATATCATCCCTGCATTTTATTAGTTAAAAGAATATGACAACCAGTAGTCCTTTCTCCCTAGCGCCTAGAAAAATATGCTAATTTTTAGCTTGGTTAAACAAACAAGCATGGTTGATATAATACAAATTATCTTCTAAGGGAATCTTTACTTTAGCATAAGAAGCATCTGGACTTTTTCCCCTCCTCTGCATAGTGTGGCAGGCAAAAAGTTGATTTGCAAACTAAAAATAGCACCTATCACTTACTAAGCCCTTACTCTTTGCCAGTAATGGTGCTACATAATTTATGTCCACCATGTTATTTAATACTCATTGTTAATACCCTCATGGGGCTGGAAATTTTATTCTCAGCTGGGAACACTGAGGTCCAGAGAGGAACATTAACTTACCTCAGTCATGGCTAGGTTCATAGTGGCAAGAAAGAGATTTGAACTCGGGTCTGAGCAGTGCCCTTGACCATGAGGTGGTGGTTTCATGCTCTCAGTTTTCATCCTCTCCCTTCTGCTCTGGTGGAGCCCCTTCTAAACCACGGCACCTAATTATGTGACCGTCTCATTCCTGTTCAGAAGAAGATCTGACTCAAAAGAGTGTCAGGCTGCCCCTACCATGAAGGAGCAATGAAGAGTGTCTGAATGAAAAGGCTGATTCTCTTGTCATTTGCAAACTAATTTGCAGTGTCCAGCTTTATTACTAGGTCTGGAGTTTTCTTGGAGAAAACAAACGGTTTGAGGGTTAACCACTGTTTGGGATTATCCATCCTGAAGGCACCCTTTTATTCCTGTGGGGAGTCACACAGAAAGCCCATGTTAAAAGTTTTCCAGCAGTCAAGAGCAAACATTGACCAAACAAGCCACCCAGGACCACGTGGGCTGGACGCTTCTTTCCAGCCACGTGGGCTCTTGCAGTCCAGTGAGTGACAGTTGAGGATTTTAGGATCCTCTCTGAAAAACTCCAACCTCCCCCCAAACAAAGTAGGCTTCTCAGGACAGGCAGTGAATCTATTGCCTAAGAGGATAGAAAGAACACACGGCAATCCTCAAGTCATAGCATAATTTCCATTAAACTGGAAAAGACAGACGAACTTGAGCAGCGTATCGCTCTCTGCATTCTCAGAGTCTATTTGTGACCTCGACAGGCTTAAACTAACATCTGAGCATCAATTGCAAGTCCCCACAACCTTCTGTATGGGAATGCATGCACAAGGTTGTGTTATTTTCCTCCTTTTGTATGAAAGTGAAAGTCTAACATTTTGTTTTAAGGAAACAAGTATTCATCGTAATTTCTATGGATGATTTCGCCTCTATCATAGTGGTTAACATCTACATGAATGGAGAAGAGGGAAAAAAGCAGATGCTTGAAAAGCTTCCAGCCAGGCTCTTTGGAAGTTGTTGGCCATGTGGGGGGAGCACGAAGACGGATGCCGTGCCAGCGCTGTGTTCTCCTTATTGCTGCAGAAATCTGGAGCTGAGCGTGGAGACCAAGGTCATTTTCCTCCGGCTCATTGACAGCTTCTGTGCCCACACCTCCAAGGTCAGTTCTGTCTGATGTGTCCCCTCTCCTTTTAAAAGCAAAGAAGTGGGAGGAGAACAGGAACCCACTCAAGCAGTCTCCTTCATCCTGTGAGTTTGATTCTTGGTAGTCTCACTTTGAAATGAAAAGGGGCTCATTCCAGGCAGCGTATGGATTTGATACAGGTGTCCAGGAGTGGAGGTTACAAAGGAGGAGCAGGTATTTATCTCGTACATTAGTTTGGACTCTCGGTGAGAGCAACTCTCAAAACCAAATTCAGTGCCGGTCACAGCATTATCTCCCTTTTCACATGGAGAGAAATACTCGAGTTGAGTTTTAGGACGTATTTTTCTCTTCCACTGAAAGATTTGCTTGACTGATCCCTGACAGCCTCTGAAACAAATACAAATGCATTTGCTTAAGAAAAAAACAAAATCTCACACAACACTTTCTTCATTAAGATGATTTAGCAGTGGCTTGGTGTTTCTTCTGGCTGAGTGCCTTGGAAGGAGGCCCATGTGTACACTTACATTTTATACCGATACTTTCTATCCTGTTCAGCATATTCCCCAGCAAAGACCACTGCCCACGTCCCATGAAAAGGAGCTTACACAAGAACCACCCCATCACTGAGACATGTGCAAAGACTATTTTAAACCTGAAGTGCAAATAAACATTATTTTATGTATGGGGTGGCAGCGACGTAAGCAAATCAGCCAAAAGACAGCCTGCATCTCCTTTCAAATGCACTGAGAAATTTACTAAGCAAATGCAATCACAGTGATAACAGATATGATGGTACCCAAATGTACCCTTTTCCTCCCCATATATCTTATTTCTCCTTCTCTAAAATATACCCAGGACCAGAAAGAAAATAACCATGGTGTTGAAGCTCAAAACTATTACATAAATACAGTAGGTTCTAGGAATACTTTTCGTCTCTTCTTTCATTGGCTTTTTGTGCTTAGAAGATATAAAATAGACCTTTGGGAATTCCATGAAATAATTCTACTTTATGCTCATTTAGCCTAAAAAACGCACAATAAGAACCATGCATATAACTTTTATACCCAAATTGAATTCCTAGCCTAGGCAGCAATTGGGTCTTCAACTAGTTGACTGCACTAGTTATCTTGAGCAACATCTGTGGTGGGAGGGTGGGCATAGACGCTGGCCAACATGATAGCCAGTTAACTTTGCTTTCTTCTGTAGTGAGCTTCTGATAAACAGACGTTATCAGTCATGAAGCCTTTGGGAAAGGGAATTGGGAGGGAACGGCACTAGCAGAAGCCCAGGAAGCCATTCCTACTGAGGATGGGTCAGCCATATCACTGATGCCTAAGAAGCAGGTAGAGGTAAAGGAATAAGAGCTGCATGGACAAATGAGCTTGGAAGACGGTGACGTGCTACACATGTAAGCCGTGAAGAGGCCAACTCCAACAGGACTGATGGAAACCGAACCAGAAAGTAGTGTTCATACTGACCAATCTGAACCAGGCTCACTACTAGAAACCCTTCACGGAGGCTATGAGTGGCTCGTGATTAGATCTTGAATCTAAATATGGTACAGATTTAGATATCCAAAGCTAGAAGGAACCTTAGAGCTAGTCTAAACCCAATACCCTTACTATACCATTAAGAAAAACAAGGCTGAAAAAGAGTGTGACTTGCTCAAGATAGTGGAAACAGGCTATCCAATCCCATATTTTTCGCACCACATTTTACTGCCTGAGCTATATCCTAATTAAAAGCATTAAAAAAAGAAAAGGTTGAAAATTTTTAAGAGGAGAAAAATAGGCAATTAACAAGTGTCATTGTATGTGTCTGTATGTATATAGAGATATATATAAATACACATATATACACACATAGAGTATAGATCTATGATATATTAATATACATATCAATATATAAATAATGACATCTATTTATATTGTGGTGGGCAGAATAATGGCTCCCAAAATTGTCCCTGTCCTCATCCCTGGAACCTATGAACACGGACTTTGCAGAGTGGACTTGCAGAGGTGTTGACGTTGAAGAACTTGAGATGGGGGGGGTCAGCCTGGGTAATCTGGGTGGGCCCAATGCAATCACAAGGGTCCTGATAAGGAAAGGGGGAAGGCAGGGGAGTCCAAGGAGATGTGATGGTGGAAACAGAGTCAGAGACAGACTTGAAGACGCTCTGCTGCTGGCTTTGAAAATGGAGGAAGAGAATCGAGGGAAGCAGGCAGCTTCTAGAAGCTGGAAAAGGCAAGGAAAGGAATTCTTCTCTAGAACCTTCTGATAGTTAAATTCATGTTTCACCTTGGCCAGGTGATGGGGTCGGTTGGTCAAGCAAGCCCTTGCATGATTGTAACTGTGAGGGTATTGTGTGGATTTAAATCATTAGTCAGTTGATTGCATCTGTGGATGATGGCATCTGCAATCAACAAACAAGATTGCTTTCCACAATCAGTTAATGGCCTTAAAGAGAGATTTCCTCATTCAGAAGGGAGAATTTCTATCTCTATTTCAGCCAGCCAGATCCTCCTGGGGAATTCATCGAAACCTTCATTGGAGTTCCCAGCTTGCAGCCTGCCATATGAAATTTGGACGTGTGCATCCCCATAGTCACATGAGACAGTTCTTATAATAAATCTCATGCTATTTACACACACACACATCTCCTGGCAGTTCTGTTTCCCTGGAGAGCCCTGACTAACACAGATTTTGGAAATGAGAGTGGTTTTATGGGTAAGATTTCTCAGTTGGTGAGTTGGTTCTAGGATTTTTGAGAATTGATTCTCTAATCTGATTAGATTAAAAGCCACTAATGACTCTACTTCCCATGATCAAAATGCCATTGATAGTCCATAGCATGAGCTGGCAATAGTGATATGCAAAATGTCACCATTGGATGCCGCTACTCAAATGCTTCTAAGACGGGAGGCGCTGGGTGACAGTGTATTCACACCTTAACACAGTCTTGTGGAGTTAAAAGGTATGATGATGGCTGCTCCTAAATATGCTGGATAAAGTTGTTAACGGAAAGAATGAGCTCAAGGCTCAAGCCACTTGAAGGATGTGACAAATTCTATGTGAGCCCTGAAAAGAACTCTTTTTCTTACAGCCACAGACTTGAGATTTCTGAAAACCAAAGCCAGAGTCTCATTGTGTAAGTGGCCAAATTACAACATAAACTAAAATTCCAACCTTGCAGGGTGTCTGCTGTTAAAGCAAGGGTGTTGATTAGGAAGGAATGGGATCCTGAAATTTGGAATGGGGACATATGGGATAAGCATGATAATGGTGGGGACATTGAAACCCTAGGATCTGCTGAGCCTTCTCCTCCAGTCTGCCCAGAGGAACCAGCCATCCAGCCTCCCCCTGAAGAGATTAACTCTGCTGTGTATAATAAACCTGTAACCACCTCCCCTGAGGAAACAGCCCCCACCCCTCCTCTGAAGAGATTAACCCTGTTTCACCAGATGAAACTACAATGGAATTTCCTGAGGTAGTTGGCTTACAAGACACTTCTAATTCTTCTCACAATCCACCCCCACCACTCCTCTTTTCTTCTAGACCCAAAACTAGAATGAAGTCCCCACAGGGCCCAAAAGGTGAAGTCCAAAAGATCTGCATGATTTCTCTAATTTAAACAGTCAGAAATCAGGGGGATATGTGTGGGAATGGATGTAAGGGTGTGGGATAATGACAGAAGGAACATAATGTTGGGTCAAGCTGAATTTATTGATATGGGCCCAATAAGCAGAGATTCTGCATTCAATGTTGTAGCTCAAGAGGTTAGAAACAGCTCTAGCAGTTTGTTCAGATAGTTGGCTTAAGCATGGATCAAAAGTTGGCCGACATTACCTGAGGTTAAGATGCCAGAACTGCCCTGGTACAATGTGGAGGAGGGGATCCAAAGGCTTAGAGAGACTGGAATGTTAGAGTGGATTTATCATGGAGGACCTGCTCACACACCCCTGGAATGTCCAGAGGACACACCTTTTACCAGGACTGTGAGGAATAAATTTGTGAGACTAGCCCCATCATCCCTGAAGAGCTCTGTAGTCGCCCTTCTCTGTAGGTCAGATATTACCATGGGAACTGCTGTCACTGAGCTGGATCCTTAAACACCTTGGGGATGATCAGATCCTGGGTTGGCGGGAGCCATATGGCAGCAGTTAATCGTCAAAGACAAGGTGGGCATGGCTACCATAATGGAAAACAGGCTCAAAGCAGCAGTCAAAATAATCTGGCTTGCAGAGACCTATGGCATTGGCTAGTAGATCATGGACTACCTAGAAGTAAAACAGATGGGCAGTCCACTAATTCTTACTTGATCTGATGTGCAGAAGAGTTCTGGGTCAAGTGAGCAAAAGTCTACCTTGAGTTACAAAAACAGAGAGTCACAGCCCCTCGATCAATTTCCAGACATGCGACAGTTTACAGACCCAGAGCCACTTGAATGAGGGGAAGGCCAGGTACCCCTGGGGAAGGACCCTGTCACACTGCCAAAAATTTATACAGTTAATCTTCCTCCCAGCCTTCTCCAAAGGGAGCTATGGCCTTTTTGTCCTGGTAACTGTGCTTTGGGAAGAAGGTAATGATCAGACATTTGGGGAATTATGAGGCACTGGTTCTGAACTGACATTAATTCCACTAATTCCAAACCCAAAATGTCACTGTGGCCTGCCAGTCAGAGTAGGGGCTTATGTAGGTGAGGTGATTGTATTAGTGAGGGTTCTCTAGTGAAACAGAACTGGCAGGAGATATCTGTAAATGTCATGAGACTTTTATAAGAATTGTCTCATGTGACTGTGGGGATGAGCAAGTCCAAATTCTGTAGGACAGGCTGCAAGCTGGGAACTCTGATGAAGGTTTTCAGTGAATTTCCCAGGAGAAGTTGACTGGCTGAAGTAGAGATGAAAATTCTCCCTTCTGACTGCTGAAATCGTCACTTCTCCTTTTAAAGCCTTCAAGTGATTGGATGAGACGTCTCTCACTGTTGAAGGAAGTCTCCTCAGTTGCTTGTAGATGTAATCAGCCATAGATGTAATCAATTTACTGATGATTTAAGTCCACAAAATGTTCTCATAGTAACAATCAGGCCAGTGCTTCCTTGACCAAACGACTAGACACTGCCACCTGGCCAAGTTGACACAGGAACTTCACCATCACAGTGATCAATGAAGTTTTAGCTCAGATCCACCTTACGATGAGTCCAGTGGGTCTCTGGACCCGTTCTGTGGTTATTTCCCCAGTTCTGGAATGCATAATTGGAATAGACATACTCAGCAACTGCAAGAATCCCCACTGGAGTGCGGAGAGACTTGTGGGGTGAGAGCTATTATGGTAGGAAAGGCCGAGTGAAAGCCACTAAAACTGTCCTTACCTAGCAAAATAGTAAATCAAAAGCTCTACCACCTTCATGGAGGTATTTCACAGATTAGTGCCGCCATGCAGGACTTGAATGATGCAGAGGTGGTGACTTCCACCATATCCCCATTCAACTTTACTATTTGGCTTGTGCAGAAAACAGATGAATCTCTGAGGATGACAGTGGATTGTTATGAATTTAACAATAGTTTACAATAGTTTGGTGATGACTCCAATCACAGCTACTGTTCCAGATGTGGTATCATTACTTGAGCAAATCAACACATCCCCTGGTACCTGGTTTGCAGCTATTGATCTGGCAAATACCTTTTTTTCTTGACACCTGTTAGTAAAGACCACCAGAAACAGTTTGCTTTCAGCTGGCAAGGCCAGCAATACGCCTTCACTGCCCTACCTCAGGGGTATATCGACTCCCCAGCATAATCTAATCTGCAGTCATAGTCTAATCTGCAGAGACCTTGCTCACCTTTCCCTTCCCCAAAACATCACACTGATCCATCATATTGATGACATCATGCTGCCTGGACCCAGTGAGCAAGAAGTAGTTTTGGTCAGACAGAAAAGAGACACTTAAAGAGATGTCCACCCACTCCAATACGGGTGTTGGGGTCACTAGCAAAAGCACAACACACAGGCTCTGGTGAAGATCATCTTACATAGAGAAGACACAGAGCAAGGTCACCTTCACTAGTGGACATCGGTTCCCCAACAGCCAGCAGGTCTCAATCTGTGGCCGACACAGGGTTGTGTTCTACACAGCAGCCCTCCCTGGTGTCCCCGTGCTGCCATCATCCCTGAAGGGCTCTGTAGTCGCCCTTCTCTGTAGGTCAGATGCTACTGTGGGAACTGCTGTCACTGAGCTGGACCCCCTCAGTGGAGGAGTCCCCCACCCTGGAGACAGATACACCACCGGACGGGAGCTGGATGTCATAAAAATGCCCACAAGAGTCAGACATCTGTGGTGAATGCTCCAAATGCTCGGACAACATGGGAAGGCATGCACCGGCAGTCCCCTTACCTCCCGGGCATTGTGATTTATCCCTCCAGGCTGGTGTGCCTGGTGCTGAGCACAGGGTGTGTTTGTGGGGCCCAGGGAAAGGTGGCAGTTTGCCCCCACCACAGAAGCAACGCCTCTAGACCTACTGGTAAGGCTTTTCCATGTTGGAGGGCAGGAGACAGATCCAACAAAAATCCAGGGACTTCCACCTCAGCGAAATGTCTAAGCATCCAGTGGTGTGGGGCATGTTGAGACATCCCTTCTAAGGAAAAGGATAACCTGTTGTGTCTGGCTGCTCCTATGATCAAAAAAGAGGCCCAAAGCCTCTTTGGATTTGGGAGGCAACATATTCCTCATTTGAGTGTGGCCAAATAACCCAAAAACCTGCTAGTTTTGAGTGGGGATCAGAACAGGAGGAGGCTCTGCGACAGGTCCAGGCTGCTGTGCAAGCTGCTCTGCCCCTTGGACCATATGATCCAGCTGACCCAATGGTGCTGGAAGTGTCAGTGGCAAATAGAGATGCTGCCTGGAGCCTTTGGCAGGCTCCTATAAGAGAATCACAACACAGGCCCTTAGGATTTTGGAGAAAAACCCTGCCATTCTCTGCAAATAACTACTCTTCTTTGGATAAATAGCTGTTGGCCTGCTACTACGCCTTAGTAGAGACAGAATGCTTAACTGTGGGCCTCCAAGTTACCATGAGACCTGAATTGCCCATCATCAACTGGGTGTTGTCTGACCCACCAAGCCATACAGTTGGGCGTGCACAGCAGCACTCCATCATAAAATGGAAATGGTATATATGAGATAGAGCTTGAGCGGGTCTGGAAGGCACAAGTAAGTTACATGAGGAAGTGGCCCAAATGCCCATGGCCCCCACTCCTTCCACCTTACCTTCTCTTTCCCAGCCCACAGCTATGGCATCTTGGGGAGTTCCTTACAGTCAGTTGACTGAGGAAGAGAAGACTCGGCCTGGTTTACGGATGGTTCTGCACGATATGCAGGCACCACCCGAAAGTGGACAGCTGCAGCACTGCAGCCCCTTTCTGGGATGTCCTAGAAGGACAGTGGTGAAAGGAAAGCCTTCAAGTGGGTAGAACTTCAGTTGTTTCTCTGGAGAGCCCTGCCTGATACCAGCCTCCAGATGGGAACGCAGCCCTGCGGGCACCTGGATTTTAGCCCATAGGACCCATTTCAGGCCCTGACTTCCAGAACCGCAAGGTGAGCAACTTGTATTTGTTTAAGCTACTACGTCTGTGGTAATTTGTTACAGCAGCCATAGGAAACTAATACATACATAAACAGATATTTTTATTAATATATATATGTGTGTATTTATACATGCATCTCCTGTTGCTTACAATTCTTTGTCTTCCTTTATAGGAGGTGAAACAAGTTTAACCCCTCTACCCAACTAAATTTTCAGTTGAATAAGCTGTTGCATTAGCATCATTTGGAAGACACCTAATATATTTTTAACTGTGTTTACAGATGATCCACAATCAGTAGACTGCATTCTTAGTTTCTCTTTGTAGGTCCCACAGCCCTCCAGTCTGAGGCGGTGGCTGAAGCCGCGGGCTTTGGGGTGGGATCCCAGCTGCACCACCAGCTGCCCACAACTCGAGGCACAGCTTGAAAAGTCCTTCTCAGCGACGGCTTCTTCACGTCATCTCGGGCGGAACGGCTCCTAATTTATGACGTTGTTGTGAGGATTCAATGAGGTTGTGCTAGGAAGGGCTTCCCTCGAAATACCCTCAGTGACTGGCAGCTTCAAGAACAAACCACAGCGATCGGTACATCACAAACAGACGACGCTGGACCTGAGCTCGTCTCGCATGGCAGGGTCTCGTCTGTCAGCCCCTCCTCACCATCCAGCCAGCTCCACCCCATCTTTAGATCAGTCGTCTCCTCCCCTGTGGGGTCCCCCTCATCCTCATTTCTCCCATCCCCAAAGTAAAATGAATCACATTGTCGTCATTTTCTTCATAGACCCGGTGAGCGCTTGGGTTATGCAAATCGTGGTCATTTTTATTTTTTCTCTCCATCTCCCATTTCTGGCAGTGTGGCGAGTAGCCAGTCGGTGCTCAATAAACACGTGAGAACTCCTCGAGTCCTCAAGGGCTGAATCACTGCTCCAGCAGAGGAGTCTTTTCTCTGGAAAGACATTTGTCCTGGTCATTTGTCACCCAGCAGTTAATAGAGACGACCCTGGTTTTCACTGCAAAGCCAGCTGGTAAACAGCAGTATGTAGCTATATGCAACCAGTGCTAGATTCGCTAGAAACTGAGATTTGCCTTTGGCAACAGCAACAGAAAGATTTGTTAATTATGGAGAAGAAATCTTCAGGCATTCTGTTACCATTGTGGTCTGCTTTTCAATTCCTTTGCCATAAAAGTTACAAACTTCTAATAAGAATTTCAAATACATGCTTCAGAATGTGGCATTCGAGTTGCGTGGATACATTCAAGAAGAGAGCAGAGGGGAAACATCCCACCTAAAAATCACAATATACAGAGCGTCCTCGTTTTATACGGAGAACTCACGTTCGTTTTGCTAAGGGAGCAAATTGGGTCCACGAGTGCAGCACCTGTAATGAATCTGTCCCAGCCCTCCAAAGAGCACCTGTTTCTTGAGATGCTAAAATTACTTGGTGCAAATGACACAGAGGCTGAATTGGTTGAATTTATAAATCGGGTTGAAAAGTGTGACATGGTGAATTAGATTATGCCATATAACGCATCACAAAGTAATTGATAGCTACGCTATGTATGAGAGAAAGTGGGCTAGCTCAGCTGCACCTATTTTTTTAGCTTTATTGCGTGACGGTCCTCAGTTCATCACCAGGTGCACATGTCTTTAAAAGACACTCCTCTGTTTATTAGTAAAATAAAAAGGTGACTTTTTACAGCTCAGTTCTCTTAAGAAACATAATGAGTAAGCATTCCCAGACACATTTAAACACTCACAGGAAGGTATTTTTGCCATTTAAATTTTCTATGGAAAGGTACAGAGAGATCATCATTTGTGTTAAGCTATATTAACATGCTTATTTAAAAAATAACTCCAAGTTTGACAGGTTGTTCTACCTTTAAAGTAAAATATTCAGAGTTCATTAAAAAAAAAAAAAAAAAGCTGGTGGAGAGAAAACTGAAACCATCAAAGAGGAATGTCTCAATTTCTTCCCACAATTTAACTCCAGCCTTTTTCTAACCATCTCCATTTATTCCAAAATGGCGTAACTCCTGGTCTCTGTAATTACTGGAAGGCCTCTCTGATCCAGCGCTGATTATGGCTCAGGATCTTAAATCTCAGTAATCTATCTGAGATGTTCTTAAATATTAGAGAATTACGTGGTTTGTTTTCTCACCGCTTTTCCTAGACTCTTCCTGCCACTCACTGCCAGGGGATTATGAGCCAAAACCTGCTGCTCACATCTCAATTTGCTATACTAAAAATGCAAAATTAAAGAAAAATAGGAAAGTTTCACATTGCCAGGGAATGTGATTGATAGCATTGTGTCACATTATGAGTTTTAATATTATAAACTGAGTTTTATGTTCCTTTCTACTAATAGTGACATATTTAACATTTTAAGACTGGATATAATAATTTTATGGGGTAAAATGGATATTATTAGAAGATTACACTGTAGTACTTTGTCAAATTCTTGTATATTAAATACAAAAAACTACAATAAAATAATAGGAAACTCTGCCTTTGGCTGAGTAGAAGAAGATGGGCCACACTCGCCATTATCCCGGCCTGGATTTCAGAGATCTGAATCCTGTCATTTCCGTGACATCAAATAAAGGCCAAGAAGTGTATCTCATCCCCACAAATAATTCAACATCATTTGTTGCTGGCTACAATGGCTGTATTTTCAATTTTATTTTCAGGCAGTGCTCCCCCCAGAATCTGATTCATGCCTTGGAGTTCATTTGCAAGGCAAACTGGAATCCGAGCCTTGCAGAAGGTTCCTGCATGGCTAGTTAAAGAGGAGTGGACCCGGTGATGCTGGCCTACTAGAAGAGTCCATCAAGCGACACCACTCAGACCTCGAAATCATAGCAAAAGTCAGGTCATACGTTAGCAGAACGTCCACAGTAAACGGACATTTATTTTTAGGAAAGACTTCACACAGTCTTCAAGGCAAGAAGGTCCGAGGCCTTTCCAACAGAGGCCCAATTAGTCAGTATCCGCAGAGGATGGAGATAAATAAGAGAAATCAGGTTTCGCACACACGTACACGTCACATCCCATCACCACCAGAGAATCGGAGGCTGAGTTTGCGAGTCTGTGGCCCGTGCTTTGGAGGAGACCTGGAACCCACAGTGCGGGTGTGGCGCTGGATGCTGAGCTGGAGAGCAGCCCTGCCCGGGTAATCCGTAGCCACAGGGATTACCTTCCATGTGCTGGGAACTGGGTTGAGCTCCTCATGCATATTTTCACTCTCCCTCGTGGTGTTTCTGACATCTGTACCACGTTATCCTTTGCACTTCACTATCACTCTCGCTTTCTCCCTTTTCTCAATGTCCACGTTTCCACCCTGGCGTTCCCCGGGGCAGGAAAGCCCGGCTGCTGCCACACGCTTTGCTCTGCCAGATGAGCCCGGGCAAGGCAAGAGGCTTCCGATCCTTCCCCCTTCTGACTCTTCTTGAGCAATAAGTTCTAACAGAGAGGAAGAGAAAATTAAGAAGGGGAGGGATTAGGAATAAAACAGAAAAGAAAGTGTCTCCTTTCCCTCCTTCACATGAGCTTAAGACATGGCCCAAGCTTTCAAGTCTGACAGGGACGTGCTCTCAGAAGTGACTGAAAACTGCCCGGCCCGTCAGGAAGGAGCAGGACCCTGTGAGGGCAATGACAAAGGGACACAAACGCTGGGGCTCCCCAAGGCTTCTCAACACCCATTCACCTGTGAAAGAATCCCTTAGCGATTCTCCACAAATCCAGTCTGGACACTCGGCTGCCCTCAGCCTCCCTTCAATTCATTCATTTTCAGAATGTAGTGAAGGTGAAAAACAAAAATGTACCTTCACTTTCAAATGCTAAACAGTCACATCCTACACGTCTTGTGATTTTTCTCCTCCCTGCTCTCTTTTATTCTCTAACATAAATACTCTATGTCTGTATCAGTATTGACATCAACATCATAATCAATATTGATATTGAGGTATACAGAAAGATATAGGTATAGATCGATATAGATGACAGATGATGGTATACAGATCTCTGGTTACAATTACCATTTAAGTATCCAAGATCATAGTAGTAAGCCCAGTAAGAAATAATCCAACAGAAATAAATCAAACAATACGAAAGCAACTAACATGGCACCATCCACAATTTCATAGTCTGCTTGGTTTGTTCTTCAGGTTTTTCCTGACCATTTGAAAGCTTAAGTCAGTCCCTGGAACAGTCCATCTTGATCGTCGACTCTAAAGTACCTGTAATAAAATCAGGCTCTGAGGTTTGTAAGCATTTGACTCTGTTCAGATAGTAATTCACAAAACAGAAGTGCAGCACAAGGTCAAGTTTACGTGGAGAAGTCCGTATCAGCAGATGCCCACATCGATTCGCATTTCAGGTCCAAACAACAGGATTTTGAGTGTGATTTATTATTTCAATAACTCAAATTCCCTGGCTTGACAAGGGGCTTGTAGAGCAAAGTGGCAACCAAAAAGTACAGATAGTATGTGAAATAATCCTTCATTGATACAACTAGAGCTTAAAAGAAACCAAGGAGGCCTCCTGGGACCCAAGCCCAGAGCTAATGAAAATCAGGCATCAGAGTTAAAAGAATAGTAACGCCTGCCTCATCTCCTTCTTCCTGTTTTATTCTGCCTTTGTGAGGTGACGCCATTGCACGTTGTTCACATAACACCTCTTAGGTGTTTGCTTTTCCTCCTGGGCTGAGATAAGAGCTGTAGGAGAAGGAGCTGTGCGTGGATGGGGCATCACCAACAGAGTGGAGTGTTGTTTTTGCAATTTGACTCATGACAGCAAAATGTATGCAGAGCAGATGAATTTAAAAATAATTGGAAACGATTGTATAGCAATGTAGCTTACAAGAGGTAACAGTGTGATTGTAAAGCCTTGTGGATCACACTCCCTTTATCCAGTGTATGGATGGATGAGTAGAAAGATGGGGACAAAAAGCTAAATGAAAAATAGGGTGGGGGGAAGTGATTTGGGTGTTCGTCTTTACTTTTATCTTTTATTCTTACTTTCACTTTTTCTGGTACAAGGAAAATGTTCAAAAAATAGGTTAGGGTGATGAATGCACAACTCTATGATGGTGCTGTGAACTATTGATTGTACACTTTGGGTGATTGTATGGTATGTGAACAATCTCAATAAAATTGGATTTAAAAAATAGTTGGAAGACTGTATGTATGCATTTTATATTCTAAAACTTCGCTGGTATAAAACTCTTCTATCTTACCTATATGGGGAAAAGATCATAAACCTGGGGCCAGTGCAGTGATTCCTACGTAAACCTCGTGGCTTTGGCCAAAGAATTTAAAACACATTTGGGCTTGAAGAAGAATTTATTAACAACAGTTTCTTGTAAAAGAAAAACCAAACAACCAAGCACTCAAAGAAAAAAGAGATATTAGAAGTCAGAACTTGGCTCAAGAATTTTATCGCTATTTTCTTAAGACTCAAACTCTTAGACTTGATTATGCAGGTCTACCCAAAATTTCACTGTTTAAGGTTGTCAGCTGACTAGATTAAGAAGTGATGAGTCAGAAGCTGCCTGTTTGTGCCCTGGCTTATGCTTTTCAGAATGCTTCATCGTAGACTAAGACCCCCCCTTATTGTCGTGACAAGATTACAGCTGCCTAGAAAGGTCCACCGGTTTTCTGAAGACCACAAAACCAGCTGGAAATTTCTGCAACTCCTAAGACAGTGCTTTCTCAACTCTGCCACCTTTTCCCAGGCTGGATTTAACCCCCTCCTCAAGCCTCAATCTAATTACTCATATCACATTCTTTGGAGACTTGCTTGACGGCCCTGGTAGGGCCAGGAGACCCCAGAGCACCCACTACACTGACGCAATGAGCGCCAACTACACTGATCCGATGAGCACTGACTGCTGACCCAATGAGCACCCACTATGCTGACCTGATGAGCACCCACTATGCTGATGCGATGAGCCCCCACTACGCTGGTGCGATGAGCACACACTACACTGATGGGGTGACCCAATGAGCACCCACTATGCTGACCTGATGAGCGCCCACTACACTGGTGTGATGAGCACCCACTACACTGACCCGATGAGCACCCACTATGCTGATGCAATGAGCACCCACTATGCTGACCCAATGAGCGCCCACTACGCTGATCCAATGAGTGCCCACTATGCTGACCCGATGAGCGCCCACTATGCTGACCTGATGAGCACCCACTATGCTGGTGCAATGAGCACCCACTATGCTAACGCGATGAGCACCCACTACGCTAACGCGATGAGCACCCACTACGCTGACCCGATGAGCACCCACTATGCTGACCTGATGAGCACCCACTACACTGATGCGATGAGCACCCACTACGCTGACCCGATGAGCACCCACTATGCTGACCCGATGAGCACCCATGAGCACCCACTACACTGGTGCAATGAGCACCCACTATGCTAATGCAATGAGTGCCCACTACACTGGGGTGATGAGCACCCACTACACTGATGCGATGAGCACCCACTACACTGATCCAATGATCACCCACTATGCTGATCTGAAGAGCACCGACTACGCTGATGCGATGAGCACCCACTATGCTGATCCAATGAGCACCCACTACACTGATGCGATAAGCATCCATGAGCACCCACTACGCTGGTGCAATGAGCATCCACTATGCTGATCTGATGAGCACCCACTACGCTGATCCGATGAGCGCCCACTACACTGATCCCATGAGCACCCACTACACTGATCCGATGAGCACCCACTATGCTGATGCAATGAGCACCCACTATGCTGATGTGATGAGCACCCACTACACTGATCCCATGAGCTCCCACTACACTGATCCGATGAGCACCCACTATGCTGATGCAATGAGCACCCACTATGCTGATCTGACGAGCACCCACTATGCTGATCTGAAAAGCACACACTACGCTGACCCGATGAGCACCCACTACACTGATGTGATGAGCACCCACTACACTGATCCCATGAGCACCCACTATGCTGATGCGATGAGCACCCACTACGCTGACCCGATGAGCACCCACTACGCTGACCCGATGACCACCCCTTGCAGGCTTTCTGGCCCAGCTGTTCTCTTGGCCCCACGGGGTGGACACCACATCCATCCTCTAGGTGTGCTCAGTCTCTTGGTGACTTGGTGGGGGCAGCTCTCCATCGCCTGCGTGCTCACCACACCTTGCACCCACAGGATGGCCTGGCGTATGGCAGGTGCTCATAGAACACGCCGGCAGCTTGGATGAGAAAGCGAATGAGCCTTATTTTCTTTGCATTTATTAACAATGAATCTGATTTCTGAAAAAGCAATTATCCCATCATTTGAGACTACGGGTGACCACCCAGGTCCTAAAGAGAATTGGGGCTCTAGGCCACTAGAGAAGATTCCAGGTCGAAGTTTTGGAGTATGATACTCCTAGAGCATGAGAGCAAGAAAATGCTCCAGTGGAAAAAAAGTCGGACTTTGGAGCCAGACAAGCCCAAGTTCAAATCCTGGTTCTACCACTTATTAATTGTGTCACATTTGATAAGTTAATTAACCTCTCTGAGCTGCAGAGTGGTGATATTAATATCTCTGAATCCCCAAAGAGCAGATAATAAAATCATCCTTAAAAGGTTGTTAGCAGATATAAATAAGACGTGCATATGCAGAACACAACAATATGTTTTAGGCTAAAATAACTCATTAAAATGCCACAAAAAGCAAGGGTGAGTGGGAAGAGAAGAGAATGAAAAGCCAGCTCTGAATTTGGTGAGCAAAAAAAACACAGAAGACATTTAGTGATTCAGCTGCACTATTATTAATGTTATTATTTATAAAGCATGTTAAATGAGTAAGACATTTCACCAAACACAGACAGTGACATGATCTCTATTTTTACTTAACAATAGCAAAGACATAAAACAAGCCTCCTAATAGTCTGACAAAGTAGGATGTTTCAGTGCTCTGTTAAAGCAGATGAAGAAACTCACGCTGCCATTGTTACTGTTTCACATTATTTGTGCTTGCGAAGTAAGTAAATTATCACACAAAGCCTCAAAAAGAACCTGGAGAAATGTTAGAGAAAATAAGTCATTTGTCAATTGTGATCTCCTTAACCTAAAACAAGCAAACGAAAAAATTCTAATCTTGGTTAAAATGACATCAGAAATGTCAAGAAATACAGAGAATAATTACTATTCTGGAAGAAGTTACTAGAAAAACTAGGACGTATATCTATCTATCAAAATCCAAGTCTGAACTAAGATACAGAAGACGTAACAGCAGGTCTGAGGCCGTTGTGTGGGCGTGTACTTCTCATGGAATCCTTGTTCTAGCTCATTCTGTGCAGACAGTGGCATTCAGGACTCACTGACCAGGGCACTGCCTGTTGGGTTCTGCTGTCCTTTCTTCCAGTCCTTCTGTGTCTAAACTCTGGAAAATGGTTGTTCTACATTTTGCTGTTTGCGATATATAGAGACGGTTGGTTTATCTTGGCTTCTGCCCCTGTCAAAACCGAAGAAACATCTATCTAATAATGAGGGTGTTTGTAGGGAGCACTTGGTTGAGTTTCAAATTGTCAAAAATTATAAAGCAGCCGTTTTCTAAGTCATAGTACCACTGAGCTAATTGCAGGGACTATTTTATATTATGACATGTTCATGGCACAATACGGTGGTAGCACATGGGCTTGTCAAAACAAATAAACTTTTTTTTTCTAAAAAAAAAAAAAAAGAAAGAAATTTGTTGCACAAAGAGCTACACAAATTATGGGGTAGAGGCAAATGTCTCACTACACCATCAGCATTTACTACCTGAAGAAAATAGTGGAAACTTTCAGGAATTGACTGGAAAATTAATTGGGCACAAATGAAAGGCTCATTTACGGATGGAAGGGTAAGCAAGACTGCAGTCAGGACAATAAGCTCCTTCATAATTCAGGCATCCGTGGTTGGTGCATTGGCCTTAAATGCAATTTACAACTTGCATTGCGGATGGCCGTGTGCGGAATCTCAGAGGAAATGTCAAGGCAGAAAGAAGGAAAAGAAGGTCACTGTCAGGTGATGGGACCGACCCATCCCTTGTCACTGAGATGCCAAGAGAGGTCTAGTAAGCAAATTGCTACTTCCTTGTTTTTAACCAAAGATGAAAAATTGGCCCCAAACCAAAGAGGCAAATAGACAATAGTCAACTTGGTCAGGAAACAAAAAATTACAGAGAGGCATGCTTTAAAAACAGTTGAATGAAGACGTTTCAGCGACCTTTAGCACTGATGCAGGAAAGTGCTGCAGGTATACATGGTTACAAGCTTCCTGGAGGGACGTTTGACAAGATGTATCACAGCCTTTAAAAGGGCAACAGTTTCATGTCCAGGGTATATGGCAAAGAAAGAATCAAGTAAGTGCACTGAAACGGAGGAAGAAAGGATGCTGAGCAGAGCTTTGTGTGAAATAATTTAAATAAAATAGAAACAAGAAATAACCTACAGGCCTGTCAAAACAGAATTAAATGAATAATATACCACCACATTGGATTGCTTTGCAACCATTAAAAATGATGTTGTAGATGGACATTTATTAGCATGGATGACGTCCATATAATAAATCAGATAAATCAGATTCATAAAAGAAAAGCAGAAACTTTTATTTGGGGGAATACAGTATACCATATCATATCACATTACTGTATATTAGATTATATCATATCATCACATGATATCCTATCAATCATACTATACTAAATATGATAAATTATCTGGCACCATATTTATCAAAATGTTAACAGTGGTTACCTCTTCATTATGGGATTTCAGCCTGCTATTTTTTTTTTTTTTTTGGTTACCTGTCTTTTTCAGTTTTTTAAAATAAACATGTATACCTAGTCTAATATTAAAGGGAAACCATCTGGAATAAAAAATAAAGTAACACTAGAAGAAATAACTGACACTATTGTAAACTGAAAAAAAAAGTCAGGACAGAAGAAAAACCGCACAAGAAAGATCCAGAAACGTGGCTGCTGTTAGGATACACAGGCTTGCGTTCATCAGTCTATGATAAACTGTGTTCATTTGTCTCCAGAGCGTAAGGCCAAGCGGTGACCAGAGCCTCCTCCTCTGTTTCTGAGCTTCTTGTTTGTTTGTTTGTTTGTTTGTTAAAACCCTGCGTAAAATGCTGGCAGGATGACAGTAGAGGATCCTGGGCTTCCGGAATCTTGCTCCAGGGATTGACCAGCTCTTCTCGAGCTAGACACGCAGCACACATCAAACTATGCCTACTGGTTTATTTCCCTACCAATGCATTTAAAAGGATGGTGTCACTAAATCCAACAGGAGGGCAGACGGGCCGGAGGACAGTAGTTCACGAGACACGCTGGCATTCACTGCTGTGATGTGTCTAAAATAAACCTGGTATAAGGGTCAAAACTGCCCCCATAGATCTGTCACCAGCCCGCCTTTCCCAGGATGATGGGACGTTTGGGTAAGAGTCGCCCGCGCTTCGCTCCGGGAGTGATGCCAAACGCCTCCCCAGCGCTTGGCAGAGGGGAAGCCCTTCGAGCTGCCCGCCCGCCCCCCACACGGGAACGATGCCCTCCCCCGGGAAGAGAGCAGAGGTCTCAGGTCATATTTGCCTAAGGTCAAGAGCACGGCGTGGAAAAATAACTGCTGCTTAAGGTTCCTCTCTCACTCCCGCGCCTCATCAATCCTGAGGCGGGTTCGAGGACACTTCCCCAGGAGAGAAGCATTTCTTTCATTAACCTCATTATGACAGTGAAGTTGAGTCAACTGAAAGCCGTCTGGATGTAATATTGCTGTCTACAGACCGGGCTGCTGGAAATCCCCACTTTAAAACCCAAATCACGTGCACGGTTTTGGTTCTGCTGCCAAGACACGCCCGTAAAAGGATTGTCGGTCAAAGGAGACGGGTTCGAACGAAGGCACCAACGACCCAGGGTTGCTTCCTGGGCAAACGCCTTCCCAAGGGCCAGAAGATGCCTTTTGGCAGGACGCTCTTGGTAGGACACCAGGTGCTTTCCTGGGCATTAGCTGAGAAAACTCGCGACACCCCTACAGGCTGAGGGAATCCGCCCCAGTGCGCTGGTGCAGCTTCTCACCAAAACTAACGCTAGAGGGATGGAGCTATCAACGGGACACCAAGTAAGTTTTGCGTGGGGAAAAGCTTCAGGTCACTTCTGCTAACACATGAAGCTTTACTCCGAAGAATGCAAGGGCTACAGCACCACTGCTTTATCTAAACTCCTACTCTTTGGTTATTTTAGATAGTGTCTGGGTGGATGCCTCACAAGGACACACTAAGAAAAGAATCCCAAACATCACCCAATCGTTTTTGACCAACATTGCTCGACATTAAGTACTCTGAGTCCCCTTAAGTGAAGGCCCACTGTGGAACATTGGCCTGGGGAGGCCAGGCAGGAACAAATGTTGAACGATCTGTGCAAACTCCAGTGTGTCCACGTCACGTGGGAGGTGGGAAGATAGAGCTCCGTTCCTCTTCACTTCATCTCACCGGCTTCGTGAGCCACTCATCCCCAGGAGCCTCCAGAGGTTACCAAGATTCTTCTATAACCCAGAGAAGGTGACATGTTCCCCTTTCAACCTAGATACAAACAGTAAAGTAGAAAGCGCTGTGAGTTAGGCAGGAGAGAATTTACAGCCTCACCAGTCCCAGCCCCAGTTCTGCCCTGTGGGACAATGTCCAGCAAATCACATCTTCTCCACACTGCAATTTTTCCAAACTACACAACAGAGATTATATATATATATATATATATATATATGTATATATATATATATATATATATATATCCTACTGACATACCTCACGGGGGCCTTGCAACAATCGATGTGCCAACTATCTGCTGCTGTTTGTTCTATTCCAACATGTCCACAGTAACACACATATTCTCTGACATTAGACGATGGGAAAGGTAGAGACCTGTATTAGCATTTGCTGGAAACCCACCTCCCCAGCCCACTTTAGGAAAGGGCGTGGATAAGCTGGATAGTTGAGCCAGTGGGAGGACACTGGGTCCTGCACACATGGGGAGGAGTTAGAGAATGCAAAGCTTTTTCCCTTCACATGTTTTTCTTTTCCATTTCAGAGCGGTAAGGTGACATCTGGGAGATGGGAGACCACCGGGAACTTGCAGTCAGAGAGAACGCTGCTGGGAGAGGTTCCCTTTGGAGGAGCCAGCAAGGGCCCGGACAAGGAAGAATGAAGCTGGGATGGGGGATCTAGACTTGAAAAGTAAAGATTTAAAAAAGGATCTCTGAAGTTGACACATGGCTCAGGCAGCTGTGGTGGGTTTGGAGCACAAGTTCTAGCCGAGAATAGAGACAATTTGCATAGCTGACCCCCCCCCCCCCCCTTAGCTAGTGCTTTGCAGACTTGAGCATGGTGCTAGACTGAGTTTCCAAATCAGAGGTTCAGAGTCTTGAAAACAAAACTTTGGGTTCTTAGCAGGAGTCACTGACGCCCGCTTCACACCGGGGCCAGGTAGGTGCCAAGGGACACGGCAGGTCGTTCGCCCCACACAGGCGGCAGGTGGTGAGGGGGTGTCAGGGCTCACTCGCTGAGCCACACGCCCTGCCCTCCGGAGCACACGGTTAGCAAGCGGGTGGCCCACTAATCAAATGTTTCTATGCCAGGGTCCCCAGCCTGCGTCTGAACTGAGATTCAGATGTCGGGGCACACAGGAAGAACTGGGGGGGTGGGGGAACGAGGGCAGGGTCACGGCAGTAAAAGGGTGTCCCCGGGGGAAGGCATCACACAGGTGGGAACGCTGCAGAGGGGTGCCGGGGGAGCTGACAGGCTCCTCTCATAGACACGGTGGGAGACCCAGGACCCTGGGCCTGGCAGCCTCCTGGGGAGGTCGTGAACAAGCCCAGCAGCAGCCCCCAGCCTGTGTCTAACCCCCTCCTTTTCCCCTTTTGCTGGTTTGTGTGCAGATGTTTCACTGGGTCTGCATTTTGCAACATGGGGGAGATGTTATGTCTCAACCAGGAAAATCAGCCTATCTAGAAATGAGCATACCTTGAGCCTGAAGTCAGGAACACACAGTCCCAGCTGCTTGCCAGGGTGGAAACTCTGCACAAAGTTGCTTGATACATCTTTTTATGCTCAGTAGCAGGGCCCCTTCCCCCTAGGGTGTATAAAAACTCAGCATAAGGGCAGCACAGGGCCCCTCACCTCTGATGTGAAGCAGGCATGTGGAGCTGCCATCCACCCACCCTGACAGGAGCAGTTGGCCAACCCCTCTTCCCCCGCTCTTTTGGGCCTTTGTGCTGTGTGAGGAATCAAGTGTTCATTTGCTGAGAATCTCCGCTCTGAAAGCCTGTGATCCCAGGATGCACCATACAGCAGCTCGCTCCACACAGCCCTGCTGGGGAGCCTGGGGACAGGGTAGGGGGACCCTCTCCCTTCACCACCGATCACAGCTGGGATGCAGCCCAGGAGCCTCTCTCGGGAGCAGCTGAGCTTTGGCACTGGGCACAGATGTAAGGATTGTCACATGGGCTTCCCCAGGAGAGGCCCCCCACAGCCCTCTGCAGGCAAAAGCAGGAGAGAATAAGAAGGTCCGTGTGTCTTGGAGGGTTCTGGAGGTCTGTGATGTGTAGGAACAGGGAAAGCAGAGCCCAAGGCCCCTGCAGGATGCTGAACATGGGTCACTTTCCAATCTTGTGGCATGGGTAGGGTGCTGTACTATTATGCTTCATCTACGTATGTAATAGTGTACGATAGTACAGAGGGTGGCCCGGTATCAGGCACATGCCACGGGCCAGAAGCTGGAGCCTCACACATCATCTCAGTCTTTACAACAACCCTATAGGGCAGGCTCTGTTACACTCATCATATAGATGAGGAAGTGGAAGCTGCAGGAAGTTTGGCCACATCCCCCAAGTGACAAGCTAGGAAGTGATAAAGTTATACCCAGTAAGCTGAGCCTGGAGCCCATGCTCCAAACTTCATGCAGCTGTACCCAGGGCCTCAGGCCTGTGACCAGAGCGTCACCCACAGCCGCATTCGCCAGGGCAGGTGGCCTTTCATGCTCTGTAGTCACTGCCTTGAAATTCTTAAGAATTTTACTTCTCACTTAAATTTTGTAAGTTGGGTAGGATAATTGAGTATTGCCAGAGTGGCAATACTCCCCAAGAGTGGCCACCTGCTTCTCTGTCCCCTGGTGCCCCAGAACTCCTCCTGGCCTTTCCTCCCCATCCCCAGGGACCCCCGTCTCTCTCTCTGCTCCCTCCACTGGAGCTGGGTGTGGTGCAGGGGGGCCAGATGAGAGCAGGAGCCCCATGGTGCCCCTGTCCTGGGCCAGCACTGCCACTGTGCTTCCAGAGGGCACCTGACCCACCTCTGGCCACCTCCAATCCAGGTACCCAGTTCATCTCACGTGGAGGGGCACATCCCAAGGGGGCTGTTGCATGTCCAGGTAGGTTGGGGGCAGGCCTGTGAGGGAGGGAGATGCTTGCTGGACTTCCTGCCCAGCCAGAGCCCCACACAAGGGCCCTGCAGATGGTGGGGGACACTACAGCCAGGGGGCAGCTTGTGTGCCAAATCACGATCGACCCCAGGGCCATAAGGACCTACAGCAGCCCTGTGAGCAGCCCTGTGTGGAGGACGGAGGGTGATGTTACACAGCCTGATGGGGTGATAGAGACCATGGGAGAAAGGGAGAGGCTTTCTATGGCATTTGCACTTTTCACAATGCTCTTTTTCCTGTGTCTCAAACAAGGAGCCCTCCATTTTCATCCTGCACTGGCCCTAAAAATGATGGAGACAGTCCTGTGTATGTGGGAAGCCTGGCGACTGAATCTGCATGGAAACTTTGGGGAAGGATTTCACAGGGGACTTGAGCTAAACACTGAGGTGCTAACCAGCATGTGTCTGCAGAATGGGCAGGAGGGCAGGAGGAAGGGCCATGCAAGCAGAGGAAGCACATGATGTTGAGGCACAAAGATTGTTCCACTTAGTGTTTATCTAACACTTCCATTGAGTGCCTCCTCAGTGGCGGGCTCGGAGCTGGTCATTTAAGCCCTTCAGGGCAAGCCCAGTGATGATTTTGACTAGGACTTAGGGTATGAGGCATGGAGAGACACGGAGATTGGGGACTGAGTTTGGAAAGATCAGTTTGGGGTTTCATTGGGAAAGGCAACTGCATCAGGAAAACAGAAGCCACTCTAGGTATTCTGGGTTTGATGCGAGAAATCATTGGAGGTTTATACAACTGTCTCCTTGCCTGGGGAGAGAAAGCTGGAGCAGAACTGCCCAAGCAAATGATTCTCAGCTCGATGCCACAGCACAGTGTAGCCATTCAGCAGTATCAGGTGACACTCAGGAATGCACCCCCACCCCTACCTCTGCTGGCTCCTCTCTGGGGGATCGTGGTTTCTCCTTGTCCTCCACCTTCCAGACTCAAGAGCGCTCCTCCCTGGCAGCCTCTAGCCGGAACCATGCAGGGAAAGGGATGCTGTAAAGTTGCTGCATCTTCCCCCCTGCAGTGCACAAGGGCTTCTGGAAGGGCTGGGATTCATGCAGAGCTGACAGCCCAGCACAACCAATGTCAACCTGAAAGTATCTGAATTTTAATACTGTCCAAAAAGTGAAACAATATTACTAGATTGCATTTTAGAAATCTAGTTGTAATCTTTGTTGTGGTGAAGGTGAGGAGGTGAATGAGAATGGATTCTAGAAAACTATGAGGCTACTTGCATTTTCTAGGGGCAATATGGAGCGGGACTGGGCTGGGTAGCAGCAGTGACCCCATTGAGTGAGATTTTGAAAGAAGCTCCTGTATTATCTTGTGCCTCAAAGGGAACCCTTCACCTTCCTTCAGATGTCTGCTGCTCCTCGGGTGATCCTCCTACTCTGGAAATGGCCCTGAGCTTACTACTCCCATAAATCTTGGAGCCAGCCTTGACGTTTCACTCAGCACAATCCCTACTGGATGGATTACAAAATTTTGCCACTTGGGTCTCTCTAATATGTGTTGATATTGGCTAATTCTTTCCTTCGAATCACTTCCCTCCCTGCCCAAGCCATCATCATCTCTCCCCAATACTAGAACAGCTGTCCTCTCCAAACCACCACCCACCAAACATGTCATAATTGCTAAATAGAAAACTGCAGCATCTCATGTTTTCACTTAGGATTAGGGCCAGAAGTCCTGGCCATAACATAACCCAAGAAGTCCCACATTTCTGACTCCTGCATCCCTCTTCAGTCCAATTTTGAGCCATGCTGACCCTCCATCACTGCAGCCACCTCCACTACATCCTTTTGCTTCTTCTACTTGGCCATGTCCCTCTTTTTTGCAATGCTCTTCCCCAACCATTCCCCTGGCAAATTCCTACTCTCCTTCAGGTCCCAGCTTCAACATTACAGCAGATGAGCGTCCCCTGACCCCCTCCTCCAAATCTAAATCAGGACCCCCGTTTATAATATGTCAATTTGTTTTTCTTGAGTAGATGCTCATTAAATAACTTTTGAATGAACAAATAAATAACTCACAGAGAGGTCTTCTCAGCTGTACAAATGCCCAGCTCATATTTTTCATTTTTCTGCAAGGATAGCTTGTCAAATACCTCAGTGCTGACATCCCACATACATGTTCTGTCCCAATTTTTTCATTTACTAATCCTTTAAAGTTTCAAAGAAGGAAATATCGTTAGACCCACAGTGCTTGTTTCAATCATTTTTATTTATTCAACAGACATTTCCAGAACACCAATTATATGTCAGCACTGGGCTAAGAGGTGATTGTGGAGACCCCCTGGTATTGTTCTTGGTGAACTTCTTTCTCTTCCAGGTATTTTCAGATCAGCTCCTTAATGACATATCCCAGAAGACTGTTCAACAAAACCAGCAGGTAGGTTGTGAACCCACCATCTTATTTTTGAAACCTGGAATAATATTTGTCACTTCCTCAATTTTCCTGATCCCTCAGGGGTCACCAGCATGCTCGCATCTGCGAGGAGTTTCCACACCTTTAGATGGCACTGATCCGGGAGAGGCCATTTAAACTGGTTTCAAATGCCTTGGAGCTCCGCTACAATATCTTCTTCTCTCCTCCCCTCTCCTGCCTCCGCCTTGCCTCTCTGCTTCTTTCCCTCCTCCATCAGTGCGCCAGGCTCCACGTAAGGTATTAGATACACACGCGTGAACTTCCTTCAAGCAGCTTTTCCGAATGTATCACATCATGGCTATATAGTCTAGAATTTATCTAAAAATAGCAAATAGCCTTATTTATGCCAGGCATTTTATATTATAGTCCTTACCCATTTGCCTTACAATTACTTTGATAAGAAAATACTTTAATGACACTATAACAACAGTTCAGGCACTAGTTTTCTATTTTTCTCCTCTCCAATACCTCCTTTACAACAGAAGCTGCTTCATCATTTCTTGAAACCCCCAATGACAACTTTTTTCCAAAAGACCATTTAAAAATTGCACAGCTGATTCACAGTGGCTGCTTAGATCTTTCTATTAATAATACAAATTTAAATTCTAGTTCTTCAAGCAAGTATTTCAGAAAGGGTCTCCTTATTTTGGTTAATTACCAGTCCAGCAGATGTCCAACAGCGGGCTCTGACTCCTGTGGGGGAAGGCAGCTGAGTGGTTGTACTCTGTGATGGCTGCGGCCGTGAGAGATACAACCCGCCATCTGAATTTCCTCCCCACCAGTGTCGTGAAACTCCACCCTCCCACACCACCAACGATGCTCCTCTTCAAAACACAATGGCTCTTCTTTGTGTTTTGATGTCACCTCAGCCTGTAGCACTCCTCTCCCTGGAAACTCCATGTCTGAACCTGTAACTGGCCACCTTTCTTCCTCCATTCTTACATGATTATCATTGTATCTTGATATTTTACTCTCTTTTTATTTTGTTTTCCTTAGAGAGCTCAAATATTTTCATGGCTTTAGCCATGAGTGACTAAACACACCACAATCCTTATTTTCAATCTACTTTCCCACTAATCTCTTGGTCCATGTTTTCTGTGTACACTGTCATTTACCGATGAAGATGATGATAATGGTGATGGTGATGATGATGATGTGATGGTGATGATGATGGTGACAGCAGAATGAGGAGGAGGAGGAGGGTGATAAGGGTCATGATGGTGGCACTGCAATGGTGATGACGATAATGAAGATGATGGTGATGATGATAAGAGGATGATGATGTCATCAGGACCTCACCCCGTCCGGAGCAGAATCCGTGGCTCAGGAGAAGATGGTCAATCGGAAGATGACATACATGATAAAGAGAAGAACAAATCTCCTCTAATAAACCTGCCAAATCCAGAAAGATAAAGGCCTCTATTGAGCCCCAAGTCTAATCAAAACACATGAACTTGGGATATGTCACATTGAGTTAAATGTTTGAAGCTGACACCCAGGCATTGTGAAGATGAAATCCTACATAAAAGCAGAAAAATGTAGATATTCAGAGCAGAGCCAACCAAGTAGCTCCAGACTCCCAATAGGAAAGTTCTTGTATGTATCATAGAGGGAAAATTTTAGTGGTATATTTAGCCATCCTTATTGTATTCTGTAATTGCTCTGAGTTAATCTTTTATATTATACATTTCTATTGATGGCTTTCCCTGGAGGCTTTATACCCTAAGGTTTGGCTAAGTATTCCTCCTCTATTCTCCCAGTGTCCTCTACATACTTTTACTGTTGCATTTAACACATTATTTGCGGTAGACTGGTTGTGAAAGCAGCCCTGATTCTTCAGCCTTCCCTGTATCCACATTATTTGCAATGTGACTTCACAGCTCCTCCCTTCAGGAGGTGGAATCTATTCACCACTGTCTGAATCTGGGCCAGCCTTGTGAATTAGGGCACGAGTTCCAAGCTCTGCAGATCTCCACACCCAATCTTGCTTCTCTGCCTTTGCCGCAGGCATCTGTCCAGCGTGGCCTGTTGGAGAACAAGACCCACGAAGCAGAGCAGATTTGGCCCAGTTATCCGAGTGGAGCCCCCAGATGTGTGAAGATGCCCAGCCAGATCAGTGCAGCCCCTCCCTGACCCACAGCCCACAGCAGGGGCGTGAGTGATGCCCCCACCTACCCAGCCCCACTTGGATTGGCAAGGCCACTGAGCCAGCCTGCAGAACCCTGAGCAGAGATCGATGTCTATCGTTGTTTTCCACTGGGGGTCTAAGGGTGTTTGTGTTCTGGGCTCCAGGATACGGCAGTGATCACAACAGATGGTCTCTGTCCTTTAGCATCATAGTCTGGTGTGGGAAACGAATAACGAACCAAAAATAGATGGATAAATAACACAAAGTGCTAAGGGCTATGAAAAGAAAAAACCAGATGAGTGAATAGCGATAAGGAGGGGTGGTCTGGGTTTAGAGGAGACGATGGGGGACCCCTCCGAGAAGAGCGTCTGAGACGTGCGTGAGATGGGGAACAGGGCCAGCAGGGGTCTAACGGAAGAGCAGTCGGAGAAGCACGAGGGTTTTGTCGGGGATGTTTCATTCCCCACAATGTGCAGCCCACTTCTGGGAACACAGACAATGTGTGTTTGTTGACCAGAATATGAAAAAAACACAGGATTTATATTTGGCTTCTACAATATTTCCAAGTGATGACCAAAAATATTAGATATGAGATTTTCTCCAACTCAGAAATATTTCTACCACTGGTTAAATTAATAGCATGTATAGATGGGTTAACTGTCACATTTTTACATAGAAAAATATCTAAATTTGAAATTCTAGTAAGGCCTTCTAAACCTAATATACCTACATTTGACACAAAAACTTTTCTAGACTCTTTCCATTATTTCTATTTTTAAAAAACATTTTAAAAATGCGTAAAATAGAGAGTTCCCTATTATTACCACCTCATATGAGTGCAACACATTTGTTACAATTGATGACAGAATATTATTATAATTGTACTGTTAACTGTAGTCCATGGTTTACATTAGGGGTCCCTGTCTGTTGTACTATCCTATTTTTTTATTTTTTTTTAAATTGTTCTTCTAGTAACATACATACAAAACGCATGTCAATGTGGCTAAAATTGGTGAGCTCTTGACCAAGCTGACCCTTAGAGCAATGATCCCACGACAGGCTGTGAGGGAGGCTGCCCCATCTGCCTCGGTTTCCCCAGCATGGCACCTGGGCCTGTGTCTGGCCTGGCACTGTTCCTCCTGCCTCGTACCTGCTCCTTCCCGCCCTCTCCAGGCTCCACTCAGGTAGGCAGGTGGCCACTGCTCTGTTTAGGGAATGGAGGAGAAGGGAAAGTCCCTGCATCAGTCAGGGTTCCCCGGAGAGACAGACAACGGGGCGTGTGTGTGTGTATGTGTGTGTGTGTGTGTGTGTGTGTGTGTGCATGAAGTGGGGAGGGAGGGAGAGAGAGGGGGAGAGGGGGGAGAGAGAGAGAGAAAGGGGGTTGGGGAGAGGATGGGCTCACGGGGTGTCTGTGGCAGCCCAGCAGGCGGGAAACTCAGGCAGAAGAAGACATTGTAGCCTTGGGGCAGAATTCCTTCTTTCTTCAGGAAACCCCAGCTTTCGTTCCAAGGGCCTTCTCCTGACAGGATGGGGTCCCCAGACTTCAGGGAGCATCACTTCTACTTAAAGTCAGCTGGCTGTAGATGCTGATCCCACCCAGCTACAACTAGGCCAGCGTTCCACCAAATAACCCGGCACCAGAACCCAGCCAAGCTACCCATAAAAGTCACCACCAAATTCCCTAAGGAGTTTATTTCCAAACATGAGAAAATCTCTCCCTGCCTGGTGCCAAGAGCCCCCACTGATCCCCTGCTCCCCGGGCCCCTCAGCCTGCTGTGCCTGGACCTGTGTGGCCTCCCCCTCCCCTCTGGGCGCAGACCCCGCTGTGGCCTCCCCCACCCGGGCGGAGCTGCCAGCCCCTTCTGTGGCCCGGCTCCTTCCAGACCCCGCTCCAGCGCCCGCGCCCCTGGGCGCCCTCTCCCGTGGGCCTCGGCCCACCTCCAGGCCTGACGGCGAGTCCTCCTGCCCCGCGGCCCTAGAGCAGGTCCCACAGCCCGTTCGCCCCGGGGCGGCCCGTTCTCCCCGGGGCGGCCAGGGCTCCCGTTCAGGCACATCGGGGCGCGCCCACCCACTGCACCGCGCCCGGCCCGCGGCCCCCCTCCCGCGGCCGCAGCCAGCCCGCGCCGTCCCCTGGCCCACCGCCGTCCCCCCCCCCCCCCCAACGCCCCTCAGGGCTCCTTTTCCTCCTGCCGGCGTCACGGGGCCTCTCGCTGTCCCTGACTCCCCCCTCTTCGCTGGGCCCCGCCATCGCATCGGCCTCGTCCTCCAGCTCTGTGGTTTGGTTACTGTCCCGGGGGTCGCCCCCGAGCCCAAGCGGGGCGCACGGCGGTGCGCGGTCGCAGCTGCTGGACGCACCGATGAGCCGCGCGCGTCCCGACGACAGGCCTGCCCGCCTCCGCACCCGGCGCCCGGGCGGCGCCCCCCGGAGCGCAACTCAGCCCGAGGCCGGGGGGCTCCGGGAGTGCTTGTGGGGACAGAAAGGGCGGCGCATGGGCTCGCGTCGGGGTTCCCGCGCCGGCAGCTGTGGCCGCCTCCACCATCTAGTGGCGGACGAGGGCAACTTCAGGGTGAGGAGCTTCGGGGGAGAAGGCGGGGACAGCGGGAAGGGGACGGAGGCACGGGGGCCCCCGGGGCGGCCGCGTTTGCAGAGTGGAGGTTCGGAGAATTTCCTTCCCCGGGCCTATGCGAGAGGAGCCTGAGTCCGGGAGCCACGTCGCGGCTTCGCTTCTGACCTGTCAGGGATCTGGCGCTCGCGGAAGCTTTAGCTGAAGGATACGGGAATAACTCCATGCTGCACATTTCATGTATAAAACCAGAAATAATTTGGAAGGAGTTAACATTGGAAGACAGAAGTGTGTAAAACTGAAGGAAAAGGCAGAGAGCATGAGATGGAAATGATGAAGAAGCTTAAAATAGAAAATCTGAAAGAGAAAAATAATAAAATAATAATAAATATAATAATAAAACCGAAGATAATATATCTGTGAGATTCGAGAAACTTGTATAACTTCTCCACATTTAAGATTCCATCTAGATAAAAGAGAATTTGGGGCTAAATAGTCTCCAAGGGGTTTCCCAACCTTCAGGCTTTGTGTCTCTGACTAAAATTAACTTAGGCAATTTCCTAACAGGAAACTTATTATATATTCATAAGTGGATGGATTTTAGACATCTCCTTGGAAATTGTTCTGTTTTGAGAGGGGTTTGTTTCTCTCAGAGTCATGTGGTAATTCTGGATAAAGTGTAATGTGGTTAATTAACACGTTAGCCCACTCTCAGCTTACATGAAAACCTTTCAGAGGCTTCTGGAAAGCTAAAAAGGAATCTAGTGTTTAATTGTGGGGCCTGACCCAGTGGGAGGGTGGGGGTCTTGGGGCTGAGGCCTTCTTGCCAAGTCGGTGGCCCCCCACCTGCAGGCAGCCCTGGAACCCCAGATGCCCAGACAACCCTCCAAGCTGCATCCATAAAGCCCGCGATCCTCCTCTCCTCCAGGCTGCAAGGCTGGCACCAGTTCCCGTCTTTGGGAAATTAGCAGGAAGCAGTGGGTCCACCCCAGCCCCCATGCCACACACCACACTCGGGGTAACTGCCCCGTGGCACCCAGCAGCGCAGTCAGCAGGCACGGGGCTCCTGAACAGCCCACTCTGGGGAGGCACAAACGCTTGTTAAAAGGCGGTGTATGAAACTGAGCACCCCATAAACAGGGTACCACGTAAACAGGGCCCCGGGCACATCCATCCAGCACCTCCGGCCTGGGGCGCAGGGGCCACATGCTCCCCCTGCAGCCCCTCTCCAGCCCTCAGCACGGTCACCAGCCCACCCAGGGCACCAAGCCACATCTACAGAATCACCCTGAGGGTCCCTTCGGCCTTTTCTGGGATTCTGTTCAAGTGCCCCGTCACAAAATAAAGAGCAAAAGATCTGTTTTTGGAGTCTATCCCCATTGCAGAATGGACGCGGCCCACGTGAAGCAGCTCCATAATTTTAAGCCCTAGAAAGAGTGAGACAACTTCACATGGGAAATGCTTAGATATTAGTTTACTGTTTTTATTCTAACAGCCCTATAAAAACTGATGACTGAATGCATCCCGGAGGGCATGTCTAAAACCACGTCTGGAGGGCTTAATACCAGAGGATGCAGCATCTGCGTCTGCTCACTTCTCTCCTCTACAGGAAATACAATTAGCTCTTCCTTAATAGCTGTTAAATAATAAAACTCCCCTGTATTTCATTATGAGCACATCAGCATGCTTTGCTAGTCTACCTGAAGCCCACACCATTATGAATAGAAGAAGGAATCTGATTCTATTTGGGTGGTTAAAAAAGTTCGGCAAACAGGGAGAAAGATGGGTTTTTTTTGTGCATTAAATAAGGAACGGAAATTCCTTGAGTCATGGATGCAATCCTGCTTTAAAAAGAAGAAGAAGAACTGTCCAGAGACAATGCTAATGACAATTTTATGGGACTTGGAAAATCATCATACCTAAGTAAATGTCTGGGAAGTCATTCCAACTTACACTTAGGTTTCATGTTAGTTGCAGTGATGCTGCCCAGAACATCACATGACACAAAAGTACCGGGAAGGAGATGGGACTGAGCTGGTCCCTCCTGGGTGGAGTGGTACAGAGCAACAGGCTGACGGGCGCCACGTGCTGGGCAGGGTAGGAAAAGCACGGGGTCTAGAGGCCTCATTGGAAAGTCTGTCAATCTTCCACGGCACGCCATCAGAGAAACCTGATACTGATTATTGCCCCCTTCTGAGACCTGAGCCCATTCTGGCCTGGGAAAATCTGATTGGGGTAATGAAGGAAACCAGATGCCTAGAGAACAGAAAACTACAAATCACATTAGGAAAAATAAAGATAGGGCCCAGTCAAAGGAAAAACCTTACACCTCAATTGAGATACACTTGAGAAACTGTTTCACTTTAATGAAACAATCAATCAAAGATTTTCAAACACCAAGTCAACATGTTTAGGGAAGATATGGCAAAAGAGATGAAAGATATAAAGAAAACACTGGGTGAACATAAGGTAGAAATTGAAAGTTTGAAAAAACAACTGGCAGAATCTATGGAAATGAAAGGCACAACACAAGAGATGAAAAACACAATGGAGACACAAAACAGCAGATCTCAAGAGGGAGAACAAAACACTCAGGAACTGGAGAACAAGACACCTGAAATCCTACACACAAAAGAACAGATAGGAAAAAGAATGGAAAAATATGAGCAACATCTCAGGGAACTGAACGACAACATGAGGCTCATGAATGTACATGTCATGGGTGTCCCAGAAGGAGAAGAGAAGAGAAAAGGGGTAGAAGCAATAACAGAGGAAATATTCACTGAAAATTTCCCATCTTTTATGAAAGACATAAAATTACAGATCCAAGAAGCGCAGCATATTCCAAACAGAATAGATCTGAATAGACCTACGCCAAGACACTTAATAACCAGATTATCAAATGTCAAAGACAAAGAGAGAATCCTGAAAGCAGCAAGGGAAAAGTGATCCATCACATACAAGGGAAGCTTGATAAAACTATGTGCAGATTTCTCAGTAGAAACCATGGAGGCAAGAAGGAAGTGGTGTGATATATTAAGATACTGAAAGAGAAAAACCACCAACCAAGAATCCTGTATCTGGCAAAACTGTCCTTCAAATATGAGGGAAAATTTGAAATATATTCTGACAAACAGACAATGGGAGAGTTTGTGAACAAGATACCTGTGCTACAGGAAATACTAAAGGGAGCACTACAGACAGACAGGAAAAGACAGGAGTGAGAGGTTTGGAGCACAATTTTGGGTTATGGTAGCACAACAATTTAAGTACACTGAACAAAGATGATTTTGAGTATCGTTGAAAGAGGAAGGTTAGGGGCATGTGGGACACCAGAAGGAAAGAGGGAAAATAAAGACTGGGACTGTAAAACTTAGTGAAACCTAGGGTGCCCAACAATTGTGATAAAATGTACAAATATGTTTTTAGGTAAGGGAGAACAAATGAATGTCAACCTTGCAAGGTGTTAAAAATGGGGTGGTATTGGGGAAAAATACAATCAATGCAAATTAGAGACTATAGTTGGCAGAAAAATTGTATTATGCTTCCTTTGACAAGGCAGGGGCAATGTCCCAAAGCTGGATGCCTGTGAGACACGGATGTAAGGGAGGGACGTGGAACTCTCGGCATTGATGATGTCGTCTCTTTTATTATACTTTATTTGAATTCTATCGTTCCTTTTGTTGCTTTTTAGCTGTGATCTTTTTCTTTTGTCTTTCCACCTTCTTTGACTCTTCCCCTTTCTTTGTAGAAAAAACGGAAATGTCCTTATATAGATAGTGGTGATGGTGGTGAATACGTAAATATGTGATTATGCAGGGAACTATCGATTGTTAACTTAGGACAGAAAGTAGGGTGGGTGAACAAAATCATTTTAAAAAACAAAAAACGGGCTGATGAAGAAACCTTGAGGGCATTATATTGAGTGAAATAAGTCAGACACAAAATGGCAAATATTGTATGGTCTCACTGATATGAAATAATTAAAATATTTAAACTCATAGACATGAAATATAAGTTGCCAGGATATAGAACGAGGCTAAAGAATGGGGAGCGGTTGCTCATTATGAGCAGAATGTTCAACTAGGTTGAACTTAAGTGTTTGGAAGTGGACAGAGGTGCTAGTAGCACGTTACTGTAAGAATAACAAACAGTGCCAAATGGTGTGTGAATGTGGTAGAAAGGGGAAGATTAGAGTCACGTATGTCAGCAGAAGGAAAATTGGAGGTTAAAAGACGGGAATGTATAAAACAGTGAATGTTGTGGTGGACAATGTCTGTGATTAACTGTACAAATATTAGAAATCTCTTTCATGAACTAGAACAAATGTTTGACACTATAACCAGAAGTTATTAATAGAGGGCTATATAGGGGAAATATATACCTACAGTAAACTATGTACTACAGTCAGTAGTATTCAACATTGTTTCATCAACAGTAACAAATGTACTCTACCAATACTATCAGTCAATAATGGAGGGGGGTGCTTAGGGGTATGGGATGATTTGAGTTTTATTTTTATTTCTTTTCTGGAGTAATGAAAATATTCTAAAAATTGAAAAAAATTTAATTGTGTTGATGAATGCACAATTACATAATGGTACTGTGAACAAAATCTAATCAGAGGGAAAAAAGAAACACACTGGGCCTTACTAGGGACCTTGCTTCAAAGCAGAACGTGGTAACGGAGTGCACTTCTCTGTCCTCAAACCACTCGGAGTCCAGTGGGAGGAGGCAGGGAACACGGGTGTGTTTAATCCCAAATATTGTGTCAGTGCAGCAACAGGGGTACCCCGTGTGCTGGGGGAATGCCAGGGGTGCCGGGAGAGAGGGGCACACCAGCAAAGGTGTCCCGGGGGCATTCCCTCGAGTGCAGTCTGGAGGACGAAGGCAAAGGAGCAGCCTTGGAGGTAAACAAGAGTCAGGGAGCGTCAGGAAGCACAGCAGGTTTTCCGGGAAGGATGGGTGCTGGTCTAACTGTGGGGGGGCAAAGCATGAAGACACTGACAGGACCCCGTAGAATCCAGGATTTTTCTAGCAGTAATAGAAAATCACCGAAAGATTCCCAGTGAGGGAGTGGAATGATGTAACACGTGCCCGGACAATTCCTGTGGGGGCAAGAAAAGGAGAGCGAGTGGAGGGGGTGTGGTCCGAGGCCAAAGGGCCTCAGTGGCCGTCCCCAGGCTGGAGAAGAGCGTGGACCAACGGGAGCAGCGGGATGCAGGTGACGGGGCAGGGAGGGAGATGTCAAAGACATCAAAGACGACCCACTTCTTCTTAGCCAGGTGACCCGGAGTGGATGCTCAGGCCGTGCATGCAGGTGGAACACGGCGGGGGAGACTCGAGAGAAGAGAGTTGAGTTTGAGGTCCTTGGGCAGGATTTCCAAAGTGGCAGAGCGGTGCAGAAGTCAGGAGGATGCAATGAGGCAGTCATGGGTGTGGAGACGGCTTCCCCAGGGAGCGGGGCCTGCACCCCCGGGACAGGGAGTGTGGGAGGCCCAGGGGAGCTGACGTGCAGAGGACAGCAACCCAGAGAGGGAGCTGAGAGGGGGGATGAGGGAGAGCCAAGACAGGGGGTAGGTTTGAGAAGAAACTCCACTGAAAGATCAAGGAACACTCAGAAGGCAAAATTCCTATCACGTTTAAAGTTATGTAATGTACATAATACATACATATATACATGCATATATATACATACACATGCATATATATATATATGTGTGTGTGTGTGTGTGTGTATCTTGCACTTGGAGATGCACCCTGACATATTTACAGTTGAAATATCATGATTTCTGGGAATTGCAGCAAAACCAGACCAACCAAAACTGGCAAAATGCTGTAATTGTTGAATCTGGATGACAAATATAAGGGGGAATACACATGAAATTTTCCTTAGAAAAAGTAAGTAAAGAAGTACAATAGAAGGGGAAAATAATCACTGTACTTAACCCCTAGGGAGCCCCTTAAAATCCTGACAGGAGACACTACAACGAAGCGGATAGAGCTGGTGACCGCAAGCCGGGCAGGGGCGGCGTGCTGGACCCCGAAGGAAGGAAGGGAAGTCGCCGCTGGACGGGAGAGGACCAGGGGAAGCTCTTACCTGGTGGGTGAGCAGGGAGGCCTGCTGGAGCACGTCCAGGTGACGAGGGAAGAAATTGACAGAGGAGAGGAATGAGCAAAAATGGGAGAACGAGTCAAGACAGCGATGGATGCGCTCGGTCTGCGCCACACCCGGATGTTCCACCCATTCGGGTTCTTCCCCTACGGGCTGCAGCTCCTGGTAATTACATAAGGTCAGCCAAGGAAAGCTCTGAGGCCTCTGAGATAAGAGCTCAGGGATCCAAGCCATCTGGTTCTGATCCAGGGAGGAGCCTCGGCCATGTGGTAAATAAGGACGATAGCATCTACACCCTTACCGGGCAGGATCGTGGCAGCGGTCAGTAGGATGACTGCTGTCTCAGCACTTTGGAAAATGGGTCATATCATATAAAGGTCATCGTTATTAACCTGCATGCCACAGAGAGTGTGAGAGTGCAGTGGGCGTGGAACCCGACGACCCCGGATTCCAACAGTGTCGCTGTAAGGATTGGCTGTGGCACTGTGGGTAAGTGCCCTCTCCGAGCCTCAGTGCTTCCAGGGGTAAAATGCACGAACACCTACCTTAAAGAGAGCTGTGAGACCTGAACAATGTGAAATGGGTGAAAACATCTATCAGCTTCTTGGCTTAGAGGAAGTCCTTTTAAATATTCACTTTCCTCTTTCCTGAATTCCTTCCTCTCGTGCCACCCCGATCTGGACAATCCCTTGCACTTCCTGAGGTGTAAAACTCGTGCACGTCTGTTCCCGAGGTAGTGCGTGCCTGGGTCACCACCACAGCTCAGAGAACCGAGCAGTCGGAGCTGCGCGGCACAGCGGGCAAGGGGAAACTTGAATGTGTCTCATAACCAAGGTGGGGCACTTTCAGTTCAGAAAGACAAAGCCTTAGAGAGGTCCGTGCCCCCCGAGAGACAGACATACACTCAGGCCGATGCTGTCTGTCCCCACAGTATCTGGCCCGCTGAAACGTTTTGTTGATCTCTTTTCCTGAAGCCTCACTTTGAGTGGATGTCATCAAGGAATGAGTGACGGTGACCTCAGTCCCTCGCCTCTGTCAGATTTGACAAGTCAAAGTTTTCTAACAACACGAGTTATTTCCTGGAATACATTTCCTTAAGCCTCTGTGCATTGACGTCCACCTGCCAATTTTCTCCTCCATATCACGACCCCCTTGTAGGTGACCCAACTCAGTAAGGTTAAAATTAAATGAAAATTTGGTCCAAGTCTCACTACCACTATTAGCCATTTTACAGAGTTCTGTCAAAAGTTTCATGTAGGGCCCTGGACCTGGTGACGTGCATGTGGCTGATTTACTAGATGCTTAGCTCCCTCCCCAAAGGATTCCATCCCTCTTCCTTCTCCATCCCTGTAGCCTCTAACACTTCGAATTAGAATTCACTTTCTTCATGCCCACCTTCTCCCTCCACCAGGAGAGCCTCAAAAACAGGCCCCATCGTGTTCACCTTTGCAGCCCCAGGACCCGCCACCGTCCTCGGCCTACAGCAAGGGCTCGGGGGTTGGTGGAATGTGTAATGTCAAAAACTTTACATGCAATTTCTACCATTACAGAGAATCCTGAAATCTCTTGATGAGACATGCATGTCTGTCTGGCTCCACTTCACCTCTCTGTGCAAGGATTCTAACACTGCTTTCCTCGAAACTGAACCTAAAGCCTCGGCTTCTCTCGCCATGAGCCAGGGTGTCTGCCCCTTCAGACGGCGGCAGAGCGTGGTAGTGCTGGATGGCCCCACCCCGAGACAGCACTTCATGCGGAGCCAGCGCTGGCCGGCCGCTCCCACCCGTCAGCCACAGGCCTGCAGCGAGAAGCTCCCAGGAGCACCTACCACTTCTCCTGGTAGACCCTTTCCTCTCCGGATGAAACTCCCTCTTTCAGTTTCCCTGTCCTGGAAACACTCTGGCTCTGAACCAGACGTCACTCTTTAAGTCTAATTCCCAGCATTGAACAAAATGCTGCCAAAGGAGACTGGGGAAGTGAAAAGAAGAGACAGATGGAGGCATCTCCTGCCCTGATCTCCGCTCTTCTCTCCACAACCTGGTGGCAAGGACCTCACCCCCCGTGCCCTTTAGGCCCTGAACCCCTTGGCGATCAAGCTGAGAGTTTGAGCTGATGCTTTACTCTCAGCAGATCTACTACCCCATTAAGAATTGTCTTGGCTTGGGAATCCCCATAACATTTTCCTCAGTTGACAGAAAACGGTGTCATTTTCACTGCAGTCTTCTTCTCACAACACGGTCCTCTTCCCAGAAAGGAAACCAAGCGGCCATGCTCTCCAGATCTCTACCGGCCTCTCCCTCCCTTGTAGCATTCTATGGCCTCGGGGGGCCGTCCGGGGACAGTGATGAAGTCAGACATCCCAAGAACTTGTCACACAGGAAAAGATCAGAACTTTTCACATTTTCCCCCAGTAATTTTGCTAATGTCTTGACAAATAACTCACTTTCTACAAAGACTGAGAGCCTCAAGAGCACAGATTGGGGAGGCATCAGTTCCAGTTTTCAAATGGCGAGATGATGAGGGAAAAATAAAGATGCCACATAAAAGCGTTGATTTGTTTTAATGTCTTTAACGCTTTGTTGTGTGCGTGTGTGGGTGTGTCAGTGGGTGGGTGGGTGTGGGTGTGGGTGTGGCTTGGACCACATCTGGTTCTTTTACCCAGCACGATACGGGGCAAATTATAGACGCTGCAGATGTTCAACCGCTGTCTTCCACCCGACGTCCCAACAGCCGAGGAGGATCGGTGCACGCTGGAACGGCTCACGCTACATGCTGACCAGGAGTGGGGGAGAGAAGGATGAAAGCTGCTTTCCCGGGGGAAGGGTCAAGGCTACTTGACAGTCACCCTGGGGTCTCTCGGGGGCACAAGCATCAGCGCCCCCAGGCGTTTGCAGAAAGGAATTCCCTGAATTAGATGACATGGATTTGGGATGGGGAATTTTGTTGTATCACATGAGTACTATTAGCTTTTCAGATAAACGTCAGTTACCTACAAAGGAATTTAGTGCTGCCGTTTCCTCATTTAGTGCTGCCGTTTCCTCATTTAGAACATGCCCCATTTTCGTAAGATCTGGCCATCCAACAGGAGAGAGGCTCTAAAGAAAACCCACCACAAATCTGACCAATGGGGGTCACAGGAAAGCAGGTTCGGTTCTGCTGTCTCCTTAAATCTAAAGGCCTTCTGGAAGATTCCTTCCAATGGTACAGGGGGATGCACATTGGGCTCCATGGGGTGCCTTCCCGGGGAGCTAGACTTGTGCAAATACCTGGGCAGCTCACACTCCGCTGGCCACGGGCACCTCCATGGCACATCAGAAAAGCAGGCTCAAGTGTTCAGGTCTCTGCTAAATAGAAATGCAGTTATATCTTTTAACTTTAAAACATATTTTACCTTTTTTAACTAAAATCCCTCTAGTGCATTTGATGGCTGTACATCTTCTATTCACTATCTAATCAGTAAACCATAGCAAACCACTCCAGTAGCACCCCGTTCCCAAAATTCCTGATTCAGTGATTTCATCCAAGTATGGAAGATTCCAGATTCCTTCTGCATCTGTCCCCATGCAAGCCATGTGGCTTACAGTGCACGAACACTGCATATTTGGTGGGGGAGTTAAGAGGTGTGCTGGGGGAAAAAAATGGAAAAAATATATAGTCAACTTCCACTAAAAAAAACAAACGTGTATATATCCTTGAGTCCAGAAAACGTTTGAGAAAAAAATACCCCCTTACTAGCATTTTAGCATCTTGTCACATGAACCATCCTCTGAATCACCCTACAAACCCTAATGCTTAGATAAACAGAGAGCATTAAAACTTTATTTTGTGTTCAGCCAACAAAAGTAAATTACCACAGGGGACAGGCAGTATGTTTTCTGCAGATCAAGATGGGCTGTCAAATGATTTAAGCCACATTCTGAAATAGGGGAAAAATGTCTTACAAATCTCAAGAACTCCAAGATGTTTTTATTTATTTCAAATTCCAATAGAATGAATATGTTTTATCTAAATATTTTTATCACACAACTGAAACATTGAATTACTTTTTCAGAAATAGAGTTAAATACATCAATCTAGTTACAAATTCTAATATAAAGAGTACAAAATATAATGTTATAAATTGTTTTTAAAAAAAGAAATACAAATTCTATGGTCTTTTGTATTTTACTGCCTCAAAGTATAATCAGCAAAGTTGATGAAGAATGAACATTTTACCCAGGCTGGGCTGTTTTTTTTATTTTTCAGCTTTTTCACATAAGCATAGGAGAAGGCTCCCTGCTACAGCTCCACTATAGCACACAGGGGCTGATAATCTGCCAAACGCTTTTCACTTCGAGTTCTGAATTATGATTTTCTTTTATTTTCTTTTCTTGCTTGGTGAATGCAATGCCTGCAATTAGAATTCACCAAAGTTTAAAAGCAGAAAAAACATCATCTATGACTTCAGACATTTTGAAAGAGGGAAAAGATAAGCTACACAAGCACAATCTTTCCTTCTTTCTTTTACAGTATTTGAACTTCTAGGTGTGTGTGTGTGTGTGCGCGCGCGTGTGTGTGCGGTTTGTCTGTGTTGTTTTAAAGAAGGAATGTTGGAAACAGCGTCTGCCCACGGGAGGCCAGGAGGCCCGCTGTCTCCCAGCCCAGCCCGGGGCGGCCGTGTGGGCCCTTGATCCAGGAAGGGGCCCCGTCCGTGGTGTAAACTACACTCCATCTCTGCGCTGAAAGAGCACAGAGCTGCCTGGGCCACGGCCCGGGAGGGACCAGGGGAGCAAAACCTGCCGCTGGCTGAGTCCACCGCTGCTGCATTATCCAGGTGCCTTCACCAGGGCCTGGAGAGCAACCCCAGGAGCTGGGACATGGGCCAGTTCAGCAGGTGGGTTCTGCTACAGAGTCAGGGCTCCTTATTTCACCACCTGACACCCCACAGCTCTCCGTCGCAATTTCCTGGAGCACCGTATTTTCAGGAAACTAGCATCTTTTTTGGTTTAAAAATAAAATCAGCAAATATTGGGAGAACTTAAAACAATTAGTACTTTTTGAAGCAAAACCAAAAAAGAAAAAAAAAAAGGTGGAATCCCTTTGGCTTGGTCATTCGTGTTCTGTTCTGACCAGGGTGAAATTTGCCCATCCCGTGCCAGAAGGAGCTCTTTCAGGAGTCAGGCAGAAATGGGACAGGACCAGTGACAATTTCCCAGAGAAGATATTTAACATCTGAATTTTCTGACAATTTAAATGTTCATTCTTCAAATTAAGGGATAAGAGTGAATAACCTGAAGGAGTTTTAGAAGCTCATTATTTTTGTTATTTAGATTCAAAGACAAGGAAGAGCTGTGAGGAGACAGAGGAGAGGAGAGGACGGGGTGAGAAGGAAAGCTGGAAGCAAAGCCAGGGCAGGCGTGGACCAAACCCGGGACAGCAAGGACGTCGGGCAGGGGAGAGCGGGAAGGGACACAGAAAAGCTGCAGCGTAGACAACCAAACCCTTTATTGTCTAAGTTACATTAGACAGCAACACTGTAAAAATCCTGTTAAGAAACAAGGAAACAGCAGATTGGCAGAGGTAGTAGCAAGTCTGTAACAGTCGGAAGGAGGTTTACAGGAGTGGGTCATGCCGAAATTATCACTCAAGGAAAAAAAATGTGAATCAAAACATATTGGCTAAATAAATAAGAAAACACAAATCATATTAAATACTACGGTCAAACTGACAAACGAATTAACAAACCAATGCAATACTGAGGGACAGGTGGAAACGGCGCCACGTCCTCACGCCTGAACGTGGCCCCTCTTGGAAGTGAGGACCCTGGGGGTCCCGCATTCGTTTCACAAGTGGAAACCTTATTTCTGCGCTCTACACGACGTATGGTCAGGGAAACCGACTTCCCCTGTGCCACCCCTCTCCTGCAGTTGAGCTCTGCCAACGGGCCCCTCTCTCCCCTGAGACTGTCTGGAGGGGAAAACCCACCAGGAAGGGCCTTCCAGCTCTAAATATCAACGGCTTTTCCAAGCCGCTTTGGAAGAGAAGGAAGGTACCTTCCATCCAAGTGTCACATCTGGGCGCAGGGCTCCTTTCAATAATTCAAACAGAGGGACGGCCAGGCTGGACCACTGGCCCTGTCAACTCCTGAACTGTCATCCTTCACTTTCAGCCAAGAAAATAAAAGCCAGAAAATGCAGAAATGATCACTTTGGGGGAAACGATCAAAACGATCAGACATGAATTAACAGAAAGGTACTTTGATTTCTTAGATGAGCAGAAGAAAATCTGTCTCTGCAACTTTGCTCAAAATAACTTTACAGAACAGTCAATTACAGTCGCTTCATAGTATCTGCAACAGACATTCCTTATTACAACCAACACTACACAAGCATTCTGGGTACATATGTGGTGTAAGGATATCAGGAAAAAATAAGAAAAAATAATATTTATATTTATATATATAAGCTAGTCAGTTACAATGCATTGTTTGCAAGTGTTGCAAAGTAACCTGAATCGTCAAGTAATTTAAAATCAGTAACAAGTAGAATCCAGAACCAAACATTAACTAATAACAATAACAACAATAATAATAATAATATAATAATTCAACAAATCATTAGAACAGGAAAACCATACTTTAGGGTGTGTGTGTGTGTTTAAACAAGTCTTTGTATCAGAAGCCCATTTTCTACAAAAACTGCATTAATCCATTACTGCATTAAGTAAACTGTCGCTCTCACCAGTATTAAAGGTTAGGATAATTTCTGTACATGTAAAATTATTGCTTTTTGAAAAATATATTTAGCATGCTCATTTTAATCCATTTCCTGCCTTTACAAAAATCTCACAATTAAAAAAAAACCTAGTAAAGCTTTTGCAAAAAATTTCACAGAACTTTTTCATTCAAGGCAGCAGTAACTTTGATGATGCATAAAATCATATGTGAAGAAATCTGAAACTCTCAGCAATATCACTGTCACACAGTGTGTGTCACTGTGACAGGAAAAGAAACTATTCGTATCTGTGGAATACAATTTTAACTGCGTACACTGCATGGTTTAAGATCCTCTGCTATGGGCCTTCACCCCCACCAAGAAAACTTGCATTTGAAAGTTACTGAGGAAGAGGTATATAAAGCTGTCCCCCCACCCATGGGTCTGGTGACGGCCGCCCAAGATGCCGATAGGCCCACGGCACGATGCTATCGTATTGTCAGGAGAGCATGTGCCGCTCTGAAAGAAGCCACTCCCCCTCTGGCAGTCTCGAGACCCAGAAGAACAGATACCTACTTGCTGGGGCGGAGCAGTGGCTAGGATGGCTGGGGAGTGGCTGTAAGGAAGTGGAAGCAGAAGGTTCCAGAGCATAAGTACTGAGCCACCCAGGGCCCCCCAACCTGCTCAGGGATTCTTCTGCAATGACTACATCAGGCCCAAATTCAGGGGCATGGGCGGGGGAGTGGGGGTGGGGGTCAGTGGCTAAATAACCTGTTAAGACATGCAGTCTTCCTTTGCAAGCAGTTTGCAGAATGTAGCCCTGTTACAAAAAGGTCCTGAGAACAAGCCAAGAAGCCTGCTTTGCTTAGTGTTCACCTAGCTCTCTTTTCCCAAACAGAATATACGCATTCCCATAGCTGTGCTTCCTTTGCCATATTCACTCAGTACGAATGGAGGAAAGCAGAGGACGGGCAAGTGGGGACTGCAGCTGCCCCCCGAGGGGTAACGCGGCCGAACCACCGACCTCTCCGGCCCTCGTCAGCCTCCACTCCATCAGCAAGCCTGGTTCCCACAGCCCCTGCACACCACCTCCATCCCCTCTCTCACTGACTACTTTAAATACCCACCAAGACAAGGAGGGGCAGTAGTAGTAACACTTTATCGACCTCGAATTCACACTGTCTGCTCTGAGGTTCTCTACACGGTCCTTCTGAGTGTCAGGGAGCCTAGTACAGTGCTTAGCTTCTTTGCTCTGTCCAATACACACAAGTGTCATTTTTTCCAGTGTCTCAAACTTGCCTTGAATAACACAGATGCCTTGTGCTCCTACAGTGCCTGCCAGGACCACCATTTATTATAAGAAAATAGGGGACTATGATCGATTAGCAGAGATATGCATATAGAATATATACACGTAACTCTAGGGACTAACATCTTCGCTTAGGTTTAAATGTTTCAGGAGAGGCCGCTCCTTCGATCTCACGCGAGCCAAGGGCTCCAGGACTTGAGGTGTCAGGTAGAGGCGTTTCCAGCTGTCCTTCCACGAGGTCCTCGGGGTCGCCGTCCGGAGGCGGTAGGAACCAGCCGTCGGGGTCCTGCCGACGGCTGGGCGGGTCCGGAGCGCGCAGGAAATGTGTCTTTGGGTCCCTTTCCGAGAGGCACTGTTTGGACGACATCTGCGTTAGAAGGGTCTCTCCCCTGCAGGCGGAAAAGGAAGCGAGAGAAAACTCATTTCTGCCGTGTGGTTTCCATGCACATGTTTCCAATTAATTTTATCAACACCCGAGAGCAGAGACAATGACCTTCACCGAGCACACCGGTCAGAATTCACCTCACATGAGCGGGGCGCGCTCTGATTTTGCCTTTCTGCCTTCGAGGCAGCCTTAAAAAACGATGCCGAGGTTTCGGAGAGGCTGGTGAGACCTCGCTGTTTCACGCTTAAGGAGGACAGAAAAGAGCTCCCGAACCAGCTCCAGAAAGAAGGTGACAAAATGGGATCGGGGAGGGGTTAAAGGAGAACAACTGGGTCGTCCGAAGCAGGTCAACACCTGAATGGCAGTTCCAAAACAAGGCAGAAAGTGGGGGCCATACAAATGCTCTCACCTAACGCTGTTAAACCCGAGAGGGTTTTCACCAATTTCCACAAATAACTGTCACGTTGGAAAAACAGAAGGGTATTCTAAAGTCTAGTGAACAGGATAAAAACGAGAACAAATGTGAGCTTGCAGCTTTTACAGAATGCTCTTAAGCTACCTGTGAAACATGGCTGTTTTGAACAATGGAGTTTACGATCTGAAGACAAAAACAACGTGGCAAGATTAATCTTACTTAACTACATTAACCTTCAGCTAAAGTCTTGATGAAGTGAAACCGACCACTTGAAATTAACATGCACACATAAACCAGAGCACTATGTAAAGTTCTAACTGGTTTCCAGCTATGCCTACAGGAACCCTAGAAATGGGGGGTGGGTGGCTGACATCATGAATTAATGCTGACGTTGACAATTTCAGAAAAGCCGACTTGAAGTTGGCCCTGGATTCGGGACGGCCACTGGTTGACATCTAGTGGAAGACAGAAAGATTTTCAACACAATCCAACGTGCACAGGGGCAGGGAGGGCTGGGTGCAGGGTTGTTGCCTGCAGTTTATCTGAAACCTGGGCATGTAACCAAATGAGAGACATGACCACGCATCCTTAAGTTGATGGTGAATGTCCTGCAGCCAACCGAGAAAGGGGTTTTACGATCCTGCACCGCAACCTCGTGCCATGCAAGGGCCCCGTGGCGCCGGAGGAAGGCACCTGTCCAGGGCAGGGCTCACCCTGCAGCGGCTCTAGGGATACAGTCAAGGAAGGAAACAGCCTTCGTGCTGGTGGAGAGAAGGATGCAGCTGTTTTTAGCTCTAAGGGTCTGGCCTAGGATGTCTTCAGGAAGCAACTGTTCACAGCAGACAGGCCAGCTGGTGATTCTATGCAGTGGTCCAAACGGGACCCACCCGAGTCGGAGCACCCACCCTACCTGTCTCAGGCTGTAAAAGCCGGAGGACGAGCACCTGCGGGCCAGCGGAGGTGTCACAGCACCTGTTCTCTCTCCATAGAGGACTGGAAGCTTCAAAGCACGGAGCTCAGAAAGGGTTAAACACATGCCTACCTGGATCGTATATGCCTCTCCATATTATATACACCCAAGTAATTACAGTTTTAGATTTAGTCCATAAACCCAGATAATACTAGGTGGCTGTTCTCTGTAACTGAACGGATGGGTTCAGACATTACCCTACTTTTTAACAGTTATTTTAAATTATCTGTTCACTGGACCACCATTTTACTACTCAATACAGAGGTCCTACAAAGTTTTTAAGAAATGAGTGAAATTCACCTAATGAATCAGGAGAAAACACAGCTATGGAAGAAAAGAGCCACAAAAATACTTAAATTAAGTGGACACAGTAATATTTTGAGCACACACAAGTTGTTTTTCTTGTTCTTTTTTTTCTTCTCTCCTACAAAGAAACAACGGTCAGAAACTGAGAAGTGTCTTTTTAGAAAATGTGGCTTTTCTTTTCTGCAGCTGTGTGAACTGTAGGCTTTTCAGTAATGCTGAAATACTATCTTTCTTTAAGGCATTTTGCTGTTCTAGGGATGGATATCGACTTCTGGCTCCTTATGGGGCCTACTCTTTTTTTCCCTTTTTTCTTTATAAGCTAAGGAATGTATATGCCCTTGCGTTTGGGGCCAATCACATGTACACAAGAAAACCCATTTCCCCCCAGGACCCACACACAGATGCTCAGCCTCAGAGGGCAGCCACCTGCTGAGCCAGCCTCCCATCAGTCCAGGAGACGAAAACGCTTAACAGGCAGCTCCCCGGGACACCTCACCTCCTGGGACACCTCACCTCCCCGGGGCACCTCACCGACTGCGTCTCCACCCACAGGCCCAAAGCCAGCAGAGACTTCCAGGAGTCACTAGTTACATTCGTTACTCCTGCTAACAAGTCGCACTTGGAGAAAGGATGTACTTTAAGCTGCTGGCTTTGTTTATGAGTAAGAAGAGCTCACACAAATAGTCTGGATTCTGATATTCGCTCTGAGATGCCAGATGTCTAAAGGTGATTCTGAAAACATGCTCTACATATATTCAAATATGTCAACCTGAGATTCCTCCAGCATTTGCATTATAATATCCACAGTTAAAATGAGACAAATTAGGTTGCCATTTATTTTTTCATTTTCTGTAATTTTGATTAATGGAATTGTTTTTCCAGCTTAACTATTTTAAAATAACATTTAGAATTAATATAAAATAAACTATTAATCATAGCCTTTAAATTTTGGCAAGGAATGCAAACAAATTTTAAAAATGCCAAATTTTGTATTTCAGCAAAAATCTGCCTGATCATTTAAATCCCAAAGCCAGGGATGGGGAGGATTCATTGTTCTTGGTTTTAAAAAATTATATTTTAATTTCAAATGTTTAACAATAGTACAGTAGAAAAAATGAAAATAAGCATATTTGTAAGAAAATGACAAAAAAAGCATTTCTCCACAAGAATAAACAAACTTCCAGTCCCACCCCTTAAAATCCGCAGGACAATAACATCCATATTTCAGTATATTATTTTCAACCATTTTCTTTCTAATGATGAATATGATGAATATTGATGATTCCTGGGGCTAAACATTTAATCAGTTGTGCTAAATTTATGACAGAGAGTCTTAGAATGACGGTAATGCATGAACTCCTCATCTTACTTATACTTGGTTTGAAGTATTAGCTACCCTTATGACCAGGATCATTTTACTGAATACTACATGGGGCGCCAATGGTGAGTTCCTTTATTCCCAAGAGCCGGGAAGGATTATTCTCACCACATGGACGTTCCATTCTTGAAAACAGCTTCCCACACCCAACACCTAAACCAGTTTACATTGCTAGTTTGTTTACAATAAATCCAAAAGAAAGCGGAGCCTGGAGAATAGCTGCAAGACTGTGAGCTATCCACCTCTCGGAAGCCCTACAATTTAATCTAAATCTTTAACTTCTAAAGTTTCAGTTATCCCTTCCGCTAGACCCAACCACAACAATGTGTGAACAGAGAAACAACTGCTGACTTGCCCAGTTTGAATGAACGCCTCAAGCTCTCCATGTAGAAGACATGCTTGTTGTAGCACAGAAGGGGCTTACACACTGTACGTACAAAAAAAGGACACTGCCAAAGATATATCAAAAGGAAAGTATTTTTTTTTTCTCCTCAAAGTCCTTGTGAACACTGAAGAGATCCTTCATTCTGACCACCGATGAATTAAACCAGTTACAGCCTATTTACTTGGACCTCCTGCCGGTTGCTTCACTGACTAGATGGTATATCGTGATTCCTTGGAATGAGCCGATACGGAGACTTCAAATGCTGTTATGGCAAAATAAAGACCATTGCTCTACGGTTGTATAGATAAGAGCTGACGATGTCTGCTCGCTAACATGGTCTGTGAACAGAGAGCAGCAAACGAGAAAGCAAGGCCTGGGTTGACAATACTTTTCTCAAACCAACAGTTTTCCCATATTCTTTCTTTAATGAACAACTCGAACCATCCCCTGACAAAACAAAACAAGAGCTCCAGGTAAGGAAAATGAGCCATCCCGTGTGGTGAGCCGTGGCTGCGCCGTCACAACTGTGTGTGTAGATGTGTTTACATTCATGCACACCGTGGTCCACTACGTACCCAAAGTCCACAGGAGCTCTCGCTAGTTCCCAGGCCCACTGTTTATTTTTAGAATAACTGGCACCAACAAGGGCTAACGGTCACCGAGTGGGTGCCTGGTGGCAGACATGGTGCATTTATTACTTTAGTTTTCATGGAAAGGATAGAGAAGTGCTGCTGTTATCACTATTTTATAGACAAGGAAATGCAGTTTAAGTAACACGCCTGAGGTGGAGAATCAAAGCCACACCCTCTGATAATTTATACAGGTCTCTCTGAAAATAGAACTAGCCGATGCAGAGTGAATTTAAATGCTGGTGGCTATTGAATGTGTACATTCCCCACCCAGATCTTTCTTCTTCTCTTCACACCCGAGGTTCACCAGCCTGTTGGGTATTCACATTCCCCCTTAGATCTCCAAAAGGCATCTCACATCAGCTGGAATTATCTGGCCCCTTCCACTCTGCGTTTCCAGTCTCAGGGAATGGGGCCCCCACTGAGCCAGCTGCCTAAGAGACAACCTGGGGTCCCCTCACATCCTGCGTCCAATCCCCAAGTTGGCCTGACTCCTCTGGAGCATCTCGCAAACCCATGTGCTCTGCGACAGCCCCACCCCAATCAGGCCCCCTCACCTCCCACTCGACCACTCACACACTCAGCCGTGGTCTTGAACTACCGCAAATGCGTTCCAGATAACCTTTCTGAAGATAGAAAGCTGGCGGGCATACTGGACCCCTGCTGCCTTCAGGAGGGAATGCACGTGCCACCCCTGGAGCTCTGAGCCAGCTCCCGCTCCCCAGATCCACCTCCGTCCCCCTCCCCTGCCCCGGTCCCCTCCTCCCGCCACCCTGCGCTCGGCTCCACTCCCCTGGGAAACAAGCTCTTCGCCCCCGGGTCTCTCCAGGGCCGGCTCTCTTCCAGAGGTTTCCTCTCTCCATCCCAGGCCCCGTCAACCCCAACTCACTCTTCTTAAACACTTGGGTCTTCCAAACACCCCAACCTCGGCCGCCTGCCCCTCCCAGGGGCCTCCCCTAGCACGATGACATGCTCCTCTCCCTGACTTTCTTGTCTAACCCACTCATTAGATTTTAAGAACCTTAAAAATGTTAGGAAAAGCAGGAAAAATATTTATCTTGTCCCCCCAATAACCTGCACAGGGACTGGCATATAGCAGGTGCTCAGTAAATACTGTTAATGAGTGGATAAGTGATTATTGTAGAACTACATTTCCAAATATTTTTCAATATATCCTAAACTCAGTTTCGAATACAGTAGTGTATGTGTATACATATACGAAAGTCAATCAATTTTAGTGCTACCTTACATAATTTCTGCATGAATACACAATTTTCTATGATTAAAAAAAGCCTATGATCTACAGCTTCTAAAGACCACAGGAAAAGATGACTTAAATATTAATTAGTTGATGTTAAATATTAATTAGTTGATGCACTCTACAAATGAAAAAGATGGTTGATAAGTTTCATGAGTCACATTCAGACACAAATAACTACAGAACTATTCTACAAATCTCTAAAGGGTCCTAAACCTAAAACTGCAGTTGTGATTTTAGTAAATAATGAGAACAACGGGATGACGAGGAAAAACTCTAAGAGTTAACCCTCTACCTACCACTGATGTCTTTCAGCTATTTTGGCAGACAAATCTTTAGGTGAATTCTTAAAAGTATAGTTCCTAAGTGTGTTAAGGGAAATGGAACATCATTACAGAACCAGAATACTCAGTGAGAAATCAACAAAAGCTATTTTCAGTGTAACTAAGGACAAAAAGTTCCCTCAGAGGCGTTGTCTCAAATGTGGAATTAAACTAACTGGCTGCTATCAGGAGGCAGAAATGGGAACCCAGCTCAGTTCTAACACCACTGGCTTGAATGACCACTGTGATGAGGCTGAAAAGATCCCTTGCATCAGGAATTAATACACAGGTTCCAGCTGAAACACACACTACCTAAGACTACAGGATGGAACTTGAAACTAAAGGAGGTTGGGTGGGAATAAGTATAAAATAACAGAATTTTGGTTTACAGAGACAAATACAAAAATATACACCCTATCTTTTCTCTGTAATAATCAAGGAAGAATAACTGTTATACATTCCCAGCAGAACCATATGTAACATGAAACAATTTATAGTCTTCTGGTTATTTGCGTGTTTGAGCTCCTATTTCTCCCTATGACGGAAGCATGTTAGAAAGGCTGTGGTAGAATTAATATGCAGCAAATCAATGCATGTGTGCTCCTGAAGCCTCTCGCTGAGTTACTCATGGATCTGCTCAACTCTCCCTGCCCGTCAAACACGCCACCCCAAGGAGCCCCACGTTTGGTGGACTCAATGGGTCACATGTAAGAGGGGACCCTCCCCTCACTCGGGCCACCTCCCCTCGTAACCTCGATATGCAATTCTCCAACTACGGCATGACCCTGCTGTCACTGCATCCCACAGACACGTCCCGTGACTCTCTGGCAGCAGGGGGGTCCTGTTCTGTAAACAGGGCCGTGCTCCCTATTTCTAGTGAGGCCATGTGTATTTGGAAATCTTTTAATTGGGTGAGAGGGCATATTTATTTCATAAATGGTCATAGAATGCCATCATGAAATAATTGCTTTACAAAAGTCTACAACTATGGGCAGTACTAAGAGAGAGACAGTCACTTACTGGAAAACTGTAATTAATGGCAAGACATTTTCTCAATGATATATGAAGAAGGAGCCTTTAGCAAGAAAGAGAAATTCTAAAATTGCAATAAAAAGCAAAAACAAACAAAAATCCCTGATCAGATAATGTCAGTTTTAAACCCAGTCAATCATTAACCACCTCGTGTTCTGCGGCAGTGGGCAAACAGCCCGGAATGCTCTCTGAGTTCTAAATCGTCCTCACCGTCATCAACTGTGAGTCCTAGAGAAGATTCGACTGGCAGGTGTGGTGGAGTAGCTTGCTTGAACTTAGGAGGGGGCCGAGGATGTCCTGCCCTGGTGACAAAGGAACACTCCATTTACAAGGGGAAGAGCTGGCACTTGCAGAATCTTTTAAGGCAGGTGGTTGGCAAGATGGTGTAATGTGGCGATGGTTTGGGCCAGAACCAGATGAAGAATGTAACATCCCGTATGAGGGAAAAACAGGGAGAAGAACCCAGAAACACGGTGATGCCCACGATCCCAACACAACACACACGTCCAAAAGCTCTGCTGCATGCATGCGTACATGGAGCAGTTTGTGTTAAAATCCCACATCTACGTGCACACGCATGGAGGTACAGGCCCAGTCAAGTACACAACGCAGAAGAAAATCAACTCCGGAAGAACATAGCTGTGAAACCCTACACTAAGCATTTCTGATGGAAAAACACCTCCACGAAGGAGGTTCTCTTTTTGTTTAGAAAACCAATTCCTTTCAAAAGCAAACTTCTATCCAAAAAATCTTAGAAAAATAGGAAGTTTTAGTGTCCTAAGTCACCGACTGTCTCTACCCATCATCTCACCCCAATCCTACCACCAGTGGCTGTGTCCACCTCACCCCCAGTGTGGTTCAACCATCTCCATCCTGCCCTGGAGGGCCAGGTCCCACGGCAGAGCAGCATGAGGGTATTTACACATCTAGAAAAAGCAGTCGGTGCTTTAGTGACAAGTGTCCCTGCCTTCCTCCTCCCAGCTGTCATGCTAAAACCCAAAGACCCGATTACTGGTGGGACCTGCTTGTTTCGGGGTGTCGGCAGAGGTGGCGAGCATTCAGTTCCTTGGAGTCCATTAGACTGAAACACCACTGAGGGAACAGGGAAAGCCGTCCACAGACAAACTCGCGAGCTCCATGAACATTAAACGAGTCCATCGCTGTTGAAACGCTTTCACAGAAAAGACACCAGCTCCTGGGCTGCGGCCAGAAAACACCAATTTACCGTAACACACACTGTAAGAGAGAAGGATACTGGCTGCCCAGGGCCCCCCGGCCTTCTTAACTGAGCCTCCCCTGCTGAAGAAAGCAATCACTGACGACACTAACTACCGGTGTGTGTGCAGAGGGCCTCTTCCCGCCTCACGCACCACTCGGCCCCGCACACCTTGCACGGGGCTGGCTGGGGACGCAGCCTTCACTCTGCAGAGCCCGAGCCCCTGCTCCCCGACCCGCACCCGGTGGCCTCAGCCTGATGCGGGCAACGCGAGCTTTGTGGCCAGGGGCTGGGGGCTCTGCTCGGCCGCCCCACCCTGACCATGCCCGGGGGACCCGGCATCTCCCACATCATTCCCATCAGTCCCGATGAGGAAATCAAGCAAAGCCGCACATCAGGCGGAAGGGGCACTTTGATTGCAATTTTGCTGGTGGCGACATAACTCATCAGCACATTCATTTCTGAAGCCTCTTCTCTCTAATTAAAATAAAACATTTGCAAACAGGCTTATTGCAAATTAAACCACAAGGCACTTGATGCAAAAAAAAAAAAAAAAGAGAGAGAATCAGGTGCTGAACGGGGAGTCTAGTATGGAATTACGGAAATGGATGACAGTCCCTCACCTCACAGGGGCTAGAGACCAACTGTGCCAAAGTCTGTGGCAAATAAAAGTGGCTGTGAGGGTCAGGGGGGCAGTACCCGAGTGGGCCTGTGGGTGAGCCCTGGAGGGGGGGGTTAGGCTGCACACAGCGCCCCCCACACTCGGCGCAGGTGACGTCTCCATGGCGGGCCTGGGTCTGGGGCGTCCCCGCAGGTGGCCGTGGTGTGGGGTTGGCTGTGGAGGTGAGGAGGTGGTGCGCAGGCAGGAGGGAGCAAGCAGCGAGCATCATTTGTCTGCCTCGTGGGTCTGCAGGGCCGCGACAGGAGCTCACACAGGATGGTGGGGTGGACGGGAGTACCCAGATGCCCGCTGAGCCCGGGCTGCACAGTGAGCTGGGTCTGCTGAGGGGGACGCCTGGCAGGGCGCATGGGCAGCTAAGGGACACAAGCAGAGCCTCGGTGCCACCACCGCCCTGGGCTGCCATCCTGGGGCCCAGCGTGCACCGCTGGCCTCGGGCCCTGGAGCCCCGAGCTCACCCCGGACCCCCAGGCCAGAGACAGCAGGAAGCTTCTCCGGGCTTTGGGGAGCATACAGGCTCAGCCACTTAAAATGTGGGGGGCATCGGACCTCATCTTTTCTCCAGAGGTCAGCTCCCTGTCGCCGACTGGAAAGCATGCCTGGCTTTGGCTTTTTCCTCCTGATCCAAAAAGACGAGCTCAACTTTTGTTAGAAGTGGGATACAGAAGAACATCGGTCTGTACACCTTTCTATTTCAGTAAGTTCTCCCTGGAGAAAAGTAAAGGCTAAACTGGATCTGATCGCCTCTGGAACGCTTTATAACTCAGTGGATAAAATAAAATATCAACTAGAAAAATTGACACCTGCAGCAGTACTTTTTAAATTATGTTTTACTCAGCTGAGTATGGATGTACCTAAGGTCTGACATCTGAATGTGAAAGCCAAATGAAAAAAGACAACAAGTACATATCTTGGTCAAGTCACCTGAAAATCAAATATTCAATACTATTTTTCTTGCCCTAATTTGAACAGAGTGCCTCAATGGATAAAATCATATAAAGTCATTTTTACATTACAGGGAATGTTTATAGATAGTCAAAGAAATATTTGAAGTGTAAGAGAGACCTTCTTAAATTTCTTATTTAATGGATAGGGAAACTGAGTCTCAGAGAAATTGAAGAACCTGCCACAAGGTACTCAATGTCCCACTGCATTACTTAGGTGCACAATAAGAATAATTTTTAACCAATATGTTGCCCTGTGGTCACTAGTGAAAAACCTTCTCTTAAGTGTAACTCTGTATCCCATTCACTGCACACCATGAAAATCACCATCTTCCTGGGAAGGGCTTCGTGTCCTGCTCGTTCACACATCCTCGTGCTAAGACCCTTTTTAAGCAAATAAGTCAGGTTGAAGCAAAGGCCTAAGAGGCTCGTCTCGGGTAATCTGTGCACCTGACAGCCCGAGCGTGAGTGACTTCCCCCACGTTGCCCAGAAAGTCGGTGCAACCAGAGTTCTCTCCGTCAGATGTATTTAGTGGGAAATACATTTCACCACGCCGTGTTTTGTCAAACAGCTAACTTGTTTCTCTTTCAGGAATAGTGTTCCTCCCCCTTACTCTGGTCTGGGAAAATCTCCACTTGAAAGCGATTCTGTTCACCGTTCATGCTCCTTATACCCTGTGCAGCTGAGTGCCCGTGAGAATAACTGCTGAGGGTTACTCGGATGCCTGGGTTTTCGCCGTACCCCGTGTCCATTCTCCCTGGGCCTGCGCAAGACACCTTGTGGTGATGATGATAAACAATGTGTCTTTGTGTCTAGCATTTACAACATGTGAAAAACTAAGTCATGAAAAGATATCTTCTAAACGATTCTTTCAGGGGCTATTTCCCACCCAATATAGCAACCGCCACAACAGAACTCTCACACATGTCTCACGGCGTGGACCAGCACACATGCACATAGTTCTTTCCATGCATTTTCCCACCTCCTGTTCTCTTTTCCTTGTTGAGGAGATGACACTTGCACGTTGTGGTCGATAATATAGTGTCCTGGCTACTCCAAAGTTCTGAGTTCATCAAAAAGGTTCTAAGTGTCATTTGAACGCAAGATTGTCGGGTAAGCAAACGGCTCAAACATGCCAGCCGGAATCCGAGGATGAGAATGGCAAGTATACTGGAAACTGGAAGGAAAGGCCTGGAACCCTTACACAGACACATACAGGCTCTTCCCGCATCCTGGCAATGTTGCACTTTATTACACTGCAATATGCCCAACTATAAGAGGATGCAGGATGACTGAGAAGATTCTACATGCCAAGAGATCTGATTGTTTGAAGACGTAAAAATCTCTCCTCTTTGTAATATTAATGTTTCCTTGGTATAAATGATGGGGAAAAGTCACAATAAAAAAGACTTTATACATCACTCTATCTAGACGTCTCCCTTCTGATATCTTTGATTTTACGCTAAAATCATTCCATCATATAATACAGGCTGGCCATAAAGTCTGGAAACAGAGATTATAGTATCATTTTTCACTCATATAAATACCAATAAATCAGTTATTTTGTATTCATCTATGTCCCCGGCCTGGGCTGACAGTAACGGTGGCATTTTAACTCCTCCTGCCCGTCTGCGAGCCCCTGCGTGAGGTGACACTGGTCACCTCCTGCGGGACACTGTTATCGAGTTCCGACTTGGCGGGCCTGGGCCAGGAGAACTGATCAGCCCCTAGGAAAGGTAGTGGGGCACGGGCGGTAGCGCCCTCCACGGCCTCCCGGGCCTGAGAAAGTGGAGCCGAATGCAGGCCCCATTTCCTCATCCCAAAGCACAACCGTTGGGGAGGGCTTGCCGGAGAAACCCGCCCCCCCCCCCTTTTTGCCTTACCCGCACCCTCCACCCTCTTCGTTACCGGAGCAACTCCCGCCCCTTTTTCAATCAACCTCCGCGCCCTCTCAGAACCAATCCAAGCCTTTAACCCCTACAGCTACCCCGCCCTCTAACCGCCCGATATAAGCTTGTACTCTCCCCTAATAAACTCTCTTGGCTTCTTCACCCTCAAAGAACCGTGTCCCGCCTGCTCCTTCTCGCCGCCCTCCACACCTTGCACGCCTCCGCCGGGGACCGGGCCCAGTCCCCCGCCTCGCCCTCGCCTCCGGGAAAGAGCCCCCGCCGCCGGTACCCTCCGAGCAACGCCGAGAGCCGAGGGTTCAGCAACCGGCCGCCACCCCCCCCCCCGAAGCAGTAGACGCAACCGCAACCTCCCTGCAGCCCCTCCTCTCTGGGGGTCTCCAGTCTGCTTGCTCAGGGTCAACGTCGGCCAGCCGTGCACGTGGGGAAAAGGCTCTGAGAATTATCTTGACTTCTGAATCAACCTCAACAGTGAGAATACCTCCAGCGACAACTCCAAATCACACTGCCAGCTCCCACACCCGACTCACGCCCCGGGGAGTGTTCAGACACCCCTGACAATGCTTCCAGAAGAGGCTGTTAGGCACAGCTCTACCTCCCGTCAGACGATACCACACGGAGAAGGGTGACCTTCGGATGTGTGGATAACACCACGAAGGGAGACACAGAGCAAGGGCCTGGGACGGCAGAAGGAAGATCTAGGAAGCGCTGGTAGACTGTATCAGAAGCCAACTCAGAACAATGAACTCGGACATGTGAAAAAACTTGGGATGTAGATGGTGACTTGGTGTCAACGTTAAATGCCTTCAACTAGATAACTGTCCTCAAGGCGGTAACAAGTTAATATCCTTGTTTTTAGAAAGGTACCTGTGTTCAAGGAGTGTGACGGACTCACCTACTCTCAAATGCTTGGAAAATAAATGGGTGGAGGGATGGGTAGATGAGTTAGAATGATACAGCAAATGGGGCAAAATGTTAAAATTGGTGGATCCCATATCTGAGTGGGAGCGGGTCTGCTGGAGCTCTCTGTGTGGGTTTTGTATTATTTTTGCAACTGTCCTGTAAGTTTGAAATTATTTAAAAATAAAAACTTTCAGGAAAAAAGAATAATATGAATAAAAATGAATTAAATAAGAGTCCAGTTTAATGACTCAAAAATCAACTGTATGTGTTCACAGTAAGAAAGACTGAGCGGCAGTAAGTGGACCAAAAAAACCTGAGAATTCTAGTGAATTCGGTCATGTGTCAAAGCTGTCACTTTTCCTGGTGACACATTTCCTAGACTGCAGTAATGGAAGCAGGTCTCCCAATGGGAAGCACTGACCCCAATCGCCGAGCTCTCAGGCCGGCCGGCGCAGGAAAGACCCTCGCAGCCAGGAGCCAGGGGAGCCCTTAACGGGCTGTCGGACCCCAGAGCGCTCGCATGCTGGGAGCCAGGAGCCCACTCCGGGTCACCAGTGCTACAGGGGCACCTTGTGGTGCTAAGGCCCTCTTCATGGGGGCCCTGGACCACCTCTCTGTGTGGGATTGATGAAGGGCTTTAGACAAGCTGATCTGAGGTTCTTTTCTATATGCAGGCAGCTACGATTCTAAAAATGTACTTCTAAACAAGTTGTATTAAGATCAAAGGCTTAAAACACTCCCCTTAAGAAACCAAATCAGAGTGAACCTCAAAACCACACAGTCTTGCTGACCTGAGCACTACCCACACGTCCATGTGCCCGTTACACAGAAATGTCCACAAAGAACACCTCTGCTTTAGGGATGACATCACATTCTTCACATCTAAAAGACAAATACTTAGTTTCTCTCTTTTAAAAAGTCCTAAGAACCATTTATTAAAAATTTAAGGAAAGGGCTACTTTTTGCATCAGATTCTTTCCTCTGGAATTCTCAAAACATGAACTGGAAATTCAAATTTTCTTGGAAAAAAAGACTAACCCAGGCACAGCAGGAAGCACAAAGGGGCACAAGAGAGTGAGCGTGCCGCTTGCTGGGAGTGACCCGGCTGTGCGTGGGCCATGAGACCAGAACAGACTAAATTACAAGTCCGGAGACTGACTGAAAGTCATTCAAACCCTGGTGCCAGTGGCAGCCTCACCTACTGGGCGGGCAGGGCCCGCAAAGAAGGGACGACCAGGAAAACTGCCAACCCGGTCCTCACTTCACACTGAGAGCTTTTCTTTCGGGTTGTTCTAGGAAGAGCTGAGGTTGGCGTCGGGGCCAAAAGTCCCCTCAAGACGCTTTCACTCACTGAAACAGCAAACAGTCTGCGTGACTAAAACCTACCGCTCAGACCCTGTGAAAATTCACTTAATTTCACTGAAATCCGAAAATGCGAAAACACAAAGGTACGTGGGCTCTAGCCTCCAACAATGACTCTCGGTTATGCCATAAGCACTGAGCCCTCAGCTCTGAGACAGGATTAGGATCTTTAAATAAATAAGGCAAGTCGGGGATTACTGGTTCCCATTAACACCTTGGCATAATGGATGGCACAAAACCTTCTGGGGTCAGGGCTTCGTCCTAAAAGTTCACAAAGGTGCGTATTTTGAGCAGGAGTAAAAAGAGCACAGCGCTCTTTAAAACAAGAAAATGGAGCGAGAGCCTCCAATGATGATGTCACGGGAGAAGTCTGCAAAAATTTAGACCACGTGCGATTTCTCTTATTCAAAAAATATCCGAGTTCTTCTTTAAGGGTAGACACGAGCCTAGGACACCACTTCACGCTAATGGAGCGGGCTCGGGCACGTGGATGCACTTGGGCAGGCTCCAAAGTCACAGGGGACAACGGGGCACCCAGGGGCACCCAGGGGCTGACCGCCAAGCACTCATCACCACCAGAGATCCTCCGGGTGGGTCCACGGCTGGAGCTGCCAGATCTCTAAGGCCCCTGTGAACGGTCACCTGCTTTAAGAAATTATCGATTTATGTTCAATGATGCTGTTCAAGGAAAAGGGTTAACACCAGCCCAGTAATAAAGCGAGAGAGAGAGAGTGCTCCATGGGAGTTTTTGTTTTTCGGTTGTAATACTTAAAATTTCCCAGCGTTGGGATATTAACAGGCAGCTACTTTTCACCTGTATTCAAGAATACGGCAGTGCACACGGTACGTGCATCCGATGGAGTGCGGGAAAACCACAGGCCTCTTCTCATTATTGTTATTATTATTTTAAGGAGGAAAGGAAAATCACCACTCTAAGGCTACTTTTTCACGAAACTCAGCCCAAGTCAATCCCAGAAATTTATTTGGTACCTTCCCACTCTGCAAGGTTCTGCTTACTAATGCTGGAGTACTCATCATGCTGCTTTTTTTTGTAGAAAATATGTACTTAAAATATGTATTTTAAAAAAATTCTGATACACACTGCCTTTTGACAGACGTCAATGAATGTCAACTGATTCTTTGTTTAAAATGACAAGGAAACTGAAGGGCAACCAAGTCTGCCTGAGTTTGGCAGATTTCAGCACAGAGGAAGGGGAAGTGATCCCCAAACTAATGGCACCGGGACCAGGGAGTGCAGAGACCACCCAACTTCTCCCAAGCAGGAAAGTCATGGTGCTCACCCAGCGGGCACGTGTTCCCAGCCGAGCAGAATCGGGCAAGGCGAGGCCTGTGTGTGCAGCCTGTTCCGGGGCTGCCAGAGCAGACAGAGGCTGGGCCCCGAGATGGGGGCACCATGCTGCACCCCTGACCTTCAGGACAGACCCTGAGGGGCTCCCTGAGGCTGCGCCCTGAGGTGGAGGGGCCCGCGCCGCACCCCGGGCTTCCAGGACGGGTCCCCAGAGGACACCTGGGAAGGATGGCCATCACAGGCAGCTCACTCAGGGCACTTGGAAGCTGGGGAGGGCACCAAGCACCTTACCTCTGTGCTCCGAGGCCGGCCCGTTGGCGCCCCAGCTCTGGTAGAGGGTGGTGAGGTCCTTTGGAATGTACGTCTTGAAAATGTTGAGAATGTCCAAGTGCTTCTCGTGCCGCTCGGACGCTGCCTCTTGCTTGATGGAGTGAACGACAGCGGGGGCCCCGGGCAGGCCGGGCGGAGGCTGTGGGGCGGCGTGTTCCCCTCGGGGTGCAGCCGCACAGTGAGCCAGGGTCCTCAGCTCCTGGGCGGCCTTGGCGGGGGGCTCGCGGGGAGGTAGTGCGGGGCCCCCTTCCCCTTTCCCGTGCTGCTCGGTTCTGCACAGAGGCTTGCAGGGAGCCTGAGGGCTGCATTTGGCTTTCGCAGAGTCGGGGGTGCTGTGCTTCTGGGGGGCGGCAAGGCCAGCCCCCGCCGGGGCCATCGCATGCTTCTCGGCCGGCTTGCCGCTGGCCGAGGGCTGGGGGCCTGCCCGGGCAACGACGGTGGGCGAGGGGCTGGCACTCCTGCCGAGGCCGCTGGCTTGGGCGCCCGCCTCCTGCCTGGACGCCGGCCGGTGCTGCTCAGGGCCGTGGCTGGGCTTGGTCTGCCGGTAGCCGTTCGGGCCCGAGGCCCACGGCTCGCAGGAGACCCCCGCAAGGCTCTCCTTGTTCTTAGGCATGCTAGCGGCTTTTGTGGGCACCCCCAGGGGAGTGTTCTTGGGGACCGGCGGGGCGCTTGGCACCTGAGTGCGGGTGAACCGTGCGATGGGCAGGGGCTGGCACTCCTTCCCCCCGAGGGCCGGCGGCGGGCCCGTGCGCCCACTCCTGGCCAGGAACACCAGGTTGCTCTTTATGGCCCTGTAGCCGTTGTGCTGCATCCACTGGGGCGCCATGGCACTGCAGCTGACCTTGTGCCAGATGCGCTTGTGCATCCACAGCACCTCGGGGTAGTAGGTCTTATGGGTGCAGAACGGGCACGGGTGCGCAATCAGGGCGGCCTGCACGGAGGAGGCCACCTCCTTACGGCCGGGGCCGTCCCGGGTCGACCGCTCACTCAAGTCCAGGGGCAGCAGGTCTGGGGCCGGGGCCTGCTTCCCGCCCCCCGAGGGCTCCTGGCTGTGCCGTTCCCAGGGCTTGTCTTTAGGGCGCGGGGCCTGGCTTTCCACGGAACGCTGCACATCTGCTACTTCCGGAAAAGTCACCTCCATGCTTGAAGGAAGAGCCGCAAGGTCGCCAGGGCCCGGGGCCTCTTGCTTGGGGTGAAACGCTGGTGTTTTTAAGTCAAGAGAGAATCTATGATCGGATCTTTTGGAAGTGTCTCTGCCACTGTTTTCAAGTATGGTGACCGAAGCTGTGGTCCCCGTTCTGGACTCTCTGGGGCCTTTCTCCGATCTGCTTCCCACTCCGTGACCCTGGTCTCCGTTGGAGAGCATGGTCGGTGCTGCTGCTTCCGGAAAGCTGCAGCGATATGGCTTTCCCCCTGGAGAATACAAGGAAAAGGCAAAGTCAGCATTTCTCACGGAACTCAGAAGATCCAACAAAGTTAACAGTTACCTAAAAGAATATCCAGAATACAGCCATAACATACAAATGGATATGAAGTGCATATTGTCTTTAGAAAAATAATACAATTCTTGAGTTTAGTTTGCACTCTTCAGAGCTAACCAAACCTAAGAGTAATGCCGTGACATTTCAGGCAGGAGGGCCTCTTTCAACAGATGCAAAAGAGAGTATGCAAAAACAAAACAGCTGCAAACCCAACTGCACGCAACTAACAGTTACTAGTTAACAAAGGGTGACCAGTTACATTAAAAACCAGGATGAGAACTTAATTCTTTGTAACAGTACAAAGTTTTACACCCTTGAGGAAGCTTGCTGGTCATCCCTGGTCCCTTCAAGGTAAGGACGCTCGGTGAGGTGACAAGGTGACACCGCTGGCTCTCGGCAGAGGCCGGGGTGAAGGCAGCCGGTGCTGCCCAAACCTGCCCACCCTCTGGCCCCGAGGCGGTGGAGCTACACTGTCAACTTCAGCCACTCCAGTGATGGTCCTCTATCAACCTCCTTTCTAAGACTCAGATTTCAAGTCCAAAACCTTGCCGCCCAAAATTTCCTTCACAGGCACTAGAGTGAGGGGCAAGTCAAGCCACTGTTTCTTCACCTGCTCGTGCAGGTTACCTGAAAGAGATGGAAAGTACACCTGGATGGGCGGCCCCAGGGCCTCCCAGATCCCAGAGGGTCGGGGGACCTGCTGGAACTCCCCGTGCCAAGGCCAGGGGACATCGTCTATGTGAATTCTCCCCCACAGGAAAACAGCACAGAAAGGTTTGGTGGGATGGGAACCTTCCAACTTCCAAAATCACGCTGCGTGACAGCGCAGCCAAGCTGGGGAAACCACCACCAAGGTGTGGGGCTGCCCGGAGAACCTCAGAACACTGAGCTTTCACACGTCTCCCACGTCAGAGCAGACGATGTGCAAGTGGGATCGACCAAAACTCCTGTCTTAAGTGTGCACGCACGACCCTGAATTGTAATATAGGAAGCTCGCAAATATTTCCGGATATGTGAAACCTTAGCGAAGTACTGAAGGTAAGCTACCAGCCACCGGTGCAGGATTCTGCTGGTTGGTTTCCTGTTGCCTGGCTTCTTGGTCCCCCACTCCCCTCGGGATATTTCATCTCGTGGGGTGGGGGCATAAGAACATGACACCATCTCTTAAGAGAAGGCCTTCTAGTATTACTGTGTTTAAAATAAAAAAAATTAAAGATACTAACATTCAGTGGAATGTAGGTATCTATTTACTCAGAACGTAATTTTTTGGAGATGAGACCTAGAAATTCCATCAAATTGGAATCTATTCCAAAGGGATCTTCATCAAAGCAGAAAAGCTTTCTTCACAGAATACTTTTGCCAGGAACCTGAAAAAGCGTAATAATGGACGTTCATTTTCAGTTCGTACATAGAATGAGCCACTCGCAAGCCATTTTAAAGGATGACGAGAATATTAAAAAATGCCACCAGAACGTAGTGCGTGCAGAGTGGGGGGTGGGAGGTGGGGCTGGGGGAATGAAGTGTTTGGCTCACATCGGCTCCAGAGCTAACATTTAAATAAAGTCGGGTCTATTTATCGGTGACACACAGATACTGTGATGGCTCAGAAATGGGGGATCCCCAAGCACCGCTGAGGCAAAGTGCATTTAAACTGGAATCAAATACAGGAGAAAAGCTATACGCCTCTGTTTTAATTCAGACTACGTCTCCCTATGCTGAGTTCAATTTTTAATTCTCCAAGCGAACCTCGGGGCAGGGTGGGGGATCTGGTCTCTCCTGCATGGAAGGAAGAGGGATTTATGAAGACACCCGCCAAGGACTGTTAGTAGGATTTACAATGAGGCCGAGTGCAGTGGTGTCATCTGACACTGCACATCTGGGTGGGTTTCAAAGCACACCTGTCAAAGGTCCAAACTTTCAGGCTCCCAAAAAGGAGTACAAAAGCATCTAGTGGAACTTCTGTACCTCTACGCAGACACTCAGTAATAAATTAAAAACGAATGGTGTGGGGATCGTGGGCAAAATGCTGCAAGGAATATCAGAACAGAGGCTCGACCCTGGGGAGGGAGGGGAACCAGGACTGGGTTAGGCTGAAGAGCTGGGGTTCAGGAGAGGCTGGGGTGGGGAAGGGTGAGCTGTTACAGAAACCGGTACCAAGAAAACAACCAAACTGCTTTCCGAGGCCCGGCTGGCTCTGGGAAGACCATTAAACAGGGGCAGGTCACAAAATGAGTGAAGCGAGTAAGCACGGACACCCTCCACCCACCCACCCAGCGGAGAAACCAGATGCTTCTTGAAACCGGGGAGCCTGCGGCTGTCATCCCCCCGGAACCCTCTTCTAAGTGAGTGCTCTTCAGTTAACAAGGATCTGGTTAATTTAAACATCAAAGCCTGGGTCAGAGCCGACAAAACACAGGCCTCGGCCTAGGCGAGGGGACGCTCTGCCCGCCCAGCAGGCCCCCGCCGGCCTCACAGCGCTGGGGGTGCAGAAGGTGCTGGCTGCCCCTTAGCGTTTTCAAAGCTTTATCAAGGCCAGGTTGAGGCGAAACACACCCAGGGGAGGTGCCTCCCTGCTCTTCACGACTTCTTCGGGGTCGTCCCAACTTTATTCTGCCCCTTTTCTGCCCCCGACAGGTGGGAGGTGGGGGCATTCACAGATCTTGCAGGGAGCACACAACCCCCTTAAAGGCCACACGCCCGAAAGGCTTGCCTTTACTAAAATTAAACCAAGGAGAAGGAACCACAAGTAAGGAGCATCTGGGGACTGCACGGACAGCTGCCCTTACCCCTGGCCACGGTCCTCCAGGGCAGCTAGGAGGAGGAGAGGCGCCTCAGAAGGACGAGGAGGGCTCCCCTGCACCTAACCCACCACATGTGCACACACAGTCCACGCCCAGGTCCCCATCACACCGTGTGTGCACACAGCAGCCCACACCTAGGTCCCTGACACACTGCATGTGCACACAGCATTCCACGCCTGGGTCCCTGGCACACCACGTGTGCACACAACAGTCCACACCCACATGACTGGGCAGGTGAGCTCCATGCGCCACTGACTCCCTGCAGCTTTCTAAACAGTCCGTGCATGGATGTGGTTTTAAAACACAAACAGGGACCCGGTTTCCACAGATGTGCCGTGGCCCTCATGGGGTGCTTTCCAGGCTCATGTGCACACACAGCAAGGCCTGTTTCACGGGGGAACCCCAGGATCACCTGGCTGCAGGGGAATTTAGGGCTTTAACGGTTTTAACTCTCCCAGGCAACATCACCCATATACACGACCCTCTGAAAGGCTTGGAAATGCAATCCGGGCACTTTTCAGAACAAAGCACTCCCCTTACATTTTATGATGGATCTGGGTCCCACCATTCAGCCTGATCTTAGTTTTTATCTCATTTTTAAAGCACTCAGTTCTTAGCGCCTCTCTCCGGTTCCCCTCTCAGCTAGAAAGCACACCAAGGACGCGAGCCGCTGTTCTCCCTCCTGGCAGAGGCGCCGGGGCCCGGGAAGCAGGACTGGCTGGGGATGGTCCCGCGTGCAGATGCCCCCATCTCCTCTTTCTACACAGGCCAGTTGCCCCCGCAAGGCTGCCCTGCCGCCCGCACCCTCTGAGCAGGAAACTTCTCTTACCTGCTTTTCCTAAGCATTTAAAAGAAGGTTTTCCCCATTTCCACCCCCTTTCATTTTCCTTCCTAAAGGCTTTTATTTCCAAAAATAATGGATACAATTTATTTAATCCAATACACGTATTTTCTGACCAGCTGCCAAAGCCATCTCAGGTTCCTAAGGGAAAGGACAGGAAGGGGCTTTGCTCCCCACACTGGTGTTCGGGGAGCGCAGGGGCCTGGGGCAGGCACCCCAGCCAGGGGGCACGATGACTGAGGCTGCGGGCTGACCGCCAGTCAAATTCAGAATGCTATGCTCGGGGTTCTTAAAAACGGGGGCTTCACCTCGGCAGGTGATCTCGCTGCCTTCCCCCCTACGTGGGACCCGACTCCCAGGGGTGTAAATCTCCCTGGCAACACGGGATATGACTCCCGGGGATGAATCTGGACCCAGCATTGTGGGACTGAGAACACCTTCTTGATCAAAAGGGGGATGTGAAATGAAATGAAATAAAGCTTCAGTGGCTAAGAGATTTCAAATGGAGTCGAGAGGTCACTCTGGTGGACATTCTTATGCACTACACAGATAACACTTTTTAGGTTTTAATTTATCGTAATAGCTAGAAGTAATACCTGAAACTACCAAACTCCAACCCAGTAGCCTTGACTCTTGAAGACAATTGTTTAACAGTGTAGATGACAAGGGGGGGGTGACTGTGTGATTGGGAAAACCCTGTGGATCACACTCCCTTTATCCAGCGTATGGATGGATGAGTAGAAAAATGGGGACAAAACCTAAATAAAAAACAGGGTGGGATGGGTGGGGGGTGATTGGGGGTCCTTTTTTTATTTTTTTTTTTTTTTATTCTGATTCTGATTCTTTATGGTGTAAGGAAAATGTTCAAAAATAGATTGAGATGATGAATGCACAACTAGAAGATGGTACTGTGAACAGTTGATTGTACACCATGGATGACTGTATGGTATGTGAATATTTCTCAATAAAACTGAATTAAAAAAAAAAAAAGCAAAAAAAAAAAAAACTGGGGGCTCCTCCCCCTCTATTAGTCAGGATGGAGAAGTAACAGGATGAGCCAGTAACTGCAACCATGTGCCCCCGTGACATCTGAGTCAACGTTGCACTGATAGCAAAAAGGGGAGAAGGGAGGGTGGCAGGAAGTGGCACTACTTTAAAGGTAAAGAAAGGTAACCATTCCATGCTGTTAAAAGTTTACAGGAAGAAAGTGGGAGATTTCTCATTCCTTAAAAAAAAAAAAAAAGTGAGTTAAGTACATTAATTCTCAGGAGTCTTGGGAGCAAACCTTTCCTCCTCCCATTCCCAAAAACAGCATTACTTGAATCACCACGAAGATTCTTTAATTTAAAAAAGCACATATTGTCTCTTATAAAGTCTTTAATTTAGTTCTGAATTTTTCAACTCTGTTTCTATGATCGCTTTTGTAGCGGCTCCATCAAGAAAGTCTAAGTTTTTAATACTTTCCAGTTCTAATTTCATCGAGAAGTCACATTTTATTCATGCAGCCAAACATCTGAAATACTTTATGACATCATTTATGCAACTGCAACTCACCTGCTCAAACTACCCCTGACATTACCCCTGTCCTCGCCCCTGTCCTCCTCTCCACGGGACAAAGGAAGGAAAACCGCTCAAAATGCACGGGCGCCTGCCACCGGGGCCCTTCCGGAGTCGCGCGGGACTGACCGCCCCGTCCGTGCGCTGCGCCGGCTGCCGCCCGTGGGAGCCCGAGGGCCCCTGCAGCGCACACCCTGCCCCTCGAGCTCGGGGCTGCGGGTCACAGTGCTCAGGAGGCGCAGCCCAGCTCTCGCTTTCCTTTCATGGAGCGAGTTCGGGTCAAGCATGTATTTAAATCTCAAACACGCCTCCCCTCCAGGCGCTCCCACCACGACGACAGAACACGAATCCACGTCCCGCACGCCCCGGCACCTCCCGGGAAAGCTCTGCCCACGCGCCATCGCCCCCACCCCACCGCCCGCGCTTCACGTCCGGATCCTGGGAGCGCCCCGGCCCCGCTGGCATCGGGTGCCAAGGAGGAGACGCGGCACCGCGAGCACAGACCCAAGCGTGTTTCGCCACTGATCTGCTGAGGAAGCAGATCACATCCGCTCTGTGGGCCTCACTGTTCTGATTCACAAAACAAGAACAGTTTCAAAACACTTGATCCCAGGTTTGGCCAAAAGGGAATTTAAATGGGCTATGAAAGCCCATCAGTTATGCTGTGCGTAAGGCGCAGCGGACGCCAGAACGCGGGCTCCTGGAATGCGGGGGACAGCGGGATCCGGCGGGGGCACCTGCAGCGAGCCCAGCCCCTACCGAGCCACGGGACCCCTGGACCAGCAAAGACAGTCTCCAGGGCCTGCTGCAGGGCCTGCCCGCCCGGGACCTGCACCCATTCTGCCAGTGCCCCGGACGGGCAGTGGGGCCAGGCAGCCATTCCAACTGGGCCGGCCCGAGCAGGGGGCAGCCCGAGCCCGCCTGGCAGAGCCAAGGTTTGCAGGTCTCCGCGAGGAGGACCAGGCCTGGCCCTGAGACCTCCCACGCGGGGACAGAGTCCTGCGCAGGGCACCAGCTTCCCCCGGGGCAGGAGGGGCAGCCAGTGCTCCAGCACCACGGAGGGTCTCCGGCTTCCGGAGGGTTCTAGGATCGGCAGCCAGTACAGCAAGGGGCGGCTGCTGCACCAGCCAGGCCTGGGCTCTGAACCACACTTAAGAGGAGCCAGGCGACGGGGCCACGTCCAGGGCAGTGCACCAGGGCAGAAGCTTCCAGAAACCAAGGGTTCCGCGGTCAGGTAGCAGGAACTGGGACTGGCCACCTGAGCAGGAGGGCTGGGGTGGGGCTGCTGCCAATGCAGACACTCGCTCAATGCCTGGTGAGCGAGAGCCTGGGGCGGCTGTGGGTGCACCTGAGCATCGCCGGGAAGAAAAGGGCGGCTCTCCCTGCGGCCAAGACCGAGGGCACTGGAGCCGAGGAGACGGACAACGGAAGCCACAGGCATCAGGCTTAGAGCCAGGCCAAGGACGGCAGGTGAGGCAGACAGGGGTGCGGCCACGTCAGCGCAGCCTGCTCCCCAGGCCTCCACGGAAGCCAGCGCACAGCACCCAAGAGCGGGCACACGGTCCCGCCCCTCTCCGTCCCTTCCAAGGCTCTGGGCATCGGTGACTTAACTGCCCAGCAGGCACCTCCCAGAAATGAACAGTGATTTTCATAGACACTCTTAAATCTCATTTTGTTTTTCTGTTCAATTCCTCTTGCTTTATTTGTACAGGCACTTTTGAGTGACAGAAAGGGGGGCCCACTTCTGTTTTAAAAAAAGTCATTTCTTAATTTCAACTTTAAAAACAGCAAGTTTTCATTTCATTGTGGAGCACCTACGCAGACACCACCCCACGTGGCCTTGCAGTGTCCCGAGAGGAAACACTTTCAAGTTTCCGGGAAAGTGTGTTCTCACAAGAAGAGCCAGCTGTCCCTGCCTCTCGCGGCTCCGAGACTCTGGGCATGGGGCACTCGTCGTTCTGTCCGTGTCTTGTTGCATTTTATGGCTGTGGATGCTTTCACTCTTTTCCCGTGTATTATAATTTCTTAGCTTCCCACTTTTTTGATGAAAATGAAAAGCAAAAGAAAACCAGAACTTCTCTCTGATGCCACACCAAGGACAAAACCATGAGAACTGTCAAGTTTTACCCTGCACTGACCTTCATTCTCACTCCGGAGCTGACTCTGCACACTCAGCTTCCTCTGCGGGACTGCACATGGCAAGATTTTTTTAATGGACCAACTTTCCTGTGTCATCGATGGGGTTTTGCCGAGGTTCCCCAGTCTCTCGCCACAGTGAACTACTTTGTGAATAAGGACTAAGAATTCTGACGTGAGTATAAAGCAAAACATAACTGGTGGTCTCAGCTACAGATGTTGCAGTGAACTCCCCGAGGGGCTCTGGAGCCCCTTGCCCCGGCGAGCGCCGAGGCCACCGTTTGACGTCACAGGCACTACTGGCAGAGTCAGCTCGCTCGTCCTGAACCTGCCAGGAAGGCAGGGTGAGCCCCACGCCAGCCAGGCCACCCGTGGGCACTGGGCAGTGGCCAGCGGAGCACGGTGGGGTGGGCGCAGAGGGGGCCAGTGGCTGTGAGCACAGACTACTTCCCCTGTCCCCCAGTGCGCCCCAGGCCCAGAAGCCACAGTGACTTCAGGGCCACCGCCGAGTGTGGTGTGAGGGTCAGCACAGCAACGCAGAGCCCACTCAGCCACACGGTTGCCCACGTGATGCCTCATGAGAAGGGAAGCCTGACTCACCAACAGAGTCGACGGACCCCTGGCAGGAGCCACAAAACCTCCCGTGAACCGAGGGCCTTCTAGGTATCTGAAAACATGCTGAGCACGTCACGTGCCATGTCTGCTCTCACAGCCAGTGCGGGAGGTAATCCTACTAGCCCCATCTTGCAGAAAGGAAACGGAGGCAAAGTCACTTGGCACACCGGGGGAATATACTCATCTGTCACCCATCGCTCATCCTCAAATCGGACTTGCAAATGGCCAACAGGGACTCGGTATCACCTTGGTCCGGGAAAGAAACCAGGCTCCAGCTCAGGCTGATGAAGAAAGTTCCTGCTGGAACAATATCCTTCGTCTAGTTCTCATTATAAAATAGAAGACTTCCTTTTATGAAGACCTTTTTTCTGCTGCCAAATTGCCACAGACCTGAGAAGCAAATTTTGATTTTTATCCCAGGCCACAGCGTAACTCAGAGCATGTCTGCCACAAACTGCCCCGACTCCACTGGTGTTGCCAAACGGTCTGTGAGACAGTACGTTAATAATCCACAAAATCAACACCTGATCTGTTAAGGAAAACTCTTGGACTGATCAACTGTCCCAATCTCTGGACTTTCCTAAGACTGTGCCTTTTAAAATATAAATAAGAGACTTTGTAATGAATGTTTAAATGAGGGCTGAATCTGGGAAAAGAAAAAGATAACTCAGTTTTTCATTTCCCAGTTAAGACTGGGGCCCTCCACAGACATACACACCTGTAGGACGACGCGAGGGACCCTTGACTACGCAGACCACAGGGCAGCTGACAAAATTCTCTCCCGCAGGACCTCGGGGAAGAACTGCGGGCGGAGAATCAGAGACCACAGAAGGGAACCCTGGCTTGACTTTCCGAAAAACTTGACTGTATTTGGATTGGTTGGGAAGTGAGACAATCCTTAATGCAAAACGCTGAGCTTCAAGTGCAGCAGAAGTTTCAGAATTGTTCACCTGGCACTCCAAGGGGCTTTAAGATTTGCAATTCTGGAACAGGAACCCTCTCCCCACAACAGGATGCACAAGCACACGATAATGAAAGAAAACGCAAAATGATGGCAAAGAAAAGCACTGCAAAATTATCCATCTGCCACTTGCTACACTGCCCTTAATAGCACTCTTTGCCCATCTGCCTTCAAGTAGTGACAAGTGTTTCAGAGACATGAACTTGCTTCTCTCTCCAGCTCTACGCGCGCGCACACACACACACACACACACACACACACACACACACACACACACAACCCCAACCAACCAGCTTGTCACCAGCACGGAGTTCCTTAAAGCTGCAAGTAGAGTGAGAGGAGAAGCTCCCCCCAACCCGCATTCCCTCCTCCTCACCCAGCGTTTCTATGCATGACCTGAAATTTGAGGTTTGATTAACAGCCCCACCCTCTTAATTAAAATCCAGACGTAATATTTGCAACAAGGGCCTCGACAGTGGCCAGCTCTAAGGGGTGACAGCAAATTGCACATTTGGATGATTGGCTTTCCCACCCCCAGCAGCTGTGATTATGAGACAGTCTTCACCCACTCCTGAGACTCACAAAACTAATTCCACAGAAGGGGGAGTGGGGGGGGGTGCAACAGGTGCTCGGGATGGAAAGGAAACAGCCTCTGTCCACACTCCACTAGCAATTCCAGCCGTACACAGCACTGACGGAGCCCTCCTCCCAGTATCACATCTGAAGAAACCTAAAAATTAGGAACCACTCTGTCAAAATTAATGTTAACAGTTAAGCAGGTAATTTTAGTATTTGTGAACTTCCGCTAAGTTTTATAACAAATATTATCAATTCCCAAAAACTTGGAAGACCACCACAGTCGCACAACAGTGCTTCCCGAAGTTTCTGCTTTTATCGCTTTTCACCCGTCTTAAAAAGGAAAACTGGTAACCAAAAAGGATACGGTGCAGAAGGAAGGTGAGACGCTGTGAGGCGGACAAGGACAATTAGGCATCGTGATTTAGTGGAAACTGGAGTGAGGAAGACAATTAAAATGCAAGCAGTGAAGAAAGAGGAAATTGCACAGGCATCTGGGAAAAAGAGCCCTTGGCAAGATACTCGAGCTAAAAGAAACTTGGAAACAAGCAGAAACTCTGATTCTCAGGGAAATGGGATGAAGATGTATCATTCAGTTTGGGAATACTGTATTTTGGATACTGAAGTAGAAAATACTTCAGAAAAAGTTTTTGCTGCCATATCCCTGGGGCTTTTCAATTAAAAAACAAATTTAAGCTTTCAGTGCAGGCAGAGCAGAAGAAACACTGACAGGCACAGCCCCAGGCCGGTTTAATCTGGAAGTTCCCCTTCTGGAAAATAAAGGAAATCGACAGGAGCCAGCGACGAGTTTGTATTTCTGTGATGCAGAGGCACACAAGGCAGCAGCAGAACAAGCAGCCGATTTCAGGGGCCCTTAATCCAGGGGAGCTGCAGCAAGGAGGGACGCCGAGAACTTCCAGGAGCATTTGGAGTTCCAGCAAACGAACAAGGTCACTGCCAAAAGGGGAAACAGCAGCCTGGGCTCTCCGTTCAGCCCTCAGAAAGGACAGCCTTTGGTTTTTCCTACAGGATGAAAGCACCACAAGGGATAATTCAGCCCCAGAGTCGGAAACAGTATCTTTTAAGGAAGCGTTTTGCATTTTTCTCACTACGGATACAGTGCCAGCTACAAGAAAATAAAGCGAATGAAATGGAAACACACAGACTGGAGCAACGTCTGACAACATCGTATTTTTACGTTCTATAATAAACAAATATATATTTTAAACCCTAATTTGTCCCATCCCACCTTCTCTGTATGATTAAATGGAAAGTTTTCATTTTAAACGTTTAGTCTATTAGCATAAGTAACTTGCAAAACTGTAAGTAATTTGTGTTAATGAAAAAATATGCTAATAAATCTTCACACTTTGGAAGCCCTATTTAATCCAAATTAAATTCAGGATTTTTTACTAAACAAATTCACCACGTTACATACAAAAAATTTAAGTTTAAAATCAGAAAGAATTTTTTCATAGATTTGCTATTGACTGAATACAAATATCAACATTTTAAAGGTTAATCAAAACCTCTAGTTTCCACCCAGAGCTTTCAATTACTAAATAGTAGTTTGTCCTGTCACAGAACATAATTATATTTGAGAAATCCAGAATTCACTAAGTGCTTGCTCGTTGGCTTGTGAAAAGTGTGCCACTAAAGTGAATAGAATTCAAGTTTTTATTGCTACTCTGCATTTCATACACTTCTTTCACCCCAAATTCTAATGGCAAACTAAAACCTGTCCATTTAAGAAAATGCAAAGAAATATAAAAATAAAAAGAAATCATTAAATCAAAGTTTACAAACACACTTTGCTTAAATGGCAGCAATTCCATTTACAAATTCATGCTTTCTAAGGTGATTAAAAAAATCATCACCTAACACATATCTTTCCTTAGACAACCTCATTTGTTGAACAAGATGCCAGCACATATAAAAAGAAAATAAATTAAATCGTATAAAGAATAGTCCAAGGAATTGTTTAAAAGCTTTTAGATTTTAAAACGGCAATCGGGAATCTCTCATCAACCAGTTCAAAGAACGTACTTAACCAACTTAGACCACAACTGTTTTTTTTCCTTTCCTGTGACGTGTTAGAGAAAGAACCGCCTAAGACTTAAGTAACACTGTAAACGTTTCCCCAACGCAAAAATGGCTAATATACACACTGCCTAGCATTTATGTGGTTTAAAAGTTTTTCCTTTGCAATGCTGAATTATCCAAAAAAAGAAAAAAGGAAAATCAAATACTATATATTTTATACATATATTTGCAAGAAAATGTGAGGACCCTTTCATTTTAAATTAGGATTATTTATTGGTATAGTCTCCAGACTTGAAAATCAGGCAAGTGTTGGATTTGCAAAAGAAAGGCCCTTTCACTGCCCCACTGGTCTGCGTGGCGGCACGCGGTGGTCTGGCTCTGGCGGCGGGCGGCGTGGCCGCAATGCGTCCGCGGCACCACGAGGTGGCACCTGCTCCCCAGGGCTGACCGCCGCCTCCCAGCCCCGGCCGAGCGTCAGCTTCACAGCTTCACAGCGACAAAGCCTCCGGATGAAAGAGCTTCAACAAGACATCTTAGAGCATCTCACGCTGCGCTCTGAGAACTCATAAACATTTTCCCAGGGCAAAAATGCAAATAGCTTTAAGTTAGTCATATACTTGAATTATGTGGCCAAAGTACACTTAGATGGAAAAACCCGCGTGCAATGACTGGGGAGGGGGTGTTACAGCCACCGTGAAAGCACCTTCAAGCCACCAACCTTGTGGAAACATTCAATTTAAGAATTTAGTAACTGACTCAGGATATTTCCCAGCAACTGTTCACGTTGGCCTCCACACAGCTCCTTCACAGTGCACTGAGCGCTGAGCACTGAACAGTCACAGCAGCTGGTCAGCGGCCTCGGTCACCCCAGACTGGATGGCGGGGAGTCTGGGCTCTGGCTACAGAGCCGCCCCACACGGATAATTCGGAAAATTCCCTCCTGCCAGGGAACCCCCGGCTGGGTGTGACGCTCACTCGTCAACCCACAGCGTCTGCGCTACCACGGGGCCGACCCCCAGCTTCCCTCTGGAGATAGTCGCTGGCTGCCCTTTCCTGGGGTCTCCTCCACGGGTTGTGCCACGGGCTCTTTGGGGTGCACAGGCCCCTGTCCAGCGGGGGACCCTGTCATGGCAGAGAACCCCACTGCAGCGGCTTCTCGAGCTGGGACCAGGGCCACGATGACAGAGCCTCCCGCAGCCGCGGTGCCCACTCTCGCAGCCCAGGGCAGGGCAGCATGGGGGCCGCGGCTTCTGCGGGCGCAGGGCATCGAGGGCACACAACGGATGTGCCAGGAGGAGGGGGGCACCCAGTCTGTGCCCCGGATGGGGACCTGTTAGCTGAGTGGCCAGCCACAGACGCTGGGGTTTCAAGAGGAAAACCCATCCTGGGGTTGGTGACAGGTGCTTTTTTTCCCCCTCCAAGTCCTCTTACAGCAGCATTAAGTTATTTCCCTTCTCTGACGATGGTAACACGCATCTTCTAACAAGAAGGGCTGAACTCCCGCATGGGGCTGCCTCCCGCACACCCTGGAAAAACGTACAGACCGAGCCGCGCCCCTGAGGACCCCCCTTTCACCATTGAGGAAACGGGGGCTTCGGAGGGGAGCTGCCAGGCCCCAGGAAGGAAGGCGACGCGGCCCCTGATCTCGGGCCCCTCCCCAGCCAGGCCGGGCCTGTGCGGGCTTGTAGGGGCATCTGAGTTAGGGGACCCAGCAGACAGGTGAGCTGAACCCCGAGGCTAAAGCAGGCCGTTCCTCACTGTGGGAGAGAGGCAGGGTCTGGGGGTGAGCGACCGGAAAGGAGTTGAGGAGACCATGGAAACAAGGGGGCCAGGCGGGGCAGGTGAGAAGGGCAGGCAGGGGTGCAGAAGGCGCTGGGGCACAGACATGAGTGGGGGAAAGCAGGGCCCATGGGGCCGGGGCTGGGGTCTCTGAAAGGCCTTTGGGAGACCACCAAAAGGAGAGGGGAGCCTGGAGAATCCGGAGAACCTCGTAACATCCGGGAAGCTCGGGAAACACGAGTCTGGGGGTGCGGCCCCTGCAAGGGGCTTTTCACCCCCCAGCAAAGGCAACGGGGCGCAGGATGGCCGCACCCAGGGGCTGGGGCGACGACCACACGAGCGGACACAGACCCCGCCGACCGAGACCCCAGTGTGGGCAGGGACGACGCCGAGCTTGGCAGAAAAGGAAACTCGGGGGTGTGTAGAAGGGTCCCCGATTTATACACGAGGGCGAAGGAGAACGAGAGGGCTCAGCCACCCCCAAAGCTCCAGCAGCCAGGAGCGGGGAGAGAAGCCCCCCACCTCCGTCCAAAGGAACCCTAAAGGTGTGTGGTCCTACAAGCCGAGCTGTTCTCCTCCCCTGGGGTGTCCCCTTTCCCAACAGGGGCAGCTGGGGCCTCCCCATTCAGGGGGTGCCACCCTGTACAGCGGCTGTTTCTGAGAAGTTGCTAGAGCCTGTACTTTCCTATCTTATGAATTTAAATACGTAAAAAGAATATCCCACCTGGCTTTCCCGGACGTCCTTACCCACATGGGCGCTGGCCTGGTCCCGAGCTTGGGGGGTTCTGGTGCTCAGCGGAGAGGGGTACGGAGGCAGCTGTGCTGTGGGCGAGGGGCCCGGCCACCAACCCGCCCACGCCAGGGAGTGAGCAGGGCACTGCGCACCCTTCCAGGGGACCCACACACGAATGAACACAAACAACACACCTTCATCTCTTATGTGAACGTTTCAAACTATGACATAAATATCAAATCCTCCACATTCCACTCCACCGTAGCTACTAGGTAGAAAGGACTGTTTTCTACGTATTTAATAATTAAGCAACTCTCCCCAAATCACATCAAGTGCTTTCTGAAATCTTGGCAGGTTTCCTCAGCCATATAAGCCGTAATACAAGAGTTGTAATTACAGCGTTCGTGAAAAGGGTGCCGGCATAGAAAAGCCTTTCTTCTTCATGAACTCCTTCATTCCTTAGTTTTCCTTTTATCTTTTTAAAAAAATGAAATAACTACTCCTCTTCTCATGTATCTTTAGTTTGGCTCCTTTTTTACAGCTCACCTTTTATTTATATATATATATTTTTAATCAGGAAAGAAGAATTACAAGCACTGAGTTAACAATGGGTTCTCAAAATCTCAAGAAAGCCTTAATCACTGTATTTATTTTCTCAATCGCTTAGTCATACTTCTATTTTAAGAAGAAGTTGCAATATGGGGTTTCTATGACTATTTTCCAGAAGTTGGCCAAGCAGCAGTCCTGAATCTATGCATTAAAAAGGGAGGGAGGCTAAAGAGGAGAGGCATGAGCTGTTTTCCATCAAATTATCTTGGCAGATTGAAAGGCAAGTATACGGGCCATTTTCCTCTCTCCGGCCACCCTCCGAGCCGCCATCACGGCCACGAGGCCCCAGCCGGGCACACCCAGCCCCCAGCCTGACCACGCGCTGCCCGAGGAGGGGCGAGGGGCCACTGCACCACGGAGGCCGGTGCTTCACTCTTTGCGGCTTCTCCTGCAGCTTGTTTCACCTGCTGATAGCATGCATTCACTGCGTGCCCAACTATGTTTTGAATATGTGGTAGACTCTGAAGCTATGTTCAGAAAAATGCAGAAAACCAGAATTTTTAAGCACCGATGCAGTGTAACTTCTAGACAACAGCTGCACGTGTGTGTGTGTGCATGTGTGCACATGGAGGGTGGATGGGCAGAGGGGCCAGGCTTCTCTGGAGACCTCTTGTACGGCCCAGTTGTGCCTCAGCTCTCTCTTCCACTTGCTAAAGAGTGTGGCTTTGGTCAACGCTCATTAATGTTTCCAGTCTTCAAATGAAAATCTTCATGAGTGTGCTGGTTTGGATGTTTTATGTCCCCCAAAGCTCCTGGTTCTTCGATGCAATCTTGTGGGGGGGGGGGGGGTCAACGTATCAGTGTTGATTAGGTTGGAATCTTTGGATTAAGCTGTTTCCATGGAGATGTGACTCACCCAACTGTGGGTAATATCTTTAATTAGATTGTTTCCATGGGGGTATGGCCCCGCCCATTCAGCGTGGGTCTTGATTAGTTCAGTGGAGCTCTATAAAAGCTCACAAACAGAAGGACCTCAGAGCAGCTGCAGCTGAGAGACACTTTGAAGAAGGCCATTGAAAGCTAATATTCTAGAGGACACCATTTTGAAACGCAATCTGGGAGCAAGCAGACGCCAGCCATGTGCCTTCCCACCTAACAGAGGTTTCCCAGATGCCAATGGCCTTTATCCAGTGAAGGTACCCTATTGTTGATGCCTTAGCTTGGACACTTTGTGGCCTTAAGATTGTAATTTTGTAAGCAAATAAACCCCCTTTATAAAAGCCAATCCATCTCTGGTGTTTTGCAAAACAGCAGCATTAGCAAACCAGAACAGTGAGTCACTGTGATTCCTCTTGCTGGATTCAGTACTGAGGAAAACAAACTCTGGCTGCCCTCGTGGCACATCTTTCTCAGGCTGCTGGGCCTCCGTTTCTCTCAGAATACTGGCCACTTACGAGTGCACTCTCAGGACACAGAAAAACCTGCTGTTGATGGTGGTAGGGTTTAAACATAGAGTGAAGCTCCACGAACCAAATGTAAAAACAGGCAGACTGTTTTCTTGTAGGTTAATTAGCTCTGTGGCTTGCAGAGTCACCCACACCAGGGCTGGGAAGCATGAGACTCAAGCAATTCTCTGCCGACCTGGGTCCCTCTTCTCGCTCCCACTTCTGCCTGCCGTGTTCGTCTCTTCTCTTGCATGCACGCCCACACCCAGGCCCCATCACACACACACACAAGCCCACACACACGCAGTCTTACATGTACATACACAAACGTACATATACACAGACACACAACTATGTATCGCCATTAGCGACATGCCAGATGTATCTCGGTCTCCAACCCTTCCTTCTAGTGAGGTGTTTCTATCGACATATCGATGTCATGATTCATACAATACACACACATTAAAAACAAAAGGTGCATAAAGCTGAAAGAGGTGACTAGGGGTGTGTATGACACCTGAGGTAAAGACAGAAGATAAAGACTGGGACTGTTTAACTTAGCAAAAACTGGAGTAGTCAACAATTGTGACTAAATATACAAATATAAAAATGTTCTTGCATATGGGAAAACAAATGAATGTCAACCATGCAGAGTATTGGAAAGGGGATAGTATTGAGGGAAAAATATAATCAAAGCAAACTGGAGTCTATGGTCAACAGTAACATTGTAATATGCTTCCATCAGATGTAACAAAGGCAATATACCAAAGCTCAATGTGTATGAAAAGGGGATATAAGGGAGGGATATGGGATTCTTGGTAGTGGTGCGGTTGTCTGACCCTACTATTACATTGTATTGTATGGTATTTTATTTTTCTTTTTATTATCTTTTTTATTATTCATTTAAAAAAAACAAAAAAACAAAAATTTCTTTTCATAGTAATCAACATGTTCAGGTGCTAACTGTGGTGATAAACGCACAACTACATGATGATACTGTGAACTAACTGTACACTGTAGACAACTGTATGGTATGTGAACATAGCTCTATAAAATTGTAGGAAGAAATATAAATAGGGTTAAAAGTGCTGGAGAAAACATGGGGAGAGGGATGTACCTATTTACTGTTGATGCGGAGGCAGAATGGTGTAGCCTTTCTGGAGGTCACTGTGGTGGTTCCACAAGAAGCTGAATAGCAAGAGGCCATAAGGTCCTATAACCTCATTGTGGGGTATGTACTTGGAAGATCTGAGAGTAGAGACATGAACATTGGCACATTGGTGCGGGACACTGTTATCGAGTTCCGACTTGGCGGGCCTGGGCCAGGGGAACTGATCAGCCCCTAGGAAAGGTAGTGGGGCACGGGTGGTAGCGCCCTCCACGGCCCCCCGGGCCTGAGAAAGTGGAGCCGAATGCAGGCCCCATTTCCTCACCCCAAAGTACAACCGTTGGGGAGGGCTTGCCGGAGAAAACCCCCCCCCGGTGCCTTACCCGCACCCTCCACCCTCTTCGTTACCGGAGCAACTCCCGCCCCTTTTCAATCAACCTCCGCGCCCTCTCAGAACCAATCCAAGCCTTTAACCCCTACAGCTACCCCGCCCTCTAATCCGCCCGATATAAGCTTGGACTCTCCCCTAATAAACTCTCTTGGCTTCTTCACCCTCAAAGAAACGTGTCCCGCCTGTTTCCTCTCGCCGCCCTCCACACCTTGCACGCCTCCGCCGGGGACCGGGCCCAGTCCCCCGCCTCGCCCTCGCCTCCGGGAAAGAGCCCCCGCCGCCGGTACCCTCCGAGCAACGCCGAGAGCCGAGGGTTCAGCAACCGGCCGCCACCCCCCCAGAAGAATCAACTGTGACCGCACATTGGTGTTTATGGAGGCAGAATACATGATTTGCAGTGGGTGGAGGTGGCCTAAGGGTACACAGACTGAGGAACAGAATGGTGAACTGTGGTGTGTGCATGCAATGGAATATTGAGCAACTACGGGAAGGAGTGAAGCTGTGAGACACACAACGAGGTGAATGGATCCTGTAAACAGCATTTTGAGTGAAGTATGCCAGAAACCAAGGCAAACACTATAATGCCTCACCAGTATGGACTAACTACAAGTGTAAATTCAGAATTGAATCTTACAGCACAGCCTAACAGGGAAACGATTATTGTAATGGTCCCTAGATTGTAAGCTCCTACAGCAGTCACATCTATTCCTGAATTGTAATGGCTATCTCTAAACTCGAGATGTTGATCCCTGATTGGTCTCTGGAACATTGGGTATCTGTGTGACACCTGAAACTCAAGAGCTAGAGCACGGCAGATATGAATGTCAGTATTAGCACATTTAGCAACTGTTAAAGAAGCTGCAAAAGCATCCAGACTTCAACTAGAGATATGAATGAAGCAGATCTAGTTAGGACTAGGGCAAACCGGGCCAAAAGGTAAAGGCTGAAACTGTGTTTTAAAACTCTAACTTCCCTGTGAGACCAAGGGAAGAGATGTTTATTTGGTGCAGGATCTGTATTTCCTAAACAATTTAACTCATACAGTTTGTTCAAATACCACAATGACAAGGAACTTTGACTAGGAAGTGAGACCTGGTAGGTTTGAACAGGTTAGTGTGAAAGAGAGACACATCCCAAAGTAATTTAGGCAGAGAATAAAAATATATATGCAGGGCCTCCCAGACGAGCTGGGAGAAAATGCAGAAGTGTTGGATTTCCTCACCTGGATGTTCTCACATTGAGGACTGGCAGTTTGGTATGCCGAGCCCTCTATCACAGGACTTGCCCCTATGAAGCTTGTTACTACAAAGGAGAGGCCAAACCTGCTTATAATTGTGCCTAAGAGTCTCCCCCTGAGTGTCTCTTTGTTGCTCAGATGTGGCCCTCTCTCTCTCCAGCTAAGCCACCTCGGTAGGTGAACTCACTGCCCTCCCCCTATGTGGGACCCGACTCCCAGGGGTGTAAATCTCCTGGCAACACAGAATATGACTCCCAGGGATGAATCTGGACCCGACATCATGGGATTGAGAACATCATCTTGACCAAAAGGGGGATGCGAAATGAAACAAAGTAAAGTTTCAGTGGCTGAGAGATTCCAAATGGAGTGGAGAGGTCACTCTGGTGGGCACTCTTATGCACCAGATAAACCTTTTTAGGTTTTAATGTATCGGAATAACTAGAAGTAAATACCTGAAACTATCAAACTGCAACCCAGTTGCCCTGACTGTTGAAGATGATTGTATAACAGTGTAGCTTACAAGAGGTGACAGTGTGATTGTGAAAGCCTTTATGGACCACACTCCCTTTATCCAGTGTATGGATGGATGAGTAGAAGGGGGACAAAAACTAAATGAAAAATAGGGTGGGGGGAAGTGATTTGGGTGTTCTTTTTTACTTTTATTTTTTATTCTTTATTTTACTTTTTCTGGTATAAAGACTATGAATGCACAACTATATAATGGTACGGTGAACAACTGATTGTACACCATGGATGATTGTATGGTATGTGAATATATCTCAATAAAACTGAATTTCTTTAAAAAAAGTATAGACTGAAAGCATGAAATGGCCACTGTTTTCCAAATCTGGGAAAAATTATATAACCACACACAGTCACAACAACACAATTCTGACCGCCATGCATTTGGACTGACCACACCACTAAATCCCGCAGGGTGGACCGCTGACCGTAGGCACACACTGCCCCGTCGCCCTGTGGCCGGTCACCAGGCCCTGGTGTCCGGAGGACAAGGAGGCCCAGCAGCCGCAGGGTGGAGCCGTGGCAGGTCAGCTCTGCCCGGGCAGCGGGGCCTGAAGGACAAGGCCCTCGGCCGCGTCTCCCCCACAAGGGCCCCCGCGAAGCACCTCGGAGGAGCTGGCCAGCGTTTGGTGACGAGTGCTGCTGAAATGTGTCCACACAAGTGCAGGAGCCAAAAGCAGCACCAGGGAAGCCAGCCCACCCCACTCTCTCACCCAGGGGACACCCCTAGCCATCTGGCTTGGACTCAAGCGTAACAAGGCCCATCCTCGCCCCGGCCCCCAGCCCCTGTGCCCCCAGCCCCTCCCTGGCAGGGGCTATGCAGTCACGGGAAATCGCCTGCGTCCACCGCCATGCCTCTGTGAGACATATGGTATATGTTCAGCCTTTCGCTTTTTATAAACTCTCCAAACACACTGCAGGGGCAAGCAGTGCCGGCAAACACAATCAGCAGATATTAACTCCCTGTGCAAGCACCCTATGGAATGGCTTCCCTGAGCCAATGTCATGACACAGCAATGCAGTAAAACAAGGGACACGTTTCCCCGCAACGGGGTCTGTGACAGTGGGCCCTCGTCTTCAGACCCCCACCTACCTGCACAGTGTCAGCAGCTTTGTTTTAAATGGGAAGAGCAGGTTCCGAGAGGCTAATTTCATGATCCCAGGACTGTGTGTAATACCTAATCTATGTGAAAAATCAAGGGTTTGGATAGGACAGAAAAATGCTCTTGAAAGACTACAAGATGGCAAATAACATACATTCCAAGTACCTATAAATCCCCTTAAATTTGGATTTAAATCAGGACAGTGCAGTGGAACCTCCCTTGTGTACAGGCACACCTCGTTCTACTGTGCTTCACTTTTTGGCACTTCACAGATACTGCGTCTTTTTACAAACTAAAGGTCTGTGACAAGTCTGTTTGCGCCATTTTTCCAACATCAAGTGCTCACTGCGAGTCTCTGTGTCATATCAAGGGATGGACTTTAGAATGCTAGTGCCCACTCGGCAGACTACAGTGCGGTGTAAACGTGACTTTTATATGCACCAGGAACCCCAAAATTTCGGGTGATTCAGTTCATTGCAGTGGTCCAAGGACCAAACCCGCAGCCTCTGGGAGGCCACCCTGCCGGACACACAGACGTGGGCGCTGGGGCTCGGCAGGAGGTGGAGCCGGGTCCAGCTCAGGGCCGCGGCATCAGGAGCGCCGGGCGACGCCGGGAGGTTCTCTGGGCCATGGCGCAGGGCTCGGGGCAGAGTTCCGAGCGAAGGCGTTCCGCCACGGACCTGCCTGAAGGGGCTTCGCCTCCCTCCACACCCCCGTCCCACAAGAAAAACAGAAAAAATTCTCTCGCTTAACAAATCTGCTGTCCGATGCCCGTCAGCACAGCACCAGCATGCAAGCCCTCAAACCCGAGCTGACACCATGGTCAGGGCCCTTCCAAGGGACAACCTGAGACGCAGCAGATGCTCCCGGCTGCTGCCTGGAATCACGCTGGCTGCGAACCTCGCACCCACTGAGCATTCCCTGTGTTACCCACGTGCGTGTCCGGGTTACTGCACAGAGTCCACTGCCCACCGGCCCCGGGCACACCTGGCGGTGTCAGGAGACAGTCTGGGTGGTGGGGGAGGGGCTCCTGTCACCTGGTGGGTGGAGCCACGGACACTGCCGGACGCCCCACAAGGCACAGGGCGGCCCCATGACCGGGGCTTCCTGGGTCCAGACGTCCACAGCGTGCAGGCTGTCGAGCCCGGGCAGAGGCACAGCTCCGAGCTTCACTCCCACCCCCATGCCAGCCACATACAGCGCCATCCGCATCCCACAGGAAGCTCGGAAGAGGCTTCCTAAGTAAGAAACAGACAGCGCTAGCACCCAGGGGGCAGAAGAGGACACCGAGAGATTCGGGGTGACCACGCTCACCCACAGCGCAGCCGAGGAGCACAGGCCGCTGCCGACGTGCAAGGGAGGGGAAACGGAGGCCACCCGAAAAGCCTCCACGCTCTCCCCTGGCTGTTCACCCCGCGACTGCACGGACGCCTGAGCCTGTTGTTTTCTCATCGTGGTCCTGCTCCTGGTTAACTTCAAATTAAAATAAGGCATTCCTCAGTGACACAGTCGACCACAGTCGTAAACACTTCGGTATCTTTACAGAACGTCCAGGTGTTAGTTTGTGACGCCATGAAAAACACACAATGGATGCCCGTGCTATTTCAAAGGCAGAGACACATCTCCGCGCTCAGATTTGAGGGACGGCATGTCCTTCCATCCAAGTTTCAATCGGGGTCTAAAAGAGAACCCGCCATCCTTTGGGACTCCACCAGGAATTCTGTGAGGGTCGATGGACAAGCGTGACGAGGTGGGTGCCATTTTGAAGACTGGGCTTCTGTTCCAGTTGGTCAGCACCAAGCTGCAGCACGTTTCGTCATCTGAGCCTCACTTTTGGCCCAAACACCAAATGTCCACTCAAAGCTGGGGTGGAAAGTTCCTTCCTCTTCTGCCTTCACAGGCTTCCCCACTCCGCAGAGTAACCCACCTCCATGTGGAAGGCTCCATGCAGCTCGCGTCTCACGGACGCAGGGGACTCCTCTAGAATCGGTTATGAACTGGCCTCTCCCATCCCAGCGGGCACCGCCCAGCCCACGAGGTTTTCAGAGCACAGTCATTACGTGCAAGTGCACTGCCGCGTAACTGTGATCGGGTTTTGCATTCTGAAGCCTTACAATGAACCCAATTCCTCCTCCACAAAAACAAAACCCTAAGGTTTTTATAAGAGCTTTCAAGTGCAAGCACCTGAGTCGCCCTCTTCCCAAACTAAGCATTCCTGGTTTTCTTGACCTGCTGGCACAGACCATGTCTTCTAGGCTTTTCACCAAAACTTTTTTATTGATCCAAGAGGGGTAAAAATTCCCCAGTAGTCAATAAAATTGTTCCTTTTTCCACTGTTGCAGCAGGAAGTCCCAACTGAATCCACCGATGATCAGAGAATGAAAAGAATTCTTACCTTTCTCAGAGACAGGAAGGAACAGAGACTAATTCTTTGAGAGGAGTAAATGAAGAGCCAAGTTGCCTTATCTTGCTCGGTGCTCACCGCCAGGTGGGGTCCTTCTCTCCCCACCTCACCTGCAACTGTAGCCAACCGGGCTGCAAGGTGGGCAGTGTGTCTCCCTCCACTGGTCAGAATCCAGGTTCTCGCACTTACCAGCCAGCTCGAACAGTGAGCTAACACCTCTGCACCTTAATTTCCTCTTCTATAAAATGGGATAACACCTACCTCATTACATGGTTTGAGAAACTCTGCAAGGCACGTAAAACACTCAGGAGAGTGCTAAGCAAGCACCTCTTATACGGGAAGGGATGGGGGTTAAAACCTGAGCATTTTACGTTGTAAACATTAAGGCCATATCTTAACAAGAGTAGTCCTCTCTATGAACATTAGCCACTCCAATCCATTGTCTACCCCCACCATTTCTCCCCTTAAATATTTCAACAATTTTATGGTAGAGGAGAACATAGACACAGAAAATCACCCAAAACCAGTGCATAGTTTAATAAATTACTCTAAGGTGAACCCCGAGACCACATTCAGGTCAAGAAACAGAACTTTTCCAGCCACCACGTGGCCACCCACTCAGCCCCCCACCCCCTACCCCCGCCCACAGGAGGAACCCTGTCCTGACTTCCAGAGCAATCACTTCCTTGCATTTCTTTATAGTCCTTTCTTCGTAGCTTAAATACACCTCCCTAGGAACTACAGTTTAGCCGTGTCCATTTGTACTACTAAGTCTTTTAAGTCCCTTTCATCCCTTTTATGCCTCTTCACCCCTTTCTCCTGTGGGAGAACACGGGTTCCCTAACCTGGAGAGTTTCGCACCGTGCGCATCTGCCTGGTGCAGTGCAACGCGCTCTTCTGTCCCCCGTTTGTCAGGCACGTTGGCTCTGAGGCCATTTCTCAACAGGACTAGAACTCCTTTTGCCACATGAGTGCACTGGGTGATGAGAGGAGGGATCACATGAAATGACAAGACCAGGCTGCTGCATTTTTGGGGATGAGAGGGGCATTTTTAGGGGCCAGAGGCATTTGTCTTAGGGGAGGACACAATTGGTAGGAATAGAAAAGTACACTGTATAGTAACATTTTTAATAACAGGCAAACAGCCAGCTCTCTGCTACTATCAGAACACTGCGTCTCCAACAGGAGAGTGTCTCTCCAGGTGGACTAGGGGATCCCTGGCAGAGAGCTGCTGCCAGCGGGTGTGAGACGCGCGCTCAGGAGCAATGGCCCACTGGTTCCACGGGTCTGACGCGGACTCGTTTCCTGGGTCTCTCCAAAAGTCCCCCTGCATGAGACAAACCACAGGAAAACTGCAAAAACTGGGAAGAACTGCACAATCCCAATACTTCCAATTCATAAAGTGCACTGTGAGATTTAAATAAATGTTCTGAAAGAACCCAGAAGTTGAGAAATGTCTAAAGATGGAAGATGTAAATGGTTTTGATATTGCCAAGTGGGAAACTGAGGGCCCACTGCTCTCAGGAATCTGTTGGACAAAGCTGCCACAGAACCAGGAGGCAACGGCAAGACGGCGACTAGGGGGATGGGCGAAGGCAAAGCCAGAGTAGCAGACTGCTTTTCAAAAACTGATCAATGTGAGCATTTTCACTGTGACTCTCTGCTCATTCATTAATTCATGCAAAACAATGCATACAAAGTTTCCTTGGATTTTCAGTATCGATGTTTTAGCCAGCCATCTCCTTAACACTTTGAAGTAAAGTCCCCATAAAAGCTGGGACTCAAGCCATTGATAACATCACTGCTAAAGTCAGGATGTATCACCCATTCACAAGCCAAAAGCCAAATATATAAAAAGTTAAGTATGCCCTTTTCTATCTAATCTCAGAAGACAGAAGAAGGCTGTGAGATATTAAACTCATAAAATTAGTATTTCAAGGGAATATACAGCAAATGATTGGACGTAGTGATAAAAACAGAAAAATTAAGTTAAAACTTCCCTCAGTGTGGTTCCACTCCATCTCCTCTGCATGGGTTTGTTGTACAAATTGACAGAAATCCTGTTTTTTGTAGATCAGGGACACTATAGTAGAATTCTTTGATGACCAAATTTTCAACATCAAATTTAATGATAAAAATTTCATTATCAAAATGAATTAAAATGTGTTATCAAAGTTAATAAAATTCTATTTATAAACCTTGCCTTCAAACTACTGTAGGAAATGCTACCATTGGCACCATTAACTGTCAAATGCAATTAAGCAGGAAAAAATCTAAGAAGATAATTCTGAAGTTAACAGTAAAATTTAATTCTGAAAACAACAACACAAAACCCAAGCACTTGAATTTCAACTAAAGGATGAAAAGACGGGTGGGTCAAATTATTTTTCTGGTACGAACAATGCCAGAAAAACGAGTCATGCCAAACACTGCACTAAAATCATCCTCAGTAGCCCAGCTCGGAGATCCTTCTTGGCATCGGTGCTGCATTCTCCATGTCCATGCCCCCCCCCTTGCAGCGGGAGACCTGGGGAAGCCGAGAACACTGTGTTTCCCAGACGCCCCTGCAGCAGGGCGTGATGGAAACGGGGTGTCCTCAGGGCAGAGGCTCTGGGCTGCCGCTGCCAGAGGTGAGGGCACGGGGGCTCCCACAGTGGGTTCCACCCCCAGGGTCCCGGCCGCCACGGAACGGTGGGAGCAGCAGCAGCCTCAGGAGAGAGCTCCCCGACTCAGGTCTCCAGAGGCAATGGTGGGAGACGCATCTTCAGTGTCCACAGAGGCTCCTTCCTCCAGTGCGGGGACAGCAGAACCCCCAGGTGGGTCAGTTTGGTAACATTCCAGAGCCTTCAGATGGCCCAGCCTGCAGCAGACTCCCTCTGCCCTTCTAACAATTCTTAATTCCCTGTATTACCTTCTCCCGCTGAACGCTCCTCGACTGGCTTTTATTTCCTGCTCCGAACCCTGATAAATAAAGCTCCCTTCCTTTGCTGGGAGTGGGGAGGGGTCCTTTCCTGGGAGGAGGGGGACTGTGACTTCGAAAAGTCTCGAATTATTTTGATACAGTGGAAATAACCTTTCTCTGGTGAAATTAATTCTGGAATCCAAGAAAAGAAACCGCTCCCCTGTAGGTGCTTTAAAGGTCAGGACAGAGGAAAAGAGGAGGAATTTCAGACTCGGAATTCTTTCCCAGGCTTCTTTAGCTCTCAATGCATGTCATATGTCAATAATAAGCAAAAAGCTCCCAGAGGAATTTTTTCAGATTTTAGGTTGTAGCCAATTAAATAGTTCAAAGACAAACATCTACACAATCAACGCTCCAGAGACTACATAGCAGTGTGCTCATTTTTACCTTTCATTTATCAATGAGAAGAATGTGTGGCTCCTAAAGTGACGTAAAACATTCAGGTGTCAAAATAGAAGAAAAGCTAGAATTCTAACAGGCTCTCCTCTGAAATGCTTTTGTTTTAAGACACTGTTTTCTCAAGACAATTGAAAAGCACAGTTAATCCCGCAGGTCAGCGGTGTCCAAACAACTTGCTCCTGTGACAGAAATGTTCTATTGCCTGCTTGGTCTGAGGGGCCTCGTGGGGTCCGAGGTCCCACTCCAGTGGGCAGGTAAAGACGGAGGCTCAGCTACCCTCCCAGCTCACCCAGTGCAGACATCTGACAGAGGCTCTGGGTCTCCCAGTTCACCCACAGCAGACGTCCAACAGAGGCTCTGCCATCTCCCAGCTCACTCAGAGAAGACGTCCAATGGCACACCAGTGAGGTTCAGTGCAAAATCTCTCTTCCAAAATACAGAGTTCTACAGAACACGTCCTCAAGACAAGAAGACTGGCAGATGGTTAAGCAAGTGAGGTGGTGCTTAAACTAAATACTTCTTAACCAAAGGAGAAATTCTGAGCTGGCACTTGTCCTCCAGGACCACTGACATCCCAGAGCTGACAAGTACGACGCCATCTGATGACATTCCGAGAACAGCGGCAAAGGCGAGGAGGTAAAGCAAAACTGTCACTATGAAACACTTATCACTGACTTTTAATCAAAGGAAAGGGCTGGATTTTACAAGTTTCGATAGCTCCAAACATTTTGCAAAATACAAAAACCAACAGCACCAAACTCAGTAAGTCCTAAAACTCTATCTTGGATACGGAGAAGGCACTGCTCTGGGTTCACAAGGCTAAAAGCTATTCTTGACCTTTGTTTTTCATCCATAAAATAAAGAAACTAATCTAGAACTCTAAATTTTCTGTCAGCGATAAAGATGTGATTCAGTGGCCCTCTAACAGCTCCCATGCACTCCGCCTTCAGGCCAAGTGAGAAAACGGCACTTGGAAACCAGTGCCGGCCCAACAGCATAAAACATTCTTTAAAAATATTTAAAATATCCCTTTTTATGGTCAGATGCTCAGAGAAAGAAATTAACAAAGCATGGAGGTCATCTCAACCTTAAAATAAAAACATCTGAACCTCTGAGGGAGTCGGGACCAGCTGTCCGAGACAGCACAACGTAAGTCTTACCAGAAGAGCGCGATGGGGTTTTCCAGATTTTTTAATTTTCTCAGAAAAATACAAGAGTCCGCATAGAGTGGTCAACTGGGGTGCAGAAGGTCATCAATTATCTTCCGAGGCGACGGTGCCCAGGGGACCGGCCTCCCTGCCGAGCGGCGTCCTCACTGCCCATCAGGGCCAGGAGAGCCCGTCACGGCGAGCAGCGGAGTCGGGTCCAGGGAGACGAGTCCTCTCCCGGGGCTGTGGGGTACCAAGTGCCAGAGGGGACAGTCCCAAGCAGGGGGACGCAGAAAAGGGACCCAAGGCTGAGGGACCCCTGCCACAGACCAGTGCTCCTCCTGGGAGATGAGGATGCGGCGAGCTGAGGGCCTGGCGGGGAGGCCACAGGGCCCATTGGCCATGGAAGCTCCTGCCCTCTGACCACTGGCCGATTCGGTCATCCCGAGGCGCAGGTGTGTTACAGATGCGCCTCCAATCTTCTAGGGAGCCAGAGGGTACAGACAGACACTCTGCAGGCTCAGTGCAAATGCACAACGGGTCTCGCTGGGAAAGGCTGCGACACACTGGGTGGAGATGGGGAGGACAGAGGCAGGCCGGGAGGAAGGGAAGGCAGGGGTCAGGGCTGTGACAGACACACACCACCTGTGATGGAGCTGGAAAGGGTGCTGGGTGACTCGCAGCCGCTTGAGACCTGGGCCCTGACGCCCAGATGGGGGGCCCAGGTGACCTTCAGTTCCCTGCGGGCCCACGACATAGGGGCTTCTTGTCCTGTTTTCAGTATCCTGTCTCATCTCAACCCGGCCTCGTTTCTGAAGTTCTCACCAATAATATCAGTGGTAAAGCCCAGGGGACATGTTCCCCGAAGGCCCCAGGTCTACACCTCTCCAGTGAGGCACCGTCCACACTCACGTCTTCTCTGACACAAGCTACCACATCCAGGAAGAGAGCATCGAAATCCAGTTCCGGGTGAAAATCTGGAAAAGCACATTTGATGGCAGAATCCAAATGCTGTTAAGTGGAAATATGACCCACTGCTGAAAATGACACAAGGCTTTCTCAGATTCGATAGAAAAGTGTTTTGTGTCTTGAAAGCTGACTGTACCCTCATCCTCCTTCAGGACCCCTCACCCCGATCCCCAAAACGAAATGTCGTCTCTTAAGTACTGGAGCAGAACCTGGTGGAGTTAACCCTACGACATGCTTTTAAAACCACACACAGCTGATGTGTATGCAATAAACAATGCACTAATGTCTGTGTGTGTGCATGTCTGTATGTGCAATTTGTGGATAGTATCATGTCCCTAAGTTCTGGGCATGCTGAATGGAAACACAATATGTCCTTCTCTGCTAGATGGGGAGCTCCTTCACAGCGAGGATTTACTCACAGTCATCTTTTAAATCCTTGCAACACAATGTCCAAAAAAAGCTTGTTGAATCTATCACCCAATCAATGATTAAAGAAATAACAGGGCAACCACATATATGAACCAAACAACTAAATGCCCTGGTTCCTATTGTACGAATAAGATAAAGTGCTTGTTTCTAAAAATAAAAATAAATAAATAAATAAATAAAAACAGAGTGTTATAATTATGTTTTCTAATTGCCTGGCTTTTTCCTATTATTTTCTAATACTTTTCTAAACAATGCTAAGTTGTTTATTTCTTCTCTTATTTAAAAACAGGAGTAGTCCTATCTTACCCTCAGAAATAATCCAGCTCACTCAGGCTCTCTGTCTAGATTTGCTTGCAGATTGATTTTATGCCAACATACAAAAGATTTTTTTATCTAACCTACATCTGGCATGAGATAAGTGTGACTAGACAAAACTAACATGGAAAGGAAACTTTAAAGTAGGATGTAAGCAAACAGTATCAGTGAAGTAGTAAAAATCCTCACAAAATCTCGGGAACAAAAATGTTCCAGCGCTATCAATAAACACTGGTTATTTAAAAGAGTTGGTTAAATATTTTCTCAAATTGACAAAACATTAAAATGTTCTATATAACTGCTGAATAACTAAAGGGGTTTTATGTAATTTTTAATGAAAAAAATCAAACACTGAAGCAAAAAGATTTTTTGAGAAACTTCCTGCCATCAAAGCCACATTATTTTTGCCTTTATTCTGCTCAAATTCACTTTAAAACTATATTTCCAAGAGAATTTTTAAGACATACATGTTGATATGTATACATATATTTCTATGTATTTACTTTAAATAAGGCAGATCATAAGTGTTTGGCTTTCAGTATCACTAATAACTACTAATTTACAATCTTGCTCTAAAAAAACCCTATTTATTCAGAAACATTCCTTTTTCTTGAGAGCATAGTAGCATGTGCCTAAGCGAGACTTCATTTTCAAATAATCCTGTTTAAATTGTCATACTGGCTCCAATTTGGGGAGTGTTTATAACAAGAACACACTTTGCATCCTTAAAATTTAACGTAGTTTTAAAATTAAGCCAATCACAGGGCAAATATTTTCTCTCTCTCTCTGTGCCATCTGAAGGTCAAGGACATGGCTGATATATGTAAACAGTGTTACACATACTGGCGACTTACTAAATGGTTAAACGTTTGAGCCATAATCTACTTTTCAAATCTATGTAATTTATTTGCATTGTTAAGTTTTCATTTTAGTTTAGTTTTTGTTTTCGTTTTTTTTTTAGATTTTCTTCACTCAAAAAAGTCTCCCTATTTCATTAGCTCTCAAGATTTTTTAAAGGACTTTTCTTCTTGCCAAATTGGCAGACTTAGAATAATTAATTATGTGAGAAATAAAATAAGCCAGCAAATTCTAAATTTGATATTACTGTCTTAAATTTCATAGAATGACAACAAACCATGAGGATGACAGAAAAGAACGTTTCGTATTCATGCTTTCGCTAAACACTCAATAGCAAACACCCGGCGAGTCTGGCTTCCAGTTATTTTTTCAGATCAAGTGATATATACATGTTACATATGTGTGCATGCACACACACACACACACACACACACACACACACACTTAAATGGGGAGCCTCACCACAGCAGATCAACTGCGTGACCTACTACGGAAAACATCAGAGCCAGCTGAGTGGAAAATTCTTACAGAACAAAACTGCAGAAGAATTTCTAAGGCATGAATATCTGAAACTCAATGATTATCTGGGTAATCGGTCCACGTGATGATTAGTTAACCCTGACAGCAGTGATGGCAAGCTTCATTTTGACTTTGGTGCCTAACTTGCTTCCCTAAATGTCAATTTTCAACCACTGAAAGCACTTTTCTCAACCATCACCTTACAATATAAGTAAATATATGTGCATTTCACAACCAATGGCCTGGAACGAGCAAACAGCCAGCTTTAAGTTGAAGCAATGCAGAGGTTTCTGGCTAATGGTACAGTTTCACCCAGTTTTGCGGAGGCTGCGCCTTCCGAGCTCTGGGGTTGCGGGGTCTGGCGGCAGAGTGAAGCCTCAGAGTGGGTGGCCAGGAGCGGTCGAGGGGCGCAGCCGCTGTGGAGGAGAAGAGCTGACCGAACACCACCCGCCCACAAGAGAGAGCTTTGCAGAAGCTCACCGGGAAATAACATGGAACTCGTGTTGATTACACAGAGAAACTGGCGGAAAGAACACTGTAAAGAGAAGTTCAGTGTACTGAATACAGAGTTCACGTCAGAGTTTCTGGAATTCAGGTTCAGAATGCAACCGTTCAGCTCCCATGACGAAGGCCTGAGCCTCAGTCCGAGGCCTCTTCTAAAGTTCCCGCATCTGACTCTAACCGTATGCTTTAAACCGCTGCTTCCACACCAACAATTAGCTCAGTCTGCCAAAGGGCCAACAACCTATTAGCAATCTACTTTAATAACGGAATTTAAATTCATTCATGTATACTAACAGAATAAATTATTTTCAGTCATACATCCGTCTATTGGTAAATGTACAATTATTTTCAATAAAGGGCCGACTTCTAACACAATACACCAAACCACTGAATCTTACTGAAAGGAAAAGTGACAGAAAAGACAAATGTTAGCTTAGTGAAGAATACCACCGTGCAGTAAGACATTTCACGCACATAACAAAAGCTTCACTCCTCCTTAAAGAATGACCAGCCTCGCCATGAGAACCATCTATTGTGCTCCGGGCCCTTCCTCTCTTTCAGGTGGTGAAGATTCTCAATTCTGACAAATGATGCTGCGGTTTCTTAGGCTCAGGGACATGGAGGGTTGTAGATGCTTTAAACTTACTGTCCAAAGTCATGAATTTGTTCATTGATAACAAAAGAGAAGAGGTGCTTGTTATTCAAATGTGCTGTTTGGGATTTTTTTTCAGTCAAATATTTATTCTTGTTTCAAATCATCAGGTTAACTCCAAGTCCAAATGTTAGAATGGGAAATTGTGATTGAGATTCATCTGTAAGCCTCCAGCAACAGTGACCAGCACTTCCTGGAAAACCTGTCGTTCAGACCACATCTGAAATACCTCTTAACCAGCAACGTGAGGGCCACCTTCAGGAAGTGACAGCCATCCACCTGAGCCTGTGCACTGCTTGTCACGAAGGTTTACACTCTCACAAGAAGTAGGATTTGACAGAAACTTTGCTGGCAGTAATTTAAAAAAATACCCATTTCACCTCCTTCCTAAATACTGCCTTCTTTCTCAGGTGATTCTAGATGTAAGAGTATATATGCTCTGTTCATTTCCCCCCTCTCCTCTTCCAAATTAAAGGGGGGGCGGGGGGGGCTTTTATCTCAAACTAGAGCTGTTGGTTAAGCAAACAAAAGTGAACAAAAAACGAATGCCGAAATATTTAGCCATTCTCACACTTGGCAAACACAGCCCCCAAATCCTCCCTAAACCTAACAGAGTCCGGGTCAGGGCAAGCTGAGATACTGAGGAATAAACAGCTTTCCCCGCGCTTCGCAGCCCGCAGCCCTCTGACGGCTGCTGTCAAGTCCTGCACCGAGACTTCGCAGACCTTCTGCCTGTCCCAGGCAAGGGGGGAAACTGGGGGGCACCAGCTGAGCCCTCAACGCTCTCCTCTGCACCCCTCCCAGCTCTTTCAACATTTTATTAACCCAGGAAAATGCAGACACCAGAGCTAGACAACTGCTCCAGGAACTTCAGCTTTTAACGTCTAAACACTCTTCTTCCTTCACCCAGTTTGAAAACATTAATGACTTTTTTTCCTTTACCAAAGATATCTGCAAAAATTGCATCAGTTCTTCTACCACGTTTTGTAAAATATTTAAACAGATGCATAATCCAAGGACAAGTCTTCTTTTACTTTAGCATAGCACATTAAATAATCCTCGATAAACACCTGCTGTTTCAGCATTTACATCAGATTTGCTACTTAAAGCCACAAAGTAGTAAAGTTTGAAGGGATATTTCCTCCCTTTTGGGACGTATTGAATTCTATTCACTTGGTAGTTTTTCAATTAGAAAAAACACTACCCTGAAGATTTTTTTCTTTTCATAAAAAAAACACAGAGTTCCCTTTGTGTAATTACTGCTGTCATCACGTTTCTGTATGAATTTCAGAAAGCCTGAACCGACTCAGCCAAGAGTTACACGAACTCAAGCTCTGAAGAGGAGAGAGATTTAAATATTCAGAAGGCAACAAGCGGTCACCTACTAAATGGCAAAACCACAATTTTGCTAGTTATCAAGTTGGAAAGGTTTCTCAGCCTAGAGGTCAAATACAATTGTGAATGCTTTTTCTAATTAGATTACAAATGGTAGGTAAAACAAATCTGTCATTAAAATAAAGTCATTTTTAATTTCCATCTCCCAGTGCTTTCTGAAGCCCCCAGTACATTTATTGTCTTGCTCTTAGGCACCCACGTCCTTCACTGCTGGTGACACAAATGGCGCTTCATTCACCCAAAGCCCTTCCCAAAGCAAACGACTAAAGACAGGGAGTCGGGGGGTTGTGTAATCAGGAGAGCCCCAACACTGAAAAAGAATCAGGGTGGAAAGAAATCCAAAACCAATAACTTCATTTTAAATGTAATTAACCTCTATTTACCCTTGGGAAGCATCTAGTGCTAAGCCAAGAGAAAAATGAATGACAGCTTTAAAATATATAGCAAATTTAGTTTTGAAGCCAAAATTGAACAAATAATGTTAGAACAAGTTTGTTCATAGATGAAAATAAGAAAAACACTTTCCTCTTCAATGTAACTATAGAAAGGACAGGATGAACACACACAGGGCTCCCTAACATGACATGGGGTGAGCACATAGAAGGTCCCTGACATGACACAGGTGAGCACACAGAGGGTCCCACATGACACAGGTGAGCACACAGAGGGTCCCGAGATGACGGAATCCCAGCCCCAGACCAGGACACAGCTGGCACCCAGCCCCCAGCATCACTCAAGGGCTTCCCCGGTCATGGGCATCTTGTGCAATCACTAATAACAGATTACAAGAAAGCAGATTTTTACAAACCCCGAAGTCTGGTCATTCCCAAAGGGAGAGCAAAAGACGAGAGCCGAGGCAGGAGGCCTGTGGCGATCCGAAAGTGACCTGAGCGTCTGGACACTGACAATTTATAAAACAGCTCCAGTTGCCTTTTCACTGATAAGGGTGCATCAGAAACACTCCCAAATATTACCCGTGGTTGGGGTCAATTACTGACTACAAATTTTAGCAAATGAAGGCAAACGAGAAGGAAACTCTCCTGACTTGGGCCAGTGCATTTCGGAAAAGGGAACCAGAGACCCAGTGTGATGCCGAGTTCAGGGGGCAGGAGCCCAAACAGGGAAGCCTCTGTCATCTGCTCCAGTCCCAGCACCACAAGTGGAGCCAGGAGGGCACGGGTCGTGTGGGCAGGTTCTGGGCGACAGGGACGGTAGGACAAGCAGATTCCACGTCCGGTGGCTGAAGAAAACGGTCACAGGTCCCCGGGCAGCCTCCTGGTTGTCAGGGGAGACCTGCCACGGAGCTGGAGAACAAGTCCGGGTGAGGAGGGGCTGCACGAGGAAGACCCAGCGGGTTCCGGGAACAAAATGCCACACCCAGCTCCTCCCTCCACTCTTGGAAGAACCTGCTCTGACTCAAAGGACAAATGGGCACACCAACTCCACACTTCCTAAGTCACTGGGGTCTCTTCTAAGAGCTCAAAGCTACATGGAGCAGAACACACAGACCAACGATATCCACAAATAAATCTCATGAACTTGTCAAATTGCACAGTGGATTGCCTATATCCTGACACTTCACGTTTCTTTAATTTTATGTAGAGTAAGAATGTATACACAGTGCTGCAGAATACACATTTTCAAAGGAAAAAATATTTTTTTAAGAAAGCACATCTATCCCAACAACACTGCAAGACCTGGCAGCTAAGTCACGTGGGTTTTTCTGCCTCTCACAAGCATCAACTTATGTAATTTTGGCCATTTTAAGGCAAGGGCTTTTTTTTTAATCCTAAAAATTAACGAATGCACCAACCTATCAATGATTATTATTATTTTAAATAAAGCTATGGCTTCTTGGGCAATTTAAAGTAAATCTCAGTTAAATTCAACACAATAATTACATACGCTAATAGTACCAAATTGGGTGGGGCTGCTCAGAATTCAGTAAGACTCCGCGGCGGGCCTGGAGACAGGGGTGTGCACCGGCTGGAACTCGGGGAGCAGCTGTCCCCGGAAAGGGGTGCGGGAGGGCCGCCGCCAGGCAGCGTCGGGATCTGCCTGTGGTGAGCCTGTCGTTCCGCGTCTCTGTGTCCCAACTTCTGGGCTGGAGCCCGAGGCAGCAGTGCGGCCCTGGGAGGGCAGGCCGGGCATCACCTCTCCACGGGCCCAGTGGAGGATCAGAAATCCAAGTCTGAGCAACAGGTAAGGAAAAAGCGTGATCGCAGAATTAAACCACTTAGGTTACAAGCAAAGTGGGGCTCCAGGGGCACGGAAAGGCAGAGAACTGAAGAGATGCAGAAGACACCAATCCAGTGCGGAAAGGGGTTGTGGAAATGACACGGGCACGGCAGAAGACAGAAACAGAAGCCGGGCTCAGCGTGGAGGACGAGCCAGGCCGACTCGAGGGGTGAGGCGCTGCTCCAGGTCTCCAAGGAAAGGACAAGTCAAAAGAGTTTAATCCACAGAGGGTAAAGCTCAGAAGGAGAGCCCCGATTATAAACCAAGAACTGGAATACATGAATAAAACCACCTAACTGAATTCTCCTCTGTCCAAATCTTTAAGTATAGATAATTCATTTTCGTAATTGCTTCACTGAGTTTTACCATATGAAAGAAGACAAAATGTCTTCCCAATATTGTATTTAGTTCTATAGCACTAAATATTTAATCATCTCGCCACCTAGTGTTTACACGGAAATCCTCTGCTGTTCCCATCTTCTTTAAGGATTTTAAGTTGGAATATGATGAGATTCCAGAATTCTTTGTGCACATTCCCAGGAGAACAACTGCAAGCTTTTTTACAAGAGTAAAGGAAAAGTTATGGTGATCAAATCTGGGAATTCATGAGGTTCTTCTGGGAAGAGAAAAAGTCCTTCTTGCATTTTCCCATCAATGCTTAATTTTAACTGACAGCACCTTGCCTGAAAGTCATTTAAGCGTAAGACACAAAACATATGTTGCTAAGAGATAACACTCACCTCTGAAATACTTTCAGGTAAAGCTGGAACCCTCAGCTGACTCACAAAGGCCTTATCTCAAGGTAACACCAGGTTTCAGAGAACCTTCTATTTCAATTACAGGCCAATCTTTTAAAATAAATTTAAAATCTGTTTGCATATTCTGTAGGACTGGAAGAATGGAAGGAGCCTACTGTTTTTTTTATGATGTTTAAATTTGCTTTGTGGACTCTACAACGACTATACCAGTTTAACAGTTCAAACACAGGACCAAGAATTCCCAAGAAAATGGTGACTGGCCACTGATATTTTTTTCACACATACTTAATTTATTTTTAACCAAGACTAAATAAAGATAGGTTATACACAGCAAAATCAATTTAGAACCAGACGAAATCTATCCACTAAAGGGGATGCATGATTAGGACAGATTTCCTCATGCTGCCAGGCTGGGCTGGTGGTTGGAGACCACCTGATGGTGAGCTGTTTCGCTCTGCTCTGTAGAAACCACCGGCACGGGGCATGCACACCCATGTTCATGGGGCTCGCCTTCTGGAATGGTCTGTGTCCAAAGAACGATCAAAGGGCTCCCGCACCTTCTTTGATTTCAACTAAGGAGTCACATAATGGCAAACTGGTTCCAGGCAGTTTCCTGCACCAGCTCCTAAACTCTATGCAGCCTTTATTTGTTAGGCCTCCACCTGCCAACAACCATCCACGTGTCACAAAGTAAGTGAAAAGGCTGTGGTCCCCACGCAAGCCTGGAGAGGCCTGGGGCTCCAAACAGAACAATGCTCCATCCAAGAGAAACCAACAGGATGGTGGCCACGAAGGGCTCCCTACCCTTCGCCATATAAATCCCGGACAGAACTAAACTTTCTGCCCTCGTTACTGGCAGATACGCCAAGAAGGCAACCCCGGAAGCATTATTTCTCAGGACACATTCTTTCGCTTTGCGTATCACAGTCCAATATGTTACATAATCCTACTTTAAGAAACTTTAAAGAACCGTGTTAGAAAAGGCAAACTTTTTTTTTCAGGCAAACAGACTAAACATGGTTTTTTCCCACCCTCAATAGAACTAATGACACATGTGCTTAACATGTTAACAAGTGTAAACGAGAAGCCAAACTCCACCAAAATGTTCTCCCCTTCTCCTCCTCAGCTAATCAATCTTCCAACATCCGCTAGTAGGAGGTCACCAAAATCTCCAGCCTAGCAATAAACAAAGAGCTGCTAAACAGGCTCTCACAGGCCAACTAGTAGGCTGAGAAACAAGCCCAGACATTTCCTGCGTGCACTGAAATAACACAACCTACCAGAAAAGATTTACCCACAAGAGACACTTCCTCTAGGGCTGCTGGACAAAGTTCCACGAGGATCGAAGCTGTGTGGAATAAAGCACAGGACATCCAGTTCATCTGAATTTCAGACAGACAAATAATTTTTTTGCATAAGTATGTTCCAAATATCTTATGGGACATGTTTATACTAAAAAAGGATTCACTGTTTTTCTGAAAGCCTAATTTAACTGGGTGCCCTGCATTTTTATTTGCTAAAACTGGTAACTCTTAACTTGTTCTCCTCTAAAACAAACACATTATTTGAATGGATTACTGCAAACGACTGTGTGAATTAGACACAGTCCAAAAAAAAATGTAAACACTGATGTAAACACACAGCATTATATACAAAGAGGAAAACTATTTTTTCATCTATGTACAGTGCCAGCTTACTGAGAAGAGTGGAATGCGTTCAAAGAAAAAGGAAAAAAGTTAGGAGGAAAAGCTAACAGTACCTTAAAAGACCCCAACCAGAGAGGTCCCTAAAAACCCATCCTGGGCTGGGGCGGGGCCTCTCGGAGTCCGTTCCTTAACAAGGAGTTGGGATTCCGGGATCCCCACAGGTTCCATCCACGCAAACCTTTTGTTTCTAGGTCTTACAAATCCCTCACCTGCTGGTACTCAAGATACACAGCAACTTGCTGTCCAATCAACGATTATTCTGTTTAAAACAAATTTGCTTTGGGAAACATCCATGAATGAACATTTCAGTCCCTTCACTACCCCACCCCACCCCACCCCCACAGGAAAGTAACAAGAACTTCTGGAATCGCCAATATCCAACCATCTATTGTGCGTAACCCTGTTTTTCAGGGCAAATGTGCTCAGAGTTCCAACTTACAATGGCACCATCCCTGTTCTACTGACAGGTGTGGAGGAGCCCCCGGCCCACCCACTGCTCCCGCCCCTGCTGGGGAAGGGGCTGTAAAGGGAGGGGCAGGGGCCCAGGCAAGGAGCAGCTCCTGCACTTCTCAGCCCCTCTCCCTCCCTCCGCTGTGGTGTCACCACAAGCACCGGGCTGGGGCCAACTGTGCTTTCACCAGCTCTACGGGGCCAGAGGAGCCATTGTGGGAGGGGGCTTCAGCTCTAAGCCTCAGATTCCTGTTCTTACCCCTAGTGGGTTACAGACGGAGTTTCAGTGAAATGCAGGTCTACACCGGGAAATTCAGGACAGGGCAAGGCTAATGATTCAAACTAGGAGAAAGGACTGACTATGGAATAAGTTATGTCAGAAAAACTGGATGTCAATATGGAAAAATTTTAAAACACCTCACAGAATACGTAAGACATTCCACATGGATTGAAGCAATGTGGAATAAAGCAAATATAAAACAGCAAACTAGATCAATTCAATGAAAATATTTCACAGTGGGATAGGGAATGTCTTTCTTAGTTGTTCAGAAAACGCAGAAATCATAAAGGTAAAAACTTTTTAGAATTCTACAATAAAAAATTTCATAAAGTAAAATATCAAATGAGAAACTGGGAGAAAATTTTTTACAGTATATATAAGGAAAGCTATGTGTCCATAATATATAAAGAGTTCCTACAAATGAATAAGAAAAGGACAAACAACACATTAGAAAAATATGCTTGGTAAATCACAGAAGAAATACAAATGGGCAGAACTTGTGAAAGAAATCAGAAAAATGAAAAATAATAAAAATACACCATTCTTCTTTCAGATAGGCAAACTTCAGAAAATTTAAAATATCCAAAATTATTGAGGGTGGGGGAAAGTGGACACACTCATAAGCTGTTGTTGGATATGACAATTACCACCTATCTGGCAGTATCTATCAAAACATAAAATGGGCACACCCCTCAAACCCGCAAGTTCATGTAAAAAATCTATCCTGAAATACTCCTAAGTGTTCCAGCAGGTCTATGACTGCACTGTATAGAAGGAAAAGGTGGAAACAACTTGAAAGTCCATCAATACACAAATACACTGTAATAATATTAAAATGGGCTATTAATTATACAGTTCAAAACACACAGTTCAAAAGAGCGAGGTTGAGGCTCATCTACCGACATGGGGAGATTTCCGAGTCATACTGCTTTGTGGAAAAAGCAAACTGTGGAACAAAACAAATAGAAGATCTTATTAAGTGACCGTCCCAATCAATGTATGCACAGGTACTTACATATGTCAGTGTATTTTAAAGACCTGGGAGGGTTCAAATAAAACTGGGGAGGAGGCAAGGGGGTGACAGAAAGGCAGGAGGGGATGATGTGATTTGAATTGTCCACAATCAGCAGATGTCCGTGAAACACTTGTAAATTTTCTGAAGATTGGGTCAAATTCTAAAATTAACCATATGCCAGGCATAGCAGGTCCTGCTGCTTCCCTGCGTCTGCCCCATCCCCACCCCCGTCACCATCGTGGGGGCCCAGGAGTCCCTGGAGAAAGGAGAGGAGATAAAGGGGGCCACAGAGCCAGGCCCTGGCCTGGGGAGAGGCAGCCTGGGCAGGGAGTGGGAATGAGGGGGTCCCCAGGTGGGAGGCGGGGTTGGGGGGGGGCCTGACCTTGTGGGACAAGACACTCCCCCCCAACCCCAGCGAGTTCCAGGAAGACGGAGGAGAGCCATTCCCACGGCAACCAGGGGGGCTGGCTCGGGACCCCAAGGAGGCAGGGCCACGGGAATGAGGCGCCCCGTCCAGGCCAAAGCCTGGGCCTCTGCCCCTGACCTGGGCCAGGAAGGTGGGCTGCACAGGTACACTCAGGGGTGCCCCTACGGCCACAGACCCAGGTGTATCATCCACTGCTGCCCAGCACACTGACTGGTCGTGGATGCATCGTGGGGGTTTCATGGCACCCTAAGTTTCCTTGCTCCCCTTTGCCCACTGCCAATAGGAAGAAGGGGTGGAAATGATGGGGGAGATGGAGAGCAGAGGCAGGTGTGTGCTTTGAGGGGTGTGGACACCCCCCCACCCCCCCTCCAGGAAAAAAAACAGCCCCCTCCCCCCTTCCCCTCTGCAAAAATGCCCTAAGCTTACCGGGGTGGCACAGCCCTAAACTTTCTGCAAAGGGCAACATCCGTGAAATATCAGATCTTTAAATTCACAGAAAAAGAGCTGACCCAGAATGGAAAATAAATGCATAGAGCTGTGGGTATTTAAAAGGTGTCAAAGAACCTAATGTCTGTCAGGTGCTGTCCAGCTGCTCCGGCAGCTCTGCAGAACCAATTTTATCTCTTCCTAAACGTTCAGCATCAAGCCCTTTGGTCACTCGTTTTTTTAAGCAACATCAAGAATTTATCTCTACGTGGTTTGCCGGGTTATCTTTCTAGGGTACTGTTCACCCGTCGGAATTGCAGGGATTCTTTTTCTTGTTGTTATAACATATAACCGGACCAGAACTGTCACGTTCACAGTTTGCAAAAAATTTCAAAGTCAATACTTTGCAATTCCTTTCTTCACCCCTGAGGTTCAGCAACTTTGGAAGTCATCTTCAGGGTGACACATTTAACTGCATTTCAAGGCCATTCCTGATTCTTCTCTAGCAGTCAAGAAGGTTTACAACAAAAAGTTTTTTGAGAAAAAGCTTTTATACCTTATTTCCAACCTCATATCCTGTGCTACCGTATTTCATCATTTTTGAAAATGCAGTGCTCAATAACAGTTCATCAAAATGGAAATTTGTAATCTACCTGCTGGTACCATTTTCTAGTCCAACAGCAAAATAATCTGTATAAATCATATCTCACTAATCATTTAGCAATCAATTTAAAAAAAGAAAGTAACATTACAGATGAGTTTTAAATCAAATGAAATGTTAACTAGAAGCCAGACTGTAAACCCAACTATCATTCTAAAATCAAAAAGATGTTCTACACCAGTCCAGTTAATGAACTCCAATTAATGAACCAGTCCGATAATGTTCAATTATCGAATCATCCTACGTAGGCACAACCAGATTTTGTGATGTTGGAGGAAGCCGCCATTCTCCAGCAAGTTGGCAATACCAGATTCACACACACACAGAATTTCCCAAAGACGATCAACTCATCAGGTGTCACCATCGAACTGTCATGCAAATGTTATATTGTTATCACCGATCAGGATATTAAATGAAAACAGTAATCATCCTGAATTTGGAAGAGTTCATTCTCAGTGCTGAAAGTAACTATCCTGGAGTTTGAAGAAGGAACATGACTAATACTCAGCTCTGGCATGCGGTCGCAGTTGATTCGTCTGGGGGGGGGGTGGCGGCCGGTAGCTAAATCCTAGGCTCCCAGGCTTGCTCTGAGGGTACCGGCGGCGGGGGCTCTTTCCCGGAGGCGAAGGCGAGGCGGGGGACTTGGCCAGGTCCCCGGCGGGGGGGCGTGCAAGGTGTGGAGGGCGGCGAGAAGGAACAGGCAGGACACGGTTCTTTTAGGGTCATAGAAGAAAACTAAGAGAGAGCTTTATTAGGCGAGAGCACAAGCTTATATTGGGCGATTAGAGGGCGGGGTAGCTGTAGAGGTCGAAGGCTTGGATTGGTTCAGAGAGGACGCAGAGGTTGATAGACAAGGGGCGGGAGTTGTTCTGGTAACTGCGCATGCGCACTGACGGTGGGGGAGTTGCTCTGGCAATGGGGAGTGTCAGGGGCAAGATAAGGGGGTGGGGAAAAGACGGTTCCCTCCGGCAAGCCTCCCCCAACGGTGGTATTTTGGGTGAGGAAATGGGGCCTGCCTCCGGCTCCACTTTCCCAGGCCTGGGGGGCTGTGGAGGGCGCTGTCGCCCGTGCCCACCACCCTCCCCAGGGGCTGATCAGGTCCCCCAGCCCAGGCCCGCCAAGTCGAAGCACGTGATCAGTATCCCGCACTGGCACATTTTTCCTGCAGCATATTTGGGAGCTAACAGCCCAATGTCTCCCTAATCTCTGGAAATACTTCTTTCAAACCAATGGCTTCTGAGTAAATAAGACAAGAGGGGAGGCGTGCTCTCAGGGGGTATCGCCACATCCACTGCACATGCAGAATCAGGCCAAATTCCACGAATACCACTATTACTTCTTACTGCTCCTCCAAAGAGGACTACCCCTGGCTTTGTGCAATTCTAGGGAAATATACATCTAAAGCCACAAACCATTCTAATATGCAAAAGCTTATGCAAATTGCATATGCAAACACTGGCTCCTCTTAGTCGCCCAGGAAACCCCCCTAAAAATTGACCTCAGATTAGGTCTGGCGTACAGGAAATTATCTAATAAATATCCAAATGAAAAACACTCCAGTCAGAAATGAAAAAGCAAGAGCTGTTCCAGAGAAGGGTGCACGACAAAAACACTTATCAAATATAACTTAAGTGCTTGAAAGGAGGGAGTCTAGCCTGTAAATAATTCAGAGTGCCTACCATGAAAATGCACAGCAACAAGGAGGCAAAGCACAGAGCACACGACTTGTTCGTTTAAAGGAGCCAATGCCACCGAAAGGGATCGTCCTGGGTGCACGGCCGGGCTGGCAGGAGCCATGGATTTCAGACCCCAAATCCCCGGCAAGGAAGAGCCCCCACAGTCACGGTCGGGCACAGGCAGCCCCAGACCCCAGAGCCTGGGGCCCGCGTCCTCACGTTCCGGGCCTGTTTGGACCGTCCTGCCATGTGCTTAAGGAGGCTTCCCCGGGAAGGAGCAAGCTGCCGGGCTCTGTCCCGGGCTCCTCCAGGTCCTGGGGTGCACGGTTCCCACCACATGTGGCAGCCCCCTGCACCTGGCTGGACACAGCATCTGGGTTCTCCCCACAGGGTCAAACCTGTCTTCTCACCCAGCCTCTGCTGGTGGGTGACCTCTCGTCACATCCTTGGCTGCCCGCTGGCTTTCAGACGCCCTGCCCGTGTCGCCGAAGCCTTGGCCCCGGGAGCCCAGCTCCCCGGTGGGGTTCCCAGCTCCCCGTTGGATGGGACCTTCCCCCCATCCCAGGTCCCTGGGTCTCCCCACAGCCTCTGGCCCCCTTGGGGTCCCAGGACACAGAGCCTCTCCCTAATGAGGGCGAACGACCCAGACCTGACCCACATCTTCCAGCCGTGAATTTGTGGGAGGTCCGAGCGGGACCACTTGTCACCAAGTGTCCCAAGTCACTTCAGCTCACAAATCATTCTGCTGGAGGCCCCAGGGGCACAACGCAGCATGCAAAGGGCCAAAGAGTGCAAAATGCAACTTCCCAGCATCCCAGTCAAAGTCTGACAACTCACCATCAAAGTAACAAATCCACACACATTCTAAACAGCAGTGATACCATTTTACCTTCACATGGTGCTTTCAATGCAAAATCGTGGTTTGAGCCCAAACATTCATTGAAATACTAAATATCAGAGGAGTCATGACCATTACCTTGCTAATCACTTATTATTATCGGATAATACAGTGTCTAGATGTCCAAACGGAAATGACCACTGAGTATTTCAACTACCCTTGTGCAAGATGCGGCCCCACAGCACAGGACATTCCCCAATTCCACTCCCTCTCAACTCGGAAGACGAAGCTAGTTCAAGGTTGAGCAGCCACCCTCCCTCAGTCAGGAAGACTGCGAAGATGAGAGCCAGTGAGAAAATAAGAGCACAACAGAAAGGCCACACGCTCCTACCTATGCTCTGAACAAATAACTGGTATCGGTACAAAGAAATGGACTAAGAGGTTAGAATGCCGGCAGCCAGATGTGTCATGTCACATGTGCAAGATGCACTGCACAGCAGATGTGGCCAGGGGCCACTCGGTGGACACGAGGGTGCAACGTCTCCAGGGTGGCTCTGAGACAAAGCACCACCACCTCTGAGTGACAGGGCACCCAGGGGGCACCGTGGCCCCTCCCTGGTGGGAACGCACTGCTCCCCAGCTCCGGGACAGCACCGCCCCCAGCTGGCCCGGAAACCACCTAGCAACTGTCAGCCAAGCCCCCCAGCCAGCAACTTCCAGCGTTTCTGTGCTGTCCATGAGCAACAGATGAGTTCAACAAAAGCACCTGCCGTTCCCAGAGGCTCCTGTTCTTTCTTGCAGCTGATCAGCAACTGGTGGTTTCAGATGTGAAATCAGTACAGCCTCCTGCAGACACACCCCTGCAACCCCAGCTCTCCACACAGAGCCCCACACCGCTCAGGCATGGGGGGAATGAGCCTAATTGGGTCATTTCTACTCACCATTACTAGACAAATCCTACAAGGTGGGATCCTTACATTTCCAGTAAAAAGTAAACAAGTAGCAAGTGTCAAGTCCGAATTGGAGGTTTCCAAGCGTCCCACTTTTTAATGACAAAATAGCAAAGGTGACATTTAAACCACGTGGAAGGATCCCAAAATGGTAGCCAGCAACAACTCATACTGCAAACGCAAAAAATTCTAACAGAATGAAGAAGTGAAATAGCAAAGAAATTTAAGATGTGAAGCAAAGACTAAAAATCATGTCAAATAAGAATCTATAAACACAGTGCATCCATTGGTACTGGAACACAGAATATTAGCTTCACCTTTAGCTGACACTCACTCAACGTTTACCGTGAGCAGCATCTATGTAACAGAAAAGACCATCAGTCCACAGCACCGAGCTCAGGGTGACCGGCCGCAGCTGAATCCCTCTCTCCACCCGTGGACAGGACACGGGACCGCGGCACCTGGAGGGATGTCAGCGACGGCATGAGTGTGCACCTTGGCCCTCCGCTCCGAGGCTGGGAGCTGGAAGCTGGAGACGCCAGTGCCGGTTCCAACTCTAACACCAACAAAAACCGTTGCATGTATCAGATGCCACTGCGGTGGCAAGCGCTGCCTGCCATTCTGGAAAGGAGGAAACTGGAGACTCAAGGAGGCTAAAGAACTTCCCTAAGACCAAACCACTACTCAGGGGTAAAAGCGGAATGAAAATCCAGGTTCCTGAGTCCAAGCTCACGTGCATTCCACCACGTCATGCTGTCCTTCAGGAAACAGAAAAAATAAAAAAATAAAAAATACAGCTCTGAGTGAATTATAAGACTTTCTACACTGAAGTGGGGAGACCAGGCATCCCTCCGTTCCCTCCCGGCTCTACAATTCTGCGATTCTACTCTGTGTTAAAGACAGAGGGAGAATAAATCAAGTGTTTGAACTTCCCTCAAAAACCAAAGCGAGTGTGTTCTGTATGTTTTACAATATTGACTACGTAGATCCCGTATGTGTTTCTCGTGATAGGAAGAAATCCCAGGGTATAATTTTTGGAGTCAAATGTCGTTCACAGTATAATATACTCATTCTGGTGAGTTCAGGGAATGTGGTACTGCATTTGAGCAGATATTAGCATGCACATCATGCACAGATTATCATGTTTAAAGGATGAGAATACGGTAAAGTGTACTTATAAAATACTATTCTCATCATGTCATCCTCCTTTGGTAACTCTGAAAGCATACCCGGTGTGACAGCACCTCAAGACAAGCCTTAGGAACAACAACTTCCATGCCTGAATGTGTGGGAGCACTGATTAAGAGCGACTTCTGGTTGCCAGGATGTTAACTAAACCACAGGGCACTCTCCATATGATTGTCAAGTACATCTCAGCATTTTTTATAATGCATTTTGCTACATTCTTCAACTCGACAGAAAATTAATGAGGATTTTCAACTCTTACTTTATTCCCAAAAAAGTAAATTTCCCAGGATTCAGTACAGTGTAAAAAAACACTGAGCATCTTCACAACTCGTGTTTGGCTCAATCTGTTGTCAGCCTCACGACGACTACTCTTTGGTCTACATGGTCTCTACTCCCAGTTCACCTCCATCGCCATTTTCAGACATTCCTTGTGGAGTCTTCCTCACCTGAATCAGTGTGGCCCTGTTCTCTGGATGCTCTCTTGCTTATTTTTCTTCCAGCGAGACAAAGCGTGTTCACGAAGCCATCTTCAGCTTGGCTCGGGCCACGTGGCAGTTTGTCTCTCGCTTTACGGCTTGGCCCTCACACTCACCTTCACCGCATCACTGCCAGAGCTCCAGCTGCTTGTGGACATTTACTAGATATTCTTCAAAATGCACCTTGCGCTGCCAGGGAGGTGAAGAGATGGAGCAGACTGAGGGAGTCTTTCCAGTTACTAAAAAGAGCAGCCTCCTCCTGATTTGTACCAACTCTGCAAGCTCGTGTTGAGTGCAGGGCCCTTCTGTCCCCTACCTCCCCTTCAGAAAGATGACTTTGCTTTGCTCTGTGCCAAGGGGTGGTGCTTCTTTGCACTGAATCCCCCCCAGACGAGTCCGAGTGGCTTCCCCAGGTAAACTGCCGTGACTTGCAGTGTGTGCTCTGACGGCCCCTCGTCTCCTTTTATTAAGTCCTCTCCTTGGTGCACAGCCCTCTTCTTTGCTGTCTCATCTTTAGCCTCTTCAGTGGGATGACCGGTGAAGTATTTACTTAGGCAAAATTGCCTCCCTGTCTGACCACCAAACGTGTTGGGTGAGCACGCCCACCCTCAGAGTCTGAGATTCTAACGGTGCCACCCTAGGTGGCCCGCAGCCCCCCGGGCCCCTCCTAAGGAGAACAGCATCTTTACAAGACCGGACCCAAAGCACAAAGGGGAGAATGCATTCAGCTCGAATGACTTCTGCTCTAAACTGAAGCAAACTCAAACAATAATTCACATATAAAAGCTTCCCCACCCCCAGCCGGCTCAGCTACCAATGGGCAAAGACCCCTCCCCACCGCCCCCCACATTCCATTCCTACTTTTCTAAGACTCATCCTAAATCCTGTTTCAATGGGTGGACATAGAGAAACATCTTCTCCCTAAGCTACCCTGTGAAAAAGGAGGGCGAAGGGCTATTTAACCTCTTGCTTCACAGCCTCCTGCAGCCTGATCCCCCAACCCTCATCTCTCAAACGTGGTCAATCGGCCAGTCTCAAAGCCCATCTTCAGCTAAAGTGTTTACAGTGAAAGACGGCCGGCAATTAATTTCGGGGGGAAAAAGCCGGCACTACCTACTGGGGGAGGAGGAAGTAAGGAAAGAAATACAGGACAATGGAGACTTTCTGAAGGTACACCCATTTCTTTCTGTGAAAATAATTATCTTTCCTTCTCTTAACCATATTTTCTTTCTTCTGATCACTCACCCCACATTTCTTCAACCTGCTTATGATCCTACTTTTCTATTTTTCTTTTCTTTAGATTGTATTTTTCTTTTCTTCAGATTAAACCATATAACATGCCATTTTTGTGGGTCAAAAACAGTCAAATACTGACAAGTCCATGACCTGCTCTAAAACTTGAAGTTTTACTTCCTACCAAGTTGCAACAAGTATCCAAACACAAATGGAGAGGCCAGGCTCAACAGAACATGGCTTTGATGTGACTGAAGACGTCAGCAGAACAAGAACGGGTCACAAGTTGCGGGAGTCAAATTATTACTAACCTCAACGATATGCAGATAAACAAGAGTAAAGGGCTCCTCGCTGCCTTGGCTTTAAACACACGTTTTCGTCCACTCCCAGCCCCAAGCAACGCAGCCCCAAGGGGCTTCTCCCAGTAGCGGGACCCCACAGCCAGGTTACCTGGCGGCAGCGAACTTCGGAAGATGCTCTCAGTCTCTCGGGCACTTGGATAGTTCACAAAAAATGAAGGGCTGTCAACTTGAAAGGTGAAATCACTGCCCTCCCCCCTACGTGGGATCAGACACCCAGGGGAGTGAATCTCCCTGGCAACGTGGAATATGACTCCCGGGGAGGAATGTAGACCCGGCATCGTGGGACGGAGAACATCTTCTTGACCAAAAGGGGGATGTGAAAGGAAATGAAATAAGCTTCAGTGGCAGAGAGATTCCAAAACGAGCCGAGAGGTCACTCTGGTGGGCACTCTTACGCACACTTTAGACAACCCTTTTTAGGTTCTAAAGAATTGGGGTAGCTGGTGGTGGATACCTGAAACTATCAAACTACAACCCAGAACCCATGAATCTCGAAGACAGATGTATAAAAATGTAGCTTATGAGGGGTGACAATGGGATTGGGAAAGCCATAAGGACCACACTCCACTTTGTCTAGTTTATGGATGGATGAGTAGAAAAATAGGGGAAGGAAACAAACAGACAAAGGTACCCAGTGTTCTTTTTTACTTCAATTGCTCTTTTTCACTCTAATTATTATTCTTCTTATTTTTGTGTGTGTGCTAATGAAGGTGTCAGGGATTGATTTAGGTGATGAATGTACAACTATGTAATGGTACTGTAAACAATCGAAAGTACGATTTGTTTTGTATGACTGCGTGGTATGTGAATATATCTCAATAAAATGATTAAAAAAAATAAAAAAAAAAAGAAAGTGTACAGCCAGTGGGAGAAAAAAAAAAAAAAAAAAAAAATGAAGGGCTGCTAAATGCTTTCTGGCTGAATTGTATTTGGGCCCGTATACTCGAGGTTCACATGTTAATTGTGGGGCAATCCTCAGTGTTCCTATGACAACTTCAAAGCTCGCTGTTTCCCCTTTGTGTTTGGAAATGTTGATTTTTATAAACTTCAGTCAGATGCCCTTCCAATTCTCTTCGTTCCCAACTAAAAGTTTTAGTTTTTACTAACTGCAAAAGTGTGTTTTCTATTGATGCCACGTGCCTCTGTCAATCCAGGATCTAAATCTACCTCAGAAACATACTTCTGGTTACTGAGTTTTATTTGCAATTTTGCTCTTCGAGTACTTTAAGTTAGTAACTGGGACTCCTGAGAGTCTGCCTTGGGTGGAAAAAAAAAGCAATGTGACTTTCCCAGCTTTCCAAAGCAGGAGAAGAGCAACACTTTTGCATGTTTCACTAAAGAAGTAAGTTTTTTTCAGTTAATCTGAAAACGTAAGTTATTTCTAAAACCAATTCCTGAATGTCAAAAAAAAAAAAAAAAAAAACTGCTGGATAAAATTATGGAACAATCGCAATATACTGGAAAGAGATGTGAATTCTGATTTCAGCCTTGCCAGACGTAAGTTGATTTGTCCTTATGGAGAGCTACTTCCATCCTTTGTCCCTCAGTTTCTACGTATCTGCTCTAACAGTTTTATCCAGTCATCTCTGCAGAGTTCTATGGGAATTTAAAATAACATAAAAGTTTAAGGCGAGTATTTTCCAAAGTAGCATATGATTTTCAGAAAAGACACACTACAGATCAAAATAGAGGATTCAAAACACCCAGTTTCTTTTCCAAGATAACTGCTTGAAAGGTTTACCAAATCCTACAAAGCAGAGCATTTTGTGAGGAGGTAAATCAGCATCACAGTCTCTCCCCTTAAGGAGCACCCACGACTCAGCCCCCTCCTGCTGCTCCTGCCCTTTGGTGGGGCTGCTCTGACGGAGAAGCTTGTGCTCTCGGGAGGGAAAGCTGTCCTTTGGGTTTCAAAAGTGACCTGAGGAGCCCACAATGCTTTGGCTTTTTAAGCTTCTGTCAGGCCACAAATTTCTTTGGCCACTCAATAAGCTGTAATATTTTATTTATTGTCTTCTCTTCTTTTTGCTAAATTCAATTACAATGCACAATCTTATTACAGAACCATTTGAGGCATGAAATGTTTCAAAAAATAAATTGCATACAAAGGAAAACATATATATTCTCTTCAAGAAGTAAATGATGACTACTAAAATTTAAGGAACCTGGTGGGGGGAGTAAATTCCAATATATAATAAAAGACTTGATCTAACTTCTTGATTCAAAAAGCACTACTTAATTAGCTTATTATTAATCATTTGCCTGCCATCATAATGGATGGAAGCGAGGCCTAAGATCTTTTCCAAATATTAAAAATGAATCCTCAAAATGTGTGTGTTTGGGGGGGGGGGTGGTGTCAGTGGTCTCCTAGTATGTGATCCAATGTTCTCCAAAAAGCAGGCATAGTATTATCGGAACATAACGAGTCAAATACATAGTTGTAAAAAGAAAAAGAAAACCAAGAATTAAACTTCAAAAAAAACCATTCAGGGGTCACAATTGTCCACCAAGTTTCACATCACAAACTGTTCATCAGAAATGCACAAGAACTCAACTGAATGAGCAGTGAATTTTCGCAGACTAGTGTGTCCTCCTGCCTCCTCACCCCAGGACTAACGATGAAGGAATGAGAAGCAAAGTGTGGGTTGACGCATAATGTATTATCATTCATATACCCACATACACAACTATAAATGCACATGTAGATTCAGCCTGGGTTGATCTAAAGGATGAGAGAACCCACTTTTTCCCTATGTTTTTGTTGTCTCAATATGTATTAAAACCTAATAATACTATCATGTAATACACTGTATAAGCCCACAATGATTAAACTCCATTCAAAAGATGTGGCTAATTCTCCAATATGGAAAACTATGCAGATTGTCTTTGTGTTTCAAAGAAATGCACTGGGGTCATTTTGCTCATGAAAGAATGTAAGGAGCCCTGCAGAAGCACACTGCTTACCATCATTCTCCAACTGTCAGGTAGTAACAAACCCATTAACCAATTTGTGAGGAGAAGAGAGAAACATCCCTGGCTATGTAGGAAAAGTTACAAGTTCCTTAAAAGAAACATCACCTTCCACTTAAAAGAATTACCCAAACACAAATAATAATGAAGAAAATATCAAAATGCTTACACTTTTTTTTTTGAAAACTAGGAAAATAAAAACAAAGTTGTCCAAGCTCCTTTAAATATTCATGTGTCTGCTATCTGCAAAGTCATCTACTCCAATTAGCCATCTCTAAACCCACAGGGTTACTTGAATCCAAGGAGATTAATTATAACTGCACACCAATCTGAAGTTACTCTTCTATGCATCTGTGTGCTGTGCGGGAGAACAAAGGATACTGTGTGTGTGTATGTGTGTGTGTCTATGCACGAGAGTGAACCTGTGTGTGCTGTGGATTAGAAAACAGGATCTGGGACCCACAACGAGGAGAAGGCCCACCTGGGAGTGCCCACCGCTGTTTTTCGTTGGGAAATCAGGGACGCCTGGGAGAGAACATCAGTTCAAGAGGCAAAGGGTGCTAACTTATTCACACAGGTGTGGCTAACTAGCAAAAGAAGCAGGCAATGTAGATGGCAGGTGCACACAGAGTACCTGAGTGCAAGGGTCCTATGCCTGGTTACCTGGGTGCAGAGTCACCTGGACACGGGGCTACCCAGGCACGTGCTCCTGGTGTGCGGGGTCAACTGGGAACGGGGCCACCTGGACATGGGGCTACCTGGGCCCAGGGCTATCCGGGCTCGGGGCTTCTCGGGGACGGGACTGCCTGCACGTGGGCTACACGGGCTCGAGGCCATCTGGGTGGGCGCTACCTGGGCGCAGGCCTTCAGGGCGCGGGAACCTGGGCGCGGGCTCACCTGGCGCAGGCTCGGGCGCGCCCTCCTCGCCGCTGTCGTCGGCCAGCAGGCCCGAGGCCGGGGAGTCGGCGGCGGCGCAGGCCGAGCCGGGGCTGCTGGGCTGGCTGGCCGAGTCGCCCTCGCTGAGCGAGCCGCAGCGCGCCCGGGGAGCCCCGTCCGCCAGCGCGTCCCCCAGCGCGTCCCCAGCGGCGGCGCGGCGCGCACGGCGGTGCACGCGCGAGTGCAGCACCATCTGGTGATAGGTGCGGAAGATCTTGCCGCACTCGAAGCACTCGGACGACTTGCTCTGCGCGGCGCGGCGGCTCTGGCGCGAGGCCGGCCGGTAGTCCAGGTCGGGCCCCGGCGGGAGGCCGTCCCCGGGGCCCGCCGCCTTCTTGCGCGGGTGGCCCGGCGCGGCCGGCGCGTCCTGCTCGCGCTTGCGCTTGTCCTGGCTCACCAGGATGTACTCGCGCCGGTCCCTGTCGAAGGCCACGTCGGCCCCGGCCAGCGCCTCGTCCCAGCCCCCGTACTTGAGCAGCTCGGCCGGCTCGGCCACCTTGCCCCGGGTGGCCAGCTGCCAGGCCTGGTAGCTGTTGACCGGGTCGAGCTCGGCCACCCTCCTGCCCGAGGGTGCGCTGGGGGGTCCGCCGCCCGCCGCCGAGGGCCGCAGGTTCAGGCACTGCAGGAAGAGCTGCTGCGCGGCCGCGGGGTCCGGGCCCCCGGGCGGCGGCGGGGCGCGGCCGGCTCCCACCCGGCGGTGGATGGCGTTGTGGGCGTTCAAGCTCTCCAGATTTGTAAACAGGTTGCCACACTTAGTGCAAACTTCGTAGAGGGACAGGCCGGTGACGATGGTCTCCTCCTGGACCACGTTGTTGATGGTGGCGATGGGGTCCAGCTCGCCGCGGGGCCTGTTCTTGCCGCCCGTCTTGGGGCCGTGCGCCTTCATGTGGTTCTTGAGGAACCAGGGCTCCTTGAAGCGCCGGCCGCAGATGTGGCAGCCGTGGTCAAAGGAGCCCCGGTGCTTCTTCATGTGCGCCTTCAGGAACCAGGTCTGGCTGAAGGCCTGGCCGCACACCTCGCAGGGGAACTCCCCGGGGCTCGGCTCGCTGCGGCCGTTCTCGGCGCAGGCCTCGGGGGCGCCGGGCGGCCCCTGCGCGGTGATGTGGTCCTTCTCGATGTGGCTGAGCAGCGACTCCTCGCGCACCGTCACGTAGCTGCAGAGCCGGCACTTGAAGGGCTTGTGCGCCTGCTGCACGTGCTGCTCCAGGTCCTTCTTGCGCTCGAACCGGCTCTTGCAGAAGGAGCACTGGGCCGCGGCCGCCTTGCCCTCCCCCGCGGCCTCGGGCTCCTTCCGGCTGCTCCTCAGCAGGATCTTGCCGACCTCCAGCGGCGCCGCCCCGTTCAGGATCTTGTTGCAGGCCGAGGAGCTCTTGGTGGGGCTGGTGCAGCCGCCCAGGCCCTCGGAGACCCGCGACTCGGCCAGCTGGGCCTCGCCGGCCTCAGGCCCCTGCCCCTGAATCAGCGTCCCCGTCCGGTGGCTGCGGATGTGGATCTTCAGGTTGCCCTTCTGGGCGGCCCTGTGGCTGCAGTAGGGACACTTGTAGGGCTTCTCGCCCGTGTGCTTGCGCATGTGCTGGGACAGGGAGCTCTGGAAGGGAAAGCTCTTGCCGCAGATGCAGCAGCTGTGGACCACCATCTTGTCCCCATCCAGCTCGTGGCTCCTGCCGGCCTTGCTGGGGCTGGAGCCCACCCTCAGCTCCGTCTCAGCCTCTCGGCTTCGATCCATTGGGGAGACTATGGCATGAGCTGCCCAGGGGCGAGGTCACAGTTCTGTTCGCCCGGAGGTGGGCAGAGCTTTCTAACAGGTGGTCCTGCGGGGACAGTATTTTATCTCTTCATTTTCAGACGTGGCATCTGCTTCCCAGCTGCAAGCGACGAGCCTGCTAGGATTAGGTTCCTGCATATTCTAAGCGGAGGGCATGCCCAGGCACCAAGCACCTGAAACAGAGAAGACATAAAGGCCTCGTGAGCAAAGCTTCCAGAGGAAACGTGTATGCAGTGGTGTCAACGACAGCCATCCAGTGCATCCTCCTGGAAAACGTTACTCCAACACCAATGAAAGTGACAATAAAAATGCAAGTACACAAACAAGCAGCTGTTTCCCTTTTAAAATATCAATAATTAACTACTGACAATCAAATCACTGTGTGCTAAATAAATTAACTAATTGTAACTAAAATGGTTTTTTTGTTACTAAAAAGGGATCAAGTCATTAAGGAAGCACTGTCTGGAAGTGAGAATTACAGGCTCCAGGACAAGTGGTGTCCATGGAAATAAGAGACAAAGAGAAACAAAGCTAGGAGGAGAGAAGGCAAAGAAATGGAAGAGAAAGACAGTGAGGGACAAAGCAGAGTCCATGGTCCATCAGCTGCAAAGGCACTTTACAATTGCTAGAATCATTTTACAAAGAATCGAGCCTCATGATTAGCAGTTCCATATTAGCAGATTCACCTACCCACAAAAATTGGTTTGTAAACCCAAAATCACTATAAGTGGTGTCTTGTACTCATTTGCAGACGTATGCAAAGCAGCCCGATGTGCACGCTCCCAACTGAGGCTGAACGAGGCGACTCAACGGCTTCGGTTTAGCTCATGCTGTAAACAAGCGTCCTTTTGGCAGTCTACTTAGTGCCACATTTTTCTCAGGTCTCTGCTTTTCATTGGTGATTTCACTGTTAAAGTGACCCTGAGGCATAGTGCCGAAGTGCTGTCTAGTGGTCCTGAGTGCCAGAGTGCTGGGATGCACTTTGTTCAGGAATGAATTACGGTGCTGTCGGCTTCGAGGTCCATGTTCACGAATCACAGAAACACATGAACCAGGCTCTGTGTTGATCAGATGAAGACAATATGACTAGAGGACCTTAACCTGTATTTTCCTGGGTGACTAGAGGACCCTAACTCGTACTTTTCCAGAGCCGAGGTTCAGGATTAGCTACTTCAGTTTCACAGTTGGGCTTTCAAGAGCCCAACCACTGCTAATAATGAGAATCAGCTGGGTAATGCTGTGTTTGGATGAGAAGAAAATGAGCCCTCAATTAAGAAGGTAGATACTTCATAAGGGTGAGGAAGCATCACCCAAACAGAATCCGAAGTCCAGGAAGACTCTGCGGGCAGAGCTGGCTTCCCTGATGCCAACACTTCTAAGCAAGGCCATGGCGGCATGGAGGGGCAGATGCGCGTCCTTCACTTGCTCTCAGATGAAGCCCAGACACCTCGGCCTGACCCCCCACACCCTGCACGTGCTGATCCAGCCTTCTCCCACCTGCAAGAGCACCTACCTCTTCTCAGCCAGAGGGGCCTGTGGGCCCAGCACAGGGTGTGCCAGCACCCGGGACAGGCAGACTTTCCAAAAACAGGCTATAACCTCAGAAAAGAAGTTGTCTTCTGAAAACACAATTACAATCTCCTACAGACTAAGTTAAGAACTCATATTTTAAATTTTATAAAATATGAAGCAGCTACTTGTTTCTGGCTTTGAAGGTGACTGTCTATCCATGCATCTCTTTTGTTCAAATAGTCGAGGTTCCCTTTCAGAAGAGTCTTAGGCTGGGAGTCTGTGCTCGCTCTGATTTGTCTAAACCTGCAATGTGTCCCCTGCAGCAGGAAAAACAGACCTATAAAATGCCAGACCCCAATTCCCAGCCAGACCCCAGGGTGAACCCTCACTTCATCTTTTAAAAAGCCTTGTGGCAGGCACAGCTCAGACCCAAGTGGCCGGAGACCTCGGCACTGAGAACTGTGTGGCCAGCTGGCCGCATCACTGCGAGTGCATGCTTCTGTCTGCTGGTCATCTGTCCCCCACCCCCCGGGCAGTACATGCTGGGAGAGAGATGTCAGCGCTGCCACAGCCGGGTAACAAAAGAATACCACTGAGAGGGTGGAACGGGCAGGGGCATCTGCTCTGAATCCAGCGGACACATGCTAGGTGGGTCACCAAGACACCCCCAAAGGAGGAGAATTCTATTCCCCCCACTTCCGCACTGGGGGAAACAGCGCCAACAGAACACCAGAGAGGGCCACATGTGGCCTCTATCTCCGAACTTCTCCTCCCACAAACAACCATGCAAAGGCAAAATCCTTGTTGAGAATTACATAATTTAAATATTCTTTCTAGAAAGCCCCATGCTGTCAAGTTTCCCAGGCACCTAAAGACACACACCCAATCTGAGCATCATACCTTGAAAAAGCAAGACAAGGATGGTTCCAGGCAGTGACTTCCATGATAGTCAGAGCCAGCAAAGTGGACCCAACTCAGAACTCAAGTCCTCGTGGCTGACAGAGGGGCAAGAGGAAGGAGGGAAAAAAAAATCCACCCAAACAAAAAGGCCTCCCCTGACACCGGATAAATAAATGAGGCAAGCAGGAACGCTTCTTAAAATGAACTTATTTTCTCAAACCCTTTTGGCCTTGGCACAGTGGAAGAGGGCTGTATTTTATTCTTGATGATTTTACAAGGCCAATGATTTACATCTATCCACTGCTATCCTCAGGGCTTATTTTTTCCCCAAGAATGTGGAATTTGGTATAGTATATAACCGTATGAATGACATGTACCATGTATGTTGATTTTAGTGACCTGATCTGAGTATAAAAATCTTCCAATTTTGAGGAACCATATAGAACTAAGTTTACAGAGAAAAAACAACCAAAATTCGGAACCCTGAAACCCTGGATGTTAGTGATTCTGAACTAATTTTACAGACACCCCTGGGCCTCTAATGTTCTGTCATGAAGGATATTAAATGTAAAGACAATTCTCAAATTCAGGTAAATTCAACACAGCCAAAATCCATCTACAAGGACAAGATGCAGAGCTTGAACATGCTCGGTGAGTTTAGGATCACAAGAGGCAAAACCCCACAAGCTCACCTTGAATTCAAACTGAATTTTTCAAGTGAGAAGACTTGGACAAGTTATTCCAACCTGGGCTCTGGGGTTGGTCTGCTCCCTCCTCCGTTGCTACACCCTGGCGTTTGGGGCACCCCATAAAGTCCAGCTTCAACAGCACATGGGGCCGTGGGAAACTGCCCTCGAGAAGCTGCCACGTGCCAGCTGTGGCAAGGCCGGTCACAGGGCTGGAGCAGCACCAGGCAGGACATGGCAATCGGGGGGCCTGGTTTCAGTCCCCTCAGCCTCCCCATTAGCTAGGGGCCGAGGGGTCTGTCCGTAAAACTCGGCCCTTCACACCTGCGCCTCAGTTTCCTCATCTGCTAGGGGGCTAGGGGTTACTCTGGGAGCGTGTGCCAGCTGAACCGCCAACCCCCTGGCAAGCCCCTCCTCAAATCAGTCACTGCCCCCTCCAGGCCACCGCCCGTGCCCTGGAACAGCACAAAGGAAAAGCATCCAAGAGCACAGAGCCTAATGTCAGGAGGCTTCCAGAAGCTCCCTTTTCCCCTTCCCCTCCCATAAAAAAGGGAGTCACTGCCATGCCCTCCAGGCCCCTCAGGGGTTCGGGGAAGATGAGGACGCAGGAGGTACTGAATTCCTGCTCCAGGCGGAGCCGGGGTCCTGGCCTACCACCCTGACAGGCGGACACCCCTTCTCCGATTTGGGCCCAGCCGGGGTCCCGGGCCTGATCATGCCACTGAGCCCGACACGGTCTGACTCCCCAGGGGCCCGGATTTCTGCACATGTTTAGAAAGGCCTGGGCCATCGGCTCTGCTTCCTCAGAGGCCCCTGTCCCATGTCCTCGGTCCAGGCTTCATCTTGCGGTCTCTGATTCTCTGACACCCCCACCCCAGCCAAACACCAGGCCCTTCGCCCCGAGAAGCCCGGTTTTCATTTCTCACCAAGCACCCCCCTCCCCAGCATAGCGCCGGGCCCATGACACCTACAGGCACTCCCACATAGGGTGACGGACGCCCCTGAGGGCAACAAGCAGCTCTTCTTTCTTTTTTGTTTTCCGTCCCTTCTCTGCCCACCCCCCTTTCAAAAACCAGCCCTGCCAAGTCCCTGCAAGCACCACAGGGGAAGGGGCTGGAAGGAACCTAGAAATATTTTGAGGGGAAAATATATGAATGTAGAAATGGGGTGGAGGGGGTACCCACTATAATGGTAATACAATGTAAGTCAGAAACACCATTATCTTAAAGAAATCAAACAGTAACAAAGTTGCCTCCACTCAGAGTTCCGTCAAGTGCACCTTCCCCTGCGACAAGTGACTAACGCGGCTCCTTGCAAACCATGAAAGCAGCAGCAAAAGTGAATTCCCCACAACTGGCTCTCTCCGTGCTGTGCAGTGGCCAAACCGACAGATCATTGCAACTGCTCTTCTAAGATGCATCAAAAATCACTACCGAACTCAAGGTTATTGCTTCCTTTCCAGCAAAGAAACGTCCAATGTGAAAGTGCACCCTGGATGGCCACCGTGAGAAGGCACCAACTGCTGTCCTCCAGGAAACACCACCAGCCCCGAGAGCCAGGAGGGTCCCCGGTGGTTCCCCTCATGTGCTTTGGTCCCTCCTGGGGCATGGCCCCTCCAACACCACCAGGTTTGGTAAAGTATTATAATCCTCAGTTTTGGTCAAATAAGTTCTAGCGGAGAGCTGCCCCACTCACTTCCTCAGACAGGAAAGATGCACGCTGAATGCCATTTGGTGCTCCAGCTTTCCTAAACACATCAACTTACAAATAACTTGCCTTATAAAATGTGTAAGTGCTGGCTTGTTACCCACACCAGGGAAATTAAAGGAAAGTCTCTTGGCCCCCAAATATTAGGAGCAGAGGGGGCGAGGGAGAGCCAGCGTTTGCCTGCATGTGCGTTAGCAATCACGCGGCCGTACGTCCACCAACAGACCCACCGAAAACAGACCCCGTGTGAACAAAAGTGTTACCCACAGTAAAATCACAGTTTTGTTGTTATTGTAAAATACATTAAAAACTTTCCAAAGCCGAAATGGAGAACTTGCCAGATAAGACTGCAGCCTAATTGTTCAGACTTAAAAATGACTTGCTGGTTAGGGTTTTAAAATAGACTTCCACTGGATTTGTGTGTGTGTGTCTGCGGAGCTAATGAGCAATCAATCTGAAGCTACATTTTAAAAACATATTATAATGAAGAGGGAGAAAGGTTAAAGAGAGGACAAAATATAAAGTGAAATGAAATATATTGCTATATTTTATTTATATAGCTATATTTATTAAATAAAATATATAAAGCATAATCATTAAACACATAAAGCCCTAGTTCTAAAGACATAGGTATGACGCTGATGCTCCGCCTTCAGAGAGTTGTGCCTGTGTGTGTGTTCTGCCGAGACAGTACGACTGAAATTAACCAACTGTCCCAAGATTACTTAATTACTTACACTCACCTGATTTGGGATTAAGTTAATCTGTGGGTCAACGTTTCAACTAATAAATTCCCTCCTGAAAGCCCGGACTCTGGGAACTGCCTTTTTGACCTTAATATAATTCTGAAAAGTCATCTGCTCAGGCAGCCCTGGGTGATATGAAACAGCCCCCAGAGCAGGAGCACAGGGCCCCAGGTTAGCTCCACTGACATCGAGTTAACACCTTTAAGAACAAGCACTGGGAAAGCCAAGATCCAAAACCTGTAGCCAGAAAGAAAAACATTTTCATGGAGTCAAATGACAAATAGGAAACAAAGGTGGGCTGGCTGGCAGAGGCTGAGTCAACTTCAATACAGTTCAGATGCCATCCCCAAAGCACCTGCAATAGAGAAGCTCCTACAGCACATGGTCGTGTGGTCAGATCTCAACCAGGGTTTCACTAAAACAGACACATCTTGAGAGCCTACTGGGTGGATGCAGCAAATGAGAAGCCAAAGAATCAAAGGCCACCAAGAAACAACACTTAGCTTCTAGGAACCCAAAAGCCAAAAAGGGAAACAAACACGTAAATATACAATTATAAAGCCATGTGCCGAATGGCCATGCACAGCTAAGACAAGGAAAAGTTTGCAGAAAAGCCAGGGAGGGAAGTAGTCAGCTCTATCTGCAGGGACCGGCCAAATCTTCCCAGGGAAGCTGAGGCTTGTCTGGGAGTCACATTGGTTCGGGTTGAGTTCCAGCCCTTAGAACAACTCTACATTCCCAACAACCCAATTGGGAACGATGGAAGTCTCAACTCTTTCCTCTCCCTCTCTGCCAAAACCCAACAACAAACCACCGTGCCACGCTGGCACCGCTCTCAACCACTCATGGACACCTCTCCATCTTAACTGGCGCCCCCCACCCACCCACACCCCACTGTGATCCAAAGTACCAACAGATGCAACCCAGATTCTGAAGAGCCTCACACTGCCCTTTCTCCATCTCTTTCTGTCTCCAGATACAGCCAAAAACATCCTTCCAGAAGGGTCTGCTGGAGTCTCAAAACCCTTCACAGGCTTTTCACGTCCTTACAGTAAAGCCCAAATGCTTTCCCTGGCCTTAGAAGGTCCTCAGCCCTGCCCGTGCGGGACCCCGGGCGCCCGTGCACTTCTCACCCCAACCAGACTGAGGAGCCTTCCGTGACAGGGTGAGGCGGTCCGTGCCTGTGAGCCTCTGTGTGTCCACAGGCGAGCACAGAGCACCCACGGGGAGTGTCCCGAGGGGCTCACTGAGCGAGGCCATGCAGGCCACCGGCCCGAACTCCAGCCCAGATCCACCACCTCCTCCAACTGGCCGTGTGACCCTCCCCGTGGCTCCGCCATTTCTTCTTTAAAACGTGAAGGGCTCGCACCAATGTTTTACTCACACTGATTGTGAGGCTTGAGTTTATACACACAATTACTTGGCACAACATTCAGAATAAAATAAATGCTCAATAAATATTAAATAGTGTCTTTAAAAGTAATTGTTGAATAAATGAATGAAGTGTCAGTGCAGCATCCAATGATACTTGGTCACTGGCAGTAGGAAGTTTGCTTTAATAAACTCAAAAAGACAAAGTAACAGATGCCAAGCAAGCTGAACTAGAAACAGCAAAATAGTAACAACTATGTGTTGCCATGAGTCCCTCTAGGGTACACTGCAACAGGTTACTTAATTTAACCAACAGAGAGAATCATCTACAGCAGACACAAACACTTTTTAGCTCTGGAACTCTTCAAAGAGTAAACCTTTTATAACAGCCATATTTGAACAGCTAAGAAAAAATAGTATGACCTGAGAGAACCTTCAATTATTCAAGTTTCATGCACACTTAAGAAACCTTAATTATATACATGAGAAACTGCTTGAAATCAACTCCAGATTCAAAAATGTCCATTCCCACAACCCAAGTGCCCGTCAGCAGATGAATGGATAAATGTGATGTGGTAAATTCATACAACGTAATATTATTACATAAAGACAAAGTAAATTACAGGTTACCAGGAGTCGCAGGGAAGGAGAAGGGGGAGTTTTGGCTTCCTGGGTGCAGAGTGTCTGTTTGAGGTGATGAAAAAGTTTGGGTCATGGATGGTGGTGACAGTAGCACATTATAAATGTAATTAATGTCAATAAAAATGGCTAAAACAGCACATTTGATGTTTCAAAGAATTAAACCTTAATATGGGCTGAATATTAGATACTTGAGAGCTACTTGTTTCCTGTGTTTTGCTGGTCAGTAGGAAGTTGTCCTTATTCTTTGGAGCTGTGTGACATGTACAGAAGTGGATCACCGACAAGGAGCATAGGAGGTGGGGGGCAGGGGGGAGTCACAGTGTCGTCCCCCCCGGCTTGAGATGGGGGTGCATGGGTGTCCATCGACTATTCTTTCCATTTTTATGGATTTGGGAAATTTTTCACAAAAGAAGATTTTTTAAAAAATCCCCAGCGGCAGCTCTAGAATGTAAAACAACTGGGGGCGGAGCTGCTCTGGGGAACCAGTTCCCCAGGAAGGCCAGAGGGTTTCTACACAAGGCACCTGGGAGAGATCACCGCTTTTATCCTAGATTTCAAGTCAGAGACAGAAAAATCATCTGAATATGAATTTGTTCAAATGAAAACCACTATTTTATTGCAGAAGACTGCCTTCTGATGTTGAAAGTCTTGCTGAGAGACACTGATGAAATCCACACCCAAAGCTCCAGCTTTTGTAAAGCCATCCTCCAGACGACACGAGGGCTCACTATCACCGGCCAAAGTGTTTTTTGGCATTCCTGGCAATTCACTCCACAGCTTCACGTGGTAAAAAGCCAGTTATGCCATTGTGGTTTCTCATCTGTATTCTAAACAATGATTTTCTGACCAGTTAAATATAGTGTCAGGGAAAGAAAATGTAACGTACTTAGTATTTTTAAATAGTACTGAGTATATCCGTGAATCTATAGGAAATCTTGTCATTTTCTGCTCTGCCAAGTAAACCAGTCCAAAGTAAAGGCTGCAGGTTTTGTACTGGTTTCCCTGAAACTATCAAATTTGACTCAATCAAAATCTCATCCAGAGAAGTGAATTCAGAAGGCTAATTTTCAAATATGCTCTAATATCTCCTGCAATTTTCCCCAACAAAATAACTCTTAAACAGTTTGTTCAAACCGACCAAAATCAGACCAAATGAGGAACAAAAAGGCTGCTAGAAAAATGAAAGTGGCATTTCCTGCATTAAGTTTCCAGCAACCAGTATTTTTCAGTTTAAGGAAGGAAAACTGAAGGCTGCACTGTTTTCCAAATAACTACTCTCGTTTGATATTTTTTCGGTTCTAGTTCATTAATTAACCACATCATGATACTAAGAGATGGTCTGGGTTTCCCAGATGCCGGGTGGTTTCTCCTAACCTCGTTCTCCTCCCCCTTCTAGAACGAAGCACCCGTGTTCAGGCAGCCCCAGGCCCGTGTGTCTGTGTCCAGGCAGGTCTGGGTTTAAGGGCTCAGGCAAGAATGTGTGATAAAGGGTTGGAGTGGAACCTGCAGAATCGGTGAGGAGGGGAAACGCCCCCACAACAGGGCTCCGAGGAGACAGATCGCTGAGGCCGGCCACAGGGCTGCCTGCAAAGGGGCCCAAAAGGCAAGTCGCAGGCTCGGCAGCCCTCACCCCGGCTCCAGGTGGGTTTCCGCAGGGGGATGCTCTGAGCTGGCCCTTCCTGACCACAGGGTACGCTGAGAAGCCGAGCCCTGGGCGGCTCACCCAGCGTGGGTCTGTGGACACTTGCATGTCTGTCCTCTTGGAGACAATGGAACGCGCTTTATTAGTTACACTGTGGTATTATGAGCCAAGAATTAAAATGCATCATTAACATCCTGGACAAGCTTATCTTACTACTAGGACAGAAAGCCTATTCTTTGAATAAATGAAAAAAAAAAAAAATTCCCCAACAACAATGAAGAGTTCCTCTCCCTAAAAACCATTCTGCCCATGAATAACAATTCCAGGCCTATACTCCCCAGACTGGGGTCCCAGAGCACAGCACGAAGAGGGAGGGCATTCACCGTGGGAGCGCGCGCCCCACTGACGGCCAGGCCCGGGGGCTGCTGCAGGCTCGGAGCGATCAATAATCCATTATGGACAAGCCCCACGTCCACCCAGCAAGGAGACACGAGTAAGAGCAGCCAGAACCAGCAGCACTCACCAGCCGCCCACCCGCCTCCCCCACGTGGGGAGAAGGGCACCCCCGCCCCAGGGTGTCAGTGACGGAAGCACGGACAGCAAACCGCCCCCAGCCCGGCTTCACGGCAGCCGGGGGACGGTGGGTTTAGGCCTCGCAGCGAGAAACACGCAGCTGAGAGGTAAGTCACAGCAGCGCTTTGTTCAGAAAACAAGGCAGTGCAAATGCTTCAGAGATGAGGACGACAAAATGCCACTTTCTTAAACAAAGGTGTCCTTTAAATTATTTAGCATCCCCCAAATAATAAAAACAAGGCGCAATATGTTATTCCCCAGAGGTAACTAACTGGCCATAATAAGGTTTTATTCTAGAAACTGATTATTTAAGCAAGACTGCTTCAACCACTGCTTTCGAATCATCACTCTATTTATAGCAAAATGCATATGACCAAAAGGTTACTCGGCAAGTCGGTTATCTTTTATGAAGTTGTTTACCATAGACTGTCAAAAATCCCAAACAAATCCCTGTTTCAGGGGAAAAGGGAAAGAGACTCTACCTCCATCTCCACGTATAAATGTATACACAGAAAATTTCCTAAAAGGTATTACAGTGAAAATGACACGGCAATATATTTCCAAAAGGAAATATAAAGAATGATGAATAAGCTGCCCAAATCTCCTTTTTCTACAATAATAAAGGTTGATAGTCAAGTCTGACCATGCAGGGGAACAAAAAGGCAGCCAAATGTACAATGTAATTATTGATTACATTCAGAGAATCCCCAAAATAAATGAGAGAAGACATGGGCATTTTCCCTCCTTATTAACAATGCATCGTGGGAAGACTTCTGTAGTTACTGAGGCTTGAAGAAAGAGGTTCCCTGGGAAAATCGGGGAGATGGGAGTGGGGGCTCCTTTTACTGGGCTTTTCTTTTGCTTTCCAGAATGAATGAATTCTTGTTGCTTGTTCGTACACTTTCCTATTTCTCAAGTCTTTACCTGAAGCAGTCACTTTACTAATCTATTTGTCCCTACAAAAGTCAATTTCAAAAAACTGGGGGGAGGCAGGGAACGAAGTGCCAGGAGCTAGTGCTTGCTGCATACTTTTCTCCAGATGACTGTCCTGTCTGAACTCCTTTCTCTGTGCCTGGACCGGCGTCCCGGGGCCACTGGCAGGGCCACCACTGCCACGAGGAGCCGCATCTCCAGAGGCTCCAGACTGCGTCTCCCCAGGCCTGGCAGTGCAGGTGGAGCCGTGCAGACGCGGAGGGGGGGCCCACGGTTTCCAGAACTAGGGAACAAATCACCAGTGAGCCAACATGAGCCAGGAAAGCAGTGTGACTCTGACTCTGTCTACACCCTGTACTAAAATAATTAAAGCCAAAGTGGCAAGTAATTCAGAAACACTGAGAAAAATGAAGACTCATCAATTTCTGTTTTCAAGACAAACATGGAAAACCAGGATAAAAATGCAATGCAAATCAAATTTAAAAGTGGCTTATAAGTTTTTACCAAGCCTAAACTTAAAGTGTAGAAACTGTTACTATTTAAATGTCCAAAATAAAAACTAAAAATGATGTTTTCTAGAAATCACCAGCATTGAAAACAAAACAATCATGTGTGAAACTCAGTATATTTTTTTAAGGTATCTCTTAGTCACTGCTGGACACGCCTTTTTGAAATTTCTATTCAATGTTGTAAAATACCTTTAAACTGAAGTTTGTTTCTACAAATAAGCTATATATTTTATTGCATGTAAATCAATAGCAAAGGGTGCTCGGTGCCACACGCAGCTCTCTTTTCCAACCTCTTACTGAAAGCCAACATTTCTCTCCAAGGATTAAAAATAATAATAATAATAAACAGATTGCAATCAATGCCTGTCTCACATTATCTCTTTACCTGGTCCATTTTGTGAAAGAGCCTAGAAACCCTCACCATCAAATGAAAGAAAGACCTGAGCCCAGGACTGCAAAGAGAGAGAACCATGTGCAGTCACCATAAAGCCTTCTATTAAATATTACCTTCTGAGGTAACACCATTTGGCTCAAAAGTCAGCTCCCCCAAACCCCTTCATGAAGAGCTAACAAGGGAAAAATAAACACTTAGATATTCAATTTTACCAAATTCTAAGCACTTGCTTGCAAACATTTTCTGTAAAAATACCGTGAATTGAGTGTATTCTGAACTGAGCATAATTTAGATTGAGTATATCTGAATTGAGTATATTTTGGATTGAGTCTATTTTGGAAGGAGAGCTGAACAGAGTACAAGGAATTATTTAAGATTTTATTGGCTATTATACAAATACTAATAAATAAGTTAAAAGAATCAAAATTCTAAAAGGACACATCTTCCCAAAATGTTTTACTCTATAGAGCGCATATACTCCGAGCAGTTTAAATTTGCCAGACAGATCCATTACCGTGGAGAGCTGCTGTAACACGAGCTAGTTTATCACTAACACACAGCACCTCTGAAAGCAGTTGGATATTTCAGCCGTGTAAGGAGAGCCACCCAGCAGACAATGTTTACAAAGAGCAGTTCTTGACCAGATCATGACGTCGTATCTCATCTCCATAGGATTTATACTGCGTTGCCGATTTAAAAATATATTTTCAAATACCCTTGGTGTCACATCCCTGCAGGTTCTTATGTTTTGAAGATAAAACACCATCTACACTGTCCTTATACAGAACAAAAAAGGATAAACAAGAAAATCCCTTTTTCATCCTTATAATAATGTGATTCTGCTGTCCAATGACAAAAGTTAAGAAAAGTGGGCACCTGAAGTGATTGAATGTCTCACAGAAATGAGGAAGGGACTATTTTTCTAAGCCAAAGGCCTCTTACCCAGCAACAGCTTTCGGTAAAAATATGAAATCTAACAAGGCAAATTTCTGAATTTCAAAGCAGGAGCCCCGTGCCCGCGGCCGCCAGACAGGGGAGATATGGAGGCTGCCACTGACGCGCTCTGCCATCGGCCCAGCCAGGCTTCCTCGGGAATAAAGCGCCGCTGCGTGTGCATGAGGACACCGTCCTGTGTCAGACCCAGAACGAGCGGCACGCACACCAGCTGCTTGCAAACATTCTCCAGGAAGCCCGAGCACGAATTTAGCAACTACTTGGGGAGAGACAGTGGGTCCATGTTCACAAGGAAAGTAACAAGTGTGGCCTTCTGCGTGTAAAGGCCGCGATTCTGTCACTGCCGTCATTCTCCTCACCCACACTCACCCCACCGCCCCCCACCTGGAAGCACAGAGAAGCACCCCGAACTCGAGATTCCCCTCCTTCAGCGTGTTGATGCAAGCGTGGTGAGCAGATGTGGAGACGGACAGAGCTTCTCCGGGCCTGTGCCTGGCCCAGGGGGTACAGCTCCGGAAGTTTCCGTGCCACTCAGAGCCACGCCGTGGGCCCGCGCTCCAGGCACCTCAGAGAGGGGGGGGGAGCAGAGGAAGCCCTTGGGGACCAGCCCTTTTGCGTTCAGATGCCCTTCCACATGAGACGATCCGGTGACGAGGGCACGGCGGTGCTGGCGTTCTCCGAAACAGACAGTGGGATCCCCCAGGTGGCAGAAGGGGAGGCCGGGGGAAACGTGGTGGGCTCCAGTAACGACAGCCACGTAAACGCAGGGCCACCCACACACGCAGAGGGCAAATTGGCATCCAGGGGTGCCCGGGCCTTCATCCAAAATGGACGCTTTAACCAGACCGAAGGGAAGGAAGAAAACGGGACGCGTGGGGCTCGCCCACTACGCCAACCAGGTGTGGGAAAATGAGCTGAAGCTGCCCCCCAGCCGGGCCTGTCCCCGCACAAAGCTGTCCCGTCACACTGCTCCTGCGCTCTCCTCCAAGTACAGCTGTGTCTCAGGAAGGAGGTAGCCTCTCCTCCCTCTTTCCCCCACCCGGCCCAGGCTCAGGGCCTGTTGTCCGGTCGGTGGTTCTCTCCCATACAGGGCGAGGGCAGGTCCCATCGGGCCTCATCAATAAGAGATGCCAGGAAACTCCCACATTCCTGGGGCAAAGGCTTTGTCACTCAGATAAAGACCACACTCTACTCTCTGGCCTTCTCCGGCTGGGGGGACAGTAGCTGCTCACTTTAGCTCCGCGCCCCCCGCAGCTGGCTCCTTCTGCACTGGAGCAGGGGCGGGGCAGGGGCAGCTGTACCTGTTCTGGATGAGTGATTAAGGACCACAGCAAGGGGGCAGCAGGGCTGGAGTGTGGCTCGGCTCACAGCCCCAAGGGCTCGCCAATGCTCCATGAACAACTAAGCACGAGTGATCCCCTCCCCCGTGAGACTGCGGGGTGACACCCGGGGCTGGCATCTAAGCTGCTGTGTTCTCTGCACAGGGCTGAGCCCACCCAGCTCCCATCCCCGTCTCTATTTAGTGAGGAGGCCGTCTCCATGACACGGATCATAACCTCAGGCTACGTGTGCCACCACGCTTTCCTCCTGGACAGCTCCGCAGCACCTTGTCACCAGGAGACAAACCTGACCCTCAGAACTGAGGACCTGGTTGAAACCACTGTACCCTTGTCCACATTATGCAATCAAAAATAAATCCCTGCAGCTCAAATTCACACTGTGGGCGTGGGGGGCAGGACTCCATAATTCTACACACAAACGCTGTTGGTGTCCCAGCTCTGTGTTTAAGATCATGTTACAAAAGACTCACACAAACACATATTGTAGTGTTGTTCTGCTGTCTGTTTTGTATTTACTCTCTTCCATGAGGCACTAAACGCACCCCAGTTAGTGCAATGGTCAGTCGTGTGCAGGTGCAGCCTGTTTATGCGACAGTGAAAGCCACCGAAGGGGAAAATGCCACAGCGGCACCTGAGACCTGTTCTATGGCTACACTGAACTGACAGGGTGCATGAGAACAGGTAAGAAAACCATGAGTAAGGCACACGCCAAAAAAAATGGCATCTTCTTTTTAAGCTTTTATAGGTGCATGCATATTACATCATGCATAAGTGGAGAAGAAAGAGACTGGCATGTCATAAGCCTCCCTGGAAAATATTCAGTAAGGAATTACAGGGTTTGTAAATAATTTCCAGCTTTTTCTTTCTTAAGAACACAACTTACCCCCATTTTAGATAAACACACCCATATTTGCTTTCTTAGGGAATGGTGGTTTTTTCAAACTAGTTCTTCTATCTCTAGAGAACTATGCTAAAGAAAGGGCACTAAAACGACAGGAGAGCGCTCAAAATCAGAAGAGAAAGGCGTGCTTAGCACGCGTGCTGGGTGGGTGCCCCCCACCAAGGCGTCTCGGGCCCCGACGGGCTGGAAAGAGCTGACTTTTCTTCCTAAACAAGGAGGGCCCTTTCCTAAGCACACATCGTCCAGTCCTGTCACCGCCACCGCTGAAAAGACAGTGTCACTGGGAAACAAATGGAAAATATCACTTTACTTCTGAGGAGATAAGCTTCTCGCTCCCTGTCAAGTCCCAAAGCATTTCACAGCCTTGATTTGAAATTACATCCACCGCCATTACATAAATTCTACCGTGCACATTACACTATGGCTCTAAATCCATAAAGCACTGTTTCGTCATGATATTTCATAATAATAATTTGTTTAGCCAAGTACTACTTGGGGCTCTGGTTCCCGATGTGTAAAAGAAACTTAGAAAGAAAAGCCCCCTGGAGGCGGGGGGAGATTCAGTAAGTGCAGCTGAGTGAGGCCGAATGCTCCAGCCTCACGCTTCTGAGAGGCGGCTTTGCTTCTCTCACGTGTGAGCACACTGGCAACCAGCACGTCCTCCTAGGGCTCATGGAGACGCATCTCTGACAGCCTTTCCCAGGGCAGAGGTGCAGCCGGAAAACTCCATCCCACGTGGGGCCACCACACTGGGAAAAGAAAAAGACCTGCGGAGGCCTCCAGAGAGGAAGCAGGCCCACCACGGCCACCGTGCACTCAGACTTAGGGAGAACGCAGCCACGCTGAGGAAAGGGGTGGCCAGACCATGTGTGCATGAGCGTGTGCACACATGTATGTGTGTGTATGTCACTGTGTGCATGTGTGTGGGTGTCACTGTGTGCACATGTGTGCTTGTGTGTGCGGGTCATTGTGTGCACATTTGTGTGCATGTGTATGTCACTGTGTGCATGTGTGTGGGGGTTATTGTGTGCTCATGTGCTCATGTGTGCGCTCATGTGTGTGCGGGTTGTGTGCATGTGCGTGTCCTTGTACATGTGTGTGCATGTCATGTGTCCAAGTGTTTGTGTGCATCATTGTGTGCGTGTATGTGTGCACATCATGTGCGTGTGCATGTGTGTCACTGTGTGCAGTTCACTGTGTGCACGTCATTGTGTACAGTGCAAGTGTGCATGTCGTGTGTCCAAGTGTGTGTATGCATCATTGTGTGCGTGTGCATGTATGTGGGCCATTGTGTACATGTGTGTGCATGTGTGTCACTGTGTGCGCATGTGGGTCATTGTGTGCATGTGTGTGTCACTGTGTGCGTGTGCATGTCATCATGCGTCCAAATGTGTGTGCACATCATTGTGTGCACATGCATGTGCATGTCTTCGTGTGTGTCCAAGTGGTCCCTGCTCTGCATGTGTGCATCTGTGCATGTTTGATTTCAGCTCTGTACGTGTGCATCTGTGTGTGAAATATTCCACACACCGAGTCAGACACTCATGTCCAGTTCCAATAATCATAACGAACGCCACAGGCCCGCCAGGGCATCAGCTCCAGAGTCACCGACACCTCCAGCTGCCAGCTGACAGCATCTCTTTCCCATGCTTTCAGCCACCCTGCCCCGAGGTCCCGATTCTCCACCGCGCGGGAAAACCCTCCTGACCCGAGAAAGACAGAGTGCGCCCACCGTCCACCACAGCTTCTGGGCTGCCCCTAGGGACCCGAGGACACAGCTTGATGGACACTGGTCCTTCCCTCTCTGGCCTGGCACTCTCACCAGCGTGGGGGCCGCTCACCCCAGGATCCACGAAGCGGGGCCGGGACATGTGTTTCGGTGCCAACGTGTTTCCCGCTTGGGATGGCAGCCCGACAGCGTGCACCCAGCACCCTCCTCGGGTCCGGGGTCCTGACGATACTGCAGGCGGACATGCTTTCCCACTCCCTCGGCACCCGCTCGAGCACTAACTCTCGTTTTATTTCAAATGGTCGGTTTTCCTTCTAAATATCGAACCATAAAGCATCCTCTGCGGCTCTCTGAGCCAGAGACTGAGTGGCCCTGCAATGCGGTGCTCTGGCGAGTGGCAGGATGGGCAGCGGAACCGAAACCGTGTACGGGAGATGGGGCACGTTTCCCGGAGGGTGGGGACTCTCCTACAACAGCCCAAGTTGACCCAAGGGGCAAGTGCAGCCTCAGGGAGTCTCTGCATAGGACAAAATGTGCCACTGACGACACAGCTTCACGATTCCCACAGACAGGAGAGAGCATGTGCCCATGAGCAGGGAAATGGGGTGAGAGATTTTTCTAACACAGCCACTCCCAAACAAGCGGTCACTTCCAAAGCACCTGAACCTTGCACTTTTATACTGTCAGCGTAAGCCAGGAACGCGCTCACTAACAAACCCCACGCTGAGCTCCTGCATAAGGAGCCAGAGTGGCTGTCAATCATCCACCAAGCACTGCAAGTGACCAGACGAGCCCAGGATGCGGAAAGGGGCCCCTGAGCGCCATCCCCAGCAACAACCACTCACACAGTGCGCTCCAACCGGAAAGGCACCTCACGCCCCAGTGAGTCCTGACAGCACCCGCGGTGACACGACCCGAGATGTGCAGGTAGGACACGGTCCGGGAGGCCGAGGGGTTCACTCAGAACACGCAGGCTCTCTCTTCTACTCTTTTTCCATCAAACTACCTTTCAGATTAATATTACATTTAATATTCTCTCTCTAGGCTCCTAAAATTACCTTCGAAGCGTTTTTACGCTCTGCACTGGTGAGTCAGTATATCACAGCCACACCTAGATGACCTCGTTTTGCTAAAGCCCGTGACCCTGTGGCCCCTCAACCGCTGCCACCGACACGCAGACTGGCCGGGTGTGCGGACAGGGCAGGAGCCTCACCTGCCCTTTTAGTTCTTAAAAACCGAGTCTTTGTCCACATTCACCTAACACCATTTCATGGCTTTAATCAAGCCACAGTCCACACAAGTGCAGGAGAAGGACTGAAAACCAGAGAGGCCCCTCACCTTCCTTCCAAGGACCTGCAAGCTCAGGCTCCAAAAGCTGCTCGAACGGCCCTTCGTGTGAGCCAGGGACCGCCGAGGCAGGAGCCCACGGCCTGCCCTCAGGGGAGGCCTTTCTCTCTGCTCGCAGAGCTGTGCACTTCCACCACACATTACAGAAAGAAATGAAATGACATGCAGGAGTGGATAATTCACCCATCTCCATGTTGTCGTCCCCACCAGAAAGAAAGCACCATTGCCCCCACCACGGAAGGCCCCTGCGCTAAAACCCTGACCCGAATCGAAACAAGCTGTGCAGACTTGGGGGGAATAAAGTTAGTATTAGCCACAGGCAAACTCACATCCTTCGAGCAATACTTTCCCAGCTAACAAAAATGAAAGTATCGCTGGTGCTGGCGCCAGGTTCTGCAGATGGGCTTCCTCAGGCTGTTTTCAGGAAAAAGTTCTTGAACAGTTTCCCTGATGGTCACTATGTCCTCACAGAAAGGAGGCCAACCCATCACGCAGCCTTATTTAGTCATTTTTCTTCCATTCACCATCAGGCATCTCTTGACATTTGTCTAGCTATGCCAAGAAAAGTGCTCCCATGCCAAGGTCAACGTGAAAACTGTTGTTTTTAGCTTGATCTCAAATCCAGGTGGGTAAGACAGAAGCCTGACGGGCTACACAGGAAGGTGTTCCAACTGGACCTGGGCTAGCGTCCCCGTAACGGTGCACGGGGAGGAACGAGACACGTGGATGGTGCTCCACGCCAGCCTCCCACGGATTTCAAAATGATCCCAACTTCACCATTAAAGCCATTATGCTTTAAAGAAAAGTTTCCTATTGCTTTTCTTTGAAATAAATAAAGTGACGCAAAGGCACGCAGCTTCTCTGGGACTACCGTAGGGAGTTTCGGAATAAATAAAAACTGCACCAGTGCAGCCGCCAGCAAATGGGAGGCCCTGAGAAGGTTCCAGCAGCAGAGAACAGCGAGCAGGTCTCGTCTCATCAGCTCTGACTCCGGGGCTGGCTGTCAACCAGGCCGTCGGCAGCTCTCCAACAGAGGCGACCACACGTCCTCAACGGCCCTGAGCTTCACGGGCCAGGGTCCAGGGTCCGCTGCCGACAGCCTCAGGCAGCTTTTTCTCTTCTTGAGTGAGGATCTAGAAGCTTCCCCTACGCCCCTCGCCCTACACCATCTGACCTAACGGTGGGTCGGGGGTGCCAATCGGGGGCGGCCTGTCCAGCAGGAGGTGACGCCAAGTGAAGTTGGCATTTAACTGAAATGCACGTTTCCCCCACATTCACACGGGGCAGCGGGTTCTGTGATTCCCTCCAAGGGAACCACATACATGAAAGTCACTCCGGATATGCTGGACTTTAAAAATGACACTTGCACGACGTCCTTTAGAATCTAAAATTCTTCTGCTGCAAGAGCAGTGCACAGCACATAAACAACCATCTTCTCAATCCCACATTGCACAGACTTTTTTAAAAATGAAAAAGCAAAGAGAGGGAGCCCCTGAAATAAGCACACATCTTCATTCTCCTCCCAGACATATTCCTGCTGTTTTTCTCCAAAATCCAGCCTGGTCCACGAAGTGGAGGAGTCTCGCTCTGGCATTCCACAGAGTCCATGGCTGTGCTGCGCGAGCTGGCGGTTGGGGACCTCTGGAGGGTTGTGGGGAGACTCCCAGGGAGTCATGGAGGCCAGGGGTGCAGAGCTCCCCAGAGCTGTCTGGGGACAAATGGTGGCCAAGTGGGGTGCCGGGGCCTGCTGGCCTCCTGGACTTCCCCGGCTCACCCCAACAGGCCGTATCCTTTCCGTCAGGAGGAAGAGAAGAAGTTTCCTTTTTAAATATTTATTTCTTGAAGTAGCTCTTGAGAGCTTAGGCTGTGTCATGGGGCCTAGGGTGTTTGAGTCCCAGGACCACCCCCTAGGACACGGAGAGGGTAACTGAATGCAGTGACCAACGTCCCACTGTCTGCCCCGAGGGCAGCTCAAAGCCAGGGCACTGGGCCCAGCGGAGATTTGACGAGCTCCCCACCGACCCCGACAGGCTCCCGCTGGAGGGCCTGTGCCAGGCGCAGCTGCCCAAGGCTCACCAACCACTACAAACCCAGTCTAGGGCGGGAAAGGGTAACAGCCTGCAGCCAGGCTGCCAGACAGCGTGTCTCAAATGTTTATTTTCAAGCTACACCCAACTTAGTTCTGGCTTGACCTGTACGTCGCTGGTAGGTTACACCGACTTAAATGAATATTTTAGAGTTAGGTTGTGTCCAGAGACAATGTCCTGCCTCTGGTGAGTTCGGTTCAGCTCCAGGTGGAAGAGAAGAAATGTAGATCTTATCCTCTGGCACCAAAGGAAGCAGCGATTCTTTAGTCAAGAAAACTCAAAGGAGAGAGAGGCCTTTTCCAGAATCGATTTACCATTTCCCTGGGGCCAGGGGAATCAATCTGCTTCAGATCAAGTCTCCAACTCTATGACTTTTTGATGGCGCTTGGAAGGACGTTCCGGATTCAACTACTGACAGAATCTCAAACGATAAAGACTTTATAACTATACTCTTTCAGCTCAACAGTGAAAGATAAAGGAAGCAGAGCTGGAAAGGCCACAGAATTAAATAAGTAAAAAATGAAAATAAAAGAAGGCTGGCCTCTGGTATGATGGGATGAGAAGGGCACGTCACACATGAGGTGTTCCTCGCAAACACCCTAAGAAAAACATCAGAGAGGCCCAAACTGAGGGACGCCCCACGAAACACCCAAGCGGGACTCCTCAAAAGTGTCAAGGCCTGAAAAGCAAGGAAAGACAGAGAAACCCTCATAGCCCAGAGGCACCTACAGAGACATACGACTAAATGTAATGCGGGACCCAGACGCAGCAAGAAAAAAACAATGAAAGCCAAATAAAGTTGAGGTCTCGCTGGGGGCAGCCGTGGCAAAAGCCCCACGGAAAGGGACGGTGCTGCCAGGGATGTGAGCTCAAGGGTCTGTGTGCATGCTCTGTACTATCTCCTAAACTTTTCTATAAATCTAAAACTATTGCAAAATTTAAAAATGAAATTAAACTACATTAATGGAGGGGGAAAAAAAAATAACAGGACAGCATTTGACACCAGTACCTTAAAAAGAAATGAAGGGGAAAAGAAGTAAAAGGATACAAAATACATAGCATTAATCATAAAAAAAAAGAAAGAGGCGAAGGCACAGGCCTCGCGTGTGTGTAACCTGCTTCCAAGACCGGAGGCCTCTCGGGGCCGCCCACAAATCTCCCTGTATGCAGCAGTTTCTCTTTGGGGTGATGAAAAATTGGGGAAATAGTGGTGATAGTTGCACAACACCGTGAATGTAATTAATGCCACTGAATTGTACACTTAAAATTGGTGAAAATGGCAAAGTTTATGACACATATATAGTTACCACAATGAATTAAAAGTCTAAAACAACAACAACAAAACCACCTGCAATCAACCTGAACTCTGCCCCGGGAGGTGACACTAAAACTTACAGGCTAACAGCAGTGACACAGCTTTCAGAGCTTGCTGTTTGCCAGGCAAATTCTAAACACACTTTATACACTTTAACTCACTGCCCCTCACAGCTCCCCCAGGAAGGAATTACCACCATTCCCCCCGTTTTACAAACGAGGAACCCAGGGCACAGAGAGGGACGTCACTTGCTAACGTCACACAGCCCGGGAGGGGCAGAGCACGGCCAGGTCCCTCTGCCTCTCTGGGCCCCGGGAGAAGGCACACAGTGGTGGTCTTCAGGTGACCACCTTGGAATGAGATTGGGGAACTGAAGGGAGAAAGAGGAAAATGCGAGCGGCAGGCTCAGGGCAGTGGAGGATACAGCATAAAGAAGCTTCTAGGTTGTGCCGCTTAATAGCCCAAGAGCTCCGGAGCATGGCCTGCAGATACATTCGGTCAAATTCCCAATTTCGCCCAAACTCTTCTCTGTTCAACACACTCCCCAAATTCAAAATCTAGAAGAGGGGAGGCACATAATTTTAAATTTAAAAATGGCCTCAGGCTTTCTTTTAAGCATCTTTTCTGATGATCGCGCCTTCTCTTTCCTACTTTTAATGCCCCCTCGTGACTCGTCTAAGCCTCATTGGAAATTACCGCGTTCCCTCGGGAGTGAATATTAATTCATGCTCCTGTAACATATTTTATTTATGGCATTAATTACTTTTATGACTGTTAGGGTACTGCCAAAGAATGGACTCCATCCAGTAGTGCACGACACAGCTCCAGGGCTGCTTGCACCCTCCCAGCCTGCACGTTCTCTCCGCTGAGGGAGGGGGCAACAAAACCACAGGTAGGAGAGATTTCTTGCAGAGGTTTTCATTACCTGCAGAGTTCCTGCCACCTTCTGACTGTTGACAGAGGTACCCATTCCTGCTCCTCGAGTTCCCAACTCCAATAAAGATGCACCGAAGCAGCTCATTCCAGAGCACCCCCGGGTGGGCCGCCAACCACGCAGCCCTGCTGGCCACGGCGCAGCGGGTGTCGTGCAGCTCTGCACACCCATCTCTGCATCACATAATATTCATTCAGCAGGCATTTGTGAGGGGTCCACGAGGGCCAACGTGGAAGGTGGGAGGGAGGGAAGGCACCAAACAAGAAAACTCCTGCAGTTGATAAAATTGGACCTACAGACAAAACACCTGGAGAACAAAAGCAGGTGCTTTAATCTGCACACACTGGGAAAGTCCAGGGAGACAGAAAGAAGGAGCGAGTCCCTTGGATGAGCCTGCCAGGGAGGTTTAGCGCAAGGGCTGAGCGCTGGGCCCACTCAGGCATCACGGCGGGCAGAGGGGCCTTCATTTAGTGGACTCTGAATCTGGGAACAGTGTTGGCAACCAAGCCGGCCCACCTGGACAGGCAGCAAGGTGAGATGGGGGACTGGGTGGGGGGATCGGGGACCACTGGCCAATCAGAGAAGAAAGCTTCAAGGAGGACAGCCAGGGCCATCGGGGCTGGGACGGCCTCCACGTGTTCCTAAAGGAAGCAGGAAGCTCAGGGGTGCAGGACGGGGACGGCTGCACTGTGCCTGAGAGATGGTCCCTCCAGGGTGCAAGCACACACCGGGCAGAGCAGGGACGGGGCAGGGGCCCAGGGACGAGGCCTGACCAAGGCGGCCATGAAGAGAGAAAACTCCTTTATGGTGAGGGCAGGTGAGACGAGGGCCTGAGACAGGGAGTTGGGAGGAAGGTCCAACGGGCTCGGCTTCTGGAGTAAAGATCCACAGGGGCAGCTCTAGGGCCCGTGGACGACGCAGCCAAGGCCCTCTGTACCAGGAGGGCCCTAAAAGGCCACGAGGCCCATTTCCACCGACGAAGGGGCAGCGTGGCCGTGGGTCCCGGCACGGGCTCCGGTCCAGGTCTTGGGAAAGACCCCAGAGTCTGAGCCCCCACAGACTTGTGCAATCATGCGGGGCAGCCGAATTTACCAAGCAGAAGTGGAGCAATTTCCTGTCATTTCGAATATGTTCAAACTGTTGGTACGTTCAATTCCTGATTTTTCTTTTACCAGATAAATCGATGTTCACCTATGAAAGAACCAGATTCATCACCCCCCTCTCAAGGCGACCACATGAAAAGCATAAATAACTCATTAAGGAGAGTAAGTTGTGAATCTAATGACCATCTACTGCTTTTTCACTGCCCCCATACCAGCCAGCCTTTCAAATCAAGATCACCTGTAGCATATCCCAAACTTCTCCTTGGAGAACAAGGGGGTAACTTAGCTCCAGGCTTGGGGGCAGGAGACAGTCCGGGGCACACCCAGGAACACGTCAGGCCTCTCGCACACAAGCAGACGGTCGCTTTGCAGAAGGAGGTCGGCGGTGCAAATGTGGGGTGCTCCTGGGATACGGTAGGCCATGGGACCGGCCGAGCACCCCCACGACTGCCTGGAGAGGCAGAAGGAGAGGGGCACAAGAACCCCATTTCCCACTTTCACCAGAATGGGCTTATTTATTTATATCAACATTAAGGGGGCAGGGGCCTTCAGCCTCTGTGCCCTGGTGCAGGCACCTGTCCACTTACGAGGAAAAATAGTCACACGGGCTATTCTGTGCAATCTAAACCCTCCAGATAGGGGAATAAATTAAAACATTAGCCAGTGTTCCCCTGTTAATTCTAGAGCTAAAAGAGAAAAGAGTTGGGTTACAAGGGTTTATTTACCACCCTCACATATTTAAATTTCTTTCCGGCAAGGGAAAGTTCCTGAACTGTTCAAGTATGATACTGACAAAAGGCACAAATCCTGAACGAGAACTTCCACGTCTCAAAGGGGTCCTGCAGCTCCAATTTCCCAAACGGTATTTAGAGGACATTCTAAGTTCATTCCTGAATAGTTTTTTGAAATGAAGTCATAATGTTTCCACATGTTTAGCTCTGTATGCCTAAATATAAATAACCGATGGACTCGAATTAGTGTGTTCCCTTCAATGAAGAAAGTTTTCGCCTTCACCCAGCAAAATGTAAAATTAGTCCATTGAGCACACAGTGAAGTCATCTGTCCAAAATTACATCCCAAACTTATGATTATTAAGGATTTGGTATCCTATTTTTGCTACTACCAAGAAGGCTATACTCGTTACATCTTCAGAGTGCTTTTTAAAAATAAGTTTTAGTAAAGTTCTATGAATGTGGTCATTGTACAAAGTGGGTAGTTAAAAAGAAAGGTCTTACTATTTTAGGTGACGTATTTTCCCTTCTACACTGAAACAACTAAAACTCTAGTAACAGTTTCCACAACTGCTGGTAGGCTAAAAATGCTTTCTTTCCATGTAAGAAGAAATTAAATAAAATTATCAGGTTGGGGCAAAGGAGGAGATCCACTTTTTAGATAAAAGGGATTATAGGAACTTTAGTGGCCCAACCAAAAATCTTTAACAGTTTTAAAACTATATAATTTAATGTTGGGATTAACTAGAGATTTCATTTTCTATTTTTGTCTTCTTCCATTAGAAAGCACTAGAATCTGAAAGGTTAAAAATACTGTACTTAGAAAATTAGCTACAGCTGCCTTACATTTCTTTCAACTAATACTCATTAATTATAAAACTCTGTAGGTTTCAAATGCTTAAGATCATTAAAAATGCTTTAATGATGTGCTCTATTAAAGAATCATAACAGAGTATGTTTTTAAAAATAACACTTGCAAGCATCTTTAATTCAATAGCCCATCATAAAAGTGCATGAAATATGTTAATTTTGAAATGGTATTACCCACCAGGGGATCAGACTTAGAGATATAAGAGGTCACCACCAGAACCCAGAAACATCAAAGAAAAAAAAAGAGAAATTTTTCTACATGAGGGGCCAATTTTCAAGTTCCCAAATTTGAAACAGCCTGTTTGCGGACTGCCGTTAGGCAGCACATTCACTGCTAGGGCTTTTTAACCCAGAACGCTTAAAGGAAGTTTGCAGTGTTTTTTGTTTTGTTTTGTTTTGTTTCTTAACTTTTTACTTAGTTCTGGAACAAATCAAAAGTTTTAAGGATAAAATTCTAATTAGTATATAGAAAGAAGAGTTTCCTGAAAGGCAAATCTCTACCCCACACAAAAGTGCTGCACAGTTACTCTTTCTGCTGGGCCTGCTTGAGGAATTCCAAGCTAAAGTTATTTTAGACGTAACACTGAACTGACACAGCGGCTCTCTGACCCAAGGAGCCCCTGCAGAAACCAGCCTCAGAATGTTCCACTTCTTCCTGACTGGAAATTCCAGATGAACCCTGTTCTGGGCTCTCTGGTTTATTCTGAGCATTTTAATGCAGTTGACTTTTGAGACAAACGTTTTACAACCCCCTCAACCAAAAGCACTAGAATTCCAACAGAATTCACATTGAGGATTTCCCAGGATTTTTATAAATCCCTACCTACGGCAAGGCTTCTCTGCACTTGAAAATGGTTCTGTAAGTCAAATAACTCTGATTTGTAAAATTCCTTCTATATTCCAACCTCCCTCCTAAGTGCTTTTCTTTGTTTAAGTATTTTAGTAAGCTGATTAATTAAATAATATTCCAATGCTTTATTCTACCCATAGATAAGATTTACCTTATTCCTCACAATCTACTGGCCAAAAGGAAAAAGAAATGCAGATAAAAATGGGATTACTATTAAAACTCCTAAAGAGATATTAGTGGAACATATGAAAACATCGGAATATAGACTGAAAGCTTTATAGTAACATTAAACGCCTTGAGCTGGTAACTGCATCTAAGGTGGTTAAATTAAGTGAAAATCCTCGGGAATGTACACGGAATTCTTATGTGTTTGAGGAGATGATGTATACAACCTACTCTCAAATGTTTAGAATATTGAGAGATAGACAGACAGACAGATGGACTGACAGGTAGATGGATGGAGGGAGGGAGGGAGGATGAACTGATACAGCAAACAAGGCGGGGCTCTTGGGGGGGTTATGTTGGAGTCTTCCATGTGAGTTTTGTAATATTTTTGCAACTGTCCTGTAAGTTGGAATTATTTCAAAATTAAAAGCATAATGAAAAACTCATAAAGAATAATTTGAGGTATGCATGATACCAACTGTAAGTTCAAAATATTATTATATTCATCAAATCCTCAGGATCCTAAACTCAGAGAAAGGGCGTGTTCTTTCGGGGAGTTCTTAGCTGCTCCCCTCTTGCTGGAGAAGGAGACGGAGCTGACTGACGGCCGCGGCCCCTGCATCGCCTCTGACGCCAGGCAGGTGAGGGACTCGGCTCCAGGCTGACATCCACTCTCCTCGACCTTCTTCCTCTTTCCTGTGAGCAGAGGTGGCCTCGGGTTTGTTGCCGAACTTCCTGGGCCCTTCGTTTTCCCCTTTGGGAAATAACTGATTTGTGACTGACTCTCTGGGGCACTCTGCAGCTCTGTGGTGGGCCTGTCGACGGCCGTCCCTGGCCTTCGGGGAGGCCGCAGCCCACGGGGGCCGAAGGGCTGGTGCCCAGCAGAAGTGGCCAGGCCTCTGCAGCCTACGTCCGATGGCCTCACTAGGTTGCATCGGGTAACTGGGCAGGAGCTTCCCGGCTTTCCAGAGCTCCCCTAAGATCCTGGTGCCTGCAGTGCTGCCGTTGGGCTCTGGACTCGAAGTTCACTTTCTCGGGGGAGACTCTGCCCTGAAGACCCTGCTAAGATGCCCAAGCACCTGCTGAAACCATTGATGGAGCCCCATTGGTGCTCAATGGCAACACATCTGAACGGAGCCCACAATCTCCTCCGCACAGCCTCCTTCCCCTGGGATGGCTGCTACCCAGGAAACAGCGCACGGTGGCTGCAGACACCCAGCCGTGGCTCTGAAGATCATCCTGCCTCCCATACCCAACACATCAGCAGGCTTTCGGATTCCAGCTCCAGTGAACCAAACCAGGCTGCCTTCCTGCGTCTCCACTGCACCTGAGCCGGCCTGATCCACCACCGTCTTCCCTGGACCCCTCTGAATGCCTCTAAGCAGTCTCCTTCCGGGCTCCCCTCTTTCCACCCACCTGCCTGTGGTGCACCGGCCGAGGGCCCCGCCCCAGCATGGAAGCTAACTATGGGGAGGCCCCAGGCAGCTCCCCACGGCCCGGGACAGAGTCCAGGTTCCTGAAGAGGATTTGCAGAGCTGTGGCCCGACCTGACCCCTTGTACACACGTGCGTGCACACACACACATGCACACATCACGCTCCAACAGCACCACAGTTCTTTTGCTTTCCTGGGCCCTGCTCTCCTTTGTGTGAGCTTGGGCCTTCTTTCCACTGCTCGGATTCTCGGAACACCCCCTGCGGCCGCCCTTTCCCAATTCAGGCTCCTCCTCGAGGACACGAGTCCTCCCAGCACATCCTTTAAAGCCACTTGAAATTGCAATCCAGACAGACACAAGATGAAGCAAATGAAAGAACTCCCAAACAAATTAAAATATCCGGTAATGAACACCAAATCCAGTAAGCAAAGACGTAATTACAAACAGAAGTAAGTCTAAAAAAACTTATCTATACATAAAATAAGCTGTAATTATTACATTTCCTGAAATAAATCCTACACAATGTAAAAATAATAAATAAACAATAATGGACTAAAACAACATCAAAAAAGAGAATTTATAATAACAACACTGGGAGAAGAGAGGAAGGTAATATAATACACTCATTTCGTAATCTTTCACCAAAGGGGAAGTCAAATTATATTGTTCCTGAAGTTGATAAATTGAGAAACTCAGGTTTAAGCAAAAGATATAAATATAACCACTAACAGAACCAAAAGTAATGTGCCTTCGCTATACCTTTCGATTTCAAGAATTAAAGGAGAAGCCATCTCGACAGGTGAACTCGCTGCCCTCCCCCCTACGTGGGACCCGACTCCCAGGGGTGTAAATCTCCCTGGCAACGCAGAGTATGACTCCCGGGGATGAATGTGGACCCAGCATCGTGGGACTGAGAGTATCTTCTTGGCCATAAGGGGGATGCAAAATGAGACGAAATAGTTTCAGTGGCTGAGAGATTCCAAATGGAGTCGAGAGGTCACTCTGGTGGACATTCTTATGCACTATATAGATAACACCTCTTAGGCTTTAATGTATTGGAATAGCTAGAAGTAAATACCTGAAACTACCAAACTCCAACCCAGCAGTCTGGACTCCTGAAGACAATTATATAATAATGTAGATGACAAGGGGTGACAGTGTGATTGTGAAGACCTTGTGGATCACACCCCCTTTATCTAGTGTATGGATGAGTGGAGGAATGGGGATAAAAACTAAAGGACAAATGGGGTGGGATGGGGGGATGATTTGGGTGTTTTTTTCACTTTTATTTTTTATTCTTGTTCTGGTTCTTTCTGATGTAAGGAAAATGTTCAGAGATAGATTGTGGTGATGAACGCATAACTATGTTATCATACTGTGGACAGTGGATTGTATATCATGGATGATTGTATGGTGTGTGAATGTATTTCAATAAAACTGAATTTAATTTAAAAAAAAAAGAATTAAAGGAGAGGAAAGGGGGAAGGGAGTTGGAACGTAATTCCTACAGCATTACAGGAAAAAAACAATGAAACATAAAACAAAAGATTTTTTAATACAAATAACTCGGCTTCGGCAATAAATACAAATGGAATAATCTCACAAGATAAAAAGACTCCACAATAGAGTCAAAAACTAAATTCAACTATTTGTTCCCTACGAAACACAAACTTAAAACTCAGGAACTCGGAAAATTTAAAATAAAGGGTAATCATAAATTTACCAGTAAAATGCAATGAAAATGCAACCATGAAAATAAAAATATCATTAAAAGTCTAACTCATGGAAAAATAAGTACTAACTCTCACAAAGAAAGTCACCTTGCCATTAGCACAGGTAAATACAAAGAAGATATAATTGTCATGAACCTTTAAGTCAAATAACAGAATAAAATACCTAAAGCAAAAACTGCAGTGAATATGGGTGAGATCAACAGAGAGAAAATGGATCTAAGAAAATGGGCACATCTCTCTTAAACCTGGAAGATTAAGCAGACAAAAAATAGTAATAGAGGACTCAGATAATAAAATAAGGTTTATCTAACACAGAAGCATCAAACTCTGCATCATTTTGCTAAAGTGGTGATAGAATATACATTGACTCCAAACATTTAAAAGTCCTATAACTTGGAAACAGTATAGATCCCATGCACTTAATCATACAGTATTATGATACCAAAAATTAATAACAAGTAAAACAAAAAAGAAAACACTAAAACAATTGAGTAGTTTGGAAAATGTTTAACTCTCTCCATAACAACACCTGGAGCGAAGAGAAAATCAAAGGTTCAATTGCAAACTCCCCCGAACTGCTAAATGTCCAAATGTACAGGACACAAAGAAAGCTACAAATATAAACAGCTATGGTAATTAAAAACAAGAAAATAAATGAAAGTCAATTAATAAAGTAACAAAAAGAGAATAAAAATCCTTAAATCTGAATTTTAAAAAAGTTAACCACTCTAAATCAGAGAAAACAGTAAAATGATAAAATCAATAACTGGTTCTTTGATAAGCCCAACAAATTAGGTAAATGACTATGTGGCCTAATCAAGAAAAAAAAAAAAAGGGATGGAAGGTACAAACACAAATTAGGCCTAACGGCCACCTATAGGAGGAAAAGTAAAAGAATAATAATATTTTTCAAAACACTAAGTTGTCAAAACAACATGGATGAAAGAAATTCCTGATTTTCTAATAACATATAAATGTTCAAAATTTACTCAGGAATACAGAAAAAATAAACAGACGAATAATCATTAAGAAATTTAATAATCTTGAAAAAACTGTCAATGGGCTGTCTCCTCCAAATGAGCAAAGAACAGTGAAGTTCACACCTGAAATCTTTCACACCTTTTAAGAGACAAATCACTTACAGGCTATTTGAACGTTTCTGGGGCAGAAAGAAACTGTATATAGCAAAAGATACAAAAAAGATTAAAAGATGTTTGCAACACATAACCAGAAGGCTCTTATACCTAATACAATGTTCTCACAAATCAACAGAATAATTCAGTGGAAAAACTGACAAAGTAAATGACCAGGTGATTCACAAGAGACACAAAAAACAATCAAGCATTAAAAAATGCTCAATGTCACTTAAATTTTTCAAATGCACCAAGACATTTTCCCTCTATCAAGTCAGCCAAGACTTAAAGGACTGATAATATCAAATGCGGGAATGTCAACTCGTTTAAGATGCTTAGACGGAAATTTGGAGATAGCCATTAAGATGTTCTTTCGTTCCCAAAATTCCACTTCAGAGAACTTATCCTACAGAAGTATTCCCACAAGCGGATCCAACTCTGTGTCAGAGATCCACTGCACACAGAAAAGAATTAGCGGTGACCCAGTGTCGCCAAGAGGGATCAGGGCGAATGGGCAGTTCCCTCAGGGCAGACTTTCAGCTGGTCCCAGCTGGCATCACCTGCCAGTGCGAGCTGCCAAAAACCGCTCCAATTGGTTGGCGCCCTGGCCAATCACAGTGCATGCACACCAACAACTGATCCCCAAGCATCCTTGCAGTATCATGTGAAAAACCAAATGGTAGAAAAATCCACAAAATCATGCCATTCAGATTTTAAAGTGTATATATTAAAATCATAATTAATAAATTCAGTTGGCTAATGTATTTTAAATGCCTAAGACAGTGAAAGGCACCTGAAAGCCACCAAATAAACAGCTTACATTAAATAAAAATGGGTACATGTCCAACTTTTTTTAAACACAATTTCCTTCTTAGATTGTATTTGGAGAGCAAAAGATGATGGAATCCTTGTATTCTATACGTTTTGTAAAATTATCTGTAAAGAAATAGTTTAATTCGGGCAAAGAGAAAGCTATGCAACATATGTGGATATCATCAAATTACTAAATCAAATCTAGAGTTCAAAAATCCAGTAAGGTATTATCTGCAGTGAATTCCTCAACCAGCCACCTCCCTTTTATAATATTATAGGAAAAGTGCTGCTTCTTCATACCACTTTTTGAACTTCTATGTATCTTATTTTTCAAAATCTCTGTGTCTCCATCTCAGAAAGAAATACCAGTGTCTATCTTTATCCCATTATGCAAGAGAAATAGACACTAAGACACTGGGTACCAGTTGTTCAATGTATAATTCTGGTTCAATAATTAAACTGTGTAGCTTTATATTAATTCCCTGGAATAATGACATTCAGTTTTCACTGCCAGCAAAGGGAAGTCTACAAGAGAAACAAAGTCAACATCAGGCAGTCACAGGGAAACAAGCTATGCTTGTCCTTAGCCACTATAATCCCTCCCATTTATAAAAAGGACACGGTCCATATTCTAAGCTCCAACTTCAGACATCTTGAAATGTATTCAAGTGACCATCAAATGAATATGAAAGAAATCCTGCCCTTAAATTCAGGTCTATAGTGCTGTGTCTGTTTTCCAGTAACCTCTAAAACCAGACACGATTTGTCCAAAAAAAGGGATGTTTTACTCAGAATGCTAATTTGTCATGATACTGAAGTGCCATCTGACCAGCATATCCTAAGGCAACTGAATAACCATAAATGACACATGGCAGGGTAAAAACAGCCAAAGCTCCTGAGAACAACCACCCCCCCCAACCCCAGATGTACGGCCATAGGGGTGACTGGCTGTCAGAGGCTTAAGCCATTCTTAAGCTAAAAACCTTCATATGAAATCTAACTCACTGAGACTCATGGGGACACATGAAACTCAAAAGAATGTTAGGCTCATACTCTAAACAAATGGTGAGCCTAATACTGAATGGACACATTTTTCCTTTAAGCATAAATATTCCTTTGCTTAAAGCATATGTTAAAGGCGATATTTTGCAGAGCCCACTGAAACAGATAAAGAGCAAATTTTATCCTGGCTGAACAATGTAGATTTGAACTTTGTTGTTCCTCCTAAACACTAGTAGATCTTATTAAATAAGGCTGGTAAGTTTTCTTAACATCGATACTGCAATTCCACAGGCAAGAGAATAAACAGAATTCTTCTGTTTCAATGCCCTTTTACGTCTCTCAAAAGAGGTAACTGATATATCAAGAAGTAGACTTGACCCTCATTCAAAAAAACAAACTTGCTGATCTGAAAGTCTGGGTTTGCGAGCAGGAATAGCAGGTACGCCCAAGTGCCCTTTCAAAGAACAAGACCCAGCCCCAGAAGGAGGCAGCGAGTCCGCCATGCCCTGGCCTTGAAACAGTGCCAAAAGGAACCAAAATAAATTAACCCAATTGAACAGCTGTCTTGAGACACATGGGGATAAAGACTAGATTAGAGATTAGATCTATCCCCTAAAAACCATGGCAAGTTTCCGTGCCTACCCGCGGCACTTCGTAATAAATATACCTACAAAATGTGTCTGTGTCTATTTTGTGCTTGTAAAATCCCCTCACCCTTTTCCATTCCGTCTCCCTTCCGAACCCCCTCTGCACGCACACTCTCAAACGCTCTTAAAATGGTCCCTTGTGAAGTCCTGAGGGCAGGCCCCTTTTTAGTCCCTCTTTGTCCCTCCCTTATTTCCCAGGAGCTCAGGAGTAATGCACAAATGATACTCCAAGAACACTGTTGAGATGCAGGGCTGAAAATTCACTGCCACCCCCTGGAAAGCCATGTCCTCTTAAAGGACTTGCATCTGCTCTCAGTTAGTTGCTTCGTTCTTCTGAGAGAGCTTTTCCGCAGCACTGCTGCTACCCATTTAGGAAAAAAAAAAAAAAAATTTATCTTTACTATTTTTAATGATTTATTAAAAATAAATCATTTTTACATACATTTTGTTCCAGATCCATTCTGAGGAGAAGGAAGAAAAATTTCAGTTCGCTTTTCCACAATGGGTCACCCCCTAGGTGAAAATCCCCAAACCTCAGCATTTTCAGAAACATGGATACAGAGATGGGAGGTGTGCTGAGCTCTGACCCCACAACTGCACCTCAAAACTACAGGACCCGGGAGAAGAAATGAACAGCAACAGGGTCATCGACGAAGAATGTGAGGGGCTGACGTGCAAAATCAGAACCTCACAGAAATATTCTGTTCTTCACCAGATATGCCACCATTGGAATTGCTGATATTCCACCTTTACAACAAGGATTTGCAAATAAATTATTTAACTCTGCCCGGCGGTTTTCACTCCAGGCAGAACTTAAGCCCAAGTGAAGTTAATAGCTTCTACATTTTGTAAATTTGCTTTTTATATTACTGTGAGGTTAACAAAATTAAAATGTGGCAAATTATGATAAAACAGCTATAAGTCTGAACATATAAACATTATAAATAACCTCTACCTAATGTAAATATATATTCTCATTTCTTCTCTAAAACCAAATAATTGTTTTAAATCTGTAAAAAAAAAAAAAAAAGGAATTACCAAATTCTTTACACAGTTAATATTCTGGATATAAAATTACCATTCAATAAAGGTAGAGAACATAAACACATTTATAATCCAAAATTTTTACGAAAGCAGAAAAGCTTTTTATAGCAAAGTAGCAGAAAACTCAACATTCATTTCAAAGTCCAAAATCACCACCAAGCTCCCTCAGCCTGCGAATGCCCTTGTCACCTGAGAATGTCAGGGATCCGGGGGGCTCTGGGAACGTGCTTCAGGAGAAGGGACCCTCGGATGGGAGTCGGGTGCAGGTGAGTGGACGGAGGAGTGTCAGCTGTCCCAGGCACACAGCACCACCCTCACGGACACACACAACTTCCTCTTGGCGAAAGACACCACCGCCAATGAAAACCATTAAAGAAAGAATAAAGGAGCCATTTTTCCCTCTGTCTGCTGGAATACTCAGGGTAAGCAAGGCCTTCGTCTCCAATTTAGTCTTTGCTACTGACAAGTTGTAACAGTGCCAGCTCCCTTACAAAGCTGCCTCATAATGCACTGGGCCCTGAGCTGCCCTTGGGGTGGCTGCCTTCTCGTCCCCATTTTACAGGTGGAGAAATGAAGACTGAGAGGTCCTGTCACGTGCCAATGGCCACAGGACAGCAGGTGTTAGGATTCCCAGCCAGAGATAGGCTCCACCACACCAAAACTCCTTCCTATGTCCTCATACTGCTGGAATTAGGAAATGTGAGTCAGTGAACACCATACCAGAGGCTGAGGGTTGGGTTCAGGAAGGACAGGAAAAGACTGAGACTCCGCCTTCCAAAAGTGTGCTAGGTGGCTTCCCTGGGGACTCACAAGCAAGGGTGGGTGTCTCCAGCTGTCTCCACGGCTCGGCTCTCCCAGCTGTCCAGCAGCCACCCACGCACCCATCACCACCTCTGGCTCATGGACAGAACATACACCATCGAGCTGGACAGCTATAAAACAGAATCCCTTCTCCCTGCGCCAGGATAGGATTCAACTGTGATATTTCAAGAGGAAAAGCAAGCAACAGAAAACCAAAACAGAAGAACCTGCAGGAGCGGAGACTGCTGACTCAACTTTCATGTGTCTCCATAGTTTGCAGTGGGGCTCCCCAAATGGGGCTCTCCTCACAAGCCCAGAGCTGTGCTAGGGCCTGCCGAGGCTGAATGGGACCCAGACACATGGAAATGGGTTGCAACTGTAAAATACACACCACATTTCCAAGCCTTAGGGCAAAAAAAAGAATATATCTCCATAACAATTTTTCTATAACTGACATGCTTTAATAACCCTTCAGACACACTGAGTTATATAAGACATATTATTAAAATTAATTTTACTTGTTTCTTTTTACCTTTTTTAATGTGAGTCTCAGAAAATCTAAAATTATGCATGTGGCTTGCATTATTGGAAAGCAGTCAGGAAACCACTTATAGTCAGCAAACAATGGTGGGTCAGCAGGTCAAACCCTCCCACCATCTGTCCGTGTGCAACCTGTGAGTTAAGAATGGATTTTACCTTCTTATGTGGTCAAAAAAAAAAAAAAAAAAATCAAAAGCATAATAATATTTTGTGATACATGAAAGTAAATGAAATTCAAATTTCAGTGTCCATGAATAAACTTCTACTGGAAACCAGCCATTCATCAACATACCATCTCTAGCTACTCTGACACAATGACAGAGTTGGGTAGTTGCAACAGAAATGGTATGGCCCACGGAGCCAAAAATATTTACTAAGTGGTTCTTTAGAGAAAAAAAGTTGGCCGAACCCTGCCCAAGAGTTTTGCAAATGCCTAGCAGGGCCCTTTTTAATCAATAACAAAAGATACTTAAAAATGTGTAGATATTCTAATCAATCTACTGATTCAGTAAGTCTCTGCAATTCTTAGATTACACTGGTCATAACATGAGAAATTTCTAGAAAGGCTGCAAAAATACGTAGAGGATAGGTTCAGGTAAATAATGGAAAAGTACTTAGCACTACCCTCTTCAGAGAAGCAAAGATCAGTTCTAAATGTGGGGCCTTAATTTACTGTTTTCTCCTCTTAAGAGAAAGCCTAGAATCCTGGCTACGTTTGCTCGCACTGCGAATGCAGAGGCGTACGTTTTCTAAGCAGCTCTTGCACAATGAAAGAAAAAAAAACAACTGCACCCTGGCCCAGCTCCCAATTTCACTGGAGCAGGCGGAGGAAATGGAGACTTCGCCGTGTGCCGGTCAGTCATCTGCCAGAGCCCATCGGGCAGCCACAGAGGCAGGCAGGACTCAGGGCGGCCACACGTGGGAGCTGCCCCGGGAGAGAAACCAGCGAGAGTCACCTCTCCCGGCCTGCAGCTGGCTCGGCTCCCCAACTTCTGAGCTGCCCCCGAGATGCTGCTGAAAAGAAACGGGTCCCCCCACCCGCTGGCCGGGCCGCCTGCCCCACTCCTGCCTTCTCCCGGGCCTGTGTTTGCCATCGCCCATCTCAGGCAGAGGGCAGACCTGGGCAAAGCGCCTGGCTCCCCACAAAGGCTCCTGCACTTCATGTGGCCGGAAACATGACGACAACGATGATGATGATGACGAGCTGGCAGCTGTGCAAACTGTCCCCGTGTTCTCCGAGTCCTTATTGGTGACTCTTTTCTTTTAGGACTTCTTATCACAAGCTGGTCATTTACTCTCTTATGAAAAACTGATGTGAGAAGAGACACCAAAGAACAACTTTTGTATGCTTCCATTTATATGCAATTCCTTGAACAAGCAAATTCATAGAGCCAAAAAGTAGATTCGAGGACAGGGCCGGGGGAGGGGAGAACGCAGAGCCCTTGCTTTGTGGGGACAGAGTTCCAGTTTGTGGGAAGAAACAGTTTTGGTCATGGATGGTGGTGATGGTAGCACAATCCTGTGAATGCAGTTAATGCCACTGAATTTTACACTTAAAAATGGTTACAATGCCAAACTAATTTATGGACTTCATCCTGTAAGCCCTTGTGTAAGAGAGAATTTTTTCTAAAGTTAAAACTCCGAGTGACACTGCCCTCCCCACTACGTGGGACCCGACTCCCAGGGGTGTAAATCTCCCTGGCAACGCAGAGTATGACTCCCGGGGATGAATGTGGACCCGGCATCGTGGGACTGAGAGTATCTTCTTGACCAAAAGGGGGATGCAAAATGAGACGAAATAGTTTCAGTGGCTGAGAGATTCCAAATGGAGTCGAGAGGTCACTCTGGTGGACATTCTTATGCACTATATAGATAACACCTCTTAGGCTTTAATGTATTGGAATAGCTAGAAGTAAATACCTGAAACTACCAAACTCCAACCCAGCAGTCTGGACTCCTGAAGACAATTATATAATAATGTAGATTACAAGGGGTGACAGTGTGATTGTGAAGACCGTGTGGATCACCCCTTTATCTAGTGTATGGATGAGTGGAGGAATGGGGATAAAAACTAAAGGACAAATGGGGTGGGATGGGGGGATGATTTGGGTGTTCTTTTTTCACTTTTATTTTTTATTCTTGTTCTGGTTCTTTCTGATGTAAGGAAAATGTTCAGAGATAGATTGTGGTGATGAACGCATAACTATGTTATCATACTGTGGACAGTGGATTGTGTATCATGGATGATTGTATGGTGTGTGAATGTATTTCAATAAAACTGAATTTAATTAAAAAAAAAAAAAAAAAAAAAAACTCCGAGTGAACCATAATCTTTAACCAACCTCGAGAATAACTGATAAGGCAATCTTCCTGTAAAACCATTAACAGATTCTGCTTTTCTGTCACCAGGGTAATTTACTGAGGCTAATTTTAATCCTACCACTAAACCACTAATCCCACGACTTTCACACAGAATTGTACCCAAGTTTATATTGTTATGGCAAGTAGAGCTTTACAGGCCACCAGGAATTCATTTATATACTAACAGCTATATTTTTTTAAGTTGTTTTTAAGGATGTGATCATCTTCCTTACCTCCCGTTTAAAAAAATAAAAAACCATTTTTGAAATAAGGAAGTCTCTCTAGCACCTGGGGTGTCCTGAACCCATCACAATAAGACTAATTCAAATTACGCTTGGTGTTACTCAAAAGGGACAAATTATCACCATTATGCTAATGGTCATGCTAAAGACATGGACTGCTCTGAAATGATTAATCTAAATCTGGTGGGAATATGATTACCAACGTGAATGATGATATTTTCTCAAACCAGCATAAAAAAAGGTTCTCTTGGTGTCACTGATAATGTCAATATAAATTATGCACCACCAGAAGCAGTGCCCACGCTTGGTCCTCAAACCCTATGAAATACCCAGGCCTGCACGCACAGGTGACTCTTCGGGGGCACACACATGAATGAGTATGGATTTGTTTACTTCTCTCCTTAAAACAGGAAAAACAGTATGATTAAAGCTAACAAGACTGATTCAGCAAGAAGTATCTAGAGACATATTAGCTTTCGTAGCAATTGCACAGCCATTCAGGATGTTAAAAATGGAGAAAAAAAATCTTCAATGGTGTTCTATATTAAAAAATTCCTGGGACATGGCATAAGAAGTCATCCTTGTGAATCAGATACAGGTCTATGCAAAACTTCAAAGCCAACATGTATAAACAAAATAAATCCTCAAATCTAAATATCACCACTCTGCCTGCAGATGATACAAGAATAGCTTGACAAAAGTTTAGGAAAATTATGATAGCGTTGTCCATCTGGTTTGTTCATTCATCCACTTATTTAAACACACACACACATACACACACACACAAAGCTAAGTCTTTAAAGAAAAATAAAAACCAACTTATTTTTTAGATCTTGGTTAAAAATCAGAGGAATAATCAGGAATAAAACAAAGGGAGAACTTTCTGGTCAGGCCAAGTGTCTGCCTTATTTGCAACCGGCAGAAGTTTTAACTATCTGCATTCAGCTCTGTGACTCAGCTGTCCTGAATAAACAAAGTCACAGCAACTATTTCAGGGGGAAGAAGTGAACCTTGCTCACTACCCTTAACCACCACTGAATGACAAACTGATAAAGCCCCAAACTGCTCCTCTGCACGACTTTCAAGGCACTGTCTACTGGAGGAGATTTCAAAGAACATTCTCAGATGCTGAAATAAATCAGCGCCTAAACGCAGCTCCTCGCCAGCTCATGCAGTATGGGTTAAGTAGTTCCATATGGCAAAGATGGACACACGTTGGCCTTTTCTGAAACAAAGACCACAAATTCCTAAACAAATGTCTCTTACTTTCACATGGTAAGAACTGCAGATTAGAGGGTTTTTAAAGTACAAAAAAAAAAAAAAAAAATCACGCCAGAAAAAAATTTTAATCCTTAGGCGTTAAGGAAAGAAATACAAAATTTAAACCGAGAACCGGAATTTTCCAAAGTCTCCTTTTAACAGTACCCTGAAAGCTAACACCACATGCTAGTCTCTGTATACCTCTTCTAAATGAGCAAAAAAAAAATAAAATAAATAACAGGACAGCTGTATCCAGGAGCTACAGCTGACATCAGCAATTCCCTGCAGTGCAAGAAACAGTGAGAGACACGTCTACCTGGTTTTGAAGGAATAAAACACCAGATTAATTTACCTCAAAAATAACACAGTATAGTAACATCTCATCCTCTTTTCACCAATCAGTTGAGGAACCGTCTGAATTTCACAATAATATATATCTCTTGAAGTAGTTTTTGAGAACACAATAACTTGATTAAATTCCTGACTGCCCTCCCAACAAAAAAAGCAGAGAAAGGAAATCTACCAGAATAAACACATATTTGAAATATACGGTATAATACTTCAAAACCTGACACAACTGGTTTTTAAATGATTTATTTTTTGCCATTCTGTGTATTGTTTTACTCATTACTTTACATATATTTACGTTTGCTTTCTAAAAATAGATGCATTTATAATTACTCACACTTTGTAATTTTCAGTACCATCTGAACTGAAGATTACATGCCAGCTCTTTTTTAGAAAGCCACCTTTAAAGAATGCAGGGAGCCTACACAATTGCATTTCTTTACAATTTGAATGTATGCTGCTAGAAAACATTTCATTCTGGACACAAATATGAAGGCTCTAGCTTTGGAAAGAAAAGCTTCAGCTGTTCAAATCACGTGCAGCCAGATGCAGGGATAAAGAACACACAAAACAGACAGTTGCAACTGCTAATTTTTCCCAGTCCATCTAAAATATGCTTGCTATACCGAACAGAGCCTATAAATTTTAAAAATGATATCACCCATGTAAGTACAGCCTCCCTATAGCTAAGTCATACCCCCCAAAATAGTTCTTCTGAAGAAAATTAATTTTCCAAAATGCCTTATAAAGAAGTGGATGAGACATTTTAAATCAAAAAGTATTTCTCTATTCTTTCCATAAGGTTAATTTTATTAATAAATTCTTTCAAGATGTAAGCACTAGATGGGATTCCTCTGGTAAAATGAGCTTGGGACAACTTGCCAATATTCCTGAAAATTTTAAGATATTCATAGCTAGCATCCACTGATAAAAAAGACACACACACACACACACCCAGCTTTATAAATCACCCTTCAACTTCTGGAGGTAGAAGTGGCCTTGGCAATCTTAACTCACCAGGGGCAGAGATCTTCTATCAAAGTCAACGTGCCAAGAAGAAATGTCCCACCTCTCCACCCCCCAACCCTCACTCCTTCCTAGGAACAGAGCCTGAATCTGAAAAACGGGGTCACCCCTGTGGCTCCTAAATACTTTCAAACCTTTAACAGGCTGCTGCCACCACACTTCTGACCACTTGGATGGAAGTGTCGGGAGTGGGAGAACACCAGTGGGAGGAGGGGACACAAAGAGGGTGACAGTCACACCAGTTGACTCCTGCCAGCCTTGGGACCAAGCCGCAGCAGCCAGACAACTGCCACTATCAAACCCACGGGCAACCTGTCTGTCCACAGTCCGAATGTACGTCTGCTTCGGAGCCTCTACAGAACAAGGTAGCTCTACAATGCACAGGGAGATTCATCTCAGCCACCACCTCATTAGGCTGCACAGCAAAACCACAAGCTGACTCTGCAATTCACTTGAAAAATGCAAGCCCAAAGGAGAGGTAGTTTCCTAACAGTAGAGAAGGATTGCTCCCAAGGCCACGTGAGAAAAACACAGTAATAAAATCATGTCTTCAGTTAAGACATTATCAGTTCTGGAAACAAAGGTCAACGGTGTCAGGCGCTAAGCAAGCTAAGACGTCTCTTTGCTGGATGCTGGTTGAGCAAGACATGTAAATACAGCGAAGTCAGAGCCACACACACACAGTTCCCTGAGGCCAGTACACAGACCCACTAGTCTTTAGCTACATTCAGTAGGATGAGAGTTAATTAAATTTTTCCCACAGTTTCTAGAAGTTTTCAGGGAGAGGGTTTAGAGCTGCAAAGAGAAAGAGATGCTTTTTTGAAAGAACTAACTGGTTCCGTCACAATAGCTTTTATCTAAGCACTGAAATAAATACATAAACATTTACAGCATGTAAGATGTCTGCTTTTGAAAAAGGAATGTTACTTCTAAGTTCAAATATTTATAGTACAGACATTTAATTTTAAAATTTTAACTTGTTTCTGCTTTCTTCCATGACTAATATGACTATGCTTAAATCCATGTCTAGCACTGAAAAAGTCTGGATGTCTCCCATTAAATTTGGCCATCAAAACCAATGAGAAAGTGGATTTTTGTTTTCCTGTAAATTTAATAGTCATGCTTTATTCAGTTGGAAATCTAGTTTCATTGTACATAAAATACCACTTTTAGGAAGATAATACATACCCTCTTCTAAGGTTAAAATGAAATAAAAGACAAAAGTAGCATAATGTCTTGAAAATTTCCCCCAAGCATATTATAAAAGTGCACACGTTCAGACATGCTTCTTCATGAACATCTTCAGCTTCGATTTCAGGTCCTTATTATCTACAACATTAAGGTACAATGCCATGGAAACTCTAAATAGGATCTCCAGTCAGTCTTTAGCCACTCCCACAAAATTCTTTTTAAAAGATTTATTCTGGTAAATTATGAATAAGACCAATACATAACACAGGAAATGAATAAATAAAAATCTTAATCTGCAATGACCCAATAATTGAGGACTGGTTTTTCGAGAACAATCATGACTAAAGTCCATGAAATTCCTAGGTTGTATTATTATTTTTCCCTAGTTGATAAGATTGGAAACCATCTGTTTGAGCATACCTTATTTCCAAATAGACTGCCAAGAAGTCTCCTCTTCTTTTTCACATAATTATTGCTAAACTTACTCTCCACAGCCAATGCTTCACTTAGAAAACTGAAATATCTCCACAGAAGTACAAATAAAGTAAACGAAGTTACAGTTTAATTCATGGACGTGGAGACACAACGCATTCTCAGCGATGTGATCTGTTTTCCAAAACATCTCTCATTCTATTCACTGTTTTGGTCCCCGGGACAACAAGGTATCGATTCAGGGGCAGGGCTCCAGAGTCCTAGGAAAATGGCCCTGTCTCAGCCAGCCAGCCCGTCCCTTTAAGGGTCATTCGCAGGTAATCCTGGATGGACACTGGGGATGCAAATACTCAAGTCGCCAGGGACCATCATCAGCTATGCGTCCCAAAGTTCAAGTTCGGGAGCGAGTAAGTTTCAATGTGTCAAGCAAAGTGGAAAGACTAATCTGATGAGCAAAAGCTTCTGGAAATTAAAATAAGCAAAACTCCTCTCCCTCCATTGTTGGATACAGAACATACCCAACCGGTCACTTACTTCTGAGTTCTGCTTTGTTTCAGAAAGGCCTTCACAGTCCTCTGGCTTGCCTTTATCACACACCCATTGGGATGACCACTTTTTAGAATGTTAATGTGCTCTGAACGTTTTGGTGTATTCAAATGAGCAAATTCAGGAAAACAAAGTCGTACTAATCAACTGAGAAAAATATTAGACATGATATGTTTGTTAAGGATCTCACATCCAGATTCTAATTCGACAACCAAAATACTGGCTAGTCTTGCATTCAAGCGGCTGGCAGAGGCTCATTTTACTGCAGACCCCATTCAAGATGGCTATGGCTGGTGAAACCAAAGACGCTCTCCTCCAGTAACCAGCTCTCCACCATCACCCCCCAGGTGGGGCTCCCACTCCACCCCCCTCTCCCATTCTGCTCAGAGGTGGGGGCTGGGGGGAGTCTCAGAGCCCTGCCCCATAACTGGCTTGTAGTATCTCGAATTCTAGCCAGTGCATGTAAATATAAATAACACAGTAAGGGAAAATGAAGCAGGAACAAACAAATGATAAAAGGAGCTTTCTTTTTTTTTTTTTCTTAAACAGGGCAACAGAGAGTGGCATATCAAATATCATGAAGCCTGGTGCTCTAAAGTAATACTTACATTCCTAAGCCAAAATACTCCAATCATATTAATAGGGTAGTTTTAAAAATAATCCAGAAAAGCTTCTGTTGGAGCAGCAGCGGCCCTTGTCTCCACTCCCGGCAGTATTTTAAAAGTATTTATTACATAGCCATATGGCGAACGTACATCAATTTTTTCAATCAACTTTAATCAAGATTTGAGACTTACAGGCAGATTCATGGGCAAAAAGCGTTTCTGCTTTACTTTTAATTAATAAAAATCGTCTTGAATAAAGTTCATTTTCTGATGATGTAGGACATTTTCAAAGTAGCCCTGTGTCTGTAATTCTCAGCACTGAAGTGGTTAAATCAGTACAGTGCGCCCATGGAAAGGGGTCCAAGAACCATTCTCTGTCCTTTGTTACGCAGTGAATACTCTTTTAATGCCCTGCCCCACGCCCGGAAATACATCTGTGTTTCTAGAAGCAGTTCAGATTTTAGATTTTGGACTCTCTCTGGGCGAAAGATTTGTTAGGTTACAGAACACAACACAGAAATCCAAAATCCAGCAGCCCTCCGCTAAGGTGTCCAGAAGATAAAGTGCCACACAATAAACTCCGGCCCCCCAAATTTCGCCCTCGTGTGCCCTTTTTTGGACACAGGGCCCCAATCAGGTGTGAATACTTATGTAATTATCCTCGGGGACCACGCCTTTGCTGCCGCCCCATCTCCGCAAGAACAAAGTGAAGTTTAAAATAGAAAGCAATTACCTGGCCCTCCGCTGCGCCGCGGCCGGGGGAATCCGGGGTCCACGCCAGAGCCGTCCGCGCGCGCAGACCCCCGCGCAGACCCGGCCCGGACCCTCCCCCACCCCCGCCGGGATCCGCGCCCCGCCTGCCGCCCCCCCCCACCCCCAGGGTCCGCTCCGCCCCCCACCGGCTGCCCCTCCCCCGGCCCCCTCCCCCCTCCCCTTCCCCCTCTTCTCTCCCCCGCGGCTCTCCCCCACCCGGGCCTCCCCACACCGTCTCTTCGCCCCAGTCGCCCCCCGCCCCGCCGCTCCTCGCGCCCGGCCCCCGGCCGCCCCCAACCCGAGGCCCTCTCCCCTCCCCCGGCCCGGCGCCCCCCCCCACGGCCGTCCTGCCCCCCAGCCCCGCACGGACCCCCGCCTTTGTTACGGTGCGAAGTTGCGCGGTGCGGGTCCCCTCGGCTCTTTCACTTCTTGGGTTACAGTCAGGCGGTGACGTCCGCCCAGCACGGCAGGGGCGGGCGGCGCAGGGGCGGGGGACACCGCGCGTAAGTGCGACGAAGCCCTCCCCCCCGCGCGTCCCCGCCCCGTCCCCGCCTCCTGCCCGGAGCCCGCCCCCGGAGCCCAGCAACAAGCTGCCCCCGCCGCCGCCGCCCGGGGCCAGCAGGTAACGCCCCCCGACCGTCCCCCAACACCCACACCAGCAACCCCCCCCCCACTCCGCATCGCCCCGGGACGCTGCAGCTCCCAGATACCAAAATAGGAATGATTTCATTCCGCGCCACCCGCCCGCGGCTGCCCATCCCTCTTTACCGTGAGCTCACCGAGATCCGGGAGCACCGGGGGGCGGGGGCTGTTCAGAGTCGAGTCGGGCTTTGGGGGGGCGGAATTGCTCCAGTGGGAGGCGCTGGACACCCGGTGGCCGGGGCCCCTTCATCTTTTGGAGGAAGGTGAGTCCAGGGTTGCGCGTGGAGCCTGGGGCGATCTCCCCCGGGGGGTGGGCGGTGATGCCTCAGCGGCTCCTCGGAGGTCTCGGGGCCTTACGGGGAACGGCGCGCTGGTCCCTAACTCACCCACTGCATCTTCGCTCCCCGAGTGAATTAGGAACGCATCAACGCCACGGAGCCCCAAAGAGACAGGATCTTCGGTGCAAACAGAAATGCTCAATATTGCAGATCTGTTCCATCCACTTGCCCAAAGCGCATGCCACACGCACACACGCGCGCGCGCACACACACACACCGCTGTCAACACTGTAGTAAAGTTGATGGCAAACCCAGGCAGTCTACAATGTGGGGTGCCCGTGAGACATTCCGGCCGTGAATGTGCCCATTGTGCCGTAGAAATGACCACGACTCGCAGCGCTCACGAGTCGGGGTGGACAGCAGAACTTTCTTTTTAACTGGCCCCGAGCATTCACATTCTAGAACTTGCCATCTACTAAATGGCACCTTCCAACGAGAAAAGAAAATGTGAGGTTTGAAGGTCCAGGTTGCTTTTCGCTTCGGGTTTCCCATCCCCGGGACTCGCGCGCGGCCGGGTGGGAGGAAGGGGTGGCAGCCTTGCATTGCGGTCCCCATTCGCCGCGAACCGTCAGCACCTCGCTCCCCTGTCCTTCCCCCGCTGCAGGTTCCGACGTGAATCTGGGGGCCCCCCTGAGCCGCAGCCCCGCTGGAGGCCACCCGGAGGAGGCGCGACCCCTGTGCGCTCGCCGGATCCAGGCGCAGAGCGCGTCCACGTGTACGCCACACATCTGTGTCAATTCGGGAGTCGCTGCTGATTGCGCGGGGCTGGTCGGATTTAGCCGTGTGGAGACACACGGGCGCGCGCGCACACACACATGCGCGCACGCACACACACACACACACACCCCAAATTACCTCCGAGATGGAAAAGGAAGCTGCGGATTGGCCAGTAGAGCCGCCACTCACACCCAGGGGGCAGGGAGAGGCAGGCAAGGAGACTTTGCAAGGCTGTTTCCTTTTCTTTTTTTTTTTCTTTCTTTCTTTTTTCCACCGTTTAATTTAATGGTAAAACAACAGCAGAGCTCTGAAAGTTAGCCATCTGCGCGGAAAGAGTTTGCTGCTTTAAGGAGAGGGGCGTCAGACGATACCTATTTAAATATATTTTGTTCTTTCACAATGGATGAAAGGGGAAGTTAGCAATCCGGGCCGGGGGCGGAGAGGGAGCTCTGGGTGAGCAGGGGGGAGTGGGTGGGGAAGTGGACACCACGGTGAAGGGTTGTTCTCGGCCCCAAAAGGGACTTTGACCTCTCACTAATCTCCAAATTAAGAAATGTTTTTCACAGGTCAGATTGTAACAGGAGAGTTCATCTCTAATTTATGAATTCATCTTTTTAATTTCATTATTTAACCATGCGCCAGCCATAGTGTTTCCTTAAGAAAGAACTGACCTATTTTTGGCTGGAGATAAACGATCATGTTAACAGATGTTAATCTTGTAATCTGTTCTTCCTGTAAGCACTTTACGCAGCCGGGTTTCAGACCTTAAAAAATAACATCTTTTCCAAAAAGACTTGACGTCACAACTCACGCCCTTAAAAGTCACCCCCTCCAAGTTTTTTTTCCCCCTGCAATGATTTCAAAGACATTAAATCTTTTTCACTTTATAAATGCTGATTTGTTCTGCCTCAACTCCCACGGGCTTTTATTTGCATTTCAAATTCCACAGGTTACACCAGTCGCCTTTTCAGAAAATGTAAACCAACAATAAAGCAGCAAATGGCTTTTTGTGTGTCTGGATTAAATAAAGCACAGAATGAATATATTTAAGAAGAGGGCTGAGCAGATTGATCTTTGCACATCCAGAGACCAAACGAGTCTTCATCAATAAGCCCAATGCAATGAGGAAGATAGAGACGCAAAGCACATTCCCAGTGAAGATGCTTGTCTGCTGCCGGGAGTTTACTAACGCGGGTAATAAATGGAGCTGACTTACAGACCCAGAAGATTGGGTCTCTCCACTCCCTAATGGCAGAGGTTCGCCGGTTTCACAGCAAACAAGGGCTGATTGTCACTGCTCGGCAACCTTCCTTCATAAACCGCTGGTTTAAATACCCCACTCTGTTGGCTTTTAACAAACTTATTCATACAAAGTTTCTTTACAACTTGATGAAGAGGTTTCATCTGAATAATGCCTGTAACTATTTAGTATGTGAGTTCTCTCTGGAAATGGCAGATGAAGCAGCTTTTCCAACCGCTGCCCCCCCCCCCCAAACACACACACCATCCACCATTGCATTCTTCTTTTACATACACGGGAACATATCGTGATCAAGGCCTCCCCGCACCCCACCCAACACCAACCCAGCCAGGCGGCTCCCTCTCCGAGGAGTCCCTGCCACCCAGACCCCTCTCCCCACCCCCTCTTGGGCTCCGGCTTCAGCCCCTCGCCCCCCTGCCCTAACTTCTCTTGGGCGAGCTCTCACTTCTTTAATGTGAGAATCACTTATGTGCTCCCAGCTGATGGGCATGCAGCAGGAGAAGGGGAGACATATAAGGGGAGGGGAGATAAAAATGAGCCCCCCACCCCGCCCTCAGCGAACCCCTGCGCAGGCAGCCGCGCTCTGAGCCCACACGGATCGATGCCATCAGCCAGAGCCTGCCTAATTGAAGCGACTCGGCCAGCCCCGCAGCCCCATCACCCACCTTCATTAGCCGGAGCGTTTTACTTTAAAGTAAGGCAATTTGCTCTTTGTCTCCTAATGGATGAGGATCGCATCCGCGCGCCCCCTCCGCCCGCGTTGCCTTTGACGAAGTGTACAAAGCCGGAGCCTCCCGCGAACGCCCAGCCTCGTCCCCACCCCACCCCCTCCACTGCGGTAAAAGCCACCTCCTGGTCCCCCACCTCCCAAACTTCCAGCTTCCCAAGTCCGGGAACTGCAGCGCAGACGAACTAGGAATAGGAAAGGCCAAGTTCCCCTCCGTGCTCCCCGGGAGCCCCTCCCCAGCCCCCCCCGTTCCCCCCACCCCCCACTCCCGCCAGAAGCCCCGCCACCTCGAGCCCCCCATGCCCGCCAGGCCTGCGGCGCTGCGGACGCCTCCTTCCGCCCTACCTTGGCGAGGGGAGGAGGGGGGCTGGGGAGGACCCCGACCCCGGCGGATCTGAAGGTGAGCCGGGCGCGGGAGGCGAGCTGGAGCGCCCTGCACAGCGCTGACGGCGCCAGCTCCACTCGGGCGCGGGGGACGCAGGAGGGCGCGCGGAGGCCGGGCCCCGCGGGGTCCCCTCCCCGGGCCGCCCGCGCGCGCCCGGAACGCGGACGCGTCGCGGGGACCCCGGCCGGGCTCCGGAGGCTGCGGCCGGGAGGGGGTGGCGCGGCCCCCGCGCGCGCGCCCAGGCCCGCGTCTTCCCCCAGCTGAGAAATGGTCTGCCCTGTACGAAATGCACACACTGTCACTATTGTCTCCGCGGCACAAAGTTCTCTCCACACTGCGGGAAAGTCGGAGGCGCGGCGTGACTCACAACAGATAATTACACCGCTAATAGCACCGAGTCAGGCCCCGATCGGTTACTTGTCCTTCCTTCTTTTCAATGACTAAAGCCGCCGCAGATTTGATTCCTGGGCGCTGTTTACACGCACACGCTCACGCACCCATCCACCCGTGCGGAGGGGTCAGGGATGCGTGGGCGGCAGCGCTAGGCACCCGCCGAGTCCCGAGTGTCCAGGACCCGAACCCCCGAGGCAGCCTCGGGTGTGGGCGTCCTTTCCGCGGTCCCAGGTGCACACCCCTGAGCAGCGGGGTCGGATGGGGGTGGGGTTGGCCTCCTGGTGCAAAGCTTATGGGTGTGTCCGAAAGCATGGGGTCCCAGACTCAGATCAAAGAGATCCCTCTGGAGGGGCTCCAGAACAGACAGGCTGCCCTGTGGCGATTTAAACAGGGGGTGAGTTGTTCTTTTTGTTTTTCCCTTTTATCCTTGAAAAGTTCGAGTCATCTTTTTCTGGTTTTGAAAACTCAATTTCTTCACCCCAACTACTCTCGGTCGGCCATAGTTAGTTGCAATAAGTTGAGTCTGGGAACAGAAGTCCTCATTTCACTCCAGGTTTCCTGATCCTTGGGGGCGGGGAGGGGAGGGGGGAGGGAGGGAGTTAGAAGCGGAGGAGGAGAGAAAGGGAAGGAGGAGGCTTAGAGGGAGGGAGCGAGGGAGAGCGCGCGAGCCTGGATCCGGGCTGACGTCAACGAAGGGAGTCGCGGCCTTGCGAGGGTAACACTATCCTCTCCCACCCGGTCCTGGGCCATCTTGCTCTCCTCTTCCTCGTGATACTCCGCAGTGGAGCTCGATTCCGCCCGCCAGGGCCCGACGGGGCTCCGCGCGACAGCGGGCGCTGCGCCCGCGGCCGGCGACCTCTCCCCGGGCCATGCCCTGGCCGGGCCGGGCTCTCAGACGCCAGGGCCCTCCTGCCTGTGAGGTCGGGGTGCAGGAGGGGGCGGGGTGCAGAGCAAAGGAGACCGCTAGCCCGAGGGCCAGAGCCTTGGCGAGGAAGAGCACGCGAATCCCACAGCTAAGGTCTGCGCGCTGAAGGGTCCGCGCTGCGTGCCAGAGTCGGAGTGTCGAAGGCCGTGGAGAGTTGCTGGTTGTAGCCTGGATGCCCAAGTGGGTTGCGCGCTTGAACCATCACATTTAAGTTTGCCTCGCAGAAAAATATTAAAGTGCACACAATTCATTGCACGACACAATAAAAATGCACAAATTATACTATCCTGCATCGACTAGGTACACAGATATAAATGGAAGGTGGAGACACGAATACAGTGTTACATAGGTAAGTCTGTACCAAAGAGAGATCAAAATTTGCATATTTGCAATTTTCATAGTGTTTTTGCAGCATTTTGGAATGGATTTGAGTGGATGGTAAAAATCTACTACATTCATCTGCTTTCTTGAGTCTATTAAATCTACAGTATTGCACTAATGATCTCCATGTGTTGAAAATCAACAAGTCAGATAAGAACAGTGAGCAAATCTTGCAAACTCCACATAAAACTGTGCCTTTCATGATTTGCCTCCTTTTCCAGCTTGTTAGGGTCCTCTCTTAAGGCACCCACTCGTGAATTCGCTCAGGGGCCTGCTCTACAATAATCCTGCACTTTTTCAGTGTTTCCCTTTTTTCCCACAATTCTTTGCAATGCATGCAAGATCTGAGAACTTAATTTGATAGAAGAGCAGGAGTTCCATTCTGGTGTCCGGTGTGGCAAGTCTCAAAAATGGCAGTGTGAAGGCCAGTGTCATGTTGTCACCACCACCAAGTGTGGACATTGCACACAGTCATGGGTGGCTGTTCACTTATCAATACATGATTGCTAGAACTTCTTCCGGCTTATTTCAGAAAAAAAAAGTGTAACAATAAAACAATAGGAGTTTCTGTATTATTGCTAGAACCATATTTAGCATTGTCAAAATTTTGACTGTTTAGTATTTTCATACATTTAAAGTAGCCATTAAAGATTGATTACGCTGCTACCACACAGAATACAAATCTCTGAACCCCCCCCCCCCAGGAGAGGTTCTCCTATTTTAAAGTTCTTCTGGTTAAATGATAATATTTGGATGGAGAAATGTGAGTGATATTAAGGATTAAGTGCATATTTGGCCATTTATAATTTTATACCGACAATAATTCTGGTAAATGAAACAGATGGAGTAGGAAACACTTATTGTCCTTTGCTATTGTCTAATGAATTATTTGTTCAGCAATTGGGACTCTTCTCTCTCAAGCTAAGGAAAATGGAATGTGGATGAGATGCTGCAATGACTTGTCTGCACTACAAGGTTGCAGAGAGATCTGTGGATGTTTTTGGTAAGAAAGCTTCTTACGCACTGCCATGGAAGAATATCTAAGAGTAAAAACCAAACAAATAAACAAAAAGAACCCCCACAAGCCCTGCCTGTCTGAAAGTTAGACATGAAACTCACTATGCTATCCATGAAATTCAAGACGAACTAAAAAATAGTTATTAAATATGCATGCACAAAAATTTAAGTGCTGTGATTAGACCGTGTAGTGTGCTACTGATTAGTAAATATTTAATGTTGATTCTACCTCTGTGGAAATTTATTAGTATTTTCTAAATCACCGTGAGAAAGAAGAATGACATTATGCACCTAAATCAGCTCCCTGAGCTAACTTAAATTTGCAGGATTTCAGGATGGATGACACATAAATTGGATTTAGATTATCAACAAGTATTCTTGAGGAAAGACTGTTTTAGGAGCAGGCCAGCTGCTGGTGGCCTTTATATTGTTTGGATTAGGGAGCCGTTTCATGTATAAATGGAAAGTGCCTATTTATCTAACACCAGATGGTTTCAAAAGTGGTACCCCCAATACTAACTAGACTTTCTTTCCTAAAACCTTTCCTTTTCCCAGAACCTAAAGACTCAGAGAATACACTGAATTTAGAAGATGGAGGAAGGGGAAACCGCTCACCAGCCCTGGTGTATCGATATGGAATTTAGCCTATGGACTTTGTGGATGGCCCCACAAAGTTCTGATTATGTTTTAAATAGAGTTTCTATGAAAGGGCTTCAGTCTGCTTGAATCTGAAGTTAACTGACAATGTTTTTAATCCTGGTTTAGGATATTATCTCAGGTCTAGTTCTTCAATTTTAACATTATTGGTGGTGTTGAATAATTTATTGATTAAATAGGTAATAAACATTTCTTTTAAACACAGACACACAAAACTACCTCGGACCTGGTCTCTGCCCAGATGCCCCCACGTTTACACCACTATAACCTCATAAAGAGCGGTTTTCTGTGTGTCTACAGGACTGCCAGGGTCAGACTGCGGCTGTGTTTTAGGCTTAGTCATGGCTGAGACAGGCATGTTGTTTGAAACAACACTTTTTAGAGATTTATTCGTGTCGTCACTAGAGCAGAGTCATGAATTTGTCATTAATTTAATAATCGGCAAAGTATCACTTCAACGGCCTGCCAACTGTGTCCGTGTGTGTGACGTACAGAACGCCTTTCTCATTTTCCCCATGGTAGAAATCTCCAGAACTTTCCCACTGAATCAGCATTGTTAATAATCTGTCCCTTTTTCTCCACTATCCTTGTGCTGACATTTGGCTGTGCATGTTTTTGGGTAACAACAAAAATGGCATGAACAAATAGCAATTTCGGGTCAATGCAGTTATCGTAGATTCCCAGTGAGGCAAAAGTATTGTAGAGAAAATGCTAGCAGCCCACGTTTTCTCACCACTTGCAGTTTTGGTGTATCAGGACTTCACAGCAGGTAGAGGACCCTCAAATCTGTTCCTAATTTCAATTTAAGTAAGAGTCTCTCCACAGCAGCTGGCTTCAGGACAGCCCATACTGAATTCCACAGATGTGGTTCATAATGGTTTTAAGACTAAAAGGAACTAGGCCACAAAGCAGAATTCATTTAAAGAAAGACAAATTCAATAAGGATTCCTCTTTTGAACGATTTCCCATGTTAGAGATGGGAGGACCTCTTTTTCTTATTACCTTTTCTCATAATGCCATGCTATGTTAATTACTTAACAGATAGACTGTGGCCTGTTAACATCACACATTCTCGCAACAGCAAAACCATGGACTGTCAACCTCACAATCTCCTTATGTTTCTCCATGCATAACTGATTTACACGAGCATGTGTGTGCAAACTTTCCCAGCAGAACTGAAAATCAAATGAAGGAAGCTGCAGTATCTCTTTCGCTGCGGGTAGGCTGGATACGCTCGTAACAAAGCCGGGCTGTTGTGGCTCTCACACAACATCACATCACGCCATTTGAAGGAAAGTAAAATTTGGCATTTAGGAGGTAGGACGGTTTAGAAACAGAACAATTAGGAAATGGTCAGGATGGGGGGGAGAGTGGTGGTAACTAAGGAGTCAAGTCAATGCTGTTGATGGAAGGCAAGCTACAGTACAGCCTCCTTTCAAAAAGATGCAAACATTATAGAGACAAGAATTTTACCAAATAAATCAATTAATGGAGTGACTATAATTTCATGAATGAAAAATATCTGCCCTCCCCAGTCCTCAAGAATGCTTCTTCTCATACCTAAATTAACTCCTTAATTACCTGGCTGTCTTTGCTTCAAAGCCCACCTAATGAGTTTCAGAAGAAATATGATGAAAAGCCGGCCTTCTCCCCAACAGACACCAGTACAATGGTGACTGTGTCAGCAAACCTGAGGTGTTATTTGAATTAAATGCTCTCCGGTTAGTGTTTCCAAAGCTTTTTTATACCTTATAACCAGACTGCTTCCAAAACAAAAACAAACAAAATGGAGGTAGCATGTAATGTGAAGGCATATAAAAAATCAGAAAATTAAAAATCAAAATCAACAAAAAGGATATGAGAAGTTGATCTATCAAGCACCTGAGATGGGTTAATTAATATAACCCAGCACTAAAGGTAACCCCAAACTTCCTGGCCCTAGGGAAAAACCTTTGGTTAATAGAGTTAATCTTTCTGGGAACTAAATTCAGACACATCTGTGTTTCCAGGAACTCTTCTTGCCCGACTTTGAGCAGGCATTACATTTTAGAATGGAGAGAGGAATTTCAGCATGACCCCAAAATATTCAACCAATGCCATTGAGTTATTTGGAGACCAAGACAGAACCTTTGTAAAGGGCAAATAATTTGATGTCTAACAGAGCCAATAAATTGTACAGATTCTTAAACTTTAGTGTGCCTTTGCTTTATATTGCAGGACTGTTGTATCAGTGATCCGCTGAACATGTAGGGAACTAATATTAGGTTAGATTACTGAAACAATTTATACACAGAATTTTTTTAAAAAAGGTATTTCATGTAGGCAGTCATCAGTCAAAGCACATAATGAGAAAAGTTAAACAAAGTTTTACATCCTCATTTTTCATCTGTGTCATTCTCATTCACCCCACATTTACTACAGGAAGCCAGATCCTAGATTAAGTCCTCATTTAAAAAGTAATATGTATGTGGAGAAATTGGAAGTCACGTGCATTGCTGGTGGGAATGGAAAAGGGTGCAGCTGCTGTGGAAAACACTTTGGTGGTTCCTGAAAAAGTTAAACACAAAATTACCTTGTGAACCAGCAATTCCACTGCTAGGTGTATACCCAAAAGAACTGGAAGGAGGAACTCAAACAGATCCTTGTGCTCTGGTGTTCACAGCAGGAGCCAAAGGCAGACACAACCCCAGTGTCCACTGACAGACAGATGGACAAACTGTGGTGTAGCCATCCAATGGAATACTAAGCCTTAAACAGGAATGGCGTTCTGATTCATTCTACAACATGCAGAAACCTTGAAAACATGTTGCCAAGTGAAAGAAGCCAGACACAAAAGGACAAATGTTGCATGATTCCGCTTATAGGAAATATCTAGAACAGCCAAACCCGCAGTGACAGCAGAGCGGTGGCTACCAGCCCACAAGAGGGGAAAAGTGGGGAGTTATTGCTTCATGGGGACAGCGTTTCTCTTTGGGGTGATGAAAAAGTATCGGGTCTGGATAGCGGTGATGGTTGCACAACACTGTGACTGTAATTAATGCCGCAAAATTGTGCACTTAAAATGGTTAAAATGGGGAACTTGATGTTTTATACATATTTTAACACAGTAACATTTTTTTAAATGAATGTTTTAAAAGGCAGTGTTGACGGCGTGCTTACTATGTAGGAGATCTTGGTAAGAGCCTCTGTTGTATGTCTTTCAGCCTCACAACAACCCCAGGATGGGGAGCCATGGTGCTCCTGTTTCGAGGTGCTGAGGCCCACCCGGCCCCCTCCTGCTGGCCTGCCGCTGCCTGGGCCTCACCTGTTTCACCCATCCAGGGAGAGCCCCAATCTGCCTTTTCCCCCAGCTTGTGGACTTGCACCTCCTCGCTGTCCTCCCGGCCCTGCCCACTGCCCTCCAGCGCCCACGTCGGGGAAACCGAGGCTGCCGGTCGGGACGGCCTCACTGCCACAGGCAGCCCCTCTGTCCCGAGTTCGCCCACACTTGGCTTTTCCGGGTTGAACCCCAAAACTCCACACCCTGCGCAGCCCTGAAGGGAGAAGCGGTTCAGAGGCCTCCCTGCGGCCTCCTCCATGCCCAGAAATTTCTGGGGGGTGGGGGGCATTTCAGTGACAAACAGGGGAGCCGGCTCTGGATGCTCACTTTGACTTCTTGATTTCCTACAGCGTAAGCCCTCGGGCTGCTATGTAAAATAAAGAGTATTGGTTTAAAGTAAATATACAGAGGATGTGGTACCCTGAGTTGTGCGTGGTGCAATGCAACCGTCCCTCAAGCACAACACTCTGTTCAAGCAAAGCTGGGGGCCCAGTGACAAATTTCAAAGGCAAGGAGCCTCGGAGGAGGGTGGCCTTGCAAAGTGGGTCAGAGGAACGAGTTGCTAGGACAGGGTTTGGGCTTTTTCATTCTGGTTTGCTCATGAGTTAAAATGTCTCATTAAATTCAGGGTACTGGGAAAGGTGGAAAGGAATCTCCAACCTGCGGGCATTGTCAGTCTGTCCCTCTTCTCCAGACAGTTAGCCCTCGCCTGAGGGTGGAAAAATCAGTAATTCCCTTCTCAGCCCCTCCCTTCCCCACCTCAGTTTTTAAAAATTTCAATCGACTGTTTCCAATTATTTGTATTGGGACTTCATGTAAATGGAAGAAAGAAATGACTTTTTTTTTTTTTTAATCTTCATTTTATTGAGATATATTCACATACCACGCAGTCATACAAAACAAATCGTACATTCAATTGTTCACAGTACCATTACATAGTTGTACATTCATCACCTAAATCAATCCCTGACACCTTCATTAGCACACACACAAAAATAACAAGAATAATAATTAAAGTGAAAAAGAGCAATTGAAGTAAAAAAGAACACTGGGTACCTTTGTCTGTCTGTCTGTTTGTTTCCTTCCCCTATTTTTCTACTCATCCATCCATAAACTAGACAAAGGGGAGTGTGGTCCTTATGGCTTTCCCAATCCCACTGTCACCACTCATAAGCTACATTTTTATACAACTGTCTTCGAGATTCATGGGTTCTGGGTTGTAGTTTCATAGTTTCAGGTATCCACCACCAGCTACCCCAATTCTTTAGAACCTAAAAAGGGTTATCTAAAGTGTGCGTAAGAGTGCCCACCAGAGTGACCTCTCGGCTCCTTTTGGAAACTCTCTGCCACTGAAGCTTATTTCATTTCCTTTCACATCCCCCTTTTGGTCAAGAAGATGTTCTCCGTCCCACGATACTGGGTCTACATTCCTCCCCAGGAGTCATAAGGAAATGACTTTTATGCAAACTAACAAACCCCCTTCAATTCCAGATCTTTTATTCTTTAGGAAAGCTTATTTTATAACAGGATTTAATTAATATTTCTAACTGTAAAACACATTTCTTTGGAACAATACAGAAAGAGCTTAATGAAAAAAGTCCTATTTGTGAAGTATTACTGAGATAATTGTTAAACTACTCTTTCCTTTACAATGCCAGGAAATATTTTTAAACACAAGGACATGCTCACACACACCCTGTCTTGGAAACTTTGATGCAACTTTGTTTCAATTACCTATAACATATAAAGTCTTTCAAAAATGAAACTCTGCTCCTTAAGAACGTATAACAACATTATTTCCATTTAATAACATCTCTCTCTTGCCCTGTAAACTGTGTTGTGCAAGACTTTACCCTCCTGTACAGTGCAAAATTACAGGGAAGCTAAATGTGCCAGTATCCTGTTCAGTTCTGTGCCGCTCCAGCCTCATTTAGCTGAACAGTGAGTTAAATAAACGCTTCGCATCCTTATAAGGGATTGTAGAAATGTGGTTATTGCTCTGAAAAATATAGAAACCAGGTAAAAGGCAAATTTTAATTTAAAGCATTTTAAATACATGCCAAACGATTATTTCCAAAATGTGCTAAGAGTTTTGTTTGTTTCAGTTATTAGGATGGAATTGTCAAAGTCATACTTCTCTTTTTTGCATACTGAGAGGCTCTATTTTCTAACTCAAAGATGTGCCACAGATATGAAGGAAGGGACAATAAATTATCAGTGGCTATTTACAAGACAAAGAACAATAAAATGAGCACACGAAGCATGTGGCTGATTGTGTGAGTTCCCGTGTCCACGCACAGCCCTGTCCATAGCAGGTGGGCATTCGATCCCTTCCGGGATGGGAGAGAGGGTTTGTCCTGTGCAGTCATGATAATCACTTATGCATGTTGCAGTGTTTTCTCTTCTTTTCTGTTTCAGTTCTGCTCACGACAATAAAGTGAGATGGATAGCTCAGAACTGTTAACTCAATTTAAAAGTTTAAAATTCACAGCAAAGTTGTTATTTTTCCTATGTACACAGTCAATTAGAGGCAGAAGAGTTTTGAATTCATACAATGCTTTTAAGAATCATACGTACATTTTCTTAAAACCTGTTTGCCCCACTGCCTTTAAGAAGTCGTTTTTCTTCTGGTTGCCTGAGTCTCACACTGCTGCACTACGACATGTTAAGGCCAAACAATGTCATTGTTCAATTTTGTATAACTTCTCAATTCCCTGGGATAATGGACATTGAGAGATTATAATAAGAATGATTCTTTTTCCAATCAAGATTTTCTTGCAAAATGTAGAGCCAGTGATAAACTGCAAATCTGTGACCATGCCTGGCTAGAGTCGACTTTATCAACCAATGTCAATCGCATGTGTGGTTACAACCTTATAGTCTCCACATAATGAATAGTATTAAACAATACTAAAGGGGCCAACAAGGACCATCTGATTTTAAGTGTGCATAGAATCAATAAAACCACATAAAAGTCAAGTAGCCAAAAAGGTTAGTTTTTAATGTTATCGCATTGATAATGCTATAAACATGTGAGATGACCAGAGAGAGAACCATCCATTCATTCAATCAACATGTATTGAATTCATATTGTTGGTAAGGCCCCGGGCCAGGCCCTGTGCTAGGACAAGTCCTTGCCAACAGGAGCTGACCAGGTCTCCGTACTGACATCCCACCACCCAAGGATACTTACTGAGCCTCTGTGCTTGATTGGAAACCCAGCTCCGCACCCCCATGGCCTGCTGACCTTGCCCCTCTTGTCCGGGTTAAAGCGGTTATGAAAATCCCCTCCATGCACAGTGGGACTCTACTTTCCTCTCACCAAGCTTTGTTTGCCCAGCCTCAGGGCCTGGAATCCTCTGAACTTCCTACTGATATCTGATTCTTTCCAGCCGGGGTATCCCCGAGTTGCCCTCCGTGGGCGGCCCCTTTCCCAGACCCCGTCTCATCCATGATGCAGATTCCCTGTTGGGCCTCTGCCTGCTGCCTGCCCTTCTCTTGAGTTTACAGGGAGTGGGTTTGGCCCCAGCGCTCTGCCCCTGTGGCCAGCTGTCTGACCGACGGGGCAGGGGCAGCCCTGTGACCAGGATGGCAAGCAGAAAATGGACTTCCACCTTCCCATCCATCCAGATTTTAGACGTGTCAGCAAAGATATGAAATGAACGCATAAAGCAGTCAGCCTCTCTCCACCCCTGACGTCGGGCCAGTCGTCAAGTCGCGGAGGTCTTTGTCTCGGGAAGGGTGCAGTGAAGGGGGCTGTTTTGGGCCTAGGGGGAGGGCAGCACCCTCAGGTCTTGCCAGCCCTGGGAGAAAGGCCCAGCCCCCCGGGCCCCACACTGTCACGCCCCGCCTGGCTGAACTTTCCTTCCCCGTGTGCAGTCGCTGGATGTGAGCTAATGTGGACAAACACCTCTGACGACTCCAGAAAACCCTAACCCATAAGGAGGAGGGCTCACTTGACTCGCCAGGAATAAAACAGCACGGGGAAAGCAGAGCACGGAGTTCAACCCACAAGGAGAGGGTGCAGAACCCACAGAAATAGATGTAAATGTATAATTAACAATTCAAAGGAGAAACGCAGCATTCCTCCAAAAATAAGAATAAAAGCCTCAGTAGACTGACTAGCCCAAGATTCATGGCTAAAGAGAAAAGCGGTGAGCCGGAAAAGTCACAGCTAAGGAAACCTAGAAAGCAGTGCAAGTCGACAAACTGACAAATGCAGAGGGGTGGACAGATCCTGAGATCCCAGCCTTCACCTCCCTGGGGCTGGGAGGGGAATGCACAGGAGGAAGAGAGGAAATTGTTCCTGGGTTGAAGCAAGAAGGAAATCCTCATGGTAACAGGGACATCGATGGAAAGGGGCCCTGAATCCACAAGCTCACCACATAGCCACATCATGGTGAAATTTCAGAACACCACGAATAAAGAGATTACTGTAAACGGCTTTTTAAGGAACAGCTAAAAGGCGTGAAGATGAGATTATCAGAATTCCCTCAGCTACATAGGATGGGATGGGAGGAGAGAAAGGAGCAAGCTGGTCAAGTTCTGAGGGACTTGGGTCATGAACCGTTTTGCTGTGAGGAGGCAGAAGAAAGGTGTTTTTGGACAGACAAGACCTCCAAAGGTTTATTACCAAGAGGAAAAAATCACTAAAGGAAATTAGAAATAAAAATTAAGTTTAAAAAAATAAAAGGAATAGAAGCAGCAGGGGTAAACAAAGAAACCAGGAAAAACCAGGAAAGCATGGTAAATTTTTTGCTTTTTTGGGGGGCGTAAAAGAGGCACCACCTGAAGGAAAGTTCAAAATATGTGTTCAAAAATTATGGGTAACAAGTAGAAGGGAAAAAGGAAGAAGGAATATTTGTTTAAAAAACTAACAAGAACTTGGCAAGGGAATAGAAAATACACTAAGCAGAATGAGTTAAAACATGTTAATAACAAAAATAAATAGGAATTGAGACTCAAAGATTGGGTTTAAAATGTAGTTATATGCCATCACAAGAGAAACCCTAAAACAAACCAAGAAGGTTAACTATGAAAGGATGGGATACTAGGCAAATGTTAATAAAAAATAAATTAAACATAATAGTATAAACAACAGACAAAATAGAATTCAAAAGGAAAAGACATAAAAGCATTTTCATATTGATAAAAGTTACAAGGAGATTAAAGCCATGAATTTACAAGCCTAACCCTATAGCTTCACACATGAAGCAAGCACTAATAAACATCCTGAAAAACTGACAAATTACCGAGCATAGGAAGAAGCAACATGTCTCTAGGAGAAATCACAGGAAAAGTAGACAAAAATAGTTGTGAATAACACAATCACTAAGGACAAGCTGATAAAACATAGGATACTATCGCTACTGAAGAGAGAAAATACCCTCCCTGAAAACACGTGTGAGACAATCATTTACAAAAGGAAAGGTCACGGAGGAGCTGCAGATAAATTCCAAAGTGCAGAAGTCATGGAGGCACCACAACCCAAGCAACTAGAAATCAACAATGAAGAGATAGTTAATGCCCCCCTGCAAAAGAAATTAATAAAAAACAAAATTGAGCAAAAATTTAAAACATCTTATATAACTATAAACTTAAAGATATTAAGGAGGAAAGCAATCAGAAATAGCAAACTGTTAAGAGAAAGATGAAAATTATGGGTAACAAGTAGAAGAGAAAAAGGAAGAAGGAATATTTGTTTAAAAAACTAACAATATGTGGGATGTGGCCAAACTTAAACACTGAGGAAATCGTCTTCAGTAGGATTCCTACACATATTAGATGGTATGTTGACAAAGGATTCAACTCAGGAAGTTATCACAAGAAAGAGAAATAAACCCAAGGAAAATAGAAGAAATAAATCAATAAGCATGCAGCACAATTAATGAAATAGAAAAAAATAATCATCAATAGTTGAGTTGAACTGTAAAACTGAAAGCTATTTAGTTTAAAAACTAGATAATCAGATGAACTTTGCCAAGTCTAATCAAGAGAAAAAAGACAGTACACATAATCAACCCTTAGGAATGAGTGATATGAAAATATTTTTTTAATTATAAAAGAACAATGTGTTTATACTAATAAATTTTTAAATGCAAAGAAAGTTTTCTAAAAAATTTTAAGGACTATCAATTAGCAGAATTGGCTTAACAGAGGCAGCAATATTAAATAGACTGATAGCTACAGAAAAAAATTGGAAATATAGTTAGATCTTCGATTTTAAAAGGCCCTAGATTAAATGGTTTGTTGGAATTGGGTTATTAATTTTTTTTCATTACAGAAGAAATTTATGCTTATTTTAAATAATTCAAACGTACATAAGTATATAAGGTAAAAAGAGAGTATGTCTCCTGTTCTAGTTTGCTCATGCTGCAGAATGCAAAACACCAGAGATGGATAGGCTTTTATAAAACGGGGGTTTATTTCGCTACACAGTTACAGTCTTAAGGCCACAAAAAGTCCAAGGTAACACCTCAGCAATCGGGTACCTTCACCGGAGGATGGCCAATGGCGTCCGGAAAACCTCTGCTAGCTAGGAGGGCAGCTGGCGTGTGCTCCAAAGCTCCGGCCTCAAAACGGCTTTCTCCCAGGACATTCCTCTCCAGCAAGCTTGCTCCTCTTCAAAACGCCACTCACAGCTGCACTCACTTCCCTCTCTCTGAGTCAGCTCATTTATATGGCTCCACTGATCAAGGCCCACCCTGAATGGGCGGGGCCACGCCTCCATGGGAACATCTCATCAGAGTCATCACCCACAGCTGGGTGGGGCACACTCCAAGCAAATCTAACCAGCACCAAAAATGTCTGCCCCACACAAGACCACAAAGATAATGGCATTTGGGGGACACAATACATTCAAACTGGCACATCCCCCCTCTCCTTCAACCTAATCCCAATGTCCAGGAGAAACCCCTGTTATCAACCACAGAACTTTCACTCTGAACATGCAAATAAATGTATACATGTAGAACTTACCAAAAAAGGATCTTGTTACACATATTGTTCTGCAACTTACTGTTCAATTTAACCATATATCATGATGTCATCTCATATGAAAAATATGATGGATGCTTAGTATCCAACTGTATGGATGTACCATGATATATTAGAGTATTTAAGTTCAGCTTTCCCTTGAGTTAAAGAAATAAACATCTGTAGAATGTATCTTAATGATCTGGTAAAACACTTTCCGCATGTCATGGACCAATCTTCAACTTAAGCGGGAGAACTCAGACGTGCCAGGCCCAGCAGCACTGTCCCTTACGGTGTGATTGAAAATACATTGAAGCTGAGGTTCGACACATGAACTTTACAGGCCAGTCAGGCTGACCATTTTTTAAAGTGTATGAAGAGCAATGGAAAGAACAAAGAACTTTTAATCCTTTTTTGGTCCTTAGCGCCAGAGCCAACCTATTCCGATAGGCTTGTTCGCAGGCTCCAGTGTCTACCATGACTCTTGAAGTTCAACTATTGACCCGTGTTCTTGTTTCTTCCAAGTAATTCACTGAAGTGAAAACACTTGCTGGGGGGACAATCTAAGTCTCTAGGTCATAACCAGCTACTATCACTTTATGGGGCTGTGGGCAAAGAACTGGAAAGAATGGGACACAGTCTTCTAGAAGGAAACAGTGTAGGAAGGAAAGATATGAAAGATGGGGAGTCAGAATGAACCAACAATCTGGCCTCCTTAAGCTACATAGTTTCTGTGAGTTGGCCTATGGTGGGACGTGAAAGCAGAGTCACCGGTCCTAGAAAAACTAAGACTGAGCTCACCAGAAACCAATTAATCCCATGTAAAGTTCTTGACCTTGTACTTTCAACATCCCAAATTTCTTAAAAGGAGCATAAAAAGAGTATGTGCCACATTGTAGTGTTTTTCCTACTTCAGATCCACATTCCCTTCCTTTAGTGTTTTTTTTAGAATCACCTAAAATCATGCTTCCCTGCTTTGTATTAAAAAATCACAGGGTCTTTGCAACAGATGGTGCTGGGACAACTGGATGCACACATGAGAAAGAACGCAGATGGACCTGTCTCATGCCACACACAAAAATCAACCCAAATTCACACAAGTTCCTGCATCTAAGAGCTAAAACTGTAGAACTCTTTGAAGAAAATATAGGAGTGTATCTTGTGAACTTGGTTAGTCAAAGACAACTCAGATATGACGCCAGAAGTACAAAAGAAAAAGGAGAAAAACTGCACTTCACCAAGGTTAAACACTTTTGTGCATCACAGGACATTATTGAAAAAGTGAAAGAAATGACCCACAGAATGGGAAAAAATATTTACAAAACATATATCAGATAAGGGGCTTGTATGTAGAATATCTGGAATGTTATTACTACTCTCTGGAATATCTGGAATATTATTATTACTGCTCAATAATAAAAAGAGAAGCCAATTTAAAAAAAAAGGTGGATGATCTGAAAAGACATTTTTACCCAAAATATAGATAAATGGTAAACAAGTACATGAAAAGATGCTCAGTATCATTAGTCATTAGGGAAATGTAAATTAAAACCACAATATGATAGTAGCACAACATTGTAAACCTATTTAACATCACTGATTATATATGTGAATGTGGTTAGAAGGGGATATTTCAGTTGTATATATGTTACTACAAAAACATTTTTTAAAAAGCATAGGAGTAGACAACAAACAGTGAACCCTATTGTAGAAAATGGACTATAGCTAATAGTACAATTTTAAAAAAAGTTCTTTCGTGAATTTTAACAATGTACCACACTAACTCAAGGTGTTAATATTAGGGTGGTATATGAGAAATCTGTATTTTATGCATAATTTTTCTGCAAATCTAAAACTTATCTAATTAAAAAATTAAAACCACAGGAAGATACCACTTCATGCCCACTAGGATGGCCATAATTAAAAACACACAAACAAAACACCAGAAAATGGCAGGTGTTGGTGAAGATGTGCAGAAATTGGAACACGTATGCATTGCTGGTGGGATAGTAAAACGGTGCAGCCACTGTGGAAACAGTTTGATGGTTACTCAAAAAGTTAAACATAGAATTACCAGAGGACAGCAATTCCAGTCGTAGGTATATACCCCAAAGAATTGAAAACAGGGACACAAAAAGAGATTGCAAACCAATGTCCATAGCAGTAGTGTTCACAATCGCCAAGAGGAGGAAACAACCCAAATGTCAATCAACAGAGGAAGCGATAAACAAATGTGGTCCATCCACACAATGGAATCTCCTTCAGCCGTGGAAATGGGTGGAGCTCTGATACCTGCTACAACATCAATGACCCCTGAAAACATGTTGCTGACTGAAATAAGCCAGATACAAGTGGACAGAGACTATGTGATTCCCCTTACAGGAAATAGCTAGAATGGTCAAATTTGTAGAGACAGAAAGCAGTTAGAGGACACCATGAGCTGGGAGAAGGGATTATGGGAAGTTATTGCTTAATGGGTCAAGAGTTTCTATTTTGAGTGATGAAAAATTTGGGAACTAGATACAGGTGATGGTTGCACAACACTGTGAGTATAATTAATATCACTGAATTATACACTTAAAATGGTTAAAATGACTAATTTTATGTTAAATATATTTTATCAGAATAAAAAATAGGTAAAAATATCCCCAAAGACAGAGAATAACAAGTATTGGCAAGATACGTACTGGAAGCCTCGTACACTGCTGGTAGAAATGTGAAACGATGCAGACACTTTGGAAAATTCAGGCCGTTCCTCAGAAGGTTAAACACAGAGTTACCATGTGACCCAGCAATTCCACTGCCATATATACCCAGGAGAAAGGAAGTCATTTGGCCATACAAAAACGCACACAACTGTTCATAGCAGCGTTGTTCACGATAGCCGAAAAGTAGAAACAAGCAGCCGTCCATCAACAGATGAAGGGATAAACAAAACGTGGTATATAAAACAACGGAGTATTACTCAGCCACAAAAAGAAAGGAAGTTTTGATAGATACATGCTACAACGTGGGTGAACCCAGAAAACATCGTGGTGAGCAGAAGAAGCCAATCACAGAAGATGTGGAGGACCTAGAGGAAACGGGGAGTGAGTGCTGCTGGGTAGTGGGTTTCTTTGGGGGGTGATGAAAACGGTCTAACGTTGGTTGAGGTGATGGGTGCACAACTCTGAGAATATGCTAAAAAACACTGAATTGTACACTTTAAATAGGTGAATTTTATGGTATGTGAGTTATATCTCAATAAAATTGTAAAAAAAAAAAAAAAGCAGGTTGTTGGGTTTTTGTTTTTTTTCCCTGACAATGGTTTTCTTGACTTATACCCAAAAAGGGCATCCATCTTCCTAGGTGTTGTAACGTATCACAAGGTTGTTTTTCCTGAAGCGTGCCCAGCCGCTCTGGTCTTCCTGTCATTTAGAGAAGTGAGGTGTCAGTTGTGAGGTGTGACAGCATGCTGCCAGTGGACAGGGGCCTGCCCTGCCCAGCTGTGTGACCTTTGGCAAGCCACTTAACGTCTCTGGGCTTTGGACAGCTCATCCGAGAAACGAGAGGCCTGAACACGTCCTCCCTCATTAGAATTGCACAGTCCAGATTTAAAATAGCTCATGTGAGTATTTCTCAATTCTTCCAAAGCAAGCATATTTAATTTTATCCTGGGGAAAAAAACTTTTTTAAAGTTGTATACTGTATTAGATGCACTGATAACTTGACTGAAACACAAATCTGTTAAATCTATAAATAGAGGAGCAAGGCATTTGTAATTTTCCAGCAGTCTATGAAGATATTTGAAACCCCCTGGTGTTTTTGAAGTTGGAATTTTTCTATAAGGAGGTAAATTTGCTTTGTTTCAAAGTATTCCTGGTTTTCAGATTGAACAGGGTCCTGGGCACATACCTTTGATTCTCACAACATAGGTTGTGTTGCATGAGCCAACTCAATTTACACAGGCACACGGGGCGGGGAGCGAGGAAAATATCTTTCCCAGGAAAAGGAAAATAGAAAAATACGCCATCCCCTAGTTTCATAGGTAAAACTGCATTACTTACAATGGGTCTAGACAGATGACAAGACTAAAGCTGCGGTGAAATCATTTATATTCTATAATCAGTAATTCTTGTTCGAAGGAAGTAATGACACAGTGAAGACCTCATTTTACTTTTACATTTCCAAAGCAGGGAACCACAATCTGGGGCACGGAGCACTTGCACTAATCGGAGAAGGTTTTCTTTAACAGAAGCATTTTTAGTGTGTACCTCTGAAAAGGCATTTTATTTCTGTGGGCTTGAGACAAAGGATATTTTAAGAAGTGAATGCAAGCATAGCTGAAGGTGTCTCATGGTGGATGTGGCGGGGTGGGGGCATCTGAATCCACCCGTGTGTCCCTGCCGTTGTTTGCTTGTTCTAACTGGAACCCCCCAGGCCTGTAGCTGAACCTCAGAAAACCCTAGAAAGGGAGCCGGTGGCCCCTGAGTGGATAAGCCCTGAGGCCTCGGCCAGCGGAGCCAGTGGAGGCCACTCTGGGCGTCAGAGAAGAAGAAATGCAGGCCTGATGCCCGAGCTCCACTTTCTCGCCTGGCGTCTTCATTGCTTTGTAATTTAAATATCCTGCTGAGTGAGTATAAAGACAGGAAGTGAGTTCCACAAAACCTTACAACTGCCTGAGTTTCAGATAAGCAGATGAGCCTCCTGTTTCTGGAGCTGATACATATTTAGTTTGCGGACGCTAAAAAGTACTACAGTTTCTCGGCCGTAAACCTTTTTGGGATTTCAAAAGCAGCTTTGACAGCCCGCATAGTCTCCAGCTCAAAACCCTGCCTGGGCCTGCCGTGGGAGCTGAACTGTCAGCTCCGTTTTTTTTTTCTGCTGCTTTCCTGAAACCAAAATCCTGTCTTTAGTAGAGCGGGAGGAGGAGACAGGGCCGTGGCCCTGGGCTGGGGCCAGGTTTGGGTCTCCAGGCCCCGGGGGACCCCTCCAGTGCCCAGCACCCCCCCCCCCAGGCAGGAATTTGGGGAACGTGGCTTTCTCTTTTAAGGGTTAAGATCGGAACCGTTATCATCTGAGGGTTTTTGTGTTTTTGTTCTTGTTTTGTTTTGTTTTCCCAGATTTAAATTTGCTTTGTTGGGTTGGGATTTAAGATTTTTCAAAAATCTATTCATTTCCTAATTGAGGTATACAAGAAATGCCAGTTCAGAGCTCAAAATGTGAGCGATCCCAAACAACTTAGTTCCTCAACTCTTGTGGGTTCATAAGATAAGGTAGATGGGATGTAATTAAATAGCATTTTAAAAAAACGATCATTGATTAATTTTATGGATAAACAAACGTTAACATGAAACTCATTTTGTAATGTAGTAAAGCAGCCCCTTTAATTGTCCCAAATGAAAACTTAAAATTTACAATAGAAAGTGGAGAGGAGTTTGAAGAAGAGCTTTGATGGAATTTCCATTTGTTTCTTATTCTTTGTTTCTCAGTTCTTCCGAAGCAAGCATATTTAATTTTATGCTCCCTCCGCTCTCCCCTTCTCCCTCCTCCCTCCCCCTTTTCTGGGGGACCAGGTAAAGAAGTGGGTTCCATTTTCTGCATCTAAAATGACTTAGAGCCTCATTGCACATTATGCTTCATCTCTGCAACCAAATCAACCCAATAACTGAGTGTGTGCGCTCCCCCTTAACACAGCTAATCTGATTTTAGCTTAAACAAATCATTACTAGATTTTCTCTGGAGATTCTTTTAGAGAGTTCTCAAAATCCTGATGAAAGTTCAAATAATATGAACTTGAAGATTTGGGAGGAAATTTGCTACATTTTGCTGTCATGTTTTAAGAGCAACAATCTGCATTTAGCCTGTGTTGCTAGTTTGTTAATAAACTTTAAGACGTTTTATATTCAAAAGTCATTTTAAGATGACAAAGAGATCCAAATGTGCTATTTCAAAAGAAAATTCACAGCAACCTAATAGTCTTGTCTCTGCTTCAGCTTTATTTTTCCTTTACTTTTTTGTTACAGTGTATGAAGATTTTTTTTTTTGAAAGCAGTGGACACATTTATGAACAAATCATTTTAAATAGCTTTCTCTATAAAACTGAAGCTTAAGAAGCTTAACCACAGCATTGTCCCTTGTTTGGATTTCAAATTGTCCGCCTTGGAAGTAGTGAGTCACAGCCTAAAAGCTTAATGAACAGGCACCGAGTCGGCAGTTGGCAGTCTGGTTAGAAATGACAATTTGGTACAAAGACAGCTTTTTTATTTATTTGATTAGTTGATTTCTCAGAATTAGGTGAATTGTTGCTGGTCGCAGTGATTTTTGTTGGAATCATTGGAATCGTCGTTTGGATAGCTGCATTTTAGGCATCTATCTTAGCTCGATCTGTTTCTGGGTTTCCTCAAATATTGGAAGAAAACAATCAATGGTCATTTGACCACTTGAAGGCTTATCCTTATTTCCCTTTAATTTGAAACTACAGACCAACACCCCAACACTGTATGCATGTTATATAGATTTATATGTATAACTAACTTCCTAAGTTTTATTAACATTCTCTTCCAGTTGTGATTGTACTTTGGTTACCGCTTGGCCTGGGACTCGTACCTTTAGTCTTAATTTGGTAACAAACTGATTCCTTAACTGCTAATCACTGGTCTTGGGGTCTGATCCAGGAACTCTGGGGCTTTGTGATGGGGCACAGGCTCGTCCTCCCCAGAGCCCTTAGTCTCCCTGAGAAAGAGTTGCTCCTGACATTCCTAGTGGTAAAATATAGGATTAATGACCAGTGTTTAAAGTGCAAATCAAGCAATCGGTGTGAGTGGTCAGCTTTGCTTCTCAGCCCCCCTTGCTTGGCTCAAAGTCACTATGAAAATGAGGGGTGCAGAGGAAGTCACCCCTTGGCCAAGGAGGCTGTGTCTCACGAGGTCTGTGGAGTAAAACAGAAAAGTGCAAGGGACACTGCCTGGAAAAGTAGCATATTTGCATTTCCCCTGAAATGCAGTCAAGATTTCAGAGAAGTTAATGATTAATGTAGAGCACAGCGAGGCCTGGGTCTCGGCCTCACACGCAGGAAAGCCGCCAGCCAGCCCTGCAATCTGGGAGCCCCTGCTCTCCTCGCTGCCTCTTACCCACCCAGAGGGAGAGGAGGGAAAAATCTCTGGCTTCCATTTTCTAGCAAGAAAAGATGATCTTCTCCTTGTTCTGAATAGTATTGAAAAAAGTGATTTCCCCCCAAACCACAGCTTAGTTGCCTGCTTTCTTCAAGTGCTTAATCATGTTCTTTTTCAGTAAAATTTAAAAATTATATACTAATTTTCACTCATGGCAACCTACTGATAGGCTACTTACAAACACCAAATGATGTAGGTAAGACCTATTTTATATTTTTGGCACCGGAAAATGCATTTTTAACTAACGTTAAAAAGAGCTGCCTATCTATTGTACTCTGCCACAAGAGGGAACATTTATTTTGCAAAAGGTATTTGCATTGCATGACAAGTTTCCCGGCTGACATTTCTCCTACCAAATGAAGTTCCTTTCTTTCTTTTAAAAAAAAATTATTTACCATTTTCAAAGGACCTCCTTCCTCTTTTTGGCGGGTTTTAAGTTTCTTTGGCCGATTTATTTATTGTCATCTACAAGATTGATACGTGAGGCCTTATTTCTGAATGCTCTGTGGTTAGAAATTATTTCTTGGGTCTCGGGAATGTGGATTTACCAGCACATCGTCCGTGGGGAGCACCCAAGGAAGTTGCCCTGAGCTGCACACCATGTGTGAACCCACCCTACGTTCCCAGCCAGGAAATCTTGGTCCTTCTTTATATCAGAGCATACAGGCTCACAGGAAAAGTACAATTAAACTACTGGGAGACTCTGGTCACAACAAACTGCTTCTAAATGGCTCCCAGGGGATTTCTTTTGTTATTTCGATAACAATGCGTATTTAAAAGGATACCACTGATTTCTAAGAATCCAAAGCAATATATTGTTAATAGCCTTTGAGAAACTTACGCCACAAATAAATTAACCTTACAGATTCTCCTTTCAGTGCATCTAGACGGACAGCCCTGGGAGACAGAGGTTTTAGAGAAGCAGGTTTTTAAACGAACATGACATTTAGTAAGAGCAATAGAAGATGATTAGCTCAACACACACCCACGCAGGTCTTCAGACAGCATCTTTGATTTTAACCAGCAAAAATCCTTGGGAATTTTTGAACAAAGATTAACCTATTTTCAATTAACATTCAACCAAATTCCTGTGTATTTACTAGTGGAGAAGGGGTATTGGGGTGGGGTGGTGGTGAAAACAGTCGAGGGGCTGAGCAAAAGAGGTTTTGGTGAGTCCTGGGGCACATCAAAAGCGGTTTCTTTTCAGCGCCGAGGGCCTCCTACAGCGTTCCTTCAGGGCGCTTTGCCACACGCGTGACTGCTTGTGACCTAAGAGGGAACTTCATTCAGGCCCAGCAGCAGGTAAGCCGCCCTGGGTCTGGACCGTGGGGAGGCTCGCGTGCTTCTGCAGCATTTCCTTTTTCCATTTGTTTTGAAAGCAGCAAAGGGAGCCATTCCCGGGGCTCTCAGCACAGGAAAACTGATACGATGGGCGGAATGCAAGCAGCCACATCACCAATCAGAGGTGCACCACGAGCCCTCAGGCAGACCATGGAGGCCACTTAAAAATTATATTATTTACAATCACGAAAATAAATATTTTGCAACAGACAAAAACTGGCAAAGATGGTGGCATGTCCATTTTCTTAATCCATGTTCTTATTTTCTGTCATATGTATAAAAGGGTTTTGCTATTGTCCCAGGTTGCTAGGAAACATGTTTAAATTGCATGTGATTGAGCAGATGAACATTCGTCCTATACCAGTACTTGCAAGTCCTTGCTGCATCTGCCTGTTCCCCCAAAGCCCCAGTTAGTGGGCCACCCCCACCACAGCTACGACCTGCCATCCAGTACCATACAGGGAAGTGTCTGCTCAAGTTTCCCTTCTCTGATAGAAGATGTCCAGGGGCGTTGATTTTTCACCATCTAAAGCCCTGAAATGACTGGGGCAAGTCTGGATTTTTAAAAAGGCCATTTCCCTCACACAATAACCAGAGCCTGACATCTGGTTTGATGCTCTTGATCACGAAAAGTCCGCAAGGTCTTTATATTGAGAGGAAAAGATTTGCTTGAAAGAGTGAGCTAAATATGTTAAATTTAGAAAAGGAAAATTAGGTTGACTTGAGCATTTATTTAACCGTGATTTCTGTTACCTGGAAACAACTTTTAGGGGAAGTTAAAGACATGTTATTTCTTTTAAACCTGAGTGGGAAATGGGGATAGGAAACAATCTTAAGACATGAGAAGAATTGCTGTTTTTTAAAAAATCTCCAACATCTCTAATTCTCTTGAAGTGATACCAATAGATATTCAGTGATTGTCGAGACTGTCAAATTAATGTTATTTTTAAAAAGTCATTGCTATGCTGGATGTAAGGTGCCTAAAACTATTATACCAGCATTCTGCTGATGTGGTGTTCTAGACAGCCTTGGGGTTGCAAATCTGAAATCAAATACAAGAAAAAAGTTAATATCACAGCATTTTGCACACACATGACCTAAAAGTAACAATACACATGGAACTCAGTGATGTTTTGCAAAAAAGGTGACTGAGCTATGTCACAAAAATTGGGCAAGGATAATAGATGCAATCTCCCAACTGATATCATAACTCATGTATCAGACTATGGTGGGGCTATATTTGCCAGAGTGAAGAACTACAGGTCAGTTAACACTTCAGATAATACCACAGAATTCTTGCATTTGGGAAATCCTTATAGCTTTCCTGTCTAAAAAGAAATCGCTGACTTCTTTAAATAAAAATTTCCATTTACTTCCTTATCAAATATTCATGTCTTCTCCTTTTTTCAGATGTCCTTTGGAGACTGATCAGTGGTTCTTTAACCCAAATGAAATAACATCTTTAAAAAGAAATAGAAAAAAAAGACACGCATGTCTGAGGAAAGCAAACCCTATGAGCTGGGTATGAATCAGTTTATTAACTGTTGAAAGAAATCGGCCCTGAGGTTGGCTGCGTTTGCGTTAGTGAAAGAAAAAATTACTAAAATTATTAATCCCCCCATATGGAGTGTTGGACGAAAGGGGAGGATTTGCCCCCAAACGGTGCTGGGTGGGGCTCCCGGTCTTGCTCTGCTGCCCCTTTATCTAACAGCAAGGCTGTGACCCGAGGCCGAGGACAGCAGCCCTCGCACACAGCAGGCTCCGTCTCCCACCTTCTCGTCCACCACAGCCGCACGTCCCTGAGACCCATCTCCAGAGGCTGCTACCTGCCGTCGGGCCGCGGGGAGGGCGAGGGGCGTCGGGGCGCCGGGCCTGCTGCCGGCTTCAGATGTTTAGTTAGTAATTCTAGCTTTGCGGGGACCTGAGCCTCCGCGGGGTTTGTTGCTCGTTTGTGTACAGAGCTGCGTCTCCATGGCAACAGGAAAACATGGATGCTGGAGATTCAGAAAAGGGGAGAAGGAGCAGATGAAACCTGGCCTTCCTCTCAGGGCCTGGCTAATTTATATGTCAGGTTAAGGGATGTCAGGGCTCAGAGATCAAAGAAGGTCAAAAGGGGGCTCTGGGAATGGGGGATATTTACTGTGTTTAATATAGATACAAATGTGTCCAAGAAGAGAAATCGAAACCTTAAAAAGCCTGTAGCTTGTGGTTAATAAATATAAACAAACACATTTGAAAATGGGTAAACTGCTAAAATTAACAGGCACTTGAAAAAGCTGTCCTCCTTTAAATTGGGATAAATTAAAACAGAAACAACCTCAACAGGAATTGAAAATACAAATCAGTTGAAAATGTTGACTAAGGTTTCTAACTTTACTTTGGAAATGCTTTGTAATGCCTTCGGGCTGTGAAAGCGAAGATGACCAAACGCACTTTAGAAATTTCTGGTTACACTTCTTAGCTACATAGGTTTTGTTATTAAAAGCATTTGCTTCATCCCTTTAACAATAAAGTAGTTAACTTTGTGCCATCAAACAGCATTAAATTGACCGATTGTGGTATGGGAGTGCAAGATCCCGCTGGAGAAAGGGATTTTGGGTTGGGGGTTGGGGGAGACTCCATTAGTGGAACAATAAATAAGCCTATGGTAAAACCGATATGATGGGAAATGACTTCTATTCAGTTAACTCCATTATTAGTGCTAATTGGGGCCAGGTGAAGCATGGATAATTGAAGGGTACAGACAACCCAAAAACCTCTATTTAACCAATAACTTCCAACTTCTTCCCATCAAACCAATTACCAGAGGAGCTAACAAATAGAAAAATGGATTAAATTGAATTTCACCTCCCTAAAGACTAACACTAGGCTGTCTTTTTTATTGATTAATTCAGAACAAGAGCTAAAGAGTGACTGTATTTTCAAGACTAGATTACAGATAGTTCCCAACAATTAAAGAGCGAAGGATTATTTTCCAAAAGTTTGTTTCTAAATTAGTTATTTGAAGCGCAGGATGCTTTTTTCCATGGAACAATGCTCCTGTTTGTGGCGGGGCTCTAAAGCAGCACACTGCAGCTTGGAATGACATAGATGTTGGAATTATATTTCAGATTCTAAGTTCCTTCATCAATCCCCGTCGAATGCCCCCACCCCTAAACCTGTCTGAGACCTAAACCTAAGATTCATATAAGAAAATTAATCATTTTAAAGTGAACAGGTGAGAAGCAATGAGTACCTTCCAGTGTTGTATAACCATTATCTCTAGTTCTAAAATAGTTTGTCACTCCTGAAGGAAACCCACTGAGCTCTCTGTCCCCACTTCCCCTCCTCTCAACCCCTAGAAAGCACCAAGCTGCTTTTTGTCTCTATGGATTTGTGTGCTAAGCACATGTCATATACATGGACTCATACAGTATTTGTCCTTTTGTGTCGGGCTTCTTTCACTGCCCTCTTCTCAAGGTTCAAACGTGCTCTAGCCCATATCAGAACCTCATTCCTTTTTGTGGCTGAATAATATTCCATTGTATGAATAGATCACATTTTTGTTTATCCGTTCATCTGTTGATGGACCCCTGGGTTGCTTCCACCTTGCAGCTGCTCTGAATTGTGCTGCTATCAGACCTAAGGTTTTTGTCCTCACATCCCCTGCCCCCTCAGGAAGTGGGCAGTGGAATGGGTGGGCAATGGGCAGAAACTCCGGGAAGCAGGTAGCACTGAAGGCAAAGCGTGGGAGGCTCCTTCGACGTGAGGTGGGCCGTGGCGTCTGGAAAGCAGGGCTCCACCCCTGGGGCAGGGAAGCCCCCACCCCCCAGGGAAATCCTGGGTCAGCAGTGACAGTTCTCAGGAGGTGACGGCAGCGAAGGCTCATTTAAGACAGGGCAGCCGTGGAGGCAGGGACAGAGGATGCAGGAGGGGGAGGAAATGCAATTAAGGGTCAGTCCTCAGGGAGCCCAGTTTGCGAACCCCTCACTCAGATCAAAGCTGTTCCGTGTCCGCAGGCTGAGGGCAGAAGGCACGGATCCAGCACGGTGTCTGGCGAACGTGCTCGGCCTGTTGTTCACTTTTCTGAAAACGCAGGTATCAGAAGAGGTTTCTTCAGCAGCCTGCAAAGGCAACATCAAAAAGCGACTCGGGAGGTAATTCCTCAGGTCAAGTTGGGTGTCACCGATGCCCAGAAAATAAACACCTCATGGAGCACCCCTTTCTCCTCAAAGCCCCAGCCTCTCAGCCCCAGCCCCGCAGCCTGTGCTGTGCTCAGGAACCCCGAATGGAAGGCCTCACCTTGCTTCAATTGTGCCAGTTTGGCATTTTTCAATAACCTCTGTTGGTCAGTGTTCCTTATAATAGAGCAGGATGAGCTGCATAATTTCTGGTTTTGTAATTTGGTGCCTGTGTATACTATATGAAATATAATTTTATGAAATGACCATTGTGTTTATCCCTGTTTATTTTCTTTATTCCACAAACTTCATATAAATTCAATAAATAAAAGGTATCCAAAATCCCATCACACCATCACACAACTTTAACTTTTTTCATGTTTCCTCTCAGAGCTTGTCATAGAATTTTAGAAGTCTGATATTTGGCCTTTTGCACTTCTCTCAGTATTTCGTAAAATAAATGCCCACACTCGTGCTTCCCGCCTTTAAAGACGGCCCTGTCTTGGTAAGAACATCCTTATCTGGCTCTGCCATGTAAGCAGGAGGAGTCAGGAAAGCAGCAGCTGGAAAGCGTCCCTCTCAAACCCGGGCCGCCTCCCCCACGGCGTAAGCAAAGCCTGGTAGAGGCCAGTGGCATCGGGTTTCCCGCGACGTGGGGCACCCCGGAGCAGAATCCGGGGACTGTCCTCGGTGCTGCCGACCCCTTCCCCCTGTTCTCAGCCACAAAGGGTGTGAGGGGCCCGCCCTCTGTCCCCGCTGGAGCGAACCAAGCCGCACCAGGGGCCCCGGCCTGCGGGGCTGCGACACCCAGGCCCCTCTGCGGGGGCTCCACGGCCAGCGCAGCACCTGTCTCCACCTGGGGTGGGGAGGGGAAGCTCCTTTTTTCAATTATTCAGGTAGGTATTGCAGAGGTGGTCTCTGTTTCCTCGTGGCCCCCACCTCCTGCTCCCCATTTCCCTGCTCTGGGCCTGGGCCCCCAATCCCACCCCAATGGAGCGGGGGGCACCGGGACCTCGTGCCCACACTGGTGGCACTTGTCTGTGCTCACTCAGGCAAACCCGAGTCCTCGGACTTGGCCAGGCCCACGTGGCCTTGGGTCCTCTTCCCACTGAACGAGGCCCCCCCATCTCCTGGCCAGTTTCCCTGCCCAGCTCCCCACCACGTCCAAGCAAATGCCACAACCAGCCGCTTTATTTGGAAGGACAAAGTTATTGGAGGGAAACTTTTACTCTCTGTGCTTCTACTCTAAATCTTCTCCCTTCTGCTGGTTTGGGGTGCCTCTCTCTAGCAGGGAGGCCCCTTTCTTCATGAACATCTGCAGCTACAGACCTGTGCTCAGTTGACTATTTTCCGCCTCCTCAGCTTCTGAGTCTTCTCCAGGTTGACAAAGACATCCAGTAGAAAAACAAACAAAACCACCCCATCCGCTAGGAGACGCTCATCTCGCCCCCAGGCAGCCGCCCGGCTTTCTGAGCCCGCCTGGCCAAAATGATGCAGCTACCTGCCTGTGCAACTCCATCTTGTCTTCTTCTGTTTTCTTCCAAGTCCATTTCATTTCGGTTTTCACCCCTGCCAGGGCCAGACCTGGACCCGGTAAATGTACTGGAACCCTTGGAAATAATGCTGGAAATCACTCAGCTTTTAGGTAGGAGGGACAAGGAAAAGCTTAGATTTTATTAGCCTTATGCAAAACAAGGAGTTTATCACATGCATTTATTATGAAAGAACTGATCTAGGCAGCTTCTTGAAGTTCAGAAAATAAACAATCCACTGCATGGTATCTATAATGCAACACTATGCATTATAATATATATAACATATATACAGTAGGATCTATAGTATCTAATCTATAATGCGATACTATGCTTTATTATATATATATGTAATATAAAAACTTCCAGAGAGTTCCAAATGAAATGAATATCTAGAGAGCTCCATGTGGCAGCACTGGTGGCAAAACACAAATGGAAGTGGGCCCCTGCCTCGTGCAGCTCACCAGAAAGCTCAGAGCTGGTACGGTTGAGTAGTAATTTCTGTTTCTATTTTTTCACAGCTTTACTGTAAAACACTCAACACACATTTCTGTGTGGGAAACACTGTGAGCCTAAACGCCGGCCAGTCAGCCATCTGGGCCTGGCTGCATGCTTCTCCTGCTGACCCCAAAATTCAGCACATCCACACCGACACCCCCTCTTCAGATCCGTGACCACACCCTCTGCTCATGAGGCTGGAGCCGCACAACTGGTCGTCTTTCTCTGGGCAACCCCTCCCCTCCCCGCGAAGGCTGCCTGTTCCCCCTTCTAAACCGAGCCTCTGGATCTTCCTTCCCCTCCTGCTGAAACAGTGCCGGGAAAGCCCGACATCCTGGGGCCGGCACTCCAGGCCCCGCAGCTCTCTAATGGCCCCCGGGACCTCGTCCCGGCTCGCATGCTTTTCCTGCCCAGCACACAAGTCCACCCAGCTGGCGTCCCTGATTCCAGAGCTCGGAGCGCACGGTGGCTGCTCTGTCCCCGCCTGGCTCCCAGCACCGCCCCAGCCTGGTGCCCGCCTCCGAGCCCTGCCCCGGAAGTCCTGCCGAGGCCCTGTGCCACGTGCCGCCCTGGCAGCAGGAGGAACGTCCACGGGTGATCAGTCAGGGCTCTCCCGAGAGACAGAACCAACAGGAGACGTGTGCTCACACGCACACATGTGTGGGATATGCATAACGAGATTTACTTCAAGGAATTGACTCATGCAACTGCGGGAGCAGCAAATCCAAAATCTACGGGACAGGCCTGAGGCTGCAAATTCCTCCAGGAGTTGAGGCAGTAGTCTTTTTTTTTTTGGAATTTAAAATTACTTTATTTATCAAATAAAAAACATTTCCAAACAAAACAAAGCAAAGCAATGGGAAAAACAAATATCCTGAAATAACTTCATTCCTTCCAGTCTAATCCTACCATACCAAAAGAAAGTTAATGAACCATAGTCACACCTGGGCACTCCCATATCATTAACATCAGCCTCAATATATTGTCTGTTCTTATTAGATTATCACGTTTTATATATGTGTGTGTGTGTGTGTGTGTGTATATGTAATGCATAGTATTGCATTATAGATACTACGCAGCTGTAAGAAGGGATGAGGTTGTGAAACATGACAACATAGATGAACCTGGAAGACATGATGCTGAGTGAAATAAGCCAGACACAAAAGGAGAGATATAGTATGTTACCTCTAGTGTGAACTCTGTAAAAAATGTAAAATAAGTGTCTTATATTGTAGATTATAGGGGACCTAGAGATAGACAGAAGCTAATGAAGGGAGAACGATAGTCTGATGCTGCACTCTTGAGTCCAAAATTTGTAGGGGAACCTGGCAGTCTGGAAATTCTGGTAGAGCTCACGTGGAGGTTTTAAGGCAGAATTAATTCTTCCAGAAAGCTCCTAAGGCCTCCAACTGAGATCGGATGAGGCTCACCCATGTCACAGAGGGTGATTTTCTTTCCTTAAAGTCAGCTGATTTTAGATGCTAATCCCATCTGTCAAATACCTTCATGGCAACATCCAGGCCAGTGTTTGGCCAAATAACTAGACACCATAGCCCAGACAAGTTGACAGATAAATTCACCACCACAATTGGAGCTGGGAAAAGGGGAAAATGGAAGATTTATAACCCAAGGAGCTTATGACATGCCAACAGCAGGGAATTCACCATTTGGTACCTAATTGAAGAATTCTAGCTTAGCATTAAATTATGTTGCTAAGCATAGTTTTATTTTTACTTAAAGCAGGTACCAAATAATAAATACTCTATGGTCCCGAGTTTATTCTTATAAAGTAGGTGGTATTTGCACACACACCATCCCCTACACAGACACCCCCAAATTCTCGATGCTGCTTCTTTCCCCAGCAGCAGCCCCGAGAAGGACTTCGGCTACCTTTTTCGTGTCTGTCTGTATTTTCTGTACTTTCTGCAATGAACATTGTCATGCTCACAGCTAGCTTTATTGAGCATCCACCATGCACCAGGCAATGAGCTAAGGGCTTTATGTGGGCTTTCTCATTTAACTCTCACTGCAGCCCTAAGAAGTAAGTGCCATTGTGATTCCCACTCTGCAGATGTGGAAACTGAGGCCCAGGCTTCCGAGTAGCTTGGCCAAGGGCACCACAGCAGGAAGCAGAGGGAGAGCTGATCCGCAGCCTGGGTTCTTCGTTCCAGAACCAGGGTCCAGAAACTAGAAGGAAAGTTCCAAGTATCTTTTCCGTGTTGCCTGCCGTGAACTCCATAGTGTTATAAAGAAGATGCTCAATAAATAGTTGTCAGAAGAAAAACTCCTTACATTATACTGTCTGTCAAAATACTATGACCAATGGACAAAATTTTCTAAATTGATATTAAATTAAATTAAAAATTTAATTAATTTAAAAATTTAATTTATACACCAACTGTCATGGCAAGTGGGCCAGGCCCACAAGAGAAGAGATGAGAGAGTCAGCACTGGTGACAGAGTGAGAACGTCAGCCTGGCAGAGACAGGCCCAAAGGCACCCGGGGCCAGCCCTCCTCATCCGGCCACCCAGGGGAGCAGCAGGTGACCAGGAGCCCAGCGTCCAAGGGTGTGGCCCTGTTCCCCTGTCAAGCCTCCTCTTGACCTGCCTTTATGTGACATGCCCTGTGTAAGGGAACCCCTTTCGCCTGCAGCCATCCATTGAGTGCTTGCACAAGGTGGTTCCAGAACTGACTGTGACACCGTACGGGTTGGGGGCGGGAGGTTTGCTGGCCATAAGAACCAGGGAAACGGGACAAACTGAGAGAGAGTGGAGGCCTTGGCCTCAGCCAATCCCATGGGGAGCCCTGAAGTTGGAAGAGCTCTTCAGAGCTGTCCCTTTTGAGGCAGGGAGTCCAGGCCTCTGTACTTTGGGCCGATCAGTCATGTGTGGGATGCCTGGGGGGGGGGAGGGGCCCTGAGCATGGGTGAGGGGGGTCCCTTCAGCTGAGGGCAGTGCCTGGAGAGGTCCTCACCGGGAGCCATCAACAACAGCCAATGGTCAACACCCTCAGCCACTGGGGAAGGAGCCGTGGTCCTGAGGGATTCTGGGTGTTGCCCACCAGTGTCCACTACAAATCTCTGCCTGTTCTCTAGGGCCCACTGCAAATCTCACCTCCCCCAGAAAGCCTTCCTAGATTCCCCCTGGTTGGAAGAGGCCCGGGCTCCTCGCTTCCCATGGTCCCCAAGCTTGAGTTAAGCTCCATCATGGATGATGGTTGTTTATCGGTTTCTAAGGCTCCTCTGTGAACTGGGATTTCCTGGCAAGGCACGTGCTGGATACACAAGTGTTGGTTCATGTGAATCTATTCCACTGCATTCCCTAAAGTTAGTTTTATAAGGTTATCATTAACTTTTGTTACTGAAAATAACTCTATACATTCCGGCTTACCCCCAAAGCCTGGTACCACTTTCTTGATTACAAGGTCCTAAGTAACTTTGTGTTGATTTTCCCTTTCCACCAAGGGATTTTATAGAAATTGCAGAATCTTTGGAAAATATCAAAAAGATATTCTCAACTGTTTAGTTTTTAATAAGAAACACATAAACACGTGTACAATTTTTTATAAAATTCAGCTCTCCATATATTGAGGATTATATGGTTTCTGCACTCTTTTTGATAGCTATAAAATTCAGCTATTGCAAGCTAGATCTTACTTCCAAACATCCTTCTTTCTTTACCTGTAAGAAAAGTTTTCTGTACAAAGGCCAGTTTAGGAAAACTTTCCCAACTCTGGCTAATTCTAATTTTCTCCGCAGAATCGGCTGTATCTGCAGTGGAGTGGCGGGTGCTTGGGGAGCATCAGGTGATCCTGAGGCTGGAACTGGGGGACTCTGGCCCCATTTCTTAAAATCTCTGCCTTAAAAGAAGATTCCCAGTAGAAGGCGAAGGAGATATAGAATGTCTTTCCTGTGTAATTTGTAACCACCTTGACAGGGGTCAACCACGGTTTTGGGGTAGAGCTGGTGTTCCTAGAAGGCCACAAGCCCTGGTTAAACTTCATGATTTGTCTGGGTTGGCAATAGCCCTGGGTTCCGGTGAGGTCTGGACTCTTTTGAGCTCACCCTGCTCTGGTGAGTGCTGATGGCGTCCCAAATGGCCTGAGCCTACAAATTTAGCAGGCAACCGGGCTGTGATTTAAAGGCAAGCAGGTGGGCAGCAGGGACATTTGTGCAAGTCCCGTGCTACCCACAAGCCCACTTTCTTCTTGCAGAGGAAGGACTTGGGCGCTGTCAGAACGGCTATCTTGGGGGGGTGCTGGGCCTTCAGGGTCTGCAGGGGCCTTGCCTGGGGGCCGGGTGAGGAGGGGCAGGCAGAGGCAGACGACCCTCCCCACGGCTACTCCTGGTTCTGGTTGGACATTGCCTTTTACAGCCCCATGTCAATGGCTTTGTTAGAATAAAACCCTTCTCTCGCAAGACAAGATCAAGATTTGGGCTCCTAGTCTACAGAAATATGGATTTGCACGTTCATTTTCTCTGGGGCCACAGAGATCAGTGGTTAAAACCACTTTCTCACTCTAGCTCCTGGCTTTCTGGCTGTGTGATCCTAGGCAAGCTCCTAAGCCCACCACACCCCAGTTTCCTCACCTGGACTTAGGGGTAACCATGATACTTACTCAGAGGCTTGTCACGAGTTCTAAGCAAGTTAATACTTTTAAAGCCCTTGGAGCAGTGCCCAGCACAAAATAAGTGCTTTATAAATTCTTAATAAAATAAATTTGGTTGAAAGATATATAAGAAAGGACTTTGAAAAGTATTAGAAAAGGATGTAACAACTTGCTTCATGATTTGGGGAAAATCATTTCATCCCCCCTTTTAGTTTATTTACTTGTAAACTGACATAAAAATGCAGTCAATAAAAGCATGTGTATTTGTTAGGATTCTTTAAGGGACATTTGTAATTCTGTGAGAGGCACCCCCCAGAGGTAATTGTCTCCCTAAAAAGTTAACAAGGGAAGTAAGCAGAGCCGAGAAGAGAAGCCACACGAAAAATCACATTTTGTGTTGCTGTGCTGGTGGGTCACACATAGAGTTGTTTTTTTTTTTTTTTTGGTTGGTTGTTTGGTTGTTTTTACCATTGGAGACTATATTCAGAGGAAATAATATGCAACATAGTAAGTGAAAAAGGACCATTGTCTCCAAAATGCATACATCTGCTCTAGGGAAAGCAAGATGACATCTAATTTCCCACGTCCAGCTGAAGGAAGAGACTGTCTCCACCTCACGGTGCATGAATTTAACGCCTCCCAGCCTCCCCATTTCCCTCAGTCATGGTAACCACAGGCTTGCGGGCCAATTATTGTTTGTTTAGAAAGTAGGGCCACAGCTTTATATTACATTGATTATCTGCTTGCAGAGCCTGTTTCTTTCCACCCCAAATGACAGTGTTCCAGAAGGTATATTTTTTTAATGGCAGTTATTGCTGGAGCCGCTGATTCACATCGAGATGAAGAAAACACTAGTCTTAGTCAATTCACGAAATACTATTTGATTGAATTAGTTTATAATATTAAAGATTTGTAATGACTTCCAGGAGAACATGAATATCTAAATGAATGTTTTTGACCTTTGTGCATCCAAAAAACGGCAACAGTAAAATTTCATAGAAACCACAGCAAATGAAGGTTTGTAGACCAATACCCAAATGCCTTCCTTGGGCTGCAGATAGTATTTCTGATGACAGCACACTTACCAAGGACCAAGGATCCCTGCTGTGATATAAACAAAATGGCATTCTAATCGATGTTATTGATAGAACCATCTAGAAATGTTACTCTACAGTGTTCCACAAAAATACTGAAAACCAGTAAAAATCCATCAGCTCAGCAAGCACATGGACGGTATTTACTGAGTGTCAGGCATGCTTCCAGTGGGGATGCACAGTGAGTAGGAACAGCGTCCTTCCTCCAAGGAGACGGCCGCCCAGGAGGGCAGCGGGCATCTCCACACGTGAATTCGGTAGTGATGGAAGCGATGGGACAAGCACGGGTGGGAGCTGGGGCAGTGCCCGAGTGGAGTGGGTCTGCGGGAAGCCAGCATGCTTCCCAGGGGGCAGTGACCTGTCAGCTGCTCAGTCCTGGAGACCACAGCTGTTCACGCGACGGGTGAATGACACTACAGGGATATGAATGTGGCCTGGGGGTGGGGGCTGGAAAGGGTGCACTTCCCTGGCTTGGCTCAGTCTGGGAGTGGAGGGAAGAGGGGTGAGAGCTGAGTGGGGATTTGATGGGTGCCAGGATTCTGCCAGGTAGGAAGGAGAAGTCTAATGGTTGGGTTTCTCTGTTCCTTCTCTCTCTTCTATTCCATGCCATGGCCATTCTATGCCATCTGTGGACTTCCCTTCTTTAGCAAATATAGAGTAGAGTTAATGAATAGCTAAGTTATTGAATTATTAAGTGACCTGCCATGCACTATGTTATGTGTATTTTTTCATTTCATCCTCAGATGCCAGGGTGCAGCTATTTTGAAATTTCGGTAGACAAAGCCCAAATTCATATATTAGCTACTGAGTTTCCCTTCTCTGGTCCCCATCTGCCCATGATGACATGTATTCATATTCCCTTCTGCCTTGCTTCTGTGTATAGTTATTTGCAATGTCAAGAAATGACCATGTTCAGAGTCGACTTTAATATAGGAAAAATATCTTTGAAAAATCAAAAGGACTATAATAAAGTGCAATCTCAAATGTGAGTATTTAGAACAAGTACATGCCCACTGTCATCGCCGTTATTGAACACTGTACTGGAAGTTCTAGCCAGAGCAATTAGGTAGGAAAACAAAATAAAAGGAATCTCAATTAAAGAGCAAGAAGTAAAACTTTCCGTATTTGTAGATTCCCCTCTCCCCAGAAATCCACAACAAAACTGCTAGAACTGACAAATGAATTCAGCAAAGTGGCAGTGTACAAGATCAACACGCAAAAATCAGTAGTGTTTCCATACACTAGAAATGAACAGCCAGACAAGGAAATCAAAAAGAATATTCCATTTACAACAGCAACTAAAAGAATAACCAAGGATGTAAAGGACTTATACACTGAAAACTAAAAAATATTGCTGAAAGAAATTAAAGAAGAGTTAAATGAAAGGAAGGACATTCCATGTTCATGGATTGGGAGAGTAAATGTTAAGACGTCAACTTTACCCAGAGTGAATTACAGACTCAATGTGGTTCCAGTCAAAACTCCATAACCTTCTTTTCAGAAATGGAGAAGCCAATCATCACATTCATCTGGAAGGGTAAGGGACCCGAATAGCTAAAACCATCTTCAAATAAAGACAACAAAGTTGGAGGACTCTCACTTCCCAATTTTACACCTTACTACAAAGCTACAGTAATGAAAAAAGTATGGTACTGGCACAAGGACAGACATATAGACCAATGGAATTGAACTGAGAGCTCAGAAATCAACCCTCGGATCTATTATCAACTGATTTTGACAAGGGTGCAAAGTCCACTCAATGGGGGAAAGAATAGTCTCTTGAAAAAATGGTGCTGGGAAAACTGGACAGCCATATGCAAAAGAATGAAGGTGGACCCCTAGCTCACACCATATTCAAAAATTACTTCAAAATGGCTTGAATTTTTGGAGTAATGAAAATGTTTAAAAACTGACTGTGGTAATGAATGCACAACCGTATGATGATACTGTGAATGACTGTACACTTCCGATGATTGTACAGTATGTGACTATATCGCAATAAAATTGCAAGGAATAATATATGTAAGAAAAATGTAAAACTTCTAGAACAAAACATAGGGAAGCATCTTCTGGACCTTCTTAGACTTTATATCAAAAGCATGAGTAACAAAAGAAAAATATATAAATGGGACTTCATCAAAATTAAAAACTTTTGTGCATCAAAGGACTTTATCAAGAAAGTAAAAAGACAGCCTACAGAATGGGAGAAAAACCATATATCTGATAAGGGTTTAATATCCAGAATATATAAAGAAATACTACAAATCAGTAAGAAAAAGACAAACAACCCAATTTTTAAAATGGACAAAAGATTTGAATAGACATTTTTCCAAAGTAGATACACAAATGGCCAACAAACACATAAAAAGATGCTCAACATCATTTGTCATTAGGGAAATGCAAATCAAAACCACAATGAGATATAACTTCACACTCACGGGAATGGTTACTACTAAAAAAAAAAAATAGCAAGTGTTGGAGAGGATGTGGAGAAATAGGAACACTCTTTTACTGTTGGTGGGAATTTCAAATGGTGCAGCTGCTATGGAAAACTGTTGGTTCCTCAGAGAGCTAAGTACAGAATTACCATATGACCTGGCAACCCCACTTCTAGGTAGGTACCCAAAAGAGGTGAAAGCAGGGAATTGAACAGACATATTTGCACACCGATGTTCATAGAGACATTACTCCTAACTGCCAAAAAGTGGCAGCAACCCAAGTGTCCATCAACAGATGAATGGATAAACAAAACATTGTCTATCCAAACAATGGAGTATTATTCAGCCATAAAAAGAAATAAAGTCTTGATACATGAGACAACAAGGATGAACCTTGAAGACATCATATTGAATGAAATAAGCCAGACACCAAAGGACAAATATTGTTTGATCTTACTGATATGAAATAATTAGAATATGCAAATTTATAGATTCAGAAACTAGAATACAGCTTACCAGGGCCTGGGATGGGGGTAGGGACTGGGGAATTACTGTTTAACTGGTACAAAATTTCTGTTCAGCGTGACAGAAAAGTTTTGGTAATAGAAGGGATGATGGTAGCACAACATTGTGACTGTAATTAAGACCACTGACTTCTGTACTTGAAAGGGGTTAATACGGGAAATTTTAGGTTGTATATAGGAAAACAGAATAAAAGTTAATAAAAAACACATGGAATTGAGCACAAAGAGTAACCCTTATATAAACAATGGACTGTAGTTCATAGTATAATTACAATAATGTTGTTTCATCAATTGTAACAAACTACCACATTCATAGAAAGTGTTAATTGTAGAGAAAACTGTGTGTGTTTGGCAGGGAGGCATTTGGGAACTCTGAACTCTGCATGATTTTTCTCTAAATCTACAACTGCTCTAATAAAAAAGAAAAAAAAACACCAAAATATTTATTTGTCTGAGTTGAGACATTTATTTGTCAGAGTTTACTGATTAAATAAGTCAATCTTATATGGAGCAAAATTTAGGCACAATTTCCCCCTTATTTCATCTTATCCATTTTCTAGGAGTAGAAAATTAATATAGCATATCATTTAGGAGCTGAAAAGAAATAATAGTGAGTAAAGTAAAAAAGTTCCCAAAATAGATAGATCTGACATTTTCAGTATGTTTATAAGAATATAAGAATAGACAGTCTGACATTTTATGATTTCAATGTCTTTGTATTCTAAAAACTGTATTTTAAAAACATTGGCAGAGAAAAGAATTTTGCTTGAAAATCCTCAAAAAGACCATGCTCTCTATTTGTATAGATCCAGTGGTTTTTATGAAACTACTCAACACTGGGCTTTATTCAGCTACAATAATCAATGGGAGAGATATAAGCAAGCAAAATTTTCCCCAAGATGTTGTGGTCATCTATGGTTTAAATAATCTCCATCTGCTTGAGTGCTTCTGTTTTCTCAGAGCAAGTTTTAACCACATTGCAGAGAGCTGGACAGAAAACACCCAGGAGCCTAGAATGTGTGATGGGAACGCTATCAAGGCAATATTCTCATTTGATCGGACATCTGGCTGCCAAGTCTGCAAAGCAGTGGCTTGATCTGAACAGCTTCAGAATCCCAAGGACCTGGCCCAGCAGCCTCGCAGCTGCCTCAGGGCAGGGAGCCTGGGCCTCCCCGACGACACCTTCCCGGATGATGGGAATCCCAGGGAATCCCACCGCCCGGGACCTTTGCCTCTGAGTCTCCAGCCGGCTTGCAGCTTCCTTCCTGGCTGTGTTGTCCAGACTGGACTGTCTCTGGTTTTCCTCCTGAGCCTCAGAGAAGTCGCCACTCCCTGGTCCCCTGGGCTCAGGGGCCGGAGGTGAAGAGGGGCTGAGGCTGTTGGAGAGGGCTGCCCGAGGAAGCCCCCCGCTGCAGAGGGGTCTCTTTCTGAAATTGGGAGGAGGAGACACAGATGATCATTATTTCATATATATATATATATATATAGTGTCCATGTATATGTATTCCTTTATGTGTAAGAAATATCTCAATACGATTTTGTAATTTAAAAATACCTCCATTATCTCCTGGCTTCACCTCCCCGCCCTTCTCCTCCCATCTTGTAGGCCTCATCACTGGCGCAAACTTGGATAATCCCTTTTCCTCCTTAAAGTTCTGGTCCAAGACAAAGAGTTAGGGACAACAGCAGGAAGTGGCAGAAGGGTCGATTTTACTTCTGAGTGTGCCCTTATTTACCGACCCCCTCAGGGTGCGGACAGCGGATGCTCTCGGGCTCCAGCCGGCACCAGCTCGCCTAGTGGCTGTGGAAACGCAGCCCTCTCCCCTCACCAGCTCCCTGCACCGGTGGGTCTTGGGTGGAGCCCGAGGATGTGTTTCCCAACAAAAGTTCCCAGGTGATGCTCCGGGGCTGCGGGTCACACTGGGAGAAGCAGTGGTGCAGAGGAAAGCCTGGGACGTGCACCTGGAAGGACGCGAGTCGCCCTGAGGGATGGCTGTAGGAATGGACGTGCACGGTGGAGCGGGAGGGGGCTGCCCCATCACTTAATACACTTCTCTACTTGAAATGTTTTCCAAGATTTAACAGACATATGACTTAATAGATTTCTTCTGCATTTGAATTTTTTTTTGCAATGAGAATATTACTTTTGAAACAGTATTTTTAATTACATTTTTTTTCAAAAATACAAATAATGCTCTCATATTCAGGGAGACGAATGATACTATTTGGATTCTGAGCAGAGTTCCTTTGCATTTCTTAGTTACAAGCAATGATCTGGCTACATATTTGAGAAATTATAAAAATGATCATACATGAATTTGGTGTAGCCTTCAGTAATCCAATAAAATGGAGCAAGCCGATCTGGCACATTTTTTTTTTATTATTAAATTCAGTTTTATTGAAATACATTCACACACCATACAATCATCCATGGTATACAATCAACTGTCCACAGTATGATAACATAGTTATGCGTTCATCACCACAATCTATCTCTGAACATTTTCCTTACATCAGAAAGAACCAGAGCAAGAATAAAAAATAAAAGTGAAAAAAGAACACCCAAATATCACCCCCATCCCACCCCATTTGTCCTTTGGTTTTTATCCCCATTTTTCTACTCATCCATACACTAGATAAAGGGGGTGTGATCCACACGGTCTTCACAATCACACTGTCACCCCTTGTAATCTACATTGTTATATAATTGTCTTCAGGAGTCCAGACTGCTGGGTTGGAGTTTGGTAGTTTCAGGTATTTACTTCTAGCTATTCCAATACATTAAAGCCTAAGAGGTGTTATTTATATAGTGCGTAAGAATGTCCACCAGAGTGACCTCTCGACTCCATTTGGAATCTCTCAGCCACTGAAACTATTTCGTCTCATTTTGCATCCCCCTTTTGGTCAAGAAGATACTCTCAGTCCCACGATGCGGGGTCCACATTCATCCCCGGGAGTCATATTCTGCATTGGATCTGGCACATTTTTAATGATGTGCATATTGGTATTGATATCCTGGAAAACCAAGCCATAAGGGTAAACAAACCAGCCGATTGTGGAACCCTAGCAACTCTGCCAGAAAGCGTGGCCCTTTTCTGACAGCCAGGACACCGTTTTCTCTAGTTTTGCTTCTCGGTTGTCCCTCTGGTGCCCCAGCATCTCCCATGATCAGCTTTAGCAGGGCTGTCTTGTAAAGTGCTGGCTAACCGTCCCCAAACGCCCATCCTACAGGACACATGGGGACTGACTTGGGGTATCAGCTCCCATTGCCTTCTTCCAGCACTCGCGGTGGAGGCCAGGGCTCTCCTTTCCTCCTCTCCTTCTGGGCTTTCCCCACAAATGCAGGTTCTGATGACTTTGAAGATGAAAGCGAGGGAAAGGATGGGTAGGCCGGGGGAAGGAAGGGAGTGACGTCAGGGTACTGGCCATGCCCCACACGCTGGGCGCTGTCCTGTTGTGGGTCCTTGTGGGTGTCACCTTCTTTAACCTTCCTCAGGTAGGTGACATTCCCTCCGTGTCACAGATGAAGGAATAGAGACGTGCTCAGTGCCCAGTGCTCGGACGGGAAGGGGGAGGTTTGAAGCCAGTGTCCCCTGACCCTACCCTGTGCCGTGCGGAGGGACCCAGCTCTGGGCTGACCTGCGGGTCGGGGGGCAGGAGCTGGTCCCACCCGGGGCCGTCCCGCTCCTGTGCTGGCCCGCACCCCTGCGGCCCCCCGCCCCATCGTTCACCCGGGGCCGACTCCTCATCAGGCTCCTGCCCGCGCGCCCTCCAGCAGCCGAAGGAAAGGCCTTTCTTCTGGCCACTTCCCTGTATACGTTCACACCAAAAAACTGCCGTTTTGGTTATAAAGATTGTGACATATTTTTAAAACAAATTAAATATTTTTAATGCATTCAAGAATGTGTGCCCAATCCCATTTGGAGATAATAATGGATTCTAAATTTCCCGGCCGTTTGCAAATTGCCCTTTCTGGATAACCCTGGCACTTTCCAGGCACCACTCTTAATGTATTTATGGCTTTGTGCCTTGTGTTAGCAAATTTTATTTCCAGAAGCCTTTAAACTCAAGGATCCATAACAGTTCAACTTTCTGTTTCCCACCAAGCACAGCACTGAAGGAATGCGAAAATGAAACGAGCTGAACAAACGTTGAATTAATCACACCACTACACAGCTCAAAAGCCCAGAGTGATTTTCTATTCCAGTGAAATCAAGCCTCATCTCCTGAATATTTTTTCTTTGTTCCCAGGTGGTTGTACCTGCTACAGGCCCAGGATAGCCCTGCACCTGCCCTGCCTTATTCTGCGTGCTTCCCTCTGCCCAGATTGCCCAATCTGGTTTTTTTCTGCCTGTTAGAAATCTATATACTGTTCCAAAACTGGCTTAAATGTCACCTCCTCTCTGAGGGTTTCTACGATGCTTAGACTCCTACAGCACATTGTTTTTACCTTTAGTGCAAAGGAGTGTTTAATTCTCCTCCTATGGCTGTCTCCCCACCCTCCGCCCCTTGCCTTCCGCAGTTGTTGAGAGCCCTGTGGTGTCTTCCGTTTCTGCCTCGCTGGGCCCCTGTCACACGAGGGACACAGGGTCAGCGATGAACGTCCTTCCTCACGTCGGCCCCATCCTACTTCCCCCACTGTGGTTCTCCTCGGTCCCAGGTACCGTCACCTGGAGGTATGTTTTTTTCATTTGTTTTCTTATGCTTATAATTGGATGTTTCTCACGTTTGATCACAAACCCTTAAAGGCAAGGCCTAAATCTTTTACTTTATACGATTCTGTGTACGCATGGGCACTCAAGAATTCTTAAGGCACTTAGCATTACGGGGGAGACAAATTAACTGGCTGAGGAACTTTCCAGGAAGTCTTAAACTTGGCTGATTACATTTCTAAAATAATTGTGATCTGACATCTCTTTAATTAAAATGGAATGTTGACAATGGAGGTCCCACTTTCTAAAAGCAAGCAGACTTTCTGAAACCTGCTGCATGGATTCTGTGAATCTGGGCACCTCTGTTTCATTCAAAATCTACTTCGACCAAGGCAGGCTGCTGTGAAACTTTCCGAAAACTAGAAGCGCAAATGAGGTATGCTGGAAACTTGGTAGATGAGGGGGCTTCTTACCAGGCACACGGGAAGCAGGGGGTTCTGACCTCTGGGGGGAGGGGGTCTGGTTTCAGTTCTGAGCAGCCCCCGGGTCCCCTCTGGTGACGTGAGACCCCATCTTGGGATTTACCCAACGCCACGGACCCGCCGCTGGTCGCTCGTGCCTGTACCTGGCTTCTCCCCGTCTTGCTTTCTTTTCCTTCCTGTGAGCACTTTTATTATTACACTTTTTCATGTCTATTAAAGACTTGGCGGGGAAGGACATTAACATGACATTGGGGGAGTATCTACTGAACTAATATTTCCAGACTCCTCATTAACAGATAATTTAGAACTTACTCTCCAAACTGAACACGCCGTATGTGCCACGATCCCGGCACCGATTTCTGGTCTTCCGTGGTCAACTGGTGTGAACAAGACCTTATGTGTCTGCTTCACCCAAGGGCACCACTGTCCTGGGCTGGTGCCCACAGGGGTGGGTGGGGATGGGCAGCTGGGACAGGGTGGGTGGGAAGGATAGCTGGATCCACTTGCAGATGTGCTTGCCCCACACAGATTTCTTTCTTAAATTTTAATTAATTACTAAGAGTTAAAAATGAGGAGATTTCACATGCAAATCCAATGCTTGACTCCTCATGAGAAAAGAGAACCGCGTCACGCCCGCACACGGTCTGCGGGGTTCCCTGGCTGCTTCTCCGGGGGTCTCCCCCAGACCCTCAGATGTGGGTCTGCCCAGCCCAGCCCTTCCTGGCCGGAGGAGGGGGCGTGGTTTGAAGCAGGCTCCTGGTTTGGGCATATTACTATTTGTAATATGGCCTTGCCTTAGGGCGTTGTGTGGTATATTCTTATTCTTTATTTCTTCTTCCTTGATACTTCCAAAATACTGCTTTTTGGCAACTGCCAATACCTTTTGCAAATCCATACATCTCACGATTTTATCTTGAGATTTACCCAACGCCATGATTTCCTATTGACTGCTGGGGCCCTCTTGTTCAAAGGTGCCCAGAGGCCTTTCCCCCACCCTTCAGCTGCCCCGGGAGCTCTGAGTGTGGCCGGCGAGACAGGGGCCACTTGCGTATGTTCTTGGCAGCCCCTGAGCCCGCCTGGAGCTCCTCTGTAGACGCTCTGGGCTAAGGCCAGTGTGTCGCATGGCTGCCCGTGGAGAACCCGCACCAACATTTGGAGCTGAGTCCTGGGTTGGGGAGGGGGCGCGGCTGACTGGCACATGCTCAGGTCTGCAGCCCAGGAGGTGGGCTCTCGGGAGCCAACATGGGGCGACGCTGTGCCACTTTGTTGTTTAAAAAAAGAGCATTCTCATTGGAAGAACTACGGTCATTGATACCAGAAGTGTTTAGATTTTATAGAAGTTTTTATGGCAGTAAAGAACATAGAACATAA